>NC_139242.1:47851006-48482437 GCF_977018435.1 Lepisma saccharinum
TGAGAATCCTCTTGAGAGCAGTGGCGTGCCCAAGGGGGGGCGTTGATGGGGGTTACACCCCCCCCCCTTTGGCTCAATATTCCTAAAAAAAACGTCAATGGTACAGAAATATCACAAAATGAAGGCGGACTACCAAGAAAAAGTATACGTAACCCCTCCCTTTTGAAAATCCTGGGCACGCCACTGGTAAGGAGACAAACATTTCCTCAGAAATAGTGTATAAACAGCCGGTGCTTCTCACAAGACTAGCCTCACTCATCATCTCCCAACATGGATGAGAAATCACTGGAGAGGTTAAAACTTTGTCCACGGAAATTAAAATTGGCACATTCGAGATGCATGTGCCGAACATTTAAAACGACATTACAGATGTCAGAATACCGAAATACTGAAAATACCAGTTTTGGTATAACTGCATATGATGGGTTCGTGGTATTATGAAATGCAATATATCTATATTTTCTGTAGCATTAATGCTATTACTTATACTCTGCAGCCCCGTAACTAGATATTTGGGCGCTCTACCGCCCCCGCACTTAGATATTTTCTTCTTATGCCATGGTTTGTGATATTTCCACCCTAAAAATTTATGTATCCGGAATTGGCAACACTAATGTTGCTAGGTAACATCTAATATATCCATCGTAAAGTTGGACATTTCTATGGTCTATATACCCAGAGCGTTGTGATTACGGATGCTAGTTTTGTTTGTTATAGGGACTTGAAAATTTCATCGGAGGCCAACAATGGAATTAACTCGAGAACATTTTCGAGCAATGATTTTCTACGTCTTTCGACGTGGATTATCTCAACAGCAGTGCATCGATCAACTCACTTCGATTTTTGCGATGAAGCACCATCTAAAAGCACTGTATATCACTGGTTTAGTGAATTCAATCGTGACCGTCGTTCGCTCACGCACGAATCTAAAGAAGGCCGTTCAAAATCTGTTGTTGCGCCAGAAAACATCGATGCTGTACGAGAACTGATAATGCAAGATTGTCATGTGACATATCGTGAAATTGAGGCATCCCTGGGCATTAGTATGACTAGTATACATAAGATATTGCATGAACATTTAGCCATGAAGAAGATTTGTTCGCGTTGGATCCCGCATAATTTGACAATCGCTCAAAAAAATGCTCGTGTCGATTGCTGCAAACAAATACTCACAAAATACAATCGTGGTGCTTCAAACGTCGTGTATAACATCTACACAGGTGACGCTTGGATCTATGCATATAACCCCTAAAGTAAACAGCAGTCGACGGTGTGGGTGTTCCAAGATGAGCCAAACCCAACAAAAGTTATTCGTGCAAGAAGCACTTCGAAGCAAATGGTCGCCTGCCTTTTTGGGAAAATTGGACATGTGGCTACAATGCCACCAGAGAATCGTAGAACCGTCAATTCTGATGGTACACAACCATTTGTTTGCCACAAGTCTTTGGGGAAATCAGAAAAAAACAACCAGCGACGCAGGATCATTCTTAACCATGACAATGCGAGTTGTCACACATCGGTCCGAAAAACTCAGTATTTGACCGGTAAAAACATTGAATTGATGGGTCATCCGCCGTATAGCCCAGAGTTAGCACCCAATGATTTCTTTTTGTTCCCGTACGTGAAGAATAACACTGGGGAACAGTGAAATTGCGGCACAGTGTTTGAGAGCTAATTTAGGGCAATTTCATGCTGCTGAATAATGATATAATAATATATTTCCTGAATTGGCTCTAATTTATGAAATAAATGCAACTAAACCAAAATGGCGGAAACATAAGATATACATATAAATGAACTTCCAACAACAATTTAATATTTCTTTTTGTGATTACAATCATTATTATAAAAATAAATATATATAGGCCTATGATCCAAAGAATTAAGAAAATATGTACACAATGAAGTAACAAACTATGTGAAACGTTTTCTATACGATTTCCTGCTGTATTGCTTTTTAGCACAATCCCTCTGTAAGCTCCAACAATAGTCGGCCATCACGTGGCGATCCCACCGTCCCTGGTACCTTTCTTCTATTATCCTTATATCCTGATGGAACCTTTCTCCCCGTTCTTCACTAAAATCACCAACGTTCTCAGGGAATCTGTCAATGTGGCTATGTAGAAAATGTATCTTCACAGTCATATTAGCTCCCAATTTCTCAAAATTTTTCAACATATTTCCAACTATATCGGGGTACTTTTCTGCGCTGTGATTCCCCAAAAAGTTTTTGACGACGGACACAAAGCTCAGCCAGGCCTCAGATTCGATGTAAGACATGTAAGTTGTAAAATTGGCATCATTTATAAGTGTACGAATTTGTGGTCGTCCGTCAAAGATTCCTGCCTTCAATTTTTCAATACTTAGTCCTGGAAAAGTGTGGCATATATATTTGAAACAATCACCACTTGTATCTAAGGCCTTGACAAACTGTTTTATCAACCCAAGTTTAATATGCAGTGGCGGAAGGATGATTTTGTCCCTATCTATCAGCGGTTCATGAATGATATTAGCTTTTTCCACTAATATTTTCCCTTGGGGGCCAAACTTTTATCGTCCAATGCTTTTCTCTAGCACGACTATCCCACAAACATAGCAAACAGGGATATTTTGTGTACCCACTTTGCTGTCCTAGTAAAAAATTCACCATCTTCAAATCCACACACACGAGCCACTTATGTTCAGCATATTCAATTTTTTTCTAAAACCATTTTTATGTTTTGGTATTCTTCCTTAAGGTTTGTTGAGTGTCCGATATATTGCCTAGCAATGCTTCATAAGTTACCTAGCAACAATTTACAAATAAATAAATAAGTTTCTTATGGGAATTTCAGCCAATTATAAATTTTGATATTACCGAGAAAAGCGTAGAGTAATTTTACCTCCTACATTTTCCATGGTGTGTTTATTTTTATAACTGGAGTCAATTCAACTGAACCAATCATACAATTGGCAATCACAGCTGTTTTGTGTGCTGAAACTGTTATTAAACTTTATGCCGCAAAATAAAATCTTTTTTTTGTTCCCCAGTGTAATCTACGTGGTCAACGATTTTCGACGCCAGAAGAAGCGATGGATGCGTTCAAAATGCATGTTTTCGAGATACCTCAATCGGAATGGACAAAGTGCTATGAGAATTGGTTCAAAAGTATGCAAAAGTGCATCGATCATCATGGAGAATATTTTGAAAAAAAAAAAAAAAAAAAAAAAAAACCATTTTCAATTATACATATTTTTTTGTTTGTTATTCCGGATACATAAATAGCAACCCTCGTAATACAATGTGCAGTATGTTTTCAGTAGAAAAATTTGTAATTTAAATGTACCGAGTTGAATGGTGACATCTATTTTCACTTGGCGCTCCCCAAAGGAAGTATCTAGGGGTTACTTCATCAGTTGTAAATCTTGAATGGAGTAACACTTATGTTCTTCTTCTCCCCTTACGTCTGCCAAGTGTAAATTTCTCCTTCGCATATTCTGACTTTGTTATATATATATATGTAGGCTATTTATAAAAACACCTTTGAATGACGCCCTAGGCTTCAGCCCCCACCCCCTAGCCTATCCATAGCTGATTCTCTGTGTGGAACAAGGCAATATTTATCAGTTTCGTTTGAGTGTCATGGTACAGTACAATGTAGCGCTGGCATGAATTGTGGGTTGAAAGCAGTGTGTGCACATTAAACTTTTGCTCTTGGAGATGGAGGGGGGAGAGGGGAGAGATCCATTGTCTGTTCCTGCACTGCGTTCAGAGAAAATGTTTATTATATTTACACACGCGGTGGCTCAGTCGGTAACGCGTCTGACTACCATGCTCAAGGTCCCGGGTTCGATCCCCGGCCGGTTCAAATCCGGGAACTCTTCTAACGGTGGAAGCGGCCCCGGCGCCCACCCAGCGTCGAATAACATGGGTACCTGGGGGAAACCCTGGGGGGTAAAGGCGGTCAGGGGCGTGATGCTGATCACATCACCCCCACTCACGACCGGATCAAGAAAGTGTGGGGCGTTACCCCCACACCCCCTATACGCCTTCATGGCGTGGTGCTATGCACAGGGGAACACTTTACCTTTTTTTTACCTTATTTTCTTTTGGGGGGATGATACATGCTCATTATTATTGTTATTACTATTAACAGGAAGTAAAAGACAACATTAAACTAATTTAAAAACTGACAAGGATTTCCTCCCAAAGAATCTTTACAGTATGACCATGATCAGTCGCTTTATTCAATTTTATTTTTAAAAAAATAAATTGTTGTATTTTACCACTATCATGGACATTTTCTCGTTCTATAATCGAGAGATCCTGGGTTTGATACCAGGTTGAGGCACATAGAGGTTCTGAACCCACTTTAAAACTGTATGTCTAATCGCGATTTGCCTATCGGTGCATAAAGTGATTTAAAGCAAACTTTGTTTACTGCACTCGCAAAGTAAATGGGACAATTGAAATGTTCAATAAATATGCATAGCAAAGAAAAACTCGAAAGAGAGTAAAGTTGAAGAATATGTACTTTCAATTGTCGTTTTGTCAGTTTTCATCTTTTCTACTTTTCATTTTTATTTTTATACCCTTTTATGCTTTTCAGATGAAACGTGAGATTCAGTTGCAAGTTAGTTTACTTAGCACCACGCAGATTTATGTGATTTTATCAATGAATACATTTCAATAAAAGCATTGCCCTTGTACCTAGTATTTTACAAAGTTAACAGAAGCCAGAGACGTACCAAGATTAGGGTGTGTGTGGCAAGATACTGAAAGTTAAATTATTATTATATTTCTTAAATTATAAGAATTTTCTCAGTTTGATTGTACTGTGGCATAATTTAGTTTGAATTCACTACAAAAGATAATGCAAGAGTTACAAAGCAAGAGACCAGTTTATTGAGATTAATTGTAACAAATTCACATATAATGTAATCGTTTTAAAGTTTCGAATGTAAAATGTAGCATCGGATTGTGGTTTGTTAGGTGTGAAAGTATCGAGTAGCAGAAACGTTCTTCATCTTATTACATGTCATCTTCTGATTCTGATTCCGTTTTGAAATCGCATTCGTCCTCAGCTTTGTCGTCCTCCAGTTTGCATTTCTTGCTGCTTCTTCCTCCGCTCGCCATCTTCATGAGATCGCCTCTCTCCACAAGCGCGTCCAGACTGTCGCCGATCTGCTTGTCTGTCATGTGATCGTTGGAACGACGAACCTGCTCAGCGATGGTGTTCACGTCAAAGTGCCTGTTTTTCTGCAACTCGCGCATTGCGGACATGGTGCTCTCTTTCGCTACGTTCGGGGGGTTCGTTGGGTGGAAGAACCTGCCCCCACATTCAACGAGGTTCTTCTCGCTGACCAGGATGGCCAGGGCGACCTCAAGGGCATCCTCGCAGCCCTGAACCCCGTCGTGGTTAAACTGGTCCAAGATCTTTGCTTTGGTCATCCCTTCCTTTCCGTACTGTTCTACTGCGGACTGCGCCAATTTGCATACATCTATTTCTCCTGGAAGCTGGGGAGCTATAGGTTCAGCCATGGGGACATCATCTTCGTCAGTTTCCACTTCGTCTCGTCTCTGGACAGTTGCGTTTGCTTTTCCAGCTTCTTTGTTTCTGAGATTTTGTCGATGCATTTTTTATCAGCTGGATAATGGGCAACGACCTTTGTAGCAATAAATTTGGAAATTATAAGTCGTCAGATGGCTACTTAAAATTTTGTCGGATCCTGTCTATCTAATCACATCCATGGAAATTTCAGGCATTTGTTGTCGCTCATCAGCAATCACATTGTTGACGATAATACCGTAAAGTTTTAAAAGTACCAGTAGAAAAATCTCTACTCGGGCGAGTAGTTGATGCACTCAATAACATACTGACGATAAAGGTGATATCGCATGTAAAACTATAGGCATGTCGGTAATGAAAGATCTTCTTAAGGTGAGTGACGTCAACTTCCAATAGATTTGAGGGGTTCACATAAATAACACAGAGAGAGAGAGAGAGAGAGAGAGAGAGAGAGAGAGAGAGAGGAAAACCCCCGAACACAACTTAAACATTAAAGCATAATTCTGTTATTGGTAATAATAATAAATCACCCATTGTTTCAGGCGAAAATTTATTTCATGGTATTGCAAAAGGTAAAGAACATTATCTGTAAAAGTAACTCCAAATTTTGTTCTCATACAATTACTGGGGTATGCAAGGGGAATCTGATGGGGCTACAGCTCCTCCCGATTTTTTTGTAAAAAAATGAAAGTTTTCAAATGAAAGTAGCAAAGAGCTATGGAAAAGCCCAAGTGTTGAAAATGCCCTCTCTTAAAATGACCACCGATTATTATTTTATCCTTAAAAACATTCAAAACGAAGGGTAAAAAGTGAATTACGAAATATTTTATAGTGTATTCCTACAACTCTAGCCTACTCTGAAAATAAATCCTGAGTAAGCTGGTGCATATACAGTTACTTATTTAAAGAAATAACAGCGTTAGAATTACTGTCATTGTATATACAAAAAAAAGTAATCATCACTTCGAAAGACCGTTAAGGTGTAAGGTGAGACGAGAGAGGAAAAGGATAGGAAATCATGAAAGGAAGGAAGATAATGAAGGAGCAGAGGTATAGCCTTGACTGTAACCAGATGATGAAAAATGGAACAATACAAAACGAGGATTGTTAGTTCCTGAATAGAGATGTCGAGCAGAGGAGGAAGGTTGTAATCTAATATCAATTTCCGGTGAAGGTCAGCTGAGTGAAAGAACAGAGTGTTCTTCAGAGGGAACAAAAGAGCATCTGGATTTCATTGAAGGATATGGATGTGCGGGAGTCTAATTGAGGAAGCCCGTCAGATGTAAGTTCCTAAGGGGATGCATCAAGAAAGGGTATTAATCTGACTTCTGAGTATATATTACGTAAATCTTTGCCCTTTGCGATAAGAGCGCGATGTGAGAGACGTCATGCTTCCGTTGACTATCCTGCTTGTTGGTGCAGTTTGTCCATTATTAGCATAGTCCAGTCGGTGGGAGGTGTCCCGTAGAAAAGTCTAAACTGTTTTGTATGTGCAGAAGGGCCTCGCAGTACAGCCAACAACAAGTATAATATACTAACTTTGTTTAGGAAATCTCTGGAGCCTGCGAACGAAATCACGTCTCTGCGCAAGTGGTGACTCGAGAGTGCTCGACCAATGAACTCGTGGGAGGGGCATTGAGTGCAGCTACCAGCTGTTTGCAGCAGCGCCAACTTGCTTACTCCCCTTCTCTTTCGTTATGGGCGGCCTTGCTCCACAGATTCCAGGCAAATTGTCCAATTATTATTCAATTATTCTGTTTTCTGCAATGTGGTGAACCAAGAAGCAGAGTAGAATCTCTGTTACAGCACAAGTACATCGGAGCCTCAGTGGTGTTGCTATCTCCTTGTAATCAAAGTGTTACGGGTTCCATACCGGTGAAGGCACATAGTAGTTCGGCTCCCACTTTAAACGTTAAGTGCAGTCCCCCAGTTATATGCAGGGTAATTCCCTCTCATATCCTAAATATAAATTATCACTCTACTTACAATTTATACTATTATTATTGTTTGCAGAACAATCACCATCTGCCACTAGTTGTTACGTAGCAAAAGTGTGTGATATTATATTCCGAATCAAGATTTTCAACAGACTTTGAACTATAAGTTTTTGTACTAAAGTTGCCATGATTGTTTGCACTAATATTGGGCAAACTCGCTGGAAAATTCACGGGTTAAAGTTACTGAAACGAAAAAATAAGAAAGGTATGCCGCTTAAATTCAAAAAATCGTATTTTATATACATAGTACCAAAGACGAAATTGTGGCATAAGAGTGTAAAATAAAGAATTTACTTACAGGTTAATTATTTTGTATAATAAATTACAAATTACGCTTTCTCAACAAAAAAAAGTGGCAAATGCAAGCTCAAAAGAAATTATCAATTGCATAACAAACGTTGAATCACAAGTGAAGAAGTCTTTGAAAATGACAGTGCCATCTGTTCTCCATTCGGGGAGTCACGCGGGACTACACATGGAGATTGCACGGATACAGCCAGCGACCACGTTGGATCTTCTAGGGTTTTCTTGGAACTATCTACGCGATAGAGGACCCATTGTCATCGACATCAAGTAAGATTCCTTCCGCGCTGTTGGACTTCGAATCCCCCGCGAAGCGAGCACAACGTGAGATAATCGAGACTTTATCTTCACGTTTCCTTCACACGAGATGCATTCTCGTGATCCTAACCGATTATCACGTGCAGCGAAAGTGGTTCTTAAAGACTTACTTGTAGTCAGGGGCGGCGACAAAGGTGTGCAATGAGCCATGGTTCACCCAAAATCAAGATTGCCCAACCTGGTAAAATGTATTAAGCAAATTTCATGATGAAAGTAAATGAAAGAGTGTAGATAAATTATGAATATACAGCATTCCATGTTTGGATCACATAACAATAATATGATTCAAAACACATTTTTGTTTAAAGATGTGGTCAACCCAAATCTCTTGACAGTTTTTCAGTGGCCCATGTTCACCAAAGAGCCTAAGCACCAATTTTAAGAACTCATAACGTGGAATTCCGGATTTAGGGAGAGGCTATGGCCTAAGGCCTCTGTATGCAGAGAGCCCTCTACTAAAAAAATGTTGCTTTGAAAAGGACCACAAAATGAAAAAAAATGATATATTTGAAATGTAGTAAAAAAAAATAACCATCCGATATAAATAGGTAATAAATATATAACTGAAATTGTATACATGGGGGTCACACAACGTAAGTCGCAGGGTTCCTCATATATAAATCTTAGCCCTGACTATAATCCTACTTCTAGAAGAAAATGAACATTCGGCTTACACCAGTACGTTATTATGAGTCCCCCGAGCAGTGGCGTAGCGCAGTTCTCTGTGGCTCCCCTGCAAGTAAAATATTGGGGGTCCCTTAGTTTATATATATATATATATATATATATATATATATATATATATATATATATATATAAGGTAAAGTGCTCCCCTGTGCTTAGCACCACGCCATGAAGGCGTATAGGGGGTGTGGGGGTAACGCCCCACACTTTCACACTTTCTTGATCCGGTCGTGAGTGGGGGTGATGTGATCAGCATCACGCCCCCGACCGCCTTTAACCCCCAGGGTTTCCCCCAGGTACCTAGTCATTCGACGCTGGGTGGGCGCCGGGGCCGCTTTCAATGTTAGAAAAGTTCCCGGATTTGAACCGGCCGGGGATCGAACCCGGGACCTTTAGCATGGTAGTCAGACGCGTTACCGACTGAGCCATATATATATCGAGATGATTCTAGAGTGGGACGCACGTACAGTAGTCAGCTAATCCCCCCCCTTTACCAGTTGTACAAGAAATTAACTTTTACTCCAAATACTATGCCGTCCCATTGTCATCGACTTAGACTATATATTAGTGTAGTAGCTTCTCGAAACTAAATCCGGATGGTCTGAATCTCTGAGAATAACTGGAAGAAGTGATTAGAAATATTTTCTCTTACTTCACCGCAGCGGCACAGGCAGGATTCTTTTGTGAATGAGGGGGAGAAGCTTGACGCAGCCAAATATTTTGTTCGTAATCCTTCGTATTTTTTGCTTCAAACATTCTTTTCAAAAAATAGGTTATATATAATGCTTAGATATTCAAAAAAATACTGGGCCATCCCGATGGCGTAGTGGTAACGTCATAGCCTTGTAACCAAAGGGTCCCAGGTTCGAAAGTCGGTGGAGGCACATAGTGGTTCGGATCCCACTTTAAACTGTAGGTCCAGTACCGATTAGCCTATCTGTGCATAAAGTGAACTTAAACAAACCGGCGATGGGACTATTCACTGAAAATTTGTCACTCAATGAAATGTCGATTGGAAAGACTGGGCCTCCAACAAGATTGTTGCCACACGGATAGGGTGTTTAATTTTGGTGTTAGTGGATCTCAATATTATTATTCATAATTTCAACGATGCCATTTATTATTTTCGATAGACCACTGAACAATTTCTTAAATACTTTTTCATGGAACAGGAATCGTCTTATTAATAGATCATCAGTGCTCGAAGTGTGTGTGTGTATGGGGGAGGGGAGGGACAAAAGGGAATGCTATCCCCCAGCTAAGAAAAAATTCATAAAGCATCCCCCACAGGTAGGATAATTTGCATAAGCAACCTCCTCCACCTACTTCATTGCTTTCGTTAATTTCAAACTCGAAAAAGCAAATTCGGAGGTAGGAATTTTTACTTCGAACACTGTAGATCACATAATCGTAACACACTGGAAAAGGAAGTGGTTCGACAGAAATGTCAATATGTAAGAAAAATAAACTTCACAAAATCCTCCAAAATAATGGTGACATTAAATGTGGGAAATTTATGTCGGCACTTATTTCAATATGAAAAGGATTGGTGCGAAATATTTGGTGCGAAGTTACATTTTAAATATCACTTGTAAAACTAATATTAGCAGTAAAAGATCATGAATTGCCAAGTGTGTTTATTGTCTTAGCAATAAGACTGGTTGAGCAACTGAATCTTTCTACTGGATTCATAGACAATTGACACTATACTACGTTAACGAAAATCTGTAGCTATAATGATATGAGATGAGGGATTTTCCCTATCAATGGCCATCACGAGCAAGTAAGATAATTCTGCATTTCGGAGAGGACCCACATGTCAAGTTGCCTGGGCCCCTCTGGTTGGAACAATACGCATTATCGCAGACGTCATGTGATACGTTACTGGGAACCCGATTTCTGTTTCTTATATAGATTTTTTTTACAACTGACACACTCTGTTGAATTACCGGGAGTATGTAAAATTTCAGGACTACAGAGAGAGAACTTTGCGGGTTTGCCGCTACGCCACTGCCCCCGAGAGTTTCAGTCTATCTCTCTTCCCCTCGGTTTGGTGAAAATTCGAACTCGCTCATACAGCACAAATCTCCAAGGGATATCCACAATGTCCAGATCAGATCCCTGGATAACCTGGGATATCAATTAGACGTCCATGGGATATCCCAATCTGGATATCCAGAGAATGTCCCATCCTACTTATTCGTAGGGATCTCCAGGGCTCGATATTTATGGGATATGCTGTTATCTTAGTGTCTCACCAGTTTTGAGTTTGCATTGAGGAAGTTGCAGTGCTAACACGTGGTAGTAAAGAATAAGACCAAATTCTGTGCATACTCTGCTTATTGTGAATATGCATGAGGATGTAAAGCATTTCTTTCGGATGTGTAGACGTGTGTGTGCGAGAGAGAGAAGAGTACAGTATATGTTATAGCCATATGTGTGCATGAGATCATTGATAAGCATAAATGTAGTCCAGGGATGTTCGTATCCAAAATATGTTGATTACGGCGAATATTCTGCTTATCATGGATATGCGTGGGAAAGATTTTTTCAGATGCCACCAAAGAGCGTTGCAAGATTCCAGTTGGAAGTTCTCAATCATCCTCCATGCAGCCTAGATATTGCACCCATGATTTTCATGTCTTTTTTTATTTTTTTATTTCAAGAAACAGCTTGCTGGACAAGGCTTCGATGCCAGTGCTGTGAACAAAGCATTTGACGTTATGACGTGGTTCAAGAGGCAGGCAGCAGACTTCTACCATACTGGAATCCACAAGCTCATACCAGTGGCGTAGCATGGACATTTCGGTTGGGAACGCCAAGTCCGAAGGAAGGGTCGGCCCTTTCTTGCTTAATAATTTACTTATGGCATTAGTCGCCACAGGTATTGTTTATTTGCCTGAAGTCAGCTGGGTTTTCAATAAAACATCATCCATGCATGTTTTAGCTAGAAAATTAGATGCCTCACTATGCCACAAATGTTTTGAACTCTGGTGTTTTATACCCTTTTTTATACCTTTCTGCATGACGCAAGTCATTAAAAAACCTGGTTGAATCACAAGTGCCTCTGAACAACAGTAGACGTCATTGTTGTGGATGATCCAACTACTGATTGATTTGGTTTATTTTACTTCGCTTTTCTACCACTTTTGGTTAATTGCGAATATGAATAGGAGTGATGATATTGATGAAGGGTCACTGACAAAGAACACCCGTGCTCACGCCGGGATTCGAACCAGGGACCTCTGTCGTCTTGGCGCACTGTGCAAAGCACTCTGACACGGAGGTGGGTGGACTCTCTACTGACGTAACAGTGCCGATTAGTAATTCAGACACTGTTTATTACATCTTGAGAATGCTGATTGATAAACATTTTAAAATAATTTTGTCCAGAGACCATTCGATGTTAAGAGTTTTCAAATGAATGCTAAACATTTCCATTGACACAATATTAAGCAGTTAGATAATAACGAAAAAATAATAACATTAAAAAAATAGTTTTGCGGGTTAAGTGGTAGAGCAGCCACAGGCTGAATTTCTACCACGAGGACTTCACCAACTTATTTGACAAAAGCTGTGTTGATCTTTTAGTTTCTAATGCACATCGCAGTTCGTGCGATAAACTATACAATGCAGTGGCCATTAAGAAGCGGTATATTTGAGATTGGTAAAGTTACATCAGTCAATATTGCGTATTGTAGCATCACATAGCACGAGTTGCATGAGCACGAAGAACCGGGTAGGAATTCTACCGCTGTCGTCTGCTTCACAAGGCAGGAAGGGTCACATGAACCAATCACGGTAGACCTCTGCTCCGTACGCTGGCGTCCGGCCTCCGGCCAGAAAAGGCATTGAAAAATAAATGCTATTGCTCGACCACAAGGAAAAAAACCTTCCGTCCAAAGCGTTCGCGCAACTTCCCTGTCGTTATCGGTGTTCGGGGCAGTGTTGCCAGGTCAGATTTGAAAAATTCGGGATATTGTTCCTTGGAAACCAGAAGTTCTGCTACAAAATCAGATGATCTAATAGTAGCGGATGAACGACGTTCTTGGGGGGGGGGGAGGGGCGGCATAGTTGTGCGAACTGGGGGGCAAGGGGAGTGGCGCGCATTGTTTACGGTGTAAACGTCACAGATACTTTTGTAACAATGGTGCTAAACCCAGCACCCTGTGTTTGGCGAAAATATACCGAAGATCTCCATTTCAGGAGTGGACATGTTTCAAACAAAAGAAAGTAAACCGCCCGAAGGAACCGACCAACATCTTTCATCTCTTCCGCATTTTCCGGTTAGAGGGTGCGTGAAAAACACCCTCAAATGTGCCCTTTCTCACCACCGACACAAGGGGTTTGAGATGCCTCTATTATCACGAGGAATTTTTATGACAGGAAATGGTAGAAAGTTGTGTTCACAGATGAAGCTAACGTGCCGCCTTTCGTTGTCGGCGATTTTCCACAATCTTTCAAGTCGAATGCTAACAATAACAAATAAATTTGCCTTCTGCTGGTGTTCGGTGTACAGCTATCGATAGGGGTGGGCACGCGTCCTGCACCATAATGAAAAAATGCATTACGTATGTGAAATATATTTGGTGAATTAGACAGCATGTCTTCCTCAATAATTCAAGATAGCAATGCTTATGCTAGGGTGCCACCCATCCTCCCCATCTGGTAGAAATACACACACACACACACACACAAACACATACATGTATAACATAATTTGCCCACGCTACGAAGTCAGTGTTTCTACCTAGTAAGGCAAGGACGTTTTTCACTGTGTTTGTGTCATTTCATCAGTTTTTCATTCATCCATATTGTCGTACTTGCCCGTAGAGGCACAAAAGCGACGTAAAATAACTAAAATAGAAATAGAGTTAGGGTGGGATAAAATACAGCCATCTAAAAATAGTAATGTAGTAAAAGTAATAAAATAATTTCCTAGCGCAATTGAGTAGCGTTTGACATAATTTCACAGTTCAAACAGCACTTTTCACGGCTGAGTGGAGTTCCACTCCACATCTCCCCTCCATGTTCAAATAAAGATGAGCAGGAAACGTGTTTTTGAGCTGGCCATTGGAGGTTCCATAGCAATAGTTTATTAAGGAATTCTCCCGAGAAATCAATAGGCCTGGCAACGCTGACGTGAGCCGGCTGAATGTTCCTTCCCCCCTGCCCTTTCCCGCACCCGCCGGCGCGATGTGCTTCTGCGCAGGTTTTTTTGCTTGTGGTTCCACTATAGAACGAGTGTTGAGAGTGGAGCGTTGCAAGCGGATTGCGAAAAATAGCTATTATAATGCCATGAAGGTCAAACATATATGAAATTAGTCACGTTTTACTTTATATTCACAGAATTTACGCGTTTTTGAAATTTTAAATCTGGGAACGCCGGGCGTACTATAAAGCTACGCCAGTGGCTCATACCCAGATTTAATAAGTGTTTAGTGGCAGTTCTGTTGAGAAATAGGGTACATAAAAGTATTTCAATTGTAGCAGTAGTTATGCAACATAAATCTATTTTACATCCTTATTGGCATTTGCATCTTTACTTTCCTGACACGCCTCGTACATCAAAATATAATTTAATTTATAACAAAAAATAAGATGCCCATTTTCCTGGCAAATGGCAAGAGGCTGATAAACATTTTCCATGTGATTTGAGTGAAAATTTCGATCAGCAAGAAGTATTGATTTTATTTTATTTTAAGAAATAAAATATTATGAGAAGCAGATAACTGATTGTAAGGCACCACTTATGAGAAGTTGGTGTAAAAATAATAGCGTCAACCAAAATACTTATACTAGCATTGTTGCAAGTTTCAATGCATTTTTATCCGGTTGTACAACTATAGATTAATCAGGGTTCCCACGTAGACTCTAACTGCATTTTCTCTGAGATTTCCCTGTGTTTTCCAGAATCCGCACATTTTCTTCCAGAGTACTCAATGCCCAGTGCATTATTATTGTTAATATATTTTACAATAGCCTATGGTGCATCCGTTTTATCAGTAATATTACCGATCTGACATATTTATAAACAATCTGTAATTTAGTGCAATATTCTGCCATTTTGTTACTTATTTTATGAATAAGAACATATAATTAATGTCATGGTTTTGTAAGGTACATGTCTAAATAGGCAGTTCCTTTTCAAAGGCAAAACCCACCACAATCACCCAGTTATATACATTGATGAAGGAAGTGAATGAAACATTCAAGGAGCATTTGTAATTTTATATCAGATCAGTAGGCCTCTTAGTACATTTTGTATAGTACTTGATCAGTGTCAGCCAATAACAAACTAACTAAGGAATAAAATGACATCTTTGTGCACCTAATTAAGGAGTAAGGTTTTTTGGGAGAATTTTCATACAGAAGTGGTAGAACATTTATATCTAGCATTCATAATGGAATGGGGTGATTACGAAAACCATGTGGCTGTTATAGCAGCCTGGAAGATGGGGAAGTCAGCTGGCGAAATTTTCAAGAATCTCTAGAAGTTTCAAATCTCCAAGCGATTTGAGTATCGTACTGTCCAGCATTTCAGTGACACTGGAACAGTGAATGACGGACCCAGGCAGGGACGGCCACGCACTATAAGGACCGTGCAACTCGAAAAATCAGTGATTGTCTGTGAACTGACCAGTTCCAAAATATTCATATCTCCTATGTTGCAAAATGATCTAGGACTGAATGCTTACAAACAACCTGCAGGCCACTTTCTAGCATCAGAGAGCAATAAAGGCAAAGTGCCTACTGGATCATTAAGCATAAATTGACACAGAAGATTATCATGGAGGCAGCTTTCAACTTGGCCACATTCTGCTTCAATCATGGTGTGATGGGAAAGGGGGCATTACGATAGCATCACTGAGCTCATTTTCTGCAAGATAGGGGTAGAAAGATCAGCCCGAGTTTATCAGGAGACAGTCTTGGAGAAAATGGCCAAGGATCTAAGCAATATTATTCCATTGCCAGGACTGTAGTTTTCAGCAGGATTGTGCACCAGCTCATATGGCTCAAAGAACCCAGTAATGGTTTGAGACTAATGTGCTCAACTTTATTTCCCCTTCAGATGGATTATCTGGCAGTGCAGGCCTCGGCTCTCTTGACTAGAAATTGTGGTATATATTTCAAGACATGGTTTTCAAGAAGATATACCACAGTATTGCTAGTTTGAACCACCATCTTGTGAAGGCAATGCAAGATTTCCCCTTCAATACAGGTGTAATGCAATTGGTAAGTGCGTACAGAGACTTCGGACCTATTGCGGGCAAAGGTGGTCATTTCATGCTTTGTGTACACAATATATCCATTGGATATATCTTAAAGTATGTTCTGTTATTTCATTCAGAGCTTTATGATAGTATTTATATGGTAAGGTTGGGTGTGTGTGTGTAGAATACTTTCGGCAAACCTATTATAATTTCAATTATTGTGTGTCTGGCCTCCCCAATGGTGTAGAGGTAGCGTCATCGCCTTGTAATAAAGAGGTCCCAGGTTCAATACCTGGTGGAGACACACAGTGGTTTGGATCTCACACTAAACTAAAGGACCAGTCCCAATTAGCCTTACTGTGTATAAAGTGGACTTAAACACCAACTCAATCAATCAATTAATATGTGATGTGAAATAAGCACATATCTAAACCCTACATCTTCAAAATAGTTTATATTAAGCAAGTTACTGAAGTTGGAATTATTAGAACAAGAACAAGCATATTTTAGTCCTTCAGATGTGTTGCATTGGGACTCAATGATAATTAGATGATTTTCCCTGAGTTTTCCAGAATCTTCAATTTTTCTCTATATACAGTTCAATATTGCTTTATTTTTTTTATTTTTTACAAGAGCCTCCATTTCCCCTCATAGCCATAACATCACAACCTTATTATTATTATTAGAGATGAGACGGATTAGCTGATTGATTGACTGTTCAATTGATTTAAAATTTTGGGGTGCTTTGGAATGTGTGGCCATTTTGACCCGTTATAAGCGTATGGGGAAAATTCCCTTATCTACCCTTACCTTAAAATTACAAAAAGGTGGTGTAAAGAGCTCCTTAAGAAAAGTTGAAAATGCAAGTTATGAAATAAAAGTGACTTCCACAGAGTCTAAAAACATTGCTCAGAAACAGTGTAAAAGCTCCAGTCTTCTCAAAAAGATAAACCATTTGGTAAAACACTGTCATCATCTTCCAACATGGATAGATGATAAATCGTTGGGAAGGAAATTAAATCGGCACATTCAAGAAGAATGTGCTTAACACTTACAAACGTTACAGGTAGTGCACAGCAGAGGGTCCAGCCCTCCCAGCAAATAATGATCTGTAAGACAGCTGTGTCCAATTCGAAGCAGAGTGACTTCTTCTTGGTGGGAAGGACGGGACAATGAACACCAAGCACCACTGATGGGCCTTTATAGTATGAAGCTTGTTCCATGTTACCTCATCCCACTCTTCCTGTCACATGTCAAGAAGGGTATAAACATTCTGCAGGTTCCTAGCTAGCAGAAGGTCGACAACAACGTCGCCATCTGCAGCAGCAGACTTGGCAGTAGCATCAGCTCCTTCATTCCCTTGATGCCAGGCACGTATCTAGAAATAAATTTCCGGGGGCAGGGGGTTCCGAACCAAGTGTCTCAGGATAATAATAATAAGACTAATGATCACGATGATGATGCTAAAAATAATAATGTTTAAATTAAAATAATTATATTATAAGTTGCTACCTTCATTTGGTGCAAAGGTACATAAACCTTAATCTTAAAACTCAGTTAGCTTATCTACAGGGTAGGGTTCTTTGTAGACAACAAAACCAGACAGGATGCCTTCCAATGGAGACGTTTAAACGAATATATTATTTAAACACAGGATACATGTAGTAAGAATATTTACATGATAAGCTACTTTCTTTTATGCTTTTTATTATTTTATTTTTCTCTATTTGTATATTCTTCTATCTGGACTTCCTTCTCAATGGACAGATCTGGATCTGGACTTCCTTCTCAATGGACGGTCTGGATCGGGACTTCCTTCTTAATGGACGGTCTGGATCTGGACTTCCTTCTCAATATGTAGGATATGGACTTCCCTTAATGGATGTTCTGGATCTGGACTTCCTTCCCTCTGGATTTCAATTTGTTTATGTTTTGACTATTTAACGAATTCTTTTATCCTTTTCCAACTTTTTCCTTTAAGCTTTGGGAATAATACTAATATCCTCCCTTGGGGCTGCAATTGGAACGCGCCACCACTAACTAGGTACAACAGAGTGTATACTTGGTGCAAACGATTTACACGCGCATCCAAGTAGGTGCTACGGTTAAACCGCGCAACCAAAAAGTGCTGTGGGGCGTCGATCAGAACGCGCTCGCCACTGATGTAAACAAAATTTCCCCTATATGAATGGTAAATCAATCATACAGATGCAATATCTGTTCAAAGACACAAACTTGTATCAGTGCTTTGACTTCCTTAATTTTCATATTAACTTACATGTGATCACTGATTTGATTTATAAAATATATATATTAATTTACTTCTTTCATATTTATTTTTTGTCTTCTTATAATATATTCTATTGTTTTTCATCTTTCCAATTTGCTTTGTTCTTATTTATAAAGTTATTCACATATATTATGCCAATTCTTAACCTAGCACGCCTGGTGCTGCCATCTCTATTCGTCTTTGGCAAACTATTCACATTACTTGGTCCTATTGGGTACGTAACAAAGTATATTAAATACATACTAATTAAAATATGTACATTAATTAATATTATATAGTTATTATTACACAAATAGGTACAAAAAGATGGTGTAAGAATACAGATACAACAGCACATGTTCAATATCTAGCTTACCTGTAGTTAAGATCGGCATAATTTGCATATAACCAGTGCCCTTCATTTAGATGAAGAATTGAATATTTACCAATGTAATCCTTGCTTTCCAATAAGTACAGAGGAAATTGATACACAATCGATTACACAACAAATGCTAAAGAAGCATATTTTCATTATTTAATTTTAGTACTTCATAAGACTAAAGAGAAGGGGCGGGGGGTCCAGGTGGTCCAGACCTTTCCCCCCTCTAAATACGTCATTGCTTGATGCCTACATGACTGGGGACCCAGCAGAAGCAGACTAATTGTTTCTCTATTGATATGGGCATATCAGTATTAGTAATATTACTGATAATTTTAGCCATATTTTTATTACTTTTATGAATAAAAACATACAATTTGTACGTATGTCATGGTTTTGCAAAATAAATGTCTAAATAGGCAGTTCATTATTAAAGGTAAAACACAGTGAATCACTTGGTTACATACATTAATTGAGGAGGTGAATTCATATTCTGCAAAAATATTTGCAATTTTGTATTGGTTCAGTAGATATTCGGTTATCAGAATCAGTAAAATTTATATCAGTAGTTTTACAGTACTGGGAAATATCTGTATCAGTTCACTTTCTGAAACCAAACTAAATGAAGAATGAAATGACATCCCTGTGCACATATAATTAAGGATTACGGTCACATATTTGTGCGAGTTAAATTCATTTTCCAACTGTATTACAGTGCACAAAATATCATTTCAAACACGCACACAGTTTTGAGAAACACAAGTTTACAAATGGACAAAATATCAATTAATCTGTAATGGAGAATAAACATACATCCAAAGCCTATATCTTGAAAGCAGTTTATGCAGGCCCGGATTTCCCAATAGGCCTCGGCCTAGAGCAGCACGATTGTTTGTTTTAAATTTATAAGGAATAGCTAATTCTCGGCTTGCCTCTTCTTTCTCCGGACACACGAATGGAATGACTTAATGTAGTTGTATTGTAAATATAAGTTAGCGAAGAATATTTCTTAAGAGAGATAGGCTAGCAGGGCTCGGAACTAGTTTACTAATTTGTTGTTTCGAATGTACAGTATTGTGCTGAGCCGGGTCGGCGATTGTGGCAAGAACGTGGAGCCTGCCACTTGCTTTTGAAAGACAACACTGGCTTGGCTACGTTCCAGGAACGCCGTTCCTTGTTACTGCCGGCATTGGCCGCATATCAAAAGCATGTGATTCACGTTGAATTATTGAGAATTAAACTGTCAGCGCAAGCATTATTAAGGGGATTTCTCATTGCACTATTTTACTGTTAGTTGCTCCAGAATATTATTAATGAAGTAGGTAGTGTGTCTTCTCTGAAAAACAAAGTAAATGTTAAAATTTAATTTATATAATTTATGTCATAGCGCTTTGTTACATTTTTTGTATGTAACTATCAATTAATTAATACTGCATACCGTTAATAGTAAAAATAGTAATACAGAAAATAATGACTTTTTCATTCTTGATGAATGGTATGGGAGGCAGCAAGGTAAATCAGGCCCTGAGTTTGTGTCAAGAAAATCAACATGTAGAAAGAAGCATATTATAGCACTTCCGATTTACTTCATTGGGACTTATTGCCTAATTAGATGATTTTCCCTGATATTTTTACTTTTTTCAAATTCCCCGAGATTTACAGGTTTTTTCAGGAGTGTGGGAACCCTGGTTCATATCAATCTGCAACATCTTCACAGAAAGAAATGTGGAAAAGATGGCATCATTTCCTATCCCACTCTGCTCAGAGGCGACAATTTCAGTTGGTCGCCAGCCCTGGAAACATATTTAAAATGAGAAACAGACAAGCAAATAGATGTGATCCTTGCTGAAAGAGAAATGCTACAACAGCCTGGGTTAAAGCAGACAGGAGCATTTAAGTCCCTCAGTTGTGCTTCATTGGGACTCATTCATCAATCATAAGATTTTACCTGAGCTTTGTATATTTTGCTTCAGATTCCATTAAATTTTCCAGTTCTCAGGTGTGTGAGAATCCTATAACTTCTCCAATTGTGAAAATTTCAATTCTAATTGTTATACAAATAAAAGTTAAAATGACCACACAACTGTAAATTAGGGATGGCCAGATCCGGATCCTGGTGGATCCGAAATCCGGATCCGGTTGGTTCCGGATCCTTAGGATCCGGATCCTAAAATTTTTCGGATCCGGATCCGGTACTTTTGGATCCGGATCCAGAACTTTCGGATCCGGATCCGGAATTTTCAGATCCGGATCGGTACTTTCGGATCCGGATCGAGAACTTTCGGATCCGGATCCAGAACTTTCGGATCCGGATCCGGAATTTTCGGATCTGGATCCGTTTTGCCATGGATCCGCGGATCCGGAATTTTCAGATCCGGATCCGGTACTTTTGGATCTTTAATTTTCGGATCCGGATCCGTTTTGCCATCCCACATGCGCTTCTTTGGAATGTAAGAATGTGCTTATAACATATTGTTACCTGCTAATATACATATATATATAATATACATACACACACACACATATATATATATATATATATATATATATATATATATATATATATATATATATATATATATAGTGTGTGTGTGCGCGTGCGCGATTTGTAATTAATTAATACACTTACTAGGGAGGTCTAAGTCTCCCCCTCCGATTTCCATGAAACTTGGCAGGTGTATAGAGGCCCCCCCTCAAATGTCAAGATGAGGAGAAATTGAAGTGGGGATCTGACTCCGAAACCACGTAAATATGGCATAGGAAGAAACAGGGGGCATACGGACTCTCTATACACCTGTCAAATTTCATGGGAATCGCAGGGGGACACAGGAGTCAGATGATTCCCACGTCAATTTGTCCTCATCTTGACATTTGAGGCGGGTTTTGCCCCCTAAAACAGTCTTTTAGCCGAAACAAAAAAAAACAAACACGTATTTCTTCCTTTGGGCCCCTCTATACACCTGCCAAGTTTCATGAACATCGGAGGGGGACACAGGGGTCAGATCCTTACTTCAATTTGTCCTCATCTTGACATTTGAGGGGATTTTGCCCCCTGAAACAGTTTTTAGCTGAAACAAAAAAAACACGTAATTCTTCCTTCGGGCCCCTCTATACACCTGCCACGTTTCATGGAAATCGGAGGGGAACACAGGGGTCAGATCCCCACTTCAATTTGTCCTCATCTAGACATTTGAGGGAGGTTGCCCCCTAGAACAAATTTTTTGCCGAAAAAAAAACACGTATTTCTTCATTTGGGCCCGTTTATACACACACCTGCCAAGTTTCATGGAAATCGGAGGGGGACACAGGGGTCAGATCCCCACTTCAATTTGTCCTCATCTTGACAATTCAATGGGTCTCGCCCTGTAAAACCGTTTTTTAGCTAAAAAAAAAACAAAAAAAAACACGTATTTCTTCCTTTGGGCCCCACTATACACCTGCCAAGTTACATGGAAATCGGAGGGACACAGGGGTCAGATCCTCACTTCAATTTGTCCTCATCTTTACATTTGAGGGGGTTTTACCCCCTAAAACAGTTTTTTTAGCCGAAACAAAAAAACACGTATTTCTTCATTTTGGCCCGTTTACACACACACCTTAAAAGTATCATGGAAATCGGAGGGGGACACAGGGTCAGATCCTCACTTCAATTTGTCCTCATCTTGACATTTGAGGGGGTTTGCCCCCTAAAACAGTATTTTAGCTGAAACAAAAAAACACGTATTTCTTTCATTGGGCCCCCACTATACACCTGCCAAGTTACATGGAAATCGGAGGGACACAGGGGTCAGATCCTCACTTCAATTTGTCCTCATCTTGACATTTGAGGGGGTTTGCCCCCTAAAACAGTATTTTAGCTGAAACAAAAAAACACGTATTTCTTTCATTGGGCCCCCACTATACACCTGCCAAGTTACATGGAAATCGGAGGGACACAGGGGTCAGATCCCCACTTCAATTTGTCCTCATCTAGACATTTGAGGGAGGTTGCCCCCTAGAACAAATTTTTTGCCGAAAAAAAAAAAACACGTATTTCTTCATTTGGGCCCGTTTATACACACACCTGCCAAGTTTCATGGAAATCGGAGGGGGACACAGGGGTCAGATCCCCACTTCAATTTGTCCTCATCTTGACAATTCAATGGGTCTCGCCCTGTAAAACCGTTTTTTAGCTGAAACAAACAAAAAAAAAACACGTATTTCTTCCTTTGGGCCCCACTATACACCTGCCAAGTTACATGGAAATCGGAGGGACACAGGGGTCAGATCCTCACTTCAATTTGTCCTCATCTTTACATTTGAGGGGGTTTTACCCCCTAAAACAGTTTTTTTAGCCGAAACAAAAAAACACGTATTTCTTCATTTTGGCCCGTTTACACACACACCTTAAAAGTATCATGGAAATCGGAGGGGGACACAGGGTCAGATCCTCACTTCAATTTGTCCTCATCTTGACATTTGAGGGGGTTTGCCCCCTAAAACAGTATTTTAGCTGAAACAAAAAAACACGTATTTCTTTCATTGGGCCCCCACTATACACCTGCCAAGTTACATGGAAATCGGAGGGACACAGGGGTCAGATCCTCACTTCAATTTGTCCTCATCTTGACATTTGAGGGGGTTTTACCCCCTAAAACAGTTTTTTAGCTGAAACAAAAAAACACGTAATTCTTCCTTTGGGCCCCACTATACTGCCAAGTTTCATGGAAATCGGAGGGGGACACTTAGATAACCTCCCTTGTTAGTCTTACACTTTGTAATTATTTAACACTGCATATATTACAATGATTTATTTTAATTTGTAAAACTGTAACTGTAGAACAATTGTATAATTTTTGTATAACATTTCTATCTTGTTATATGTGTTAAAGGTTTCATCCTGGAATGGAATGTCTCACATTTATGTGTGTTTTCATTTCCAATACATTCCAATGAATACATATTCGTTTCAATGGCATTTACAAAATCACCTCGGACATTTGTGCACGAGTGTGTTAGCCGATGCGTAGCAAAGTATTTTATGAACAACACTTGAAAAAAATTCTTGTAGGATTAACGAAAAATTTCTTTGTAATCTAAGATCATAATACCTTTTAAGGTGTGGTAATATTATAATGGGATTGAGATACCAAACTCTCGGATCCGGATCCGGATTTTCAGATTCGGATCCGGATCTAGATCCGAAACTTTCAGATCCGGATCCGCGGATCCGAAATTTTCGGATCCGGATCTAGATCCGAAACTTTCAGACCCGGATCCGGATCCGCAGATCCGTAACTTTCTGAAAGTTTTTGGATCTTTTGGATCTGGGGATTTTTCGGATCCGGATCCAAAACTTTCAGACCCGGATCCGGAATTTTCGGATCCGGATCCAGATCCGTAACTTTTGGATCCGGATCCGGATCCGTTTGGCCATCCCTACTGTAAATTAAAAAATATTTCAAAGTAATCAAAATCTTATAAAAAAACAATTTGCAGATTTGCAGAGTCCAAACCTACTGATAAGCCAAGGTATGGCATCAGACAGCATTTGTTATGGACAGAGATCTTTGTTTAACATGGAGATAGAAACTACAAGCTCCAGATGTAAGGTATGCTTTGTCATTGAATGAATACCACCTGCTGCAGCCAAAATCCAAACCTTTAAACAATCTCTATTGTACAAGGTCTACAAAAATACAAATCTTTCCAGAAAAATAGTAAATTTCCCTCACTTTTCCAGGTTTTCCAGACTGGTAGACACCCTGTAACCTATAAATAAAATAAACTAGATTAATAACATTCAGGTAGGTTTGAATTAGTCGAGACCGAGAGTATGAGATACTACTAAAAATTATAAAATGTGCAGAAATTAGGTAAAAGCGAGAAAAAGTAACAGACTGCAAGAAGAAAGATCATCCTTGTTAGCCGAAGTGAAACTAGTATTTGTTGATGTTTACCATGAATCTGGAAGTACTGTGCAATTAACAAAATTTTTTGCCCGATTACTTAGCCATACAATAGAAGTGTACCATTACTATTCAATTGAATTATTATTACTATTCAAACTATGTATTTATAATTCACAACTCTACAAAATATACATATATCTGGTACGTACAGTTAGCCGCCTCACACATGAGAAGGAATCAATATCCTCCAGGTCTGGTTTGGGTCTATTTTAGACAGTCTCGTGACCCTAGGCAATGCAGAATCTGATATCTTTCTTCAATGTAAATTAATATCAAGATGCCCGTCAAAATAGACCTTTCTGATAAATTATAGTAGGTGAAGTGAATGCAAACAGAGACACATTATTGTAGAAGTCATAGTGGAGGAAACAAACGGGAAAAAATAGTCTAACCCGGAAATAATTACAACACAAATGTTTTTATGCCAGTTTGTGTGGAATGGTATAATGAATAATATATTAAATATCCGCCATAGGGAAAATCCGCCATCTTGGAAAATGGCGGCAAAAATTCATCTTAAAAATTAAAAATATATATATATCTTGAAAACAGTGCATTACACAAAAAATGAAGATAATCAAAATGAAAGAACAGAAAATTTTCTAAATTATATTTTTTGTTTGATAGAGCTACCATAAATCTTAATTGAATTAGAAAGATTCAAAATTTTTCTTTGATTTTTTGAATTGGCATAAAAGTTGGTATCTCGAACAAAACACAGCATAATGAAGGGACAATATTAATGACAACATGAGCCCAACAGAGGATTATACTGACTGTATCCACATGCCAGAGCCTCGCTAGTCTTCAAAATGCAGTCCAGGGTGTACTAATTGGAAGTGAGGGGCTTTTCCTGTGATCATAGGTTATCATAGGTTTAACAGTATTACCTCCGTAAATGATCTCAAGGATTTTGTTGGAGGTCTGAATCTTCCATTAGATAATCAACACATCTCAGGAAACTCATCTATGAAGACCACCCAGCTTTAATATGGGCTGCTACAGAGGACTATCAGAGTTCTCATATTTCAGAAATATTGATTGATCAAATGTGATGATGTTTGTGTGATTTACCTCTTTTCTTGCCTACAAATATAGTGCAATGTGGATTGAATTCACAACCTGGAAGTAAAGAAATCACTGGTTTCCCTGGATGATCACCTTTCTCGATTATTTGCCCCAGGACCTGCCACAGACGGACTCTTGTGTTGTCCATATATGTTTGTGATTGCCCATTCATCCATCCTTACCTTCATGATGACCCCTTGTGCTTCTGGCTATGATTTATTCAGATTGATTTGTTTTAGTTTATATTAGGTCGTTTTTCTGCCATGTTTGGCTAATCACGAAGATAAGGATGGATGAATGGACAATCACAAACACATATGGAATGAAACATACATGGGGAACAGTCTCCCCAAATACACACTTTTTGTATCCACACTATGGTCTCTTAATGCTAAGCCTTGTCTACCAGTGGATTTGACCCAAAATCATCTGCCCAAATTCCATTTTCAATATGATTCTTTCTAATTGTAGTAAGTAGAAAGTAAACTGTTCTTGCCCCTCCCTCCCCATCCACTCAGTTAAGACACCTAATAGCTGATACTGTGCGCATAGATTTTTGAACATGTAACAAACGCAAGTGAAGGAAACACTGCAGAAAACAATATATTACGTTCTCACCAATATCATAAGAAATTGAATACGTAAATTTAGGGAAACACATGACTCTGCATTAAACTACATATCTTTTCAACCCCTTACTCTAAAGACACAAAACATAAACCAATCTCTTAGAGGAAATCATAAGCTATGAATTTGGTTTAGTGACTTTAGGACGTAAATTACATAGTTTCTTACATATTTGCTGTTTTTTGTGCCAGAAACAAACTTTTAAGCTAATTCAAAAAATTAAACAAAAATTTTGACTCTCTAATTCAATTAAGATTTGTGGTAGATCTATCAAACAAAACCCATAATTTAGAAAATTTTCTACTCTTTCATTTTGATTATCTTCACCTTTTGTGTACAATGTACTGTTTTCGAGATATTATATATATTTATTTAATTTGTAAGGTGAATTTTTGCCGCCATTTTCCAAGATAGCGGATTTTCAGCAAACATCTGGATGGCGGATTTTTAATATATTATTCAATACACTATTCCACACAATGTGGCACAAAAAAAAAAATTGTGTAGCAATTATTTCCAGGTGAAATCGTTCATTTTCTCTACTATCATGCCCTTATTCATATGCTACACTGTTGTTCTCTGAATTAATTCATGTTAAAATGAATTTGAAAATAATTAACAAATAGTTATTGTCAGCTTGAGAGCATACATGCTAAGAAGGGTACAGAGGCGACTGCAGGTAGCTTCTTTGTATGGATCACGTAATAAATATTTGAATATCAAAATATTTTTATGTGAAGATGTGGTGTGCCCAAAGCTTTGTGGTTCACCCATGCAAGAAAGTCTGGCGCTCTCGCTGGTGTTTCCTACTAATTATTCATACTATGCTCCAAAAGGTGATTACTTTTAGGGAGACTTCATACGGAAGCAACACGCGACAAGCGAGAAGTGTGTGTTGATAACTGGTTCTCAGTAATAAATGCAACCAACCATTCAGCTTGTGTTGTTTGTTGCTTGTGTGTCCCTCGGACTGAGTTCATTTTCGACATACTGTGCATCATGTCATCCTGGTCTGTTGTTCGAGCATGCACAGTGAATATTTTGCTTTAGACCGAAGACGTCTGCACCACATGTCACTTGCTGCTTCAGTGTGAAATATCCATGTCACTTGAATGCAGACTTGTGTGACATGTTATCACACAGCTGTGTGAAATGTTGCTGTTGATTTGATTGTTCTCAAGAGGTATGTGTCCCTTGTTGTTTCAGTTTGAAAACTTCCTTAGGGAGATTTCACAGCCAAGCTACACGCTACAGGTGTCGGTTGAGAATTTCATCAATCGAACGCAGGCTTGTGTGGCCTGCAATGCTGCTAGGGTGCGAAACATTGTTGATTGGCTCATTCCCAAGCAAGACGGAACATTCACACTGAAGCAACACAAGTCCATTCAGTCTAAAGCCAAACGCACACGAACAACAGACCGAGGGGACACGATACACGATATTGAGATAAAGGCTCAGCCCGAGCGACATGCAAGCAACAAGCAACACGAGTAGCTTGTTTCAGTCGTGAACAAGCCATGAATATGTAATTGAATTCATTGTCATTCACCCTCTTAGGGATAACTCACACCGAAGTGACATGCGACACACCGAACCAAGTATCTCAGGAATAATAATAATATTGTTTCAGTTAAAATTATATTATTATTACATAAATAGGTAAAAAGAACAAATAATTGATTGATTGATTGAGTGATTTGGTGTTTTAAGTTCACTTTATGCACAGTAAAGCTAATCGGGACTGGACCTACAGTTTAAAGTGGGATCCGAACCACTATGTTCCTCCACCGGGTATCGAACCCGGGACCCCTTGATTACAAGGCGACGATGAAAAGAACAAATAAGAATAGAGATATAACAGTACATATTCATTATCTAGCTTACCTGTAGTTAAGATCGGCATAATTTGCATAAAACAAGTGCCCTGGCAAAGAAATTCATATTAAATTGATGAAGAATTGAATATTTATTGAATAAAAAAATGTTAGATCCAGTTGGCAAAAAGTAAAGTTCCTGATTAATACTTTATGCATAATATTATAAATAGTAGTGTGCATGCATAAATCTTTGGTACTGTCCTTCGAAGCCGCATGATCCCAATTTGCCTTCCAATAATTCAGAGGAAATTATAACCATCAATTATGGAATAAGTGATGAACAAGTATATTTTCATTATTTATTTTTAGTACTTAGTAAGTCTTTCTTGGGGAGGGGTCCAGACCCCTGGATCACCCTCCCTAAATAAGTCCTTGAGTCTCCCCGACGGAATAGTAGTAATTCTGTCACCTTGTATTCAAGGGGTGTCACATTCGATCTCCGGTAGAATTACACAGTGGTCTGGATCCCACTTATCCTGTAGGTGCAGTCCTGATTACCCTATATGAGCATGTAGTTGACTTAGAACAAACTTTCATTTTGCTATAATTTATGTAAGATTCAATTAGGACAGTCTGTATTAATGTATTTATCCTTTTGGAAAATGGAAATACGAGTAACACAAATGAAATACAATACACAGCCGGGTGAAGGAAATCAACTTTGGAGTTTCCCAAATGGTCGGAGCATGGTCAAAAGCAGACCCCAAGAAAGAAGACAATGAGAAGGGTACTAGCCCCACCTTTTGTAGTGAGAGTCCTCTATAGGCAAATGGCTGAACTTGTAGAACTTGAGTATAGTGATTCTGACAGGACATTTTGGTGTTTTCAAAATGCATGACATTGTTTTTATTCAATAAACGAATTTCTAAATTTGTAAATATTTATAATTATATAAATTGTCAACAAAGATGATTCGATTGTACAGAAAATGTTATTATACTATTTATATTATCATGTACAAATTATTCACTATCGGTTCATTATATATTTTGCATTCTTCCATTTTCTTTCATGCTGTATAAGTTACATATTTAAATTTACATTATAAAATTTTCTTCACTTATTATTGTGCTTGCCTTAAATACAGGGGCGCCGACTTGTCAAAATTATTGGGGGGCTCTGATCACTGAAATAAATGAATGAATGACTCACTCCCTCACTTTTTTAAAAATAAAAATTACGTCTTCATATAGCAGTTTTTAAGCAGCTATTATATTCCTCATGCAAATGAAATGTAACATGAAAAACGTTTAGAAAATGTTTCAAATTCTCTTTGTCTTTTGTGTCAGCTCATTTGTTTTTTTTTAGATAACAATTAACATTTTTATTGAAAAGTAGGCTATGTATTTACATTAAGAGGCCAACCTAACAGTTTGATGCCGGCCTCTGTAGCCTAGCGTGTTGGGTGGTCAACTCAACTCACTTTGATTCGGTGGTCTTGGGTTCGAGTCTCGGCGAGGGCATGGGTGTGTTTTAATGTCCGCAACAGACACGTAAAGAAAGGATATGTGACAGGTGCAAATAACCTTAGTGTTGATGTACCCATAAAAATAACTAATATTTACAATATTTAACAGTTTTATTGAATTATTTACATAAATGCTAACACAAATCGCAGGCAAATAGTTTTACTCTTTTGTTCTTGCTACAATATCTTACTTCTTAAATTTAATTTTGCAAAAAAAAAAGAACACATAGCATGCCATGCTTTAGCAATAATGCATTTGATCATAGCCATTCCCACTTTTGCAATACAGACTTTTCATAAGCTTTCCTTGCGTACTTTACTGGAAGTCAGTGTTAAATAAACTCAAAAACTTTAGAATTATTTTCCCCTTATTCTTTAGACTAGAGGAAGAGATTTCGAGGATAACTAAATATTGTACATATCAATATTGCCTGAAAGTTGTGTTTACGATCTCAAATTGTTCAGAATTCACTAAACAACATATTGGTATAATTGTCATATCAGCTCGTTATTTAGAAACTCTTTTTAGTAAAAAGGTTAACAATACTCACAATTATATACTTAGTATATAATAAGTCATGTGTTTTGCTGTCTCCGGTTATAGACCCCCCAAAGTTGATGGTCTAGAACATTTCAAATGTGTATTTAAAGTTAAGTTCATGTGGCACAATACAGAGTAAACTTTACAAGAGAAGCAAAATAATACATTAGATCCTCTTAAGCAAAATTATTTGAAGGGCTCTGCCCCAACATCATTAACATTGGGGGGGCTCGAGCCCCCCCCCCAAGCGCAATGGAGTCGGTGCCTATGCTTAAATATTATATGTAATTTTATTCCCATAGTGTATTCTTCCCATATTTGGATTTCTTTCATGTAGAAATTATTCAAATCATTATTGTCTAAAATTGTATTAATATTTTATTACTGTATGTATCATTATATGACGATTTCCATACCAGGGTTCCTACACAAAATCATGCAATTTTTTCCAGGACATTTCAAGGATTTTCTACAATTGCTCCAGGACAAGTGTAGAAAGTAAGCATGGCAAAATACACATCATTACATATTTTCTTTTATTAAAAAAAAATAGTTCTAATTTTTTTTAATGCAGGCTCCCAACTCCCCTACACCTGCTCCTTTCCACACCTTTCATTTCTTAATATAATGAAGGTTATTTAATTTTTACAATAATACAGAATAAATACAAAGGTAGAAAAAATAAACACAAGTATATATAAGTTTATGAAAAATTACCATCTTCTATTACAAATAAACAAGAATAATATCCTTGGAAAACTTGAAATATTTAGGATAGCAAACCCTTTTTTTAACCATTATCATCATCATCATATTTTCTACCTCTAAGCGATACAAAATAATACAAAAGTGCGGGGCATTATACTTCAATCACAAAAATAAAACTTATCACAAAACTATGACTATAGTACACAGCAACGTGACATAAGTAAATAAACCACTGTCATGACACTGGCCTGTTTTAAATAAAAACTTATTGTAATTCATACAAATAAAATGGGGCAAAGCAATTTCCAGGACAATCTCCAAAATTCCAGGTAAAGCTTGGAAAAATGTGAAATTTCATAACATTTCCATGCCTGGAAGGAATATTTTAAAATTCCAGGTTTTCCAGGACACGTAGGTACCCAGCATACCTATGGACATGGGTCAACAGAAATAAAGATTTTGAACTGTTTACAATGGCATATTGTTACAATGGGCCTCTTAATTTGAATAAAAGAAAAATCAGTTTACTCAGGAAGGATGCAAGAAAGGCTTGCAAGGTAAATTTTTTACAGTAACTTAGAATCAGGCTTTATACGTCGATCCAAAAACTGAGATATTTGACAGATAATATATTTTAAAATATAGAAGTGATAAGAAATTTACAATATTCTCTTTTAAGATTCATCCTTACTAATCAATTTGCCACAAAGGTGATTCAATGCCTCAAATGGTTTTTGAGAAAAAGTGTACCGAATGGAGGTCTGCTTTCCGCTGCCCATGATATGGCCTCTTAAGTGACAATTTATTCATGAAATAGATAGCATTGTTCGTAAGTAATCCCTTGTGAACCTGTGTATGTTGGTTCATGATTCCAAATAAGTGAATTAGACTCCTCTTCTTCAGTTTGAAAACGATGGCCACTCTTACGTGCTGTGAAATTAAAATCACACATTCATCAATTTATAACATTATGAAACTCCTACTGTATTACTAGTCAACTTAGAACACCCTTAATTAGCTCATAGAAGTGGAATCACACCTTATCACTCACCCTGAGTGCTTGACAGAGACAAAATGCTCTGAGCCATCAGTGGTCTTACACAGTGGTGGCTGGTGGTCTGGCTCTATGGGTGTGCATTTTAGCCTTCCATCCAGAAATGTTAGCACCCCTCTTAATTACTCACACCTGTTTTTGTGTGCATAATAATGCTAAATGTATTGGCAACTCAAGTTACGACCACCTTTTACTGATAATGACACTACGGTAGATTTGAATTTGAAAAATTTAAAGTATGAATTTGAATATGAATTACAAATTTGAAATATATCTATCATGATCAGGAGAAGAGATATTACTGGGCTATATATAATTCAGCATTCAATAACCTGACAAAATCTATCAAAATGTAGAAAAACTGATCTACAATATCAACTTGTAACTTGCAAAATACAGTGGAACCTCGATTTTACATTTTTCAGGGAACCAGGGTGGAAAAACTTAAAATGCAGGAAAATGTAAAAGCGAGGTAAAATTGATAACATCTTGCTATGTTGGGACCATCAAGATTGGATGTAGAATGTGGGAAAATGTAAAACCGGGGAACATAAAATCGAGGTTCCACTGTATTTAGTAAAAACTAACTCCCTCGCTCCACTGATAATAGTGAAGATGAAGAATAATATTTGCATACCTTGAACAGAGAAGCCGATCGAACTACTACTTGCATAATATCAACTGTAATTTATGTAGTAGTTGTTTATTCCTAATGACTAGAGGCATGCATATTTCGTTTTTGGCGAAAACAGAAAATGTGAAATAACACATTGGAATGTTAATTTTGTGTATTTTCCTACCGTTTTCTCACGAAATAATGCGAAATACACTCTTAAACATGAAATTTAGAGTTTACATACCACTCCAGGACACTTTCTGAAGTCAGAATTATACTGCGAGTTATGCAATTCATGGAATTGATTAATTCTGCTCAAATATTAGAGAAGCAAAAATGGCTCCCTTCATGCAGGAATAAACTTAATATTCTGGTAATGACATAAATGCATTATTAAAAGGGATTTGTATATTTTGTGTAGTAAGAGCCATTTTTAAATCAAATTTAGGGTTATATTCACAATTTTAAAACCAAAGTGTCATTTTATATACCACTTTTTCACTGCTATAACAGCGAAATTTTATTTTATTTACCGCTTTTGAACCTGAAATTGACTCTGTTTTTGTACCGAAATTTTGCTTTTCTGTTTACCAAAAATATGTGCCTCTACTAATGACCCATTAACAGTACCAAAAAAACAACAGTACACAGTCCACTCATTCCACACTACTCTTCTCCGTGCTTCAAAATTTTTCTTTCCCTTCCACCGTATCTGTATTATTGAGTGGTGTGAATAGAAGGTAAGCTACCGAATCACTGCTTCGGAATGCAATTTGAATTTTTGCATAATTCCCAGGATAATTAGTGTCGAGAGTAGCCCGTGAAAGACTAAAATGCCGCAAAGCAGTGGCGTGTGGTGTTTTTATCAAAGCAAGCCTGCCCCTTGATGTACCATTGTTTATTTAAAAATTATATATTCAGTGCTTCGGCTATCTAAATGGTCACCGCATGCCACTGGTACTATTACTGCAGTTGCTGCAGTAACTCCCCTCCCTTCCTTCTTTGTCAGAAACTTCATCAACGTCAAATACTAAGTCTGTGCTTTCGCTGTGAACAGTTTTTCCTTTCATGATGAAATCAAACAATTGGAACTGTAACATCAATGAGCTTTTGACAGTGCTGCACAATTTTGCAACACAGGAATGGGTGAACAATGGAGACAGCTGATTACCATGTCTATGCTCCCTCTGCTTGAGATCTTACCTAGTGAGGAAATTGTCATCACCGTGAAACATAAGATGTACTGATTCATTGCTGACTAGGCAGATGGTATTCAATGCCTCCAAAATATGGGAAACCCTCTCTCACATTGTTGGCAGCATGTTGTGGATACTCTCGGGGACTACTTTGAGGGTTCATAGTGTGCTTTGTTCAAGCATCTTTTGATTTTGTACTGACAGTGTAGCCTCGTGACTAATACACACATGTAGAACAAAATTTTTTCAATGTTTTCTTTTTTCTTTAGCACTTCCGTACCAACTTCTGGTACACATGACATGCCTTGTTCATACATTATTCAATTTCACAAAGTGTCCTCTTCCATTTGTATATTTCGAATTTTTACGCAAGTCCTTCATTCTTGTGAAAAAAAAAAAATAGTTGGCAGCTCTCGTAGCTAATTCAATTGAATTATCAAAAAATTATTACTATTATTTTTTTTTAAAATTATCCAAAAGTTAATAACCAAAAATTACATTACCAGTGAGAAAAAATGCCTACAAAAATCTAATAATCTATTATTAAAAATAATTACAAGAAAGAAATATGTTGAAGCAAGTTTTGGTACTTCTAGTCACCACAAGCGTTTGGAGATTGAAAGCTTACACATTACGGCAAACTGACCAATTGCAATCTGCATTTGCTTACCTTCATTGACAAAGAAATTTCCAAAATACTGTGCACTTGTTACGGCTTCACTGGTGTGTGGAATGCCTTTCTGCTTGGTATTCCACTCGTAGAGGTTTTTCTCTGGATGAAACTGAGTGCCGTAGAATGGGAATTCATTTCCTTCCACAACAGAAATGAAACTAGTTGACGAGTCATTGTTCACTGACAGTATTTTGAACTGCTCATCCAAGCCAAATGCAGTGAAGTTCTTCATTATGAAAAATAATGTAAAAGCACATAAGCAATATTTATTTTCAAAACAAGTACTATGTATTGTACTTCTCTATTTTTTCAACATTTACATGTAAAATCTGCATGCTACTTGCAAATTCTGGTGTACCCCCCTCTTCTCTTCATTATGTATCTTCATGACCTTCCAGAATATCTTTCCGACTCTTCTAGAAACCTCCTTTTATTTGCAGACGATTGCAAAATATACAGTAAAATATCCAATTTTAGTGATATGGCACTTCTGCAAAAGAATTAAGACTCCCCGATAAGTGGTGCGAAATATGGAACTTAAAACTTTACCGTCAAAAATGTACTACAATGACATTCCCCTTAAAGAAAAACAGAATAAACACAAAATACTTCATAAATAATAATTGTGTACAAAGAATTGCAACACAGAAGGACCTGGGAGTCATATTTGATAAACTTTCCTTTTCTGAACACATCTCCTCAGGCACTAAGGGCTCTATGCTTATGTTGGGTCTACTCTATCATTTCACCGAAATAAGCAACCTGTCTGCTTTCAGCACTCTTTACAAATCTATCATTTCACCCAAAATTGAATATTGTTCTCCGACCTGGTCTATGGCATGCCCTTCAAAATTAGAGAGACTAAATTCTGTTCTAAATTTCTTCCTGGCTATTGTTCATTACCGAATTAGAACCACTAAAAACCTACAAAAGCAGACTCTGAAAATTTTTAAATATTCAACCACATCATAAGACATAAACTGGCAGACAATGTATTCCTGCATAAGATAGTTACTGGCACCATCAGAAGTGACCACCTTCTTCAGGAAATTCCCTTTTGAGTGCCATCTCACACAACAAGAAGCACTCAACTTTTTGCTTCTCAGAAGGCAAGGTTATCTCTCATACAGCGTTCTCTACTCTACAGACTATCCAGCCAATTCAACAAGTTAACAGGCCAAATAGACATTTTTGAAAATCAGGCACATTTTAAAAGGCTGTTGTACAAAAATGTGTAAGGTTCTTTAAGGATATAATTTTTGTTTATGTTGTTATATTTTGTTATTCTTTTTCTACTGTTACACACTTCAATATAAATTGGCTAACACTGTATTTGGAATTCTTGTTAAATAAATAAATAAATTATGTGTCACTGTTATTTTAAACATATTGGGAAATGTTAACAAAAATGAGCAGGTGCTCATGAGCACATCCTTCAATGGTGGTTGAGCATTTTTCTTTGTATTCATTAATCAGTAAATACAGCAAAAGATACAATAACAGGCACTTGTTTCACCAAAACTAAGTAAAATGCAGGTCCTCCTCTGTGGCCGTGGGTCTAAGGTGTTGTGCTTTGGGCTCCGACTGCGGGATGGCAAGGGTTTGAGTACGCCTGGGTTCAGTCTCTGGGTTTTCAGCTTGTGTATAGGACCAGTGACAACCCACCATTGTGAGGAAATTAGGGAGCTAGGAGCGAGTAGCGTAACCTGGTCACGGATATCTCCTATAATGGCTGGGGGTTCGACATGCTGACCCAACGTCAACCCATTACTGGCTGAAGATCTCCACACCTCTAGGTAGGATTGTGGGAGGAAGACTGGCAGTCAGGAGATAGGCCAAGGCCCTTATGGGCTGTAGAGCTGTGTGTTGTTATTATTTTTATTAAGTAAAATGCTGAATGCATAAATTCCTTACTGAAAAGTATCAACTTCTCATAGAAAAATCAACTTATCTCTAACCTGATGAACTACCTACATATGCAGTCGAGTGATTCGTTCATGCATAACCACCTGCAAAATTTCTGAAAATGTGAGGACACACTTGACAGGTGCATGTGCTCAAATTGTGGGCATGTCCTCAGCCTTTCTATTCATATAAAATTAGCAACAGCCTGTTCTATGGTGATAATCAGCAAAAGTTGAAAAACAACCTCTGTGTGATGGTTGTGCCTGTCTGTCAACCTATGCCAAATTATTAATGTCTCAGAAACCACAAGTGTGATAAAACAAAATAATGGACCGGTGGACCTGCTAAACAATAGCTCAAGGCAACAAAAAACAACTCAATCAGCTGGTCCATCTGACCATGAAAGGCAACAGGCAACAAAAACCAACTCGATCAGCTGGTCCATCTGACCATGAAAGGCAACAATCAAAAGTAGCCTGTCAATATCTTGGACACTAGGAAATGTGAAGATTTAATATATTCTACAAATGAAGTTCTTGTAAATGTTAGTTTAAAACACAATAAAATACTGTATTTGGATTAGCATTTCCATCTGCCCATGTAGGTCAAACAATTGACAGATTTTTAATGCTTTGATATCTCCAAAATCATTCAAACTATGAATACAGTGGTGGGTTAAAAGAAGCATGAATTTTCTACATGCTGTGATCTCAATCTTAATTATTGGCCTGTCTATTTGCCCTTCCTACTCAAGAATTGATACTATCGATTTCTCAGGAACTACTAAAGATAGAAAATTAAAATATGGTACACAAACATCTACCTAATACTAACCATAACATGATATAAAGCAGGGGTGCCTAAACTTTTTCATATGCACGGCCAGAGATGCCAATTGAATTATTAGTTGTGGACCATGGTGCTGATCACATGACCTCAAACCAATATCGAGAATGTGTGGGCACCTACCCCCACATCCCCTAAATGTGCCTTCATGGAACTTTGCTATATGCATGGGGAACTTGACCCTTTCTTTTTGTCTTACCACATTAAATTTTACTTACACAACCAGATAAAATTATGAGTTTTACAAGTACTGCGGGCCATAGTTTGGCCAGACATCATATAAATGATATATTGATGTGGTTGTTTGTCTATGGCAGTCAAATAATTGAAAATCAACAATTGGTATGTAAGTTGAATCTTTGATTGATTTGGTTTATTTGTACTTCACTTTTCTGCCACTTCGGGCAAATAGTGAAGATGAATGATGAAGGAACATTCATAAAACACATCCTCGACCAGGCTGGAGTTTGAACACAAGATCTCTGGTGCTGTAGCATGCTATTGTTACTCCTCTGCCATGGAAATCAGCTTGAACCTTCAATATCTCAGAACTGCATAAAGCTACAAGCATGTAGTTTGGTGTAACAAAAAATATATATAAAGTATCACACGGTGGCCACTCTAGGACTATGATAAAATTCAAGTATAATTCCTGGTTTTCGAGGCAAACGTGTCCAAAATTCAAGGGTATAAGCAGATGTTTTCTCTGTCTCACCACCCACACGCAGACACACACAAACATATTAACAATATAAAAGATCTGCGCGATTCCAATGTATCCAAAAAATTATGATTCAATTCAATTAATACATATAAGAAATTAATTTACGATGTGGAGTTTACACTTACTATTTCACCTACTCAGTTTCGAAATACATCTACAAACACAAGTCACAAATGTTACGGGATATACTGATCTACATAAAATTGTTAATTGTATAAAGATATCAAACTCAAATTTACCTAACCAAATTTAAGATTTCTTATCTTGCAAATCTTCTGTCTGTCAGATACAATGTTATGCAAAGGAAACAGATTGAGAGAATTCTGTTTTATTTTGCCCGTAGTTCCCTCTTCCTTCATCCTGCTTCAATGCATTTACAAATATCTATAAATAATTCACACATAACTCCTGGAATTCAAGGAATTCCCTGTGTGCAGCCATCCTGTATCACTTGATTCTAGAAATTTTCCTGGTTGGTCCATCCATTTGTCTGTCATATCAACAATAAAAAATTACTCCGGATACAGGGATATAATTTTTTGAACTGAAAAAAATACTAAATACTGGTATAGTGGGATATTTACCGGGTGTACACAAATGAGTAAGTTTTAAACTTGTATATTTTCTATGCTATACACATTACAAATATGAACCATATATGAAATGAAAGAGAAACTCACCAAGTTTCGATTGTACGCATGCACAAAATTTGTTTCCTAACTCTGCCGCTTGGCAGAGCCACTTGTAAAGATGGCGACTCCCGAGCGTAAGTCTTTTTGTGTGTTGGAACTCACGAGGTCTACTTCAGTTGTTACAGTTCAACAGGCATATCGGCGAAGATTTGGAAGTGACCCCATGTCTGACAACATTCGTAGGTGGTATAACCAGTTTAAGACGACAGGATGCCTGTGTAAAGGGAAAAGTTCCGGACGGCCGCGTGTATCAAATGAGAAGGTGGAAAGCATCAGAACGACTTTCACTCTCAGTCCTAGAAAATCTGTGCGGCGGGCGAATCAAGAACTAGCAATGCCAACAATGACACTGTGGAAAGTGTTAAGGAAAAACCTCCAAATGAGACCGTACCGTCTGAAACTGTTACAGGCCCTAAAGTCTGCAGATCATTTGGCTCGTAAAAACATCTGCATACAAATTCTTAATCAAGAAGCTGACGATTTTCTTACAATCCAGCAGAATTAACTTGAGAGAAACAGGGGACTTCCCGCTGTAATGGGCCAACTGACACTCTACAAACTCTACTCTAGAGTTTCCGTTGGCCCGTTACAGTGGGAAGTCTCCCGATCTAGCCAATTCGAGCGCAGTTGCCTAAATCACAGAGCGGCCATTTCTCTTAAGTTAATTCGGCTGGCCTGTAGTCTCGTGATCTTCAATGATGAATCACATTTCATCTACGTGGAAAAGAGAACACACATAATGTTTGTATTTGGGTAAAGCAGAGTCCACGGGAAACTCTGCAGCACATAAGGGATTCACTCAAACGTAATATCTTTTATGCAGTATCTAAACAACAAGTTTATAGGCCATTCTTTTTTATGGAAGAAACTGTTACTGGAATTTCATATCTAGACATGCTACAAAATTGGCTCTTTCCGCAACTGGAGGATAAACAACACATCATTTGGCAACAATGATGTAGTGCGGGAATGGTAAAATTAAGTTTTCCCCCATCGTTGGATGGGTCGTCATGGTGCAGACTACTTGCATCTTCTCCAGTGGCCTCCAAGGTCCTCTGATCTCATCCCCTGTGACTTTTTTCTGTGGGGCTATGTAAAAGATTGTGTTTATGTACCACCGTTACCTGCCATCTGAGTTGAGACGCAGGATTGTTGCAGTGGTAGAGTCGATTACACCAGACTTGCTAAGTTTAGTGTGACACGAAATGGACTACCAGCTGGATGTGTGCCCACATTGAACACTTGTAATGTAGGTTATGAAAACTTGATGAGTTACTCTTTCACTTCATATATGGTTCATATTTGTAATGTGTACAGCATAGAAAATATACAAAACTCCGATATTCATTTGCGTACACCCTGTATTATCTCGATCATCTGCCTGTCAAAGGGAATAAAAATTGACAAGTAGCATTAACCAATAGAAGTTGAAATATATTTTGTGGGTAAAATGCCAACAAGACAATAATTCTATTAAAACATTAGTTATATCAATTTGGCTATTGATGAAACTATCAATACTACTAAGATAAAACTTGTATAATGAATTCAGATTCAAGTACTAATTAATTGGGGCAAAAAAACTTAATTAGCAATTTGTTGAAAATCTACAACCAATAGACCTGGGATATTCAAATGTTGCCCAAAAAGCATACTGCTGGTACATAGTAAATGTTGCTACAACTCGTTCTCGTCCCCCCTCCCCCCCACAAATAAACAAGGGCTCGAACGTCGCCAAATGGTTAGCATTCTTGCCTTTGGCATGAGCAGTCCCTGGTTCGATCTCCTTTTGTAGGTTTCACAATTTCAGTGTTAATCAAGCACTGTGAGAATGATTGTGAAGCTACTTAAAAAGAATTATTTTCCTGTAGTTTACGGTTATTACAAGCATAAGAAAACAGTTTTTCTTTGTGACGTTTCAGGAGAACACACGCTCCTTTCATCAGACATTTATTTTCATTTTGACTAAAGATACAGTTATAACAATGGTTAGTAATTTTTTAAACAAAAAGAATCTGTTATATAATGGATGTTGTCAATGTTACATTGTTGTAATATAGCAACTTAACTGTGAAAAAACAGTCTGTTTTATTTTTATTTCAGATTTTTTAAAATTATGAATCCAAAATATCATCAGGTAATTCAAATTCATCATTGTTTTCACAAAGTCTCCATAACAAACCATTGTTATAACTGTATCTTTAGTCAAAATGAAAATAAATGTCTGATGAAAGGAGCGTGTGTTCTCCTGAAACGTCACAAAGAAAAACTGTTTTCTTATGCTTGTAATAACCGTAAACTACAGGAAAATAATTCTATAATGCAAGCAATGCGTACATACAAGAAAAACTATTAATACTTAAAAAGAAGTAGTCTAAAATGCCAGGAAACAGCAGCAATGGGACTTGATGTACTGACCATGTTCAAACCAATGTAAAATCTGCTTGGTAGGCTCTGGCGACTGTCACACCATAGAGTTACTTTATTTACACACTAGAAAGCATACAGTTCTTACTGTACACACCAAAACACCTTACCATTAAATATATTGTATCATAATTATTTTGTTCAATTGATTGAATCTAGGAATTTTTTTGAAAACATTAAAACGATCTGTTCTGTGAGAATTATAATTTACCTTTTCAGTGACACAAAGGTGATGAAAATTCACTGTCACATTTTGGGATGATAAAATGTTAACAATATTGTCTGGTGCTTCACTGAAAAGCCGACTGTATAAATAATCTGAAAAAAAAAAGTATATGTGTAAGAATTTATACATACGCATTTCTGTAAATGAGGAAGTAAAATTTATTTTAACAAACTGTAAAAATAATATAGAAAGATAGCAGTGGCGGCGACAAGGGAGGGCACTGCCCCTCCCCGCCTTCCCCTTTTGACACTTTTTTTCCTCACAAAGTGGCCTTCAAATATTAAGCCTTGTCTGCCAAGAGAAAGTAAACTGTCCTTGCACCCAATCACCATCACTGAAAGATGCATATATTCTGTAATGATACATTTACAAATATTTAAACAGATAATATACATGGTGTGTAAGTTTTACACTCAGAAATGTGCAAGGCAGTAAAATATCTGCAGGGATCATATCAACATCCTCTACAAGATATACAGTGGAACCTCCATTTAACGGGAAAATGTAAAATCGAGGAAAATGTTATAACTTTGTTCTATATTGGAAACATAAAGATTGAATGTACAGAGTATACACAAATTAATGGTGCGGTTATAAATGTCAATAAAAAATTATTTTTCAACTTACGTGGTTGCAGCAACTGTTAGAGGCGGAAACTGTCCTAGTTTTTGATATGGGAGTTAAAATTACAATCCTTCAATGTGGGATCCCTTGGTCACACGACACACATCAATAATCAAACTCGTTCCACATACGGTGTAACATGTTCTGCACTGCATGCATTATCCAATCACGAAGTTTCTGGATGGAAGTTGGCATTGGTTCTGCATAAACCCTGTCTTTAATAAATCCCCATAGAAAGAAATTGCACGGCATAAGATCCAGGGAACAAGGGGGCCAAGGGAGAATGTGATATTTTGTGGAAAATCCTTACATGATAGAGAAAAATGGAAGCCATATTTGGAATCAGCATATCAAAAAGATTGTAATTTTAACTCGCATATCAAAAACTGGGAAAATTTCTGCCTCTAACAGTGTTTGCTGCAACAACCTAAGTTGAAAAAAAAAAATTTTTTATTGACATTTATAACTGCACCATTCATTTGTGTGTACCCTGTATAATGAGGGAAAATGTAAAATCCAGGAACTTAAAATAAGGGGTTCCACTGAATTAACATTGTGTTCATTTTCACATGATTCTTAGGAAATTGCTACCTTTTAAAATTTTATAAACACTGGTAAGGTATTAGAAAATCTATGAAAATATACCACACCCAGTAAAATAGCAAAAATTTGATTCATATGCAACAAAAAATGTTTAGAAAACAAACATACTGCATTATTTTTTAAAAAAAATATTGCGTTGATTTTTCTTTACATGTTAACTATAGAATTCAGATTAACATAGCATGGAATTTATTTATTTATTTATTAATAAAACAAATGATGCCACAATATTAACATTTCAGATTCTAAAATGTGTTGATGAAAACAAATTTTTAAGTTTTTTTCCAGATAACAATAGACTATAATTAGACTTGTAAAGAAATAAGTTGCAGAACACTTGGTGCAAATTTCCTCATACAAGCAAATCTATCTCCAGCTATAACATGGCACTCTCCCTTCTAAACACATTGAGCTATTATACCCTGGTTACAGCACCTTGAATAATGTAGTGTGGAAAACGACCCAAGAAACTGGTTCCCCAGATGGATGAGAAACGTAGATGGCAGTGTGATCAATGTCGGTGCTAATTTTCTTATGAAAGTAATGCAGCTTTGTTAGTTTTTGGAATATATTATGTAGATTTGTTTGTCTAGAAAGTCGGTAAGTGAATTGATGGAAACAGTTATATTTGTGGAGTGATTTGCAGTCACGAAATGACATTAATTTGGAAAGAAAAGTAAAATAAAATTAATAAATAAATAGCATGCGTAACACAAGAAGAAACATCGCAAAGTGATTCCGGACGTCAGGTGCTGGATTGTGTACTAGAGTTTTATTTTTCTATGTTATTAGAATATAAATAGTATCCTGAGAGATATTTCATACCGAGGCGACAAACCACAAGTGTCGCTTGGAAGCGAGCAGTCAGTTATCAATGCAGCCTTTCGAACTGTAGGGACACAAGCTCTGACTGCACAGTTTCCTCAAGGAGATTTTACCCCAAAACAACACGCGACAAACGATACGAGGATTTCACACCAAAGCGACACGGGTCCTTCGGTCCAAGGCAACTTTCATACCAAAGCGACACATGTTGCTTGGAAACGAGCCAATCAAGAGCAACATTTCACATGACGGGAAGCACAGGCCAGCGTTCGGTTGGTGAAATCCTCAAGCGATAAGTGTCGCGTGCCACTTGTCGCTTTGGTGCGCAATCTCCCTAAAGCAAGACACTCATTGCATCGCGCATGCGCAAACAACAAACCACGATAACATGTTGCAAGCTCTTGAGGAAATGGCCCAGTTTGAGCGACGTACAAGCGACACGTGTGGCTTATCGTGTCGCCTAGATCTGTTGTTGTAATGTGCGGTTTGTCGTGTCGCCTATCTGTTGTTAGCACAATTAGCAGCGAACGCTTGCCAATAGACTGAAGGCACTTTGTCGCTTGTCACTTAGTTGGGAACTCCCCCCGTAGTGCGTCGCTTCGGTCTCAGCACCCTTCCTTTAAGGAGCTTTCCGACCAAAGTAACAAGTAGCACGGGAATACGCCATATGAACGTGTCGTTTGCTGTTTGGACCCTCATGTGCAATGAATGCTATTTTTCAGTCTGGAAGTGTGTGTCACTAGTGTGACAGTGTGTCCCATTGGTTTGAAAGTTTCCTTACACTCATGTCGATGGCACTAAGAAAGTTTTGTGGGATTCCCCTTGTCGTTTCATGGAATCATCATTATCATTATCGCCGCGATTAGTTTAAAGCGGAAGAAAAGAGACAGTAAATATCAAAAATACAAATGCTTCAGTGTGTATATCTTTAAAAGAAATGATGATGATGATGATAATAATAACGAACCTAATTCATACACAAAAATTTAGTTGCAAGAGCATTCCATGTGTATTTCTTCTCCCATATTATTAACGAAAGTATGACGATAACAGGACGTGGTCGACTGTCTAGAATGTTCATTAATATCTTCGCGACCACTGTACCAAATATAATAGCAATTATCACATTCATAGAAATGCTTCATGTAAAAGAATCCGACGTTGCAGCGAAAACTCCATTTACTTCCATTATAAGCAGACAAATACCAAGCACCGGGTCCAACACCAGCGCCTCTAGCAGATCATTTTCGAGTGGAACCAGCCAGAGAGCGCAGAACCGTGCCATTTTCCACACTAAGTTATTCAAGGTGCTGTACCCTGGTGTTGGAAAGGTTAGAAGTTGTGATAATAACAACAGACAATCAAAACAGGGTCAGGGGAAAACATTCCTATAACAATCCACAAACATGCTTTTCTGAAGTATGACATCTAAACAGCATCCAAAAAAAAAAACTCAACATAACTTGCATTTTTTTGTTCAGTCAACTTTGTTTACCTCTTACAATAACTGCTTGTCTTTCAAATCTTTTAAGCACAAATGAAGGGTCAGGTAAGTTAACACTTGTCAAACTCACGAAAACTTAATTTTTCATTGAAAAACATTACTGGACATGTAAATGAAAAGGTATAAAAAACACATGCTTCGATGAATGCAAGTGTCAAGTGTATGAAATGAAAGAAAGGATATTGTAAAGTCCAATACGGCATCAAATGACAAGAAATAGCACCACTACTTTGCGCATGACAGAAAATTGGCTTACACCTGTTTAATAAATGTATGTTACCAGATAACTGGAATGCAAAAGAAGCTGCATATTTAAGATATTTACTTTTATAAAGTAGAAAATGTAGATTATCCCTTAGTACGCCACGCGGTCTGACGAAAGTAAGCCCAGTGTCGCCGAGGCTTTGAGTGCGAAATTTGAATTTGTATACATAATGGAGAAAAATCGTAATAACTCTGGCACTTTGGGACCAATCTACTTCGGATAACTTTTGTTTTGCAGGTAGAACATCAGTGCATGCAACCATGTAAAATTTGGATGCCCCAACCGTGAGGGGGTTTATGGGCGTGGGCTGCATCCCCCGAATTTCAATGAAAAAAACATAAAAATGTGGAGTTTGCCCCCTCTTCTCCAATTACTTTGGGGAGAAACCCCGAACTTTTGCTTTTTTTCTTCAAAGAATCGACCTTTCGCAACATAATGAAACTTGTTTCATGTTCCTAGCTGACATACAAAGTGAAATAAGTCGCAATATGTGGAACAATACAATGACTAAAATAATATGTTTGGTTACAATATTTGGCAAACCGTTCAAAAAAGAGACATGATCGAGGGCTAGTTCGTTATATATAACACAGCAAAATAATTAGGGTTATATAAATAGGTACTCACCATCTATTGTACTGTGTGATACTCCTCGAAACAGGGATCAATGCACAGATAAACGAGACACTTCTTGCACTGAAATGACGACAGGCAGTAAACTTTTTTCTTGTTGCACACTTTGCATCTCATGCGCTTACTGGTCTTTCTAGGCCAATGCTTGCTAGCAGAAACTTCCAATCGTACCATCTCAGGGGGAGGTGGATGATCAACAAGCAAAGGTCTAGAAGGACCAGGCTGCTCCATAGATCCCCGCCGAACCAGCTCTTCGTACAAAGCTATCCGGAAGTGTCGATGTCTGCGAGTCCGGAAGACCTGGCTGAGGAGGATGTGTGCATTGAGGATGCTTTGGTTTAGAAGGTAGAAAAACAGTTTGTTGGTCCACTTTATCGTCCTTCTGTCAGTCAGGTATGTACATGCCATTCTGTCTGCCTTATCCATGTAACCCATATTCCTATTGTAGTCTAGTATGATCTGGGGCTTCAAAGGGTTGCCGTGGTCGTCAGTGAAGTTTCCTTGTGCAGGGGGTTTGTGAAAATTTGCCAACACAAGGACGTCACGTTTGTCCTTCCAACGTATAGCTGTCAGGTCCCCCTTTGTATACACGTCCAGGTCACCACGTTTGGTCTTCCCTGTTTTCAAGTCAGTGGGCATGGAACGCCGATTCTTATTGACAGTTCCGCAACATTAGGTGAACTTTATTGCGAGATCATCAAAAAGTTCGGGAGAGGTAAAGTAATTGTCCATAAAAAGTTTATGACAAATTCCTTGTACTCTCTTACTTAGTTCCATGACCAGGGTATGGGTGGCTGTCACAGTTGGAGTCTGTCTGGCACTGTCCTTTCCAAGGTAAACTAACATATCAACAGTATATCCCAAAGCATCACAAAGCAAGTACAGCTTTATGCCAAATCGCTTGTGCTTCTTTGGGATATATTGCTTCAAGAGCACCTTTCCCTTGTAAAGAACAATAGCCTCGTCAATGGCTACGTGTTCCGTCGGGTGATACAAGTCGAAGTAACGTTGTCTCAGATGTTCTAGAACCTGTCGCAGTTTCCAAAGTCGATCAGTGTTGTCTTGAGGAGGGGAAGATTTGTCGGCAAAGTGCAGGAAGGCTAGGATGTGTCAGAAACGGTTGCGTGACATAACATGCCGGACCCAAGGTGTTTGGAAGGAATTTGTCTGCCAGTAAGAGTCCATGCAGTCGTGCTTGTTATGTCCAAAATAGATCCAGAGGGCAAAGAAAAGGAATAATTCTCCAAGGGTGATGGGGGTTTCTACCCTGGACGGATTATTCTTATCGACAAACTGCTGGTAGTATTGCTTAGATTCTACCAGAAGAATGTCGAGAAGAGCATCCGTCCAGAATAGGCGGAAAGAATCAAAAGGTGAAGAATCAGGAGTCAAATCTGAGGTCTTGGGTCCGGGCCGGCCAGTAAAAGGTAAAGGAGTTGGACCCTGAACATGAGAGTTGCGCGGGCCCCAGGTTGACGAACTTGAAGACGTCGATGATGATGCTGTTGGGAGAGGAGCGTCATTTTCATCCGAAGAAGAATCAGATATCCCCCCAAATCAACATTGTCATCAAAGTCATCATCTTGATCAACATCTGATTCCATGCTCTCACATTCATTGTCCGTATCATATAACAGCTCATCGATCTCCCTAACACATAATCGTTTCCTTCTGGACATATTTCCACAAAGAGCCGAGTCAACAGGGAAGAAATAGATTTACAGTAGCTACACAAGATGCAAGTGTGAACGAAAAAATCAGAAGCACATATCACAAAAAAATTACACAACACAAGTTCAACACAGACCAGGGAGCACACAATGAGAAAGCACAAAACACGGCCTTTCACAGCCACTGCTCAGATCGATTATGGCAAGGCCTTTCCTAACAGAGGAGAGGAGGGAGCCCTTGCAATCCTTTGTTTTGTCTATACTTCTGGATAGACTCACGCTTCTGGCCTCTGGCCTCTGGCTATCGTCAAGCTTCATTGGATTTCTAACACAGAGGCGACAGAAAGCTGACACCGCCAAACCTCATCCAATCCCCCCTCTCCTTGACCCCCCCCCTCCTCCACTTCAGCTGGATCACCAGGTCCAAACACAAAGAAGAATGTGTGCCTTATCAGTGCTAAATCACAGCATTGGAAGCTTGGAGGAAAACAGCATCGTAAATACCAAGCATTTATTGTGTCTGTCAACTGAGGAGCCGAAACACGTGATACATTCCGAGAAAGGGGGGGGACACGAACTGTCAGTGTTTCAACCTCAATATACAAATATAAGTGTAGCAAACCCTCGATAATTGTATCTAAAGCTGTTTGTTGCACATCTGCAACGGCGGTGACAACGGACATGTATTTTTTTGTTGCATATCTGCAACTGTGGCGGACTAAGGGTTAAATGCAGACCAAGAAAGATACGGTTTGGAGTAAATAATGTGAAGGCAATAGTTTTTGTCACTACACTACTGAGGGGAGGCCTTCTTCTTTTTTTTATTACGACAATAATAGAGGAAAAGGTCTAAATATGACGCCCCCTTTTTATGTTGCCATTTTCGGAGGAAAAAAATTAATATATCAAGCACCTGCCTTTAAAATGCATATCTATGAAATGTATACTTAAATGTAATAGCATGCTAAAGTATAGGTCTCCATTTTTTAAATAAAAAACCATTTTCCAAAAAACAGTAAAATGATGTATTTCAAAATTGTGGTCTAAATATGGGCTACTAGTGGCAATATCACAAAAAGCAATTTAAATTTTAAACAGTCATTTATCACTAAAACATTATAAAATTCATATTTATGAATAATTTGTTGTTTTGAAAATTACGAGGAACGGAAAAAATCGAAATTAAAAAAAAACATCCAAATATTTGTTGAAAATGTGATCTCAACATTAGACCTCATGTCATAGCCCATATTTAGACCATCACGCTATTTTTCTTCAATTTATTTTCGCTCTCTGTGGTACATATTTCAGAAACAAATCAAGGCATTATAAAAGTCCACATTTGTTTTACATACCGCTAATATCATAACCTATATAAAGCAGATGAGAATTCAGAAAACAGTGAGTTAAAACATACCTGCAAAAAGTTTTCGGAGGTCGCAATTCTATAACAGCATCCAAGGCCGAAACTAACCACCACTTTCTCTTGCGAATTGGCACCGCAACCTTTGTCCTTGACAGACAACCAGTTCCCATAGCCTCTGCCAGGCTGCAGCACCCGGAAGCACTGATAACTCCAAAACCCATATCTAAACCTTCGCCCATACTTAGACCTTCTCCTCTACATTTAGAAATACTAGTAAACATGAAATATGTTACTCTAGATGCAGATGGTCAGTGTCTGGGACCCCTACCCAAATAAATTTCTAGATACAGCACTATGTAGAGGGACTCACCTTCTTTGAACTCCAATGGAAGAGCTACATCCCACGAGTTGCAACTAGCTCTATGTTCATTCTCTCCTGCTGCCAGATAAAGAAGCAGTTCAAAGCCTAGGCATGTTCCCCAGATAGGAAAATAGTCTCCATCTTGGTTAGCTTGCATTGCCAGGTCGTATAACTTTTTCCCTGCAGTTGCGTAGCCAGTGCCGTTGAAGTATGTTGCTCCACCAGGAAACAAGATTCTGTAAGTGCAGATGAAATGATATATTATTAACTTCAATTTGTCTATGAAAATGATTTTCCATCTCTGCTGCAACTTTTCTATGTTCTTGACATTTTGATCACATAAACATGCATCTTTTATAAGAGATGCATTGATTATACATTTAAACAATGTATGCAGGTTTAAACAATTATTATTGTTAAAGTACAGTTTTTTTGTTATCGTCAATTTTAAATGTATTTTCTCTATCTTCTTCTTCTTCGTAGTCCCATCTTTTACTTACCCAGCTATTACAACAACAATATCACTGTTCTTTAACTAATTTTGTTTGCTGGCTAATTACAAAAAAAACCTTCATTAAAGCTGGTGGTTAACCCCATATATATTATTTAATATGTAATAAATTGTCTGTTTGGCGAAGAAAATTTTCACCGAAAAATTAAAAGTAAACTTATCAGAGTAAAATATGTAATTAATGTATATCTTAAGAGAGAGAGATGCACATTTGTAGCATCAAAACATTGAGAATATAACAGGTGTTTCATAATAACTGAGGGGTTACGAAAATGTATTGCAAGTAAGCTATTGAACTTTCGTTAATGGACCAGTTCAGAATGAACGAGGAATTCAAACATTTTCTTTAACACCTACAAATGTTCAATGTGTGCACCACGGGTGATAAGGGACGCATCAACACGATAGGAACGCACAGTTTGTGGAAGCATGTTTCGTTAACCTGAGTCCATATCCCTGCTGCTAGACGACACTCAAATCACCCACATCACGCACAGTGTTTTGTGCAATGTTTTGGTCCCCAAAATCACCCCTTACACCATGTGACTTTCTTTGTGGGGTTTCATCAAGGACAGGGTATTCGTCTCACCAATGCCATGTGATATCACAGCCGTAAGCGAGTGCATCATCGCAGCGATAGACACTATAGACAGGCCCATGTTGATGCAAGTGTTGCAAGAAGTAGACTATCGTGTTGATGCGTGCCATGTCACCTGTGGTGCATACATTGAACATTTGTAGGTGTTAAAAAAACTGAGTTCTTCGTTCATTCTTGACTGGTTTCATTAACATAAGTTCAATACTTTACTTGCAATAAATATTTGTAACCTCTCAAGTATTTATGAAACACTCTGTAGAAAAGTTTTGCCACAGAACTGTGTTTAGGTACGGATCAAAGTTCATGAAACGAACACTGTGGTAACATGACTAATTGGACAAAATTTTAGCAGATGATATTGTAACAAAATTACAAAGTTATTATGCTAGCTCATTAAATAAGTACAGAATAGGTCATGTTAAGAACCTTTTAACACAAAGGCATTTAAAATATGCTATAGTATTTTAGCCACAATATCATGGACACTTAGAGATACTTAGCATCTAATAGTGTTTCTGTACAAAGCAGGGACCTGTAACGTAACCCAACTTGTAACGCTGTCAAGTTACGAACGGAACTATCGATATGCGTTACAATGGCATTGGCATTCCACACAGTACCGGACAGATTGGACCTACCTACAACCTGGGTAAATTAGGCGTACCGTTACTCAACGACCCATTCGCTTCAGGTACTGAGTGGAACGGGTCTCAGATGGAACGGGTACGATCGTACCCGTACATACTGTACCTGAACGGTGGCTACCGGGTACGAAATGGAACCACAAGTTGGTAACCGGTACTGCAGCACTATGACCAGCGCTTGTTATTAAAATACCGGTACGTGGATAGAAATGGATGAAGCGGGTAACATTTGTAACAGGAACTTACAGTACGTATCATAACAGTTTACTGTCAATCAAAATTCCACAGCAGCAAATGGAATACCGATAAATATACACTTCTTTGTTTAAAAATTATTATAATAACTTTAGAAAAAAGTAATTCGTGATCCTTCTGGATATTATTTATCCGAAAAATATGTATAAATACTATCTAGTTTATCTTTCATTAATTTGTTAATAATGGTATCAGCTATGCAAAAATTTCGAAGACCGTCACTCTGGCAAACTATTAACAATAGAAACAATTAGTTTTAACAAGCTCATGTATAATATAATAATTACAACGACCTGCGCAGAAGGTCGATATTCGTCATTCAGGAAACCTGTTACTAGGAGGCATGTGCAGTAGGCTCCATTACTTTTAAAATAGGTAGAGAAGTGAAATTGAGTTTGACGGTAGATTATGCTAATTAGAGCACGGAAAATCAACATGATTTTGGAAAACCGGAAGTTGATGGATGCCATATTGAAAAATGTTACTTCTTAAGATCCCCGGCCGGTTCAAATCCGGGAACTTTTCTAACGGTGGAAGCGGCCCCGGCGCCCACCCAGCGTCGAATAACATGGGTACCTGGGGGAAACCCTGGGGGGTAAAGGCGGTCAGGGGCGTGATGCTGATCACATCACCCCCACTCACGACCGGATCAAGAAAGTGTGGGGCGTTACCCCCACACCCCCTATACGCCTTCATGGCGCGGTGCTATGCACAGGGGAACACTTTACCTTTTTTTTACTTCTTAAGATAGAGAAGTGAAACTCGGTTCAATGGTAGCTTATGCTAATTAAAGCATGGCAAATAAACATGATTGTGGAAAACCGGAAGTTGATGGATGCCATATTGAAAAATTTTACCTTTTAAGATATAGAAGTGAAATTCGGTTTGATCGTAGCTTATGGGAATTAGAGCATGGCAAATCAACGTAATTCCCGAAAACCGGAAGTTGGTGGACGCCATATTGAAAAATGTTAATTTCTAAGACAGAGAAGTGAAATTCGGCTTGAAGGTAGCTTATGGGAATTAGAGCATGGCAAATCAACGTGATTCCAGAAAACCGGAAGTTGGTGGACGCCATATTGAAAAATGTTATTTTCTAAGACAGAGGAGTGAAATTCGGCTTGATGGTAGCTTATGGGAATTAGAGCATTACAAATCAACATGGTTATGGAAAATCGGAAATTGATGGACGTCATATTAAAAAATGTAATTCCTTAATGTAAGGGAGTGAAATTCGGTTTGATGATAGCTTATGGGATTTAAATGTGGCAAATAATATGATTCTTGAAAACCGGGAGTTGATGGTCGCCATATTGAAATACGTTAATTCTTAAGATAGAGCAGTTAAATTCAGCTTGATGGTATCTTATGGGAATTAGAGCATGGCAAATAAACATGATTCTGGAGAACAGGAAGTTGATGGTCGCCATATTGAAAGACGTCAATTCTTAAGATACAGCAGTGAAATTCAGTTTGATGGTAGCTTATGGGAATTAGAGCATGGCAAATCAACATGATTCTGGAAAACCTGAGGTTGATGGATGTTATATTTAAAAATGTTATTTCTTCAGATAGAGGACTGAAATTCGGTTTTATGATATTATGGATTTTACTGCATTGGAAATCAACATGATTAGGGAAAACCGGACGTTAATGGAAAAAATTTACTTTAATATTCCTCTTTCCTTTGGTGGTTGCTTATGTTAATTAGAACATGGTCAATTTATATGATATTATAAAACTGAAAGTCGATGGACGTCATGATGAAAAATGCATTTTATTAAGATGATGAAGTGAAATTCGGTTAGATTATTGCGCTTGCTAATTCGAACATGGACAATGCATATGCTGTCTGTAAAACTGGAAGCCATGTTGAAAAAGAAATCCTTTTGAGTGTCTATTTAGTTTTTATTTATTAAAAATTAAACATGAATTCCATCAAACTCAGGTTTTCCAGAATCATGTTCATTTGTCATGCTCTAATTCCCATAAGCTACCATCAAACCAAATTTCACTCCTCTGTCTTAAGAAGTAACGTTTTTCAATATGGCGTCCCCAAAATTCCGGTTTTCCACAATCATGTTGATTTGCATACTGTAATTTCCATAATCTACCATCAAACCGAATTTCACTCCTCTGTCTTAAGAAATAACATTTTTGAATATGGCGTCCACCAACTTCCGGTTTTCCACAATCATGTTGATTTGCCATGCCCTAATTACCAAAAATTACCATTAAACCGAATTTGACTCGTATATCTTAAGAAATAGCATTTTTCAATATGGCGTCCATCAACTTCCGGTTTTCCACAATCATGTTGATTTAACATGCACTAATTAGCAAGATATACCACCAAAACGAATTTCACTTCTCTATCATAAGAAGTAACATTTTTCAATATGGCGTCCACCAACTTCCGGTTTTCCACAATCATGTTGATTTGCCATACACGAATTAGCATATGCTACCGTCAAACCGAATTTCACGTCTCTTTCTTAAGAAGTAACATTTTTCAATATGGCGTCCATCAACTTCCGGTTTTCCACAATCATGTTGATTTAACATGCACTAATTAGCAAGATATACCACCAAAACGAATTTCACTTCTCTATCATAAGAAGTAACATTTTTCAATATGGCGTCCACCAACTTCCGGTTTTCCACAATCATGTTGATTTGCCATACACGAATTAGCATATGCTACCGTCAAACCGAATTTCACTTCTCTATCTTAAGAAGTAACGTTTTTCAATATGGCGTCCACCAACTTCCGGTTTTCCACAATCATGTCAATTTGCCATCCACGAATTAGCATGAGCTACCATCAAACCGAATTTCACGTCTCTTTCTTAAGAAGTAACATTTTTCAATATGGCGTCCATCAACTTCCGGTTTTCCACAATCATGTTGATTTAACATGCACTAATTAGCAAGATATACCACCAAAACGAATTTCACTTCTCTATCATAAGAAGTAACATTTTTCAATATGGCGTCCACCAACTTCCGGTTTTCCACAATCATGTTGATTTGCCATACATGAATTAGCATATGCTACCGTCAAACCGAATTTCACGTCTCTTTCTTAAGAAGTAACATTTTTCAATATGGCGTCCAACAACTTCCGGTTTTCCACAATCATGTTGATTTAACATGCACTAATTAGCAAGATCTACCACCAAACCGAATTTCACTTCTCAATCTTAAGAAGTAACGTTTTTCAATATGGCGTCTACCAACTTCCGGTTTTCCACAATCATGTTGATTTAACATGCACTAATTAGCAAGATCTACCACCAAAACGAATTTCACTTCTCTATCATAAGAAGTAACATTTTTCAATATGGCGTCCTTCAACTTCCGGTTTTCCACAATCATGTTGATTTAACATGCACTAATTAGCAAGATCTACCACCAAACCGAATTTCACTTCTCTATCTTAAGAAGTGACATTTTTCAATATGGCGTCTAATTTCCAGTTTTACCAAAATCATATTGATTGGCAATGCCAGGTCAACCCGAATTTAAGATCTGTAACTTAGATGGTAACATTTCTCAATATGGCGTACATTAACTTTCCCTTTTTTCCACATGTATTAGTTGGTAATATTCTAATTACATAAACTATCATCATGTCGAACTTTCAATATCTTGCTTGAAAATATTTGTTTTTAATATGTTCACCTTGCACCCTAATATTACGTGTATTGGTTATATAAAAGTAACATTATTAATAACAAATCTCACGATTCCATATTTATTTTTATATATACAATTTATATTTTATTGCCTACAACCTCCATTAATATTAGTTCTTATCGATTTTTCAAGAATTCAACAATGAAAGTTTTAAAATGAAGAGTTACGTGACATATATTTTCTGATCCATTCAATACCCATTTGATTTGTTGAAAATAGGTTTTGTTACAATTGTACCCGATCCTAAAGTTTCAGGTATACCCATCATGAATTTGATTCTAAGGAGAGGTACGTACCGTAACGGAACCGGCATTCAGATAAGGAACAAGTTCCATGCTTTCTGGTACGGGTATTTTAACGTTCCACTCTGTGTACCCAAAGCTGTCGTCCCCGAAGCACTCTCGGGTACGAACGGAACGGTACAGCAGAAGCGTTACTGTTCGCCTTACCAAGAGGTTCTGGTATTTTCCTTGGAACGGTCCACAGCACTCGGGCCGGTACGCGGTATGGAAATAACGCGGAACGGTGACAAATACCAATGAATTGCGTTACGTTACAGGTCCCTGGTACAAAGTCTTCTTAAATTCACACTAACAAAACACACTCTACTGAAACTGATTGGATGATCGTTAATTAAAGCAGATTAGATGTTTACAGAAGGACTTACCCATTAAGAGAACTGAATAGTTCTTCGTAGTATGAATCATTCTGATTGATGCTATAAAAGAAAGTACAAATTTAAGTTATATTTTTATTTACAATTTCAGGAACAAATGCTATAGCACACTAATTAAAATAATCAGAGAAGCTTGTGACAATGGTTACAACATAAAAGCCAATTGTGTGTTATGTGTATCTTATCAAAATGTGAACAAAGCAAGTTCTGCATTCCCACTCATTTGGCAAAAGGAATTTCCAGACCATTCCAATTATCCACAGTTTTAAAGTAGATTTCCAGACTAATAACCAAGTTTTGTGTGATAAATTGCAGTTGCTATAAGAGAATAACATTTATCCAGCATTTTACAAAACAAATAAAGAAAAATAAAACATAAAAAAATGTAGTTGGTTCAAGGAAAAATTGAAATAAATTTTCTTTCTCAAAATCCTAACAAGTATAAAAACTCTATTTTCCTCGACTTTGGGTGTATTTTTAAAATTTCTTCACTTTCCCATCATCTTTTCATGTCATGGAGAACTGTTTACAATCATCACCTTCACCAATGTACCACTTATAAATGGGAGATCACTGACATCATCCAGACACAATGGATTGAAGCAGATAGTGGTTAGGACACGAATAGTGGAGACAAGTCAGGATTCAGCCTTCAGTTTGGCAATTGATAAGTTATCATCTGGAGTGAATGATGAACTTGAAATAATTCCAATTTTGCTCAGGTCTGGACAGGTTGTAAATAGAGAAACCTGTATGTTATCCAAAAACAGTAATCTGGGAGCCTGAAAGTACAGACACACAATCTTGAGACTTGCTCTCATGCTGAATCTGCAGATATCAATGAGTGCAGCTAATGAACATGTTTCACCACGATAAGATTGTGAATTTGCTCTTTTACTCCAAAAGATTTCCTTGATAATCACATGATTGTCAAGTGTTAAATATTACAAGATAATGAATAGAGCCCGGATTTATAAGTGAAATGCATATTCTTTTCCAGACTTCTAATGGTAAGAAGAAAGGTTATACTTCATATTACACACCTTGATGAGCTATTTAACTAATGTTGAAAGTGCTTATAAATGCTTATTTCTGCAGGAAACGGTTATGCTTGCTTATTTTATGATTTTGTTTTAAAATAGCATATTTTACCCAAATCTGTCATATTTCAATCACACGATGGCATCAGGATGACGAAATCAATGCTTCTAAATAGACGCACGGAACAAACGGCATCCAAGAAAAGATACAGTACATCCATAATCATTTTTCCAAATTACCTGATATTATAACACAGTTGAAAGCTCGAAATAATGCATTGCAACATTCACTTTCTCTGATTGATGAAATTTCAATAATGTTGTCTTCAGAAACTCAGTGTTGCTAAAATTGTGTCCAACAAGATCAGTCAGGTATTACTGAAAAATCACGGTTACAAAACAGTGTCAAATATATAAAAAGATTTCTGAAGAAGAAACAGACATTGAAGAGGAATTCACCAAAGAAGAACTGTGGTGTTTTTCACATGCGCCTGTGATGTAATGCGATGTGGAAAGAACATTTTCACTGTACAAATCATTCTTCAGTGACAGACGCAGGAGGTTCACACAATAAAATCTCAGGATGACCTTCTTTACATACTGTAACAGCTTTGAATAAGGTAATAGATCTAATAAACAAATATTTTTTTCATATTTTCCTGCATTTGTTTATGCTTATTTTTTCATTTTTTGTGCTTATTAACTTGCTTATTTTATTGTTTGATTGTGCTTATAAATCTGGGCTCTAATAATTAGTTGGCAGTATGCCCATTTGGGGAAGCCCAAGATGGGTACCTTGGGACAACCTTGGCACGTTAAGGTAAACAGTGTGTGATGCTTATCACATCACCTCCACAGTTTGCAATGAGAAAGAAAATGAATGTGAGTGGAGCTTCTATATACGAGGGGAAGTTAGTAAATAGGTCACAAACTGATGTGGGATAGCTGAAAATAGTAGTGAGTAGTTTATAAAGGTGCCATTAGGAGGCAGCGCAATCCAGCTTTATGATATTCAAATGGCGGTCACTAGATAGCAGACTCACGCATTGGCAGTTCAGTTTTAAAATGGCGACCATACTCGTGGACTGTACCTGGAGATGATATGGGTGGAGGAGATGATTCGAGCTGACAGGCGAGTAACGATAGATAGCATGACCAGCAGAGGTTAAGGTCCCCAGTTGTCTAGAGTATCTCTAAAAATTGGACTAAAGATTGGATATGGATATCGACGTCCTCCATGTGTGACACTGGCCATTTGGCTGTGTGCCAGAGGCATCTGGAGGAGAAGCAGCGTGATGATGGAAGATAGCAACCCGTAACACACAAATCATTACATTTTCATATTTTTTTTCCTGCTGGTTTTGGTCCACTACTTCCTTCCTTTTGATGAAGGGTACCAGATGTCTTTCCTTATTCATTGAGACACACAACTTACTCGATACAGCTAAGCTAGAGCACCAAAGGCATAGTCTGCGTGAAACCTTACCCTCTTAATTGTCATTCTTGTTGGCATATCCAGTTTGCGCCAACAGAAAATGTCTGTAGTGGTGATCTACCCTGATTAGAAGGAAAAAAATAAGACCCCTTTTGTTTCGAAATATTATCCTTTGTTCTTATCACTGTGCCCTAATGAACAACCTCCTTTTCAGATAGCATTAGCCACAATTATAGGTTTCGTAGTTGTGTGCTTGTGTACGTGTGTTTCTGTACACACACACTTCTTACTTTGCCTCTAATTTTGCGTCATCATACTCAATTTACCAAGTACAGTACGGTGTTGCGATGACATAAATGACCCCTTAAGGACGAAGCATGTGGCAACAAGGCAATGTCAGTTCTCATTGAGGCTCGTATCAGCGAACAGCCTCAACGGTGGATGCTACATTAAAATTCAAGCACATTACATTGAAAAACTCTTATTTCCAACAACTTTCCCCTCTTTCCATTTTTCGCCACCTGCACTAATAACACAGTTGTCCTATGGTGTCAGACTTTTGAAACACCCTGCATATATACAGATTGTCAAAAACTGAACTATTATTATTTCATGGGCTTAGTCTGACACTATTGGCACCTCCAAGTCATAAGTTTTGATCCCAAACATGATCAAATAGCTGAAAGGGTTATTTTTAGACTTTTCGTGGCCATATTGGCCCCCATATCTAATATTATTTGATAAAATGGGTCTTTTTAATTTCTTATTATCATAATGAAGTTATAAAGTGCAAATTAGGTGAAACTAAGATGTCATGAATGATAAATAACTGCAATGAACTAACAGGTTTCAAGAATATAATCTTCGTCATGACCGCCATCTTGAAGATGGCATTACAGACAAACGAGAGCTTAAAAACTTGGGGTCTGGGGCGTTTTAGGTTCGGAAGTTAATGTAGTATATGCCCCCCCCCCCCAAAAAAAAGGGCACGTTCTCCACCGGAATTGAAATATTCTTCCACTTTTTCTTGCTTTCCAACCGCACCATAATACCAAACAAACAAAATAACTTACAAAATTGGAACTACTCTGGCGCCTGCACCCTCCAGATATTTCACATATGATGCTGCTATGTAACTTGTGTAATTCCCAGGATAATGATTTTGAAGGGTGTGTGACAGCTCCTGCGACAAGATACCTGAAATGATAAGAAAACAATCACTTAGCCTATGGCATAAGACAAGAATATTGTAAAACAGCCACAGCTTATCTCCAAAGTGAGATTTCAAATTTGATGTGTACGATGGATACCCGATAATAAAGATTTAAATATAGCATGTGTCAATAAGTGAAAAAATGCTAACTCCGGTGGCTCTACTTTAAGATGATTAATTTTTTCCATCTGTTTTTGTTATTATTATTCCATTTAATTTGAAAATAGGGGCAATTATTTGTATTCTATTGGAGGCACATAGTGGTTTTAATCCTACTTTAAACTGTAACCTTTCTGTGCACAAATTGGACTTGAAAAAAAAAAGCATGAAGTCTTCTTTTGGAAAGGAAGATAATGTTTCTAAACAATATAAACTGTATGTGTTGAGCTATAAGAAATGAGAGTATTTGAACAATAGCATCTTGCTTCTGTCAAATTGGGGTTCAACTTACTGGGATATATATATCCAGTCATTGGGAGATGCGGCGATGACAAAGGAAAATAATTAAAATATTGCATTTTAAATCTTGTAGACAAGAAGTAAAAAAAAATAAGGGAACGACTTAAGATGACCGGACCCCTCTCCGATTTTCTTCATATTTGGCATACTCACTAATTGAGGCCTCCTAATAACGAATCTGAAATTGCAAAATAAGCGAAAATAAAGCGTTAGTTTTCGGAATGGAAACAGTCCATTTTTGCGATTTTTTTTGTTTCACAGGAAATATATACAGGGTGATTCTAAAGGTAGGGTACAAACGAAAACCACAGATACCTCCCATGAAATAGAGACGAAAGTGCCCCTTCCACTTTGCCGAGAGATGCCTCCGTGAGGAGCTAGATAACGCCGAAAACGTGTGAAAATGAACTTCACGCCGCTGTACAGCCAGTACCAGTGAAGATAGAAAGGCAGAACAAAAGAAGTCAAAAAGAACACCAAAGTCGCCCATCCAAAAAACACCAGGCGGCAGCTGCGCAACGCATGCGCATGGGGTTCCACAAAGGAAATAGGAGTGTCCCTTATGAAATTTATTTTATTAAAAACATAAACTAAACATAACGTTTCAACCTTCTAGCAAGGTCTTCTTCAGACTCTGTATCAAGTACAAAAGTCTTGATTTGCCGGTAAATCATCTATTTTTCGATATAAATATGTGACCGATGCACGAAAGCTCTTGCATCCATATACTTCCAGGTGAATGTAGTCTGTGTGTGATGACGTAATCCCAGTCAATCCCGGTCAGTGTTTCCAAACACATGTTTTTGTAACTGAAGAAGGTACATTTCCACAAATGGTTTGTGGGGCTATGTGTCAATGGTTCATGGGGTTATGTCAATGGTTCGTGGGGCTATGCGAGAATGGTGAGTGGGGCTACGCATATTTTTTTTAAACCAATTTTTAACTATTGTAACCTATACGTGACCCTACCTATTAAACCTTACCAGAAATGGTTCGTGGGGCTACGTAGGTATTTTTTGGTGGAGTGGGGTGGAAACACTGCATGCTGATTACAGTAGTGAAACTGTGACCGCCATTTAGCGTGTTACTGAAGGGAAAAAGAAACGAACAAAACTTACTTCATACGTCGAAAATATAGATTATTTCCGTGAAAAAAATGAAATGGCACCTTCAAGAATCCTTAGAAATGCAGAATACGTAAGTACCAATGTGAAAAAGAAGAAAATAAAGGAATTTCAGGCGTTTCAGGGATACTTAACATTTAATTTATCAATTCTACTTTAGATATAAATATTCTTCAGATTTCATTTTCTCTTGAAATTCCTACTTCTCATGGATTGGCTGAACTACATAGTCTTTCTTCAAATTATTCAGGCTCAAGAGAAATTATCACTATGGATTCTAAGCACACATTGCAGCAGTGGCGGAGCGTGACCTTTCCAACAGTGTAAGCCTATCATGATGAAGGTTATTTCCCGTTGTGCTTATTTTTGGACTGACATGGTTAATGATTTATCCACACACATCGACCCCCCACCCCCCATTTTTTCAGAACACTTCCCTAGAATTTTTCACCAAATTAAAAATTCTGGATAAATCTCTGGGATTGGTGTTTTCTTTGCTAGGCTGTGTATCTCCTACATTTCAACTGATAAATAAGTCAGTCTTTTTCCTATCACAATGAGTAACGTAACGATAAAAAATATGCAAAGTTAGATAAAATGAACAATAATAATAATAATAATAATAATAATAAAGAAACGGAAACAGAAAAGTGCAGAATACTTTTTACAACCGCATAACCAAGTATCAGCTTCGTACCCTGAATCACAAAATCGGCGCACTTTATTTTTCGTTTCTGTTACTATGCCTGCTAGAGAAGGAAGGGGTGGGCCTACCTACATCCACAAGTTTCTTCTTGGCAGCAAAATCCTTGCTGGATAACGGCGTCTGCACCAAGTTCTCCACCCCACCGCACAATCACACTCGTTTTAATCCATAATGCACTTCACTAACACACAACAGCACAGGACCGACAGTCCACTTTGAATAGATGGAATTCGCAAAAGCAATACCTCGACAACAAGAACGCGGAAACAAAAAGAAACCAGATCCAAAATTGGTCATTGCTCAAAGCAGTGATCTTTCGGACTGTGAGGGGAATATCCCTTTCGGATATAAATAAATCCCCTCCCTTGCCTTAAAATTCCCTATATTTAGTAAAAAAAACAAAAAAAACAATATTAATTGTAAAAGAAATGCTCACTAATTGTAGGGACATATTCAGAAATTTCTATCAAAGGACATGTAAGTGCTTTCTTAGGATAATGTAAAAGCAAATCTAGCACCTAAAAGAACATAAACAGGCTTTTCGAACGCTGTTCGAAGAGTGTTTGAAGCACGGACTACGTAATTAATAATATTTGATTCACATTTGACATGAGATTTGTAAAATTGGTTCAATCTTCAGCTTTCATTAACATTTATTTATTTATTTATTAATTTTTGCACTTTTTAGCTCAATTATTACCAGCTGAGTTCATACATAAACGGAAAACAGAGATCTTAATACTTCTGATGTGTATGCTCTCCTACAAGCTAAAAACAGAAACAAGAATTAGGACATCAATGTGTATCTAGTTTTCCCGTATCCCGCTCATTTTTAGGTTTCTCCTTTTTTCCCTTCCTGTTAGATTTTTGCTTCAGAATTCCCTGTTCCTGGAAAAAAACCTCCTTGAAGCACCACCGGCTCAAATTTCCTTTGCCGTCAACCATTCATACCCGACAACGCTGGAGCCCCTCCTCTTGCAGGACCTGTCTCTCGCTGACGCGTATTCAGTGAAGCAAACCTAAGCATAATGGTGCTAAATCTCGCACAAGTTTAAAAAGTCGTTTGTAAGTTTGGGATATAAATAAAACAAGAGGGCCAATTTTCGTTCTGGTTGAATTTTCTCAAACTTTTCACATAGAACGCCGAACCTGGTCGAACCCATGCCGTTGCTTGAACCATTCGAATTTGTATTTATGTTTTTGTTATAAATTAATATTAATAATATGAAAATCACAGAACAATTTAGTAGTATGTAGCACAATTTCGGAGTTTAAAAGACACCATCGATGTCCAGAAGGGACAAGGCAAGGAGACTTCCTGAAAAATGAATGTCAACCATTTTCACACATACAATTTCATTTCAGTCACATCAAATTGTTAATTATTGTAAGGGCGTTGCAGAAAAATGTTAACTTCAAATTGAATTAGTATATTTTAATATACCTAGTTTACCCCAACCCCTAAAAAAAAAAAAAAAAACTGCTTAATCCTCCCTGGTGGAAATACTGCGGACGTCCATGAACAACACTTTTTCTAAACATGAGGTTTGCAACGCTGCTGTAAGCCTGTGGCCGTAGGTTTACAAACGTAGGGTTTGGCCCGCTCTTCTCCCTATATTCCTTTACTCCTCTTCATCCAGATACGGTAGGCACCGCTCCTTCGCGGTCAGAAATTTGTAAGGCAACGTTCAGAGGGCTTACAGCTTTCCACAAGCAGAAGGCGGGAGATCCCATGTGCCGCCTGGTGCTGAAGTGTTGCAATCTAACAAACAGGATCTCGAAGACTGGTATCGGACCGAGTTGAACTTTGAAGTTTTTACTAATTTTGCCATATAATTTCATACATTTTACTAGAACTAATAAAGTGTAAGCCCGGCTTACACGGCTTACATGGACGCTCCGCGCCTGCATTGCAGTAAACTGCAAATCTAAGGAATCACACTTTGCTATGTTAACCACGAAAAGTGCATAAAAAATAGTATTACAAACATATGTGATCTATTTGGGTTTCGAATCCAGGAACTCTGGTCTTGGCAATTTTGCTGTACCACCTCCAAATTGTACGCAAAGTTAGCATCCCTTAATAAAGTGTATAGTATATGAGGACCACACTTCACAAAATTCGCTTCCAATTACTTTCAAACTTTTCATTATATTTTCTTCGACTTTTACTTCATTATATTTTTGCATGACATTGCAAGATAACATAAACTAAGAGCTATGAAATACATGTTGTCCCTTATCAAATACTACTTAAGACTAATGATGTTCATTTGTTTCGTTATTATATTACCAATCACAGGTCTATTGTTGAGAACTTTCAAGCCCGTCGATATGCAGGATATACAGATGAAAGTTGAGCATATCAGTACATAAATTATCGAAGATTTCATATTAACTAGAAAAATGGATGTTGATCCAAGCTTGCTTCACGTTCAACCACAACCACAACGGAACAGATTACCGCCGCATCTCGCGAGATCGCAAATTTGGCGAGATCGTGGGGAGAGTGGTTTTGCCGACATGCCGCTTCCTATGCAAGCAGTTATGTATCAGGTATTAATTTCTGTTTATTTTTTTTTTAGTTATCGCATTACAGAAAACTACTGTATTTCGTTGTCATTCAGAGCTGCTCTTCAGGAATATTTTCGGACTATCCGAGAACCGTACCTGCTGTGCTATCGATGTGGTTTATACTTCAGTGTTTGTAAATGAAAATGTGGAACCGTCGTCAAAAAAACATTGTGTGACAGTAATCTCAATAAATTGCTACACAGCTATGTGTTCTTTCTTATCGTCTTACTAAATTCAGCAAGAAAGATTTGCAAACTCTCAATACATAAACGAACCAGACATAATGGATGCCTACATGCAAATTGTGTTCGCTCATCTTGTTTTAGGAGACTACTTCCCCCGGCGCACAATTTCGGGCGTAAATTAATTAACGATTCAATGTCTCATAATTAAAGCACAATTCACTGTCTAGTTTTCCTTGTCCCTGGTAGCAGCAAACGTAGAAACTAAATACAAGCCGCAGTATTGTGGAAAATAATATTTTCCCTTTCCTTTTCTTATTTCCGATATTTGTGTGCAAGGCTGATAGCGAGCCGTCAATTCTCGAGTTAAAAAGTTATACAGATCATTCCCTGACATTCCCTACGAAACTCGGCGGCAAGCGGCCCATCATCAGCGCTTGTCTTTCCCGGTGAACGGGTCCGCGACAGTCGGTAGAGTCGACTATTAAAGTTACAGTTTTCATATTGTGTACTAACCTTGATTACAGAAGGTGTTGAAAATGATGTCCCTCTGCTGCAACACATTCCTGGCATCTCCGAAGGAAATTGGCATTTACACGTGCAAGTTCATCTACTGTAATTCTCGTACAATACTCTCTTTTAACTTGTGGATGTGTGCAGATTGTCTTTCTATACTTTATTTTTTAGATTTCCCATTTTTCTTTCGAGGTTCAATGTGAAACGGGAACACCAGGAAATTTTGTTGCAAAACGCTGTCGCACTTCTCCACAATTCCTCTTTCCGAAGTAACACTCTACAAGATGAATCCTTTGTTGTAATGTAAATTTTGTGGTGCCATATTAAGCCACAATTTTCTACACACTGACACGACCCAACACAACTTCCGAGGGAGGATTATACTGGCGTCAGTCTGCAACGTCAACAGAAAGGGAAAGAGAGCGAAGGCACGGAGAGTGAAAAAAACAAAAAAAAAAACAGAGTTTAGTGTGCGTCTCTTGCAGACCCGTTCACCGGGAGAGACAAGCGCTGATGCCGGGCCGCTTGCCGCCGAGTCTCATATCGAATGTCAGGGAATGCTCTGTAGAATGCACAAATGTGGTTTTTCTTTTAATGTGATGATGTTAAAATATCAAAGCTCTTAACTATCCGGCTTACAAGAAATGTAAGTTTGTACTAGACTGCAGTAAAGGGTACCAGTTCGGTATATCGGAGACACATTAAAATCGGATATTTTGTGTTTCTCATGGTTCGTACTTAACAATTGTGTATTGCAGAACATAGTTCAAGGGTGGCTATCCGTCAGCTACCCGTGCATAATGTATAATTTCCATCGGTTACTCACACGATAGTAGGTATTTTTCGGTGAAGGTTGAAACACTGCATACCCACAACATGAGTCAAGATGTGCCCGCCATATTGTGTATTCCGGAAGCGAAGAAAGGAAAAAAAAAAAAGCACTCAGAATGTGAAAAATTGTGTTTGTTTTCGTGTAAACTGAACTGATGCACCTTGTATTATTATTATTTTTATTTTCCATTGCCCACAGCAATTACAGAAAATAGAGAGAGCTAGCTTCTGATTGAGAGTAAGATCTGGTGTGGGAAATTTTGAATTTTTGGAAAATTTCTATTCCCATAAAGAATTCAAGACCATATCAAATATCTTACAGTGCATTTATTATTATGTAGCTACATGCATTAGTTTATGTTTTAAAATGCAATGATTTCCACAGTGACTGACACACTCTTTCATTTTTTATATTAGTTTCAATACATATTGGATGAATTATCATCCACTTGGTATGAAAATACACCAAATTTGCCATCTTTACAAATCAACAAACAGTAAAACACCTATCCACCATTGCAAATGCATAGTTAGTACAATTAACAAGCAATTATGTTGTATTGGTTAGTCATGAACAACATCCACAGCCATCCCAGCACCTTACCAAGAAAAATATGGGGAAAAAATTTGGAGCACATTATCCATATCTACCATGGATACCCAAAACTTCGAAGCAACAATTATTTACAGTGAAAGAGAAAGACAAATATATGGGTGCAGTGATATGCCAGACAAGCACTATAGTGGAACCACAAGCAAAGAAACCTGCGACTCCTGTGCACCGTACTACTGTGAGGAGGGGAGGGGGAGCGTGGACCATGCTTCCTTATGGCCCGAGCTGAACGGAAGAAAGGAAAGCTGTGTGTGGACTTTTCGTCCCAGGTTTTTTTCCTTGTGGCCGCTCTATAGATGGCCTAATGATTAGTGGTCTTGCCTTTAGTGCATGTGATCACAGGTTCAATTCCTGGTGGGAGTTCCATAATTTCTGCGTTGACCCAGCATCATGAAGACAGCTGGAACTACTTGCGTGGACTTAGTCTTGAAAGCCACAAAACTACAGTGGTGGGACTTGATCACACTACGCTCAAGTAAGAACCACTTGGCAGACGTTAACACTCAAAAGGCTGTTGCACTATGGGATATAGTTTTAATACCTTCACAATGCACAAACACCATAAAACTGCATAAATAGTAATTGATAAATTTCCTGCAATGAAACTGCTGTCTTGTCCCAATTTGTTTGTTTGATTGCAGTGGCGGCCGATGAGGGGGGACTGCACGACTGCAGCCTCCCCAAACAAATTATATATTTTTTTGCCATTAGTGCAAAAATTAAATAGCGGAAGTATAAATAATTAATTTTTGCACTAATGGCAACGAAATATAATTTGTTTGGGGGGGCACCACTAGTTGATTGGTAGTCATGCAATTAAATTAGTCTCTCTCCTCTATAAAAATATCCAAAATAACAATGTTTCACTGCTACTGATTTATCAATTTTGTATGGAAGAGAAAGTTGAGGAACTAAATATAATTTCATGAATGATCAGTGTAAGTTTGAAACCAATAATAGTATAAAATGTACTTAACCATGTTGTTACACGGACACCTTAAGAAAGTGTCTACATCTGGGAAGTACAAGTTCCACTCTGAGCCAGAAGCCAAGATGTGCCATGACACATAAAGGGTTATGAGACTACACAGAAGCTTTGTTCGTAGGTCATTGCGTGAATGATTTTGTTGACTTCTGGTGGTTCAATCAGTCACAATGAAAGCGAGATTTCCAAAATGATGGCTCCAGGTGCATCTTGTTCCATAATATGCAATATTTAATGTAAAGAATCGTATCCTAAATGTTATGGGAAGTAACTGTTCATGATAATTGAGTGAAAACATCCATAAATATTGAAAGTGTAGAAAATATTTCCAGTCATCTACACATCCAATTACTTCCGAGACAATCAACTGATTCTCTGAATTAAGGCAGATCAGAATTGCTTCATTCTTTCGTAGAGGGGTTGTCATTTTGGAAACAGTCTGTGATCATAACACACCAGAAAAGACTGAGGATAACCGTAATATGTGTAGTAGTGGATCAGATTGAGGACTAATCATATTCTACAGGCTTTTAACACATCAAGTAATGTCCTGTTGGTACATGGATGGCAAAAATGCTGTGATCTAAATGTAGGTTACATTGATTGATAAATGTTCTTTACTGATCACAATCTTATTTCTTTATCTTTCAAAAATTAAATTGAAGTTTTGATATGTCCAGACCTCATATGTGCGTGTGTGTGTCCATTTGCCTAAAATAATTTAGTACTGGTGTTACTGTGATTTTTTCTTATTTTTTGTGCTGATCTCTAAATGTTATATTTTAGGGATGGGACTGATTAATCGGTACTCTATTGGTATCTGCCGATATAAGTAAAATCGATAAAATTACTGATTATTTTACTGATCTGATATATCAATAAATATCTGATAAATTAGTGCAAAATTCTGCCATTTTGTTGTAATTTTTATGGATAATCTCCATGCTCTACTTTTTAAAAAAGTAAATGTCTAAATATGCAACTTCTTTTGCACTGCAGTCATCTTGAAACAATTTATTAAGGAGGTCAATGAACCTTTCAGGTTCTTCAAGGACCATTTCTAATTTTATATCTGATCGGTAAATTTTATATCGGTACTTTATCGGTATCGGCCAAAATTTCATATCAGCCCATCCCTATTATATTTGCAATGTTATTGTAGTAGTGTGCATTTTAATTTTTACATATTACAATTCTGCAATATTGTAGAATGGGAATTAGAATCCATCATCTATTACTCTACCATTCTGGAATTTGCCGCACTCAGAAGAAAATGATTGTTTTACTGGAAGCAGCATACTTTAGGTCAGGGGTTCTCAACCTTTTTAGGCCTGTGCCCCCCTTTGCGTCCTCAAGTTAGTCCCTCTAGGCGTAATGAATTATTGATGTACAAAACTGTGCTGTTAGGGTTAATAAATCTAACTCAAAGAATATTTTACAATGCTTTTATTATTACAGATATTAAAAAATACTAATACTTGTTTGTTGATAGAACATTTTCATTAATTAATAAAAGTGCTTAATAGGCCTACATTACAAAGCATTCTGCCCTCACTGCAGTTAAAATTTCAAGCTACAACATTTGGTTTTATTTCTTAAGAACACAATTAATGAGTGACAGAGAGAACTATTTTCAGAAGTTTCTTTTCTGAGACCTACACAAGGGGTTTGTGTTTGCCACAACTTTCTTTGGGGGGGGGGTAATTCATGTATATATTTTTCATTGCTCACCACGCCTCCCCTGAAATTCTCCAATGCCTCCCCAAGGGGGGCCGCCCCCTAGGTTGAGAACCCCAGCTTTAGGTTATTAAGAATATAATGTAAAAAGTGTTTAGCATAAGTAATTGCTTACTATTTACTTTCAGAGTGCTGTTGAACCAATGCAAGTAGATGCACCACCTGAAGACAATGATAACACAGAGGAGGAACCATACATTGTTGAAAATCCTAGTCTGGTAAGTGCAAGTACTGATAAACACTTATTAGATGTTTATTTTACTCCAATTAAAGCTGTAAATGGTAGGGATGGATTAGCATTGCACCAATTTGATGTGCAATTGGAAATGCAGTAAAACTTATCCTATCAGGACACCTCATGAAAGATATAGATGAGGTGAAAAATCCAAGTTTGTGATCAGGCAGTGGATTTATTTGGCAGAAAAAATATTGACGTACATGGAAAAGCTAATTCTCGATAATGGATGTGGACCCTGAAAACTACTCCCTGGAGCTGTAACATAAAAAACGATAGCAATTCCAGAATTCAAAGATTCTTCTTTTTTTAATATTTTTTGCTGCAGTATTTATCTTAGCCCTTATGTTTAAAGTGCATACTGCTTTTATCTTGTGAAGTGCATGGCACAGAAATGCCAATAATTAACTTTAAATTTTAAAAATTACGTTTAATCATTGTAAAAAAAAAAAAAAAAAAAAAAAGTGTATGGCACATGATTATCAATAGGATCATTACACCTTTTGGTAACGATTTCGATTGTTTTATGATTCTTTTCACAAATTCTCCTAGCAGAAAGACTAATTATCATAGAATTTTGGCAATCATTGTCACAGGAAATTTTAACCTTACTTAAAGTAATGAACACTATTTGGATTTCGAAAAATAGTTATTTATATTGAAAAAAAAACAACTTAAAAATTACCTTACTAGGGCAAGCAGACACGCTCCCCATGGACAAGGTATTCTCTGTTGATAGAAGCGACAGAAAGTATCTTAGACTAGTGGGAATGAATGTAGAAGTAATTTAGAACATTTTTTTTTAATTTTAATGCTAAGAGAACTAAACCTGTCCTGCCTAACTTAACCATGAAAACATTGATTTGTAACCAAGACGGTAGTAAACGAATTACTATTGGCAGTAAGTAATCGCTAAAAAACTGCAGTATGTTCTAACAGACGTAAATTGAAATTGAATCATGTAAAAATAGAAGTTCCACTGCATTTCATGATGAGTGTAAGTTAATTAATAAGACACCTGGTGATTGCAGTAGGTTTTGCATGATAAAATGAACTGCATATTTTGACATTTTACTTTACAAAGTCAACGTCTTTACATTCATAAAAATAATAACAAAATAGCAGAACATTACATGAAGTTACAGGCTGCTTACAGAAATATCAGATTGGTAAAACAATACCTGTGAACAGATGCAGTGTATGTCTATATGAGTTGATATTGGTAGAGTACCTATTAATCTGTCTTATCCTTAATGCAAGGTTATTGAAAATTGTTGGGAGTTTGCATAGCCGTAGTTTTCAAACTGAAAGCAACAGTGTGCGACTGACTGCAGAATATAAAAGGGAAATTGGTAAGGTTTTTTTAACTTGTAGAATCAGCACTGCAGAATTCTAGGACCTCCTTGATGTAGTGTTCTCACCTTGTAATCAAGGGACCTTGGATTCGATTTCCGGTTGAGGCATTTTGCACACTGATTTGATTTCACTCGAAACTGTAGGTTAGGTACTGATTAGCATACATCATCATAAAGTGAACTTAGAAAGCAAATTTTCCGAAGTTCTTGATTTATTAAACAACTTCAGGTGCACACCTTTTGTCTCGCATAAAACGTGCGAACGATAATCTCTCCAAGTGTTGTCCATCATTTCGGTGCTATATAATCTCTGGAATGCGATTTTCCAGTGGATACCATTATTCGAATATGTATGTTTTTTCATACTAAGTTATATAACTGATAGCAGAGTGGTGAAAACAACATTGCCAAATGAAAGTTTTTGATTTGCCCTTTCATGTTCTGTGGGAAGTTTTGTAAGTTGTGTAGGCATATGAAATATATTTCACTTGCAAGTCTAAAATGTTGTTTCAAATGTTAACTTCCTGGATATACTCCGTCATGTATTTTTCTTCTTTTTCAGGACTTGGAAGGTTATGCCAACAGTTTCACGGGTCTTGCCAAATTGCATCGACTGATGTACATTGCAGATCATTGTCCTTCCCAGAGGGTAGAGTCCCTAAAGATGGGCATCAATTATGTAATGAACACCTACAATGTATCTCTGTACCAGCAGCTTCACAAGAAGTTACAAGAGGCTGTCACGTGAGTATAGCAAGCAGTGGTTAAGTGCTTGTGTGGATCTCCCCGATGCCATTGTGGTAATGTCGTCACCTTCTAATCAAGGGGTCCCAGGTTCAGTACCTGGTGGAGACACATAGTGGCTATTGTACCTAAAACAGTCCTGTGACAATGTGAAGGCTTGCTTTGTAAAATTTATTTCATGAATGTTTGAGTATATTATTCAAAATATAAGATTTCAGTTGAGAAGTTGGCAACAGGATACAGGAGTTTCTCCCCTGCCTTTCCCACTTCTTCAACATAATTGCTATGGAGAAGGATCGATCCTCAATTAGCAGTGTTCAGGGAAAAGGTAGAAAGTACTGTGGACCATAACAATGTGCTTTAAATAATACAGTGCAACCTTGATTTTACATTTCTGAGGTAACAGATGTAGCAGTTCAAGTTTTGGTATGGTCTAGCGTACCTATGTCTTCTTTTCTTTCTTTTACCAGTCTTTCAATAGTGTGCAATTGTGTCACCCATCGCAGCTCACTGTTTGGCACATAGCTGTGTTCCATTGCGCACTATTTGATTCACTTCTCGAAACTGTTAGACCTATACTGATTTTTTGAGTGTCCACAGTTTTCTCTCCATCCTCATTGTTTTGTTCATGAGGTTTCTGGTCTTTTGTGGGAATTTTCCACAAATTGGCACTGCATCATGTACCGAGCAGGCAGTTGAGGTGAACAGTTCGAGGTGATGAAAGTTGAGATTATTAATAGTGTGTTAGAAATTGGACGTGGTGTAGCACCATCTCACAACCTTGTTGAGGGTTGTTACTCTCATTACAGTGCATGACAGTGGGTAAGTTTGCCTTGAATGACCAAACAAATATAATATTTTTGAGCATTGGAATGTGATACATATGGAAAATTTGTGTAATTTGCAGCATATTTTCCTGTTTTTTGTTGTTATCTTGTGCATCGAAACATAATGCCTTACCCAGTGTTTAAACCCAACAGCACAGGTTTTGCATCATTGTCCTGGTTAGAGTGCTGCATTAGGGACAGCATTTTGCATGATCGCCAAATAGTTTGCATTGGCAATGCTAAATAGCGTACAGAATTGACATCTTAACAGGCAAAACAAATGGTATGCACTTAAAGCCCAGTAGTACATGTATAATCGTAATTTGTCTCAAATATGGATCATGAGGTGAAAGATGCAGAGAAATTGAAACTTAGAGAAGATAGTCATAATCTCCATGTAAAAATGTAGTTTAGTCTATCTTACCAATACATATGAAAATGAAATATATGATTGTGGGCTGAAACTTCCAAGGTGGGTATTTTACAAGTATGTATCTATGATCTAGTAACATTGAAATGCTATTTCATTGTACATACTTCAGGGTGTGAGACTAAAACAAGTACAAGCGAATGAAAGTGGTCCCATGTAGTACTCAGTCCTGATGTTTCGAACAAGCCCTTAAGCTGGATCACATCACAGATCAAATCGAAGCATTCTGGCATGATTTTCAGTTTAGCAGAAGTCACCAGGATGCCGAACACCAGTCACGAATTTCGGATGAAAAGTCATGATGTGATTTGAAAGAACGTCACTAATTATTTATTCACTCTTTAACCCTGTAATTGCTTTCCATGCATTATTTCTTTTATTGGAGTTTCGTTTTATGTAACCAGGGTGTCACTTGTACTGAGAGTTTGTGATTGTCTTCCAGAGGCACGAATCTTCCTGACATTGCAGGAGGAGGCCAAACAGCATCTCAAGATCTTCCAGCTCTGGATATGCAGTGGGTTGATATGAAATCAAAGAAAGCTGCTCTTAAGGTAATTTAGAGATTTATTTTTCAATATTTCCATCAGTTTTCTTGAAACCAGTATAACTGGAACTAGGTAAGATCATACTGCTGGCTCATGGCCAAACATGTTAAGGTGTCAAACTTGATCCTGCCATGAAAGTTTCCAGGTTTGCATCCTGGATGTTATTTTCTTAGTGTCCCTTCATCAAATTCATCTAATCACTCATCATCATGTAATCTTAATCAAAGACAAGGAAATAACCTGCAGCATTATCGGCTGAGTATGTAACACAAGAACAGGCTATTACCACAGGGCAAATCATTTAATTGATCGTGGAGTCCCAATGAAGCACTGGTCATATTAATTTACAGCTAATTAAGCACTAAAATTACAATTTCATTAGCTTGATTTACACAAACTACTTTAAAGATATAGGGTTAAATATAAGTTTATTTTTGCATTACAGATTAATTTATATTGTGTTAGTTTGAAATTTAATTTTGTATGCTATAAAACAGTTGAAGAAAGGTGTTCAACTTCTACAAAAGCCAGTAACTTTAGTCCTTGATTACATGTCACTTATTTTGCCAATAGCAATAAATTTACTGTTACTGACAGCCAACATTTCTGATCCAATATAAATGTGCAAATGTTCCTTGAACATGAAAGGTTCATTCACTTCCTTAATTAATGTACGTAAGTAAGTAATTGCAGTAGGGTTTGCCTTTGAAAAGGTACTGTGTATGTAAACATTCGTTTTTCAAAACCATGACACATGCATTATATATTTTTATTCATAAAAATAAATTACAAAATGGTGTAATAATCCACTAAATTACAGGCATGTTATAAATATATCGGTTCGGTAAAATTATCTAATATTAGTTTTTCTTGTATGTACGCATTGCTTGCATTATAGAATTATTTTCCTGTAGTTTACGGTTATTACAAGCATAAGAAAACAGTTTTTCTTTGTGACGTTTCAGGAGAACACACGCTCCTTTCATCAGACATTTATTTTCATTTTGACTAAAGATACAGTTATAACAATGGTTAGTAATTTTTAAACAAAAAGAATCTGTTATATAATGGATGTTGTCAATGTTGCATTGTTGTAATATAGCAACTTAACTGTGAAAAAAACAGTCTGTTTTATTTTTATTTAAATTATGAATCCAAAATATCATCAGGCAATTCAAATTCATCATTGTTTTCACAAAGTCTCTTGATGTTTTCTGTTACATTAAATTTTAAAGATGGTGGCTTACTCCATTTGTGAAAAAGAAAACTCCATACTGGATCTATGTTACCATTTTCATTATTTAATTTATTCCAGTGTTCTTCTGCAATGAACGAAGCTTCCCAGACATTCAACTCTGTGTTTCCCGTTAATCTTTTTAAAACCCTTCTCTTTTTAATCAAATGCTTCTCTTCGATGATATGAGTTGACAAACCTGTTCTTGGGTTTAGATTTATAATGTCCAAATCGTGTTCGTGCCATCTTATTGCCATTTTCCTTGCTGTTTGTCCCACATAATCTTTTGAACATGAACAACTTATATTATATATTCCTGTGGTTTCCACATCTGGTAGAGAGTTTCTCATTTTGAATTCATTAAATGTACATTCCAAACTTCTTGGTGATTTAAAAACAATTTTGAAATTAAAACTTCTAAAAATTTTTGCAATTTTATGTGAGAATCCCTTGTGGAATGGAATGCACACAAATTTCTTTTCAACAGATTTTTCATCTTTGTCTGTATTTCTCTTTTCCTTTAGTTTTCTTGCAACTTGTTTTTTGATTTGGTTTATTCTGTTAGTGTGAAAACCATTTTCTTTTGCTATATTAAAGAGCCTTTCTTCTTCATTTTTGATATCCTCATCATTAGAACATAGTCTTTGTGCTCTCAGGAAAAAATTTAAAAATATGTTATCCATTGTTATACGCGAATGTTCTGATTTGGCATGGATATATTTTTCCCCCGCTAATTTTTTCCTATGGACTGATGTTTGAATTGTTGAGTCAGTTGTCTTAATTTGCAGATCAAGGAAAGAAATTACATTGTTATTCATGGGTTCGCAAGTGAATTTTATGCGACGATGTGATTCATTTAATAATTTAAATACGTCCATGATGGTGTTCTCATTTTTAGCGATAATTAGCACATCATCTACATATCTGATGTAGAGTTTGATATCCGCACCTATCGCATTAACAATTGGAGATTCTATGTAATGAAGGAAAATGCTGGAGATGATTCCGGATACTGGGTTTCCCATTGATAGACCATTACTTTGCTGATATATTTTGCCATCAAATAGAAAGTAATTGTAATTTGCACATACAGTAAACCATCGGACCATTTCCCATGATTCTACTGGGTTAACCTTCATCTCAATAAGCCATCTGTGTAATGCATCTGTGGCACCTTCTATTGGGACACTAGGATATAAATTTTCAACATCAAAACTTGCAATACGATACTCATTATTCCAAACAATATTTTTTAGTTTCTGTTTCACTTCAAATGCATTTTTAACACTGAATGGTGTTTGTTGTTTAATTATAGCAAGTCTTTCAACTAAATATTTGGATAGTTTGTATGCAGGATGTGTGAAAGTTGCAATGATGGGTCGTATTGGAGTTCCCGGTTTGTGAGTCTTTGGTAGTCCAAAGGCAATCGGCAGGGTTGAATTCTTGACAATGAGTTTTTTCTTCATTTCTCTTGGTATCGTGATACTGCTTTCAATTACTTTCTTTACCTCATTTATTATTTTAGTTATAGGGTTTCGAGAGGTTTCTGTGAAATTGTTTACTTTGAAACATTCTTCCATTTTTTCTTTATAGTCCTTAATTCGGATAAGGACAGGTTTATTTTCCTTGTCCGATTTTATTAAGAAAATGTCGTTTTCTTTCAACCAGATCTTGAAACTATGAACTTTTTTCCCCAACCTTATATGCTCTTTCTCCCGTTCCGTGTATTTTGGACCTCTGTTATTTCTTCTGTTGTATTCAAAACTTAACCGTTCGTCAAGAGCATCATGTGTGAGACTTCGTAATTTTCTCTTTTCCTCCTCATCATCTAAGAAATTCAGTGCTTTCTCTATTGAAATCACAAAATCTTCCTTGTGTATATAAGCACTACCAACTGAAAATTTCATTCCGAATTGAAAAATTTCTATATACTCATCAGGTACCTCAATATCCGTAAGATTTATAAATAATCTGTTGTCAATGTTCTTAGTTTTTATTTTACCAGTGACATTAACTGCTTCCCTTCTTTCATTGTTGTTGTATATAACTTGTTCTTCTTGAATTAGCTGGTAGAATTTCCTATCAAGTCTCCTTTCTGAAAGCTTGATGTAGTGTTGTACAACTTGTTGTGTAGCTCTGTTTATTTTATCCCATATGAGTGGATGCAAGGAATTTGACAATGTTATGTGGAGATCATATGTCTTTCGAGAAAGGCTGTCCAATTCTGAGTACGAGTCCCTGATTAGTCGTCCTATCATTAACATTTGTAGCTTTCCTTTAAATTCACTGGTGTAGGTATTACGAGTTCGAACTTTCCACTTCAAAAAATTTGGCACTATATTGTTTAACTTGCATCTTCTCAAAAATCTGATTCTCTGAAGTGTTGTTTGAATCTTGATTTGATATTGCTGGAATGTACGTACCTCTCTCCCCGTAATAGATGAATAATAAAGTTTGTGTGCATTCCATTCCACAAGGGATTCTCACATAAAATTGCAAAAATTTTTAGAAGTTTTAATTTCAAAATTGTTTTTAAATCACCAAGAAGTTTGGAATGTACATTTAATGAATTCAAAATGAGAAACTCTCTACCAGATGTGGAAACCACAGGAATATATAATATAAGTTGTTCATGTTCAAAAGATTATGTGGGACAAACAGCAAGGAAAATGGCAATAAGATGGCACGAACACGATTTGGACATTATAAATCTAAACCCAAGAACAGGTTTGTCAACTCATATCATCGAAGAGAAGCATTTGATTAAAAAGAGAAGGGTTTTAAAAAGATTAACGGGAAACACAGAGTTGAATGTCTGGGAAGCTTCGTTCATTGCAGAAGAACACTGGAATAAATTAAATAATGAAAATGGTAACATAGATCCAGTATGGAGTTTTCTTTTTCACAAATGGAGTAAGCCACCATCTTTAAAATTTAATGTAACAGAAAACATCAAGAGACTTTGTGAAAACAATGATGAATTTGAATTGCCTGATGATATTTTGGATTCATAATTTAAATAAAAATAAAACAGACTGTTTTTTTCACAGTTAAGTTGCTATATTACAACAATGCAACATTGACAACATCCATTATATAACAGATTCTTTTTGTTTAAAAATTACTAACCATTGTTATAACTGTATCTTTAGTCAAAATGAAAATAAATGTCTGATGAAAGGAGCGTGTGTTCTCCTGAAACGTCACAAAGAAAAACTGTTTTCTTATGCTTGTAATAACCGTAAACTACAGGAAAATTATCTAATATTACTGGTAAAACTGACACACTGGTATGACTGTTGCCCAATACCAAGTACCGATTAATCTGTCTAGTATATAATAATAATTGTCAAGGTGAGGATTAGACCTCTGTAGGGAAAGGATTTTGCTCGAGTCTGAACTAGTTCACACAGATGACACTAGATAGCATACGAAATTGAGAGCTTTCTTCACTTAAACAAATAACACTCGAACAGTCAAAACAAGCGGTATACACTTGAAGCTCAGTTGTACTTGTATAACCGTAATTTGTCTGTGGTAGTGGGTTCGCAAATATGGATCGTGATGTGAAAGATGCTGTGATGTTGAAACTTGAGTGAACATAGTCATTATTTCCATGTAAAAATGGACCTTAGTCTCTCTCGCCAATACATTGACACATGAAAATGAAATACATGATTTTGGGCTGAAACTACTCGAACTGGACCCAGCCTCGCTAGCAATAGTCGACTGGGAGCACGGTAGAGGTCTGCACGGGCCTAAATTGTAAGGCCCGAGTCCGGCCCGGCCCGAGGAAAAGAAACCCGAACCCGACCCGAGTCCGATAATAAGTAAACATGAGCCCGGCCCGAGCCCGAAAACATAATTAAAATTACTTTCCAATTCAGCATTTGAAAAAAAAAATGGGCACTGTTGTACTTCGTTAACTAGCTGTTATAAAAAATGTATTCTCATTCTCGAAGTAAACCATAATTTCAATAATTAAAAAATATTTTTCGATGACAATATTCGCTAACAAAATAGCCACGAGGCCCGGGCCCGACCCGAGCCCGAGAAGTTCTGGTTATTTATGGCCCGAGTCCGGCCCGCGCCGAGCCTAGGCCCGAGGGCCTGGCCCGAGCCCGTGCAGACCTCTAGAGCACGGACGTCGTAGAGACGGCACCTGATTGACCTGCCAACTACATCATACCCCTCCACATCAAATACATATAACCATACCCTAACTATTCTCTGCACTTCAATCCCTGAAGATGAGTGACGTTAGCTCTTGAAAGCTTGGAAGCCTATCCTGAAATCAACTGGCTGATATCATCATTCGCCGCCAGGAAAGCTTCAAGAATTACTTACTACCAAGGCAAATATTTTACATAATATGTGTCTGCGATTAATGTCACATTAAATTAAAATGATATTCCATTTCATAAGCTCAAGGGTGGGTGACTCAGAACAAGTATGAGTGAGCGAAAGTGGTTCCAGGCAGTACTCTAGTGAAGATAGTGTGACTACAAAGGAGAATCGTAGGAGGTCATTGTAAAGTAAATTTAAAATAGTAATTGCCGGCCTCTGTGGTGTAGTGGTTATCACAGCATGCTACAATGCCAGGGGTCCCGGGTTCGAATACCAGCCTAGGCATGGATGTTTGTGAATGTCCATTCATCATATCATCACTCATCCCCATCTTAGCAAATTAGTCAAAAGTGGCACAAAAAGAGAAGTAAAATAAAGTAAATCAATCAATCAATTAAAATTGTAATTGTGTTGTGTGTCAGGTACTTTGGAAGATATTGTCAAGGTTCTGGAAAACTTGGGGATATTTAGAGTTCATGTAGGTACCCACGGTTTTCATTTCTGTGCAGTATTAATTTTTGAGCATTTTTACAGAATTGAAACAAATCTATCTTCTAACAAATTATACTCCATCCCCTTAAGCATGAATGAGTTATTTGGTAATTATTATACATTGTTCTAATGTTTTTCCCCAACAGCTGGAAAAGTTAGACACCGACCTTAAGAACTATAAATCCAATTCAATAAAGGAGAGTATCAGGAGAGGCCACGATGACCTAGGAGACCACTATTTAGACTGTGGAGACCTTTCAAATGCTCTAAAGTGCTATTCAAGGGCTAGAGACTACTGCACCAGTGGGAAGCATGTAGTTAATATGTGTCTCAATGTTATTAAGGTACTGCATTTATTTATTCTCATTTTGCATGCATTTACTATGTTGTCGTATGTCCATCTGCATTTACTAACTTTTCATGATTTTAAATACACTACAAGATTTGCCCAAATATTTTATTATTGTTGGTAATTCACACCAATTGACTTCCTGGTACGTCACATCAGAACGTGATGCATTAACATGTACAGAACACATAACATCATGAAGAGTGGATATACGACAAAATGGTATTCATTCAACCAGTGATGTTTTTTACCAAATTTGATGGAAGTGTTGGATTTTGGTTTTATGCTAGGCCCTTGAGTGCATTTTTCATCAAAATTTGATGCTTAATTATGAAATCCAAAATGAACTCCCAACATTTTCATTGCACAGTGCAAGATTCCGTGAAGGCATAAGAAGGAGGGTAATTTTATACACATGAGATACTTGCATTCCTCTTGGTGCCATTAAAGTGTACAAATCTTCTGTTACATTCATGGCAAGAAAAAAGAAAATTGCTTTGTCAACATGTAGTGCACACCATGTTCTGACAAAGTATTTTTGTATGACAATGAAAAAATTCTTATGTCATATGCTGGCAACATTCTTGTTAAAAAACACACAAAAGACATAAACAGCACAATACGAGATACTTTAAAAGTTGTCCGAGCTTTTGACTCCCATCTCTGAGTCATCATCAAGGTTGGTCAACAAACGACGAAGAACTTGCGGTGGATGTTCTGATGACACTACATGCTGTGTCTGCCGGAAGATGATGTTGTGGTCTTGCAGTATTGATAAGTTCCTGGTTGTTACAATTGATGGCTGAGAAAGATGGGGTTTTCAGTTTGACATGTTTTACCATGATAAATAAGAGTTTTAATTAAAAATGGTGATAGAATAGGCAAGGAGTACGGTCACTTGTAATATTTATTCAGAATAATTAGAACCATTTTTACTAGTAATAAGATGACTTTTTTTTAACTGGTATGTCAGAAACTAATAATTATCTCGTATTTTAGGTTAGCGTTTATCTTCAAAACTGGTCTCATGTGTTAAGTTATGTCACTAAAGCAGAAGCTACACCAGATTTCTCAGAGGTAAGTTTGTCATAACTGCATTCTGATTTGTTTGTGTGTATTCTTTGGTCTATGCTATCTGTAACTTTACATTGTCCTGACGGACTACAGACTTAGTGTTTCAAATTTCTGCCTCATGAAGTTGCTGTTACACAGATCTGATGCCTTTGTTTTAGTCAATATGCTTGCACCATCTAGTGACAGCAACTTAAACTACACATTAGATCTAGTGATCGAAAATCTTGTTTCTATGGTAAATTCTTTTTTGTGCTTCTCTGCAAGGGCTGGATGTTGCTACAGGGCTATTTAATGTTGCTTTTTTGTACCATAAAGCTAAATGTAATGAGAAAGATGGAAGGGTGCAGGGTTGAAATGAAAAGAGAGCACCTGTGGCATAAAATAAAGTTGCCATCCCAGCATTCAACCAGAATGACCACTGGATGGATGCCAGTGATCTGTGTGTGCTGTGAGAGATTGAAGTGTTGGATTTCTTGCATGTAAGACATGTTAGTATTTTCATTATATTGCAGCTGCTTTACATTACGAACTATGTCGTATTTTAAAGAATAGCAAAAATACATACTTAATATTTTCCACACATTTATTTCTTTGGCATTTTATTAACTTAATTGTGTAATTTAGTTTCATTGGAATGTGAGGCTTCAGTAAAGATAACAGCTGTGGTCACCAAAATTAACAGAACACTAAGTATATAGGTATGCAGAAAAGTTCAATTTCACATTTATGAAAATATGCACTTTAATTATTGCATATATGTAGAGGCACATATTTTTGGTAAATAAAAAAGCAAAATTTCGGTACAAAAACAGAGTCGATTTCGGGTTCAAAAGCGGTAAATAAAATAAAATTTCGGTGTTATAGCGTTGAATAATCACATCAAAAGTGCTATATAAAATGACATTTTGGTTTCAAAATTGTGAATATAATCCAAAATTTGATTTGAAAAGTGCACTTATTAAACAAAATAAACTTATCCCTTTTAATAGCACATTTATGTAGTTACCAGAGTATTAAGTTTATTCCTGTGTAAGGGGTCCATTTTTGCTTCTCAAATATTTACAGCAGAATTAATCAATTTTTCTGTGAATTGCATAACTCACAGGATACTTCAGACTTCAGAAAATGTCGCGTCGGTATATAAACGGTAAATTTCGTGTTTAAGAGTATATTTCGCATTTTGCAGTTCATTTCGCATTATTTCGTGACAAAACAGGGTAGAAAAATGCACCTCACACCTTTCAGAAACATGAAAAATGAACATTACAGCATGTTATTTCGTGTTTTCGTCAAAAACAAAATTTGCATGCCTCTACATATATGGTATAAGTATGGAGAAACACGGCAATTCTCAGGGGTAATTTTGAACACTGCCTGCATTGTTTTCAGCTTAATTGATGCCATAAGTAGGGAACCCCAATAATTATTACACATGGATTAAATTAAATTATAGTAATCAGCTAATATTGACATTTATGTATTTTGATCCCTCATACTTGTTCAAGTATTCTGCCCTCGATCGTATATGTTTGAATATAATTTTATTGTGACCATAATCGTAGACACATGTATGTAAAATATCAACCTTGGTAGTTTCAGCCCACAATCATCTATTTCATTTTCATGTATCACTGTAATGATAAGATAGACAGACTAAACTACGTTTTATCATGGAGATGATGACTATGTTCACTTAAGTTTCAATTTCACTGCATCTTTCACTTCATTATCCATATTTGAGGGCCCACAGACAAATTACGGTTATACATGTACTACTGGGCTTTGAATGCATACCACTTGTTTTGACTACTCTAGCGAAGAGGCTCTCAATTCCATTAATGTCGTATGTTCAAGCTATTTGATGCATGTTGGTTTTCACTCCTTCGAAGATGCTAATTCTTATATGAAGTGCCTTTTGTACCTGGTGAGTCTCTTCTTCACATATGGTGGGCTGTTTGTGTATGATTTTGATGACACTTCTGAGTGCCTATTGGAGGTAGATGGGTGGTATGGGAAGGTTTTGGGCATTCAATTGTCAAAAGAGCAAAGGAAAAAAGTTAATCAGGTGTAAGTTTTTATGTATATTGATAAATTCTGTAAAGTAGCCAAGGAAATTTTGTGTACCAAAGAATAAAAAACTCTGCACGAAAGTTTGCCTCAAGGAATAATATATGTAGGGAATTCTCCGTCAGATAAAGTTAATATTTGTACTGGTTTTGTATCCACCAGGTTCACGGTAAGGATAGCAATCAGACAATTCTTACAAGGTTGAAATGTGCTGCTGGTTTGGCAGAACTTGCGACCAAAAAGTACAAATCTGCTGCAAAGCATTTTCTTCAAGCCAATTTCGACCACTGTGACTTTCCAGAATTATTATCTCCAAGCAACGTAGCCATGTATGGAGGATTGTGTGCTTTAGCTAGCTTCGATAGGCAAGAACTTCAAAAAAATGTTATATTTAGTAGGTAAGTAACCATTTTTTAGGCTAGATTTGCAATATGTATATAAAATATTCGTATTTATTTTTTTCTAAGTCAGGTAGCTCAAAAGTTTGAAGCACCTGAAATTCTAAATATTAGTTTTCTACGAAAGTGTTTCAGAGACAAAAGTTTATGAAACAAAAAGTAGGGCTGAGCAGATACTGATATCAGTGGTATTGGTATCGGAAAGTATTGATTAGAATTTAATCACTGATGCCAGCAAATTTTCAAGTTAAGTCAGTAGTATCGTTATTGGTTCAAAGAGTTTTCAGTTCAGCCCTAAACTTAACCCTCATAACTTTCATTTTTTTTATTCATATTAATAGGGTTATAGATTTGCTACATGCTTCATGATATGCTCAAGTGATTAAATCAGGGTGGCGACAGACCTGGAAAAGTCAGGAAATTGGAGAGGTCAAAAAAAGTCCGGGAAATGTCAGGGAATTTTTTTTTGATTGACAATTTTTTGTTGTTGTTGTTGAACTGTAGATATGATGTGATGCAATGAACCTGCCAGACATTTGATTTTGAAGAACACACTTAAACGGGAAATCATCGTGCCAGCCTTTGGCATAAACTTGTAGGTCTCTATTATGCATTGGACACAACCACGATGCCAGATACAAGTGATGGAACGTGAAGAGGTGGGGAGGTGAAATTTCCAGTGAGACAGACACATTTGATGAACCTCTAAATGTCATATTTAAAATGTATTGACATTTTTTTTCTTGTCTATGGCAGCTATAAGGGGTTGGACCTGTCGACCAGAATGGCGCACCCACTCTGTCACCATCCGACAGATGTCCAATACTGTAGTACGACATTGTGTGGACATTCTGAAGGAACATTGAAACAAATGAAGGCTTTTGCCAACCTGAATTTTTGTTGTATGCTGTGGAACAACATTTGATCTGCCAAATATTTAGGCTCCATTGATGCATGTGATTTTTGTCGGATAAATCTGACTAATGAAAAGATTCTCTCGGGCTATCGACCAGGTAAGTTGTGGAAAAGATTCCAAGCTTTCGAAAGCTTGGAATCTTTTCCACAACTCACCTGGTTGATAGCCTGAGAGAATCATTTCATCATTCGTTGCCAGGAAAGCTTCAAGACTTAACTTAAATGTGACTAATTTCGAATTGCGACAAAATGTCTCACTACGGCATAAAAATGCATGCAAGATACTCTTATGCATCCAATTTTTTTGTTTGATGTAGTACGACATTTCGTCGGACAAACTTTCAGGCTCTCAATCCTAAGAACATATCATTTTCGTCAGTAATCAATGTTCTTCTGCCAGCTCTACTGAATATTCAATTTTCGTCTACTGTTATTGAATTTAACAGGATGAAGCTTTATACGAGGATGGTCCAGAAAGTACATTCCAATTAGCCATAAATTAAAATGCAAACTTCGGTAATAATTGACATTTTATTGTCTTATTACACTGACTCATAACTTACTTTTTGACATATTCACCACCATTCTTCAGGTATTTGTTGTGGTGTGGCACTGAATTTTGTATGCCCATGAGATATGTCTGCCTCCAAAAAGTGGAACTGTCAAACTGTATGTCCTGCCAGAAACTGCTTCAGATGAAGAAATATATGAAAGTCATAGCACATGAGAATCGGGCCTCCCACTTAAAGTGATGCAAAAGAGCCCACTTGTGGTCAGGTGTGTGGGGTCGTGCATGATGGATCTGCGTTCCATGAATTGTGTTCATCATCGTCTGACCATACTGTCACTAAAGGCATCCAGTCCTTACACCTCTCACAAGTTCCAGTGAATCTCTGTGGCACCCGCTTCTGAGCATGCAAAAACCTGATTACGGTTTTGAGTGCAAGGCGGACATTATGTGTTGCCATGTTCACATCAAACGAGCCGGGAATTCACCATACCAATATCTCAGTCATGTGTGCATGGATTAAGTTGTTTGTTTGCTTTATATAGAAAAGAGACACAGAATACAAGTACAAAATTTCTTCATTATAAACAACTAATTTACTCTAATCTCATTTATTCATATTTTAAAAATAATCAAATATTTTATTTAAGCCTGCTTGCAAATGAGAAAGCCCTGTAAAAGTCCCTCCCTATCTTGTGAATTGTAATAATTTCCCAAATTCACTATTTTTCAGAAGAACGAATATAAAGTGTAGAGAAATTAAGTCAATTTCTTGTAAGCTAATATAGATACTTAATACAGTCCATACCTGAAAGCTGTATTTTCCATGTGCAAATACATGGATTTAGTTCAAAATTGTCAGGAAAAAATGCAAAATTTGTCCTGGAAAAGTCGGGGAATTTCATTTCTGCTTGTCTGTAGCCACTCTGTTAAAATACATGGCTGATCTTCCATGATTGGTTCTAAGACAGTAGGATATTTACCCTCCCCCCTCCTTCTTAGTTGAATAAACATAATTATTACTGTAATATTCGAAACAGTCATAAGGATTATTTTCAGCTGTGTATTGTAAATTGAATTTGCTGCACCTTTTAACTGCAGAGTAAATAAGAAATCCCAATGACATCCAAGACAGTCTGTAAGTTCGTATTAATAGTTGGTCTTGTATTTTAACAATGGCCTAGTGAATTATAAACATCTGTTTTGTATGTGCTTGTTGAAATTGAAGATTGCACAATTTATTTTAAATGAACACAAATGATTGCAGTAGAGCAAAAAAAAAATGTATATTTTCTAACATTTATTGAAATTCCTGTCACTTGTAATAGGATTTTACTGTGTTATTTAAAACTTTTGGTCTTTTGTAACAGACTTTGTAAAGTATGTAATGTAGATATGTCACACATAATTTTAAAGTTTTGAATGTTATTAAAGTTGCATCCATATTTTTTTATTGGTCTGACAAGTGTCAACCTGCAAGGGTCAACTACCTGAGGCAGTTGTCCTCTACTGTAAATTTCTCTTGCTTTCTACAGTGACCACGTAATTTTCATTTCTATATTGTATGCTGACTGTAATATCGGCATTCCATTATTTCACAGTAGGAAATTAAATTTACCCCATCATTTATTAAAAATAACTTTATTTTCTTTGTTACAGTTCCTTTAAATTATTCCTGGAATTGGAACCACAGCTTCGAGACATCATTTTTAAATTTTATGAATCTAAATATGCATCGTGTCTAAAGCTCCTAGATGAAATTAAGGTCAGTTTGTGTCCAAATAGATGTATTGAAATATGTTTTTGTGTTATAAATGATTTAAGCTGCACCATGTAAATGGTCCTCATGATTTTTTTGGTAAGGTTAAGATGCCTAAAGGTGGAAAATATGTGATAGCATGTCATAACTCTGTGCTTTCTCTGTGTTATCACTCCATTCTCAAGATACCTTGATGTAAATGGAAAGTTATTGATAATTTTTAATATTGTGACTTTTACTATTAGAAATAACAATTACAGTAATTTTGATATAAATTAATAATTATGATAATTATGATTACAACAATTAAAATATATCAATATTTTAATAATTTTATTAAGAAGTTGGATGGGCTTTAACACCATTACAGGCTATTTGCTCATCATTTATGTCGATATACCTGACTTGAAAACTGAAGTGCAGAGCTCTGAGAATGACACTAGCCGTCCGAAGACAGTGTAAGAGTTCATAGAGGAACGTGGGCAAGCTGGACAGACACAGTGAGAGCCCTTGGAGTGTCTCAAAGTGTCATTTGCCACCTGTATATTCAGTTCCAAATGACAGGAAATGTGTAACGAAGGCAAGGTCAAGGCCATTTGTGAGCAACAACAGCAAAATACTATGGGTACCAACCCATTGAAACAGATGACAGAATGCAACGGAACTACAACATGTCCTTCTCACAGCAACAGGGCCCGACCCTGTGGCCGAGTGGTTAGCACATCGCGCTGTGACGCCAAGGGTCCCGGGATCGAATCCCGGTCGGGCTTGGTTGTTTGTGATTGTCCATTCATCATTTCATCACTCATCCCCATCTTCGCAAATTAGCCAAGAGGCACAAAACGCGAAGTAAAATAAACTAAATCAATCAATCACAGCAACAGGGTGCAGGTGTCATCTCAAACTATATGCAATCGCCTTCGTGAAGATGGCCGCACAATGCCATGAAGTTTTCAGCCGTAGTAGAAACTTGGCTGAGGAACGTCGCAATTGGGGCCACTCCAAATGGAGTTTAGCGTTGCTCTCCAATGAGTAGGGGTTCAGTTTCCAGCCTGGCAATAGATGTGCCTAATCTGGAGGGAATGTGAATGTGGAACATGCAGAAACCCTGCTTTTGTGTAAGAAACATTCCAAAATGAAGGTGGCTCCCGGATTCGAATCCCGCTCGGGCATGGTTGTTTGTGAATGTCCATTCATCAGTTTCACCATTTCATCACTCATCCCCATCTTCGAAAAATAGCCAAGAGGCACAAAACGTGAAGTAAAATAAAATCAATCAATCAAAATGAAGGTGCTGGACTGAATCAAAATTGTGGAACGTACGGACCTCCACATTATTCAAAATGGCAGTTTGACGGTCCCTAGTTATGTGGACGAGATCCTCAGACCTCTTTCCATACTGTGCGAAGATGCAATTGGTGATCATTCCCTTTTCATCGACGATAATGCTCGTCCTCACACAGTTCTGTTAGTGCACAACATGCCAGCGGACAATTGAGAGTATGGAATGACCAGTGTGCTCACTGGACTTAAATCTCATTTGGAATGTCTGGGATGCACTTGTTACAAGCATTACAGGTAGGCCAACACATCTCTCAACCCTTCTAGAGCCGAAGATTGCCCTATGTGAAGAGTTTCGAGGAATCCCCCAAGCTCACATCGATCACCACATCGAGTCCATACCACACAGATGTGCAGCTGTGTTTGGCCGTTCAAGATCACACACTATACTAGGGGCGAGTTACTGATATGACCATATCCGTTTCTGAGCTGTTCTATTGCTGCACACATTACTCTATCGTGACACACGTCATGTGAGCATTGGGTCAAGTGACTGTAGGGTCTTTCTGTTACCTGTACTAATCCATACTCTACTGTATCCTCTCTGAATGTTCTTTCAGTTGCATAAACGTGGGTTGTATATGATTTCCGTCTAGTTCTTTCTGATACTTTCTTGATCCCTCAATTGTTTTGCGCAATGTACTTAGTGTCTTGTGAATAATCCACCCATTAAGAAGTTTCATGGTGCAGTGAAAATGAATAATAAACCATGTCTAATACTACTACGTACAAAAAGTACCTGGAATTTGTGAATAAAACACAAAATACATGGTTAATCATCAACATTTATTTTGTCACTTTTAAAATAGGCCTCATCAGATGCAACACATATGCCAACGCTTAACCCTGTCTTCAAAACACTTTTCAAACGCAGAAGACTGTATCTCCCTGAGTTGCTTCTGCGAATTTCCTTTAATGGATTCAGTTGATTCAATATGCCTTCCCCGAAGTAGTAACTTGAGTCGCGGAAAGAGAAAATAATCCTTGGGAACAAGTTGTGCTGCGACGCATTTCATGCCTAAAACACCAATCAAAAATTTGTGAACGGACATGTGCGATAAGCCAAGCTCATGAGCCACCTCTCTCACACTCATACGCCGGTTTTCAAGCACCATTGTCCTGATTTTCCCGATGTTCTCGTCAGTCGTTGACGTGGATGGTCGACCAGAACGGGGCAAATCAGCAACAACTTCTCTGCCTTCTTTGAAAGCCTTGTACCATCCATATGCTTGTGTTTTCGACAGACACGAATCACCAAAGGCCTTTTGTAGCATTTTCAACGATTCAGCACACGACAGTTCGTTGGCAACACAAAATTTCAAACAAATTCTTTGCTCGATATTTTTCTCCATTCTGCAAATCGCAGGTCACTCGTGAACACAACTAAGGTAAACAGCTGCTGTGCACAAACTAATGGATAGATTACTCTACCCCTCTGCGTGGTCATTCAGTACAGTGCTTCCATCCTACGGACAAAATGAATTCTTGATACCTCCAATGTGGGACTCTTACCAGCCAAATTCCGGATACTTTTTTTTACTGAAGGTATATCCAAGAAGAGGACAGTGGGCAGCAATGGGAAGTCAATTTATCAGACGAGGCACTATTTGGTCGAATTATTGTGAGAAGACAGAATCGGAATCTTCAAATGGACTTTCTCTTAGAACCTTCATCATGGGTTTCATCAACTCCAAAAGATATCTTATGAAAGACAAATAAATTTGAATTAGAGACATATTTGCAGAAAAATGTTATCCCTCGTGAGGAAATATCTGGAAATTCAGCCACAGCGGTTGCTGGTATGGCTCTTATTCATAGAGCAAAAGAAGAAGAGTCAAACTTTGGTGAGGTGGTTATATCTGCCTTGTCCATGGCTTTGCAGGAAGGAAATAGGAGTCCAAGAATCGATGTTGTGTTTAATACGTACAATGAGATGTCCATAAAGAACAGCAAAAGGGCAATCAGAAGGGAAGAACTCGGTCACCAGACACAGAGCATCTCAAGGAAATTCCTAAGTCTCATTATGAATAAAACAATCCTCATTGTATTTCTTGTTAACGAATGTGCATTTTGTGAAACTTTTGAATAAAACAGTGTTCGCGAACTGAGGAGATACATGGTGCAAATTCACATTTGAAGGGAGCCCCAAAGTGCCCGATCTCAACAGTACACAAGTAGAAGTAATATTGGAGTTCCCGTGCTTGCTGTATGCACCAATATCTTCTGTACATTACGTGAATGATTTGGGATGTCATGTATTCTGTGCATAGAAGGGTAAGGTAGTCATTTATTAACTTCCACCTTGGAGGAACTTCCTCAAGAAACATACCTAACGTGCTAATTATCAAGGTGCTATAAGCAAGAGATGTCTTCTGAATGATCAAATACACATAGTTTAACTGGAAGAGGATGACATTGAAATGACACGATCGAGCAGAGCAGCTGGTAATAGTATGGATGGCGTGGCAGTCAACACCTCAAACTATGTTAGATCTGGTAGCTTGGAACTCCATTAGGAACTTCAAACTACCAATGCGTGCCTTCTGTCTAAGTAACATCAACTGCACTGACAAGTGCAGACTTCCCTCATGTAATAATCAATGAGTGATGACACCTATTCAAAAGATGATGATGAATGAAAATTATGAAATTTTGTTTATGTTCAATCATAACATACATGCGTATGTAAGATTTAACAACTGGGTCATTCCACATCAAATCAACGCAAAAAAACTAAGATTTTGACACCCACCAACTCAGATTTCGATGAAATTTGGTATACACACTTCCTTTATGGTTGAAAGAAACTCCCTAATTTTTTTTCACTATCTCAAACGGTTTTCGTTTTACAGCACTTTGAAATGTCATGAAATCAGTGTTGTCTGTCACTCTTAAGACCCTCGACACTAGATACCCTTGCTTACATTTTATTTCTTTTCTCCTTGACCAATCATCAGATCTCTTTGAAATTTTACACAAGTTCAATGAAATAATGAGGATTTCAGAAAAAAATACATCAGCACTCAAAAAATTTTACAAATGCCTATAAAAAGACTAATAATAGATTTGTAGCCTAATTTTTGTGGTGGGAAAACTAGGTTACGAAAATCTGAATTTTCATCATGTGGGTATAACGGAACCAAAAACTTTTGATGTTGAAAATCATTGCATAGACATGCTCTTTCTCTACAAAAATAAAATTTTTGTTTTTTTTATTCCTTCTAACGAAAATGTTACGTTTTTGAAAATTGCCTAAAATTTCAGTCAATCCGTACCAAATGGCCCAGCACTAGTCCCTCGACCATTTTTTAAATTTTTCATTTGTTTGTCATTGTAACCCCTGTACAAGGGTAGTTCAAAACAGGCATTATTTTTCTAAAACTAGACTTCGTTTGAAAATGGCGGCCATTTTTGTTTCATGACTTGCAACATTTATGGCCTATGCAGAAAGTTGCGATAATTATGATAACTCAGCTAAGAAAAATTATAGAAATCTGGGGTAAAAAACATTGTTTTCAGTACATTTCAGGCTACATTTTATGTTCTGTTTCTTTTTTCACTACATCTAATGCAAATGTCTGAAATTTAGCGTCAAATCTGACTGATATTCAATTTTGAAGGGAAATCAATGTATAGGATATATTTTTTTTAGTAGGTAAGCAATGAAATATCAGAGCTATAATTTTTTTTAGAGGAAAGATGTACATTCAAAGTTTCAGCAGAAAATATTTGACACACAGCCGTACACACCTTTTCTTTGATAATAGCTACTAACAGGCTTTCTATGCTATTCGTATGTTACAATTAATTAATACGTACAATAATTGTAATTGTGTGATAGTTAATTAAAAGTAAATAATAATAATTGTAACTAAAAATGTAAATTTGTCTGTTTTTGCCAAAGTTCCCCCTGTTGTAACTTTGTTACCATGTAATATCAATCTTGAAATATTTTACAGTAAATATCAAATTTTATTAGGTTCCCAACTAGATATTGGTTTGATCTCAGTTTTATGTCAACTTTATGCATGGAAGGCTAATCGAGACTGGACCTACAGTTTATTAAAGTGGGATCCGAACCAGTATGTGCCTCCACTGGGTATCGAACCTGGAACGCCTTGATTACAAAATGTCGACGTAACCACTATGCCATCGGGAAGACCTTTCGAACAAGACATATATTTGGAGCCCAAATTTTTGAGAAAAATGAACATTTCCAAAGAGCTTTAACTCAATGCGGAAACCAGTAACAGAGCTCAAATATTTTCTGCTGAAACTTTGGATGTACAGGAAAACCTCGTTAATACGAAGTTCAAGGGACCAAAAAATGTCAACTTCGTATTAAACGACTTCGAGTTATCCAAACTTTTCAAGATGGCGCCTGTTTTCAGGTGTAAATAAAGTAGAGTATAAATTAGCCCCACAAAGGATATTTTATTTTTGGTGGTAGCTCAGAAAATAAGCTTTATATGTACTATATAATAATATTGTACGTTTTAAAGGAAGTGTAAAAAATGTTACACAAAATGAGAACACGGAGCTTAACGCGGACACAAAGATTACAAGGAGTCGGTTAACACCAGTTATCCTGCCTAGTTATACAACCGGTTATGCACGGGATGCATGTTGTGGCAAAAAGTCTTATAAAAAACGGCATTTTCTTGTGCAAAGTTGTTGCTCTTCCACGAAATTCTTACAATTTTAGTTCATAAGAAACCCGTTTGCACGGAGACCTACGGAAAAGAAAACAATCTCGTTTATTGCAAGAAGTGAATCTTGACAGTACTCGCACGCGAGCAAGAGACGGGAGATAATCGGACAGAATGAATATTGGATTTTATGTACTAGAATATTGTCCGTTACAGGATTAACTGGTAAGAGAAGATTCTCTTGGGAGAGAACACAACCTTTCCCTGGCACAAAACAAAACAAAAAAATCTGGCCTGTAAATTTCATTCTGGTTCGGCTCTCTAAAACACATCGTAAAAAAAAGTCACGTATTCTTTGCTTCAGTTAACTTCATATTCGCCCCCCTCCCCTTTTTCAGGGAGCAGTCCAAACTCTTCCTCAACTTGCATTGTAATCAACTCTGAAAAAGTAAACACACAACTTGCGATGTTTGCACCCAATGTGTATCCTAGGACACATTAAACAGTGCCGCACTCGATAATCACTCTGGTTTGGATTCCACTTTAAACTGTATATTTAGTCCCGCTTAGTTCAGCAGTATAAAATGAACTAAAAACAAGTTTTACGAAACTTGCGTATTTTCAGATTAATCGACAATTTATTGTAGGTTTCAGGAGTATTCTGGAGGTCAAACACTCGCTCCGCGAAAACTTTACCTCTCGTATTCCTACATTGAGCATTGCGTTTTTTTTTTTTTAACAGCAGCACGCTAATGGTTCTGAAGAAAAGCGGGGATTATATGGCTTTGCGAGATTCAAAACAATGAAGCTTATTCCTTCCCACTGGATGAGTCATTGCAGTTATCAGCAAGCCAGAGGTTTCCAGACGCTAGACTAAACACTGGCGCCAGCTGCAGCGTAAACACAATGAGAGCGGCTGGAAGTTAGAGCAGCAGGTGGTCGAAGGGAAATCATCGGCATTTTAAAGATAACGCAGTTCAGTTGTCGAAGACCGAACTTTTATCAGCAGTGTGAAAAATCACATTACCATGCACACCAGTGGCGGACAATGAGCTGTTGTAGGAGAAGGAAGGGGGTCACTTTTCTTTACTTATCATGCGGTTTTTGTTCGTTTTAAAGAAGGTTTTCAGAACCGTTTGCTTTTTTTTAGACGCCAAAGGAGCCGGTGTGCGCACACGAGCTAGAATATCGTGGCCGAAACAATTAGCAACGGACCCCCCCCCCCCCCATTTGCTGATAGATAAAGGGGAGAAGTCACTCAGACAACAAAACACTGTTTTGGCAAATTTTATGACCGGCACAGTTGGGAAACGTATGAAGCGGGAAACTGGAGTTGCAACATACGTAAGATCGATGTCAACTTTTGCGGGAAACCTACAGATGGGGGACAAAATAATACGAACACCTGTGGAAAAGTATGTCACATTTCACACCGGCAATATAGCAGCACCACCTGGCCGTGAAGGGGAAGGTATTAGTCTGTCAACAGCAGTCATTGGTGGTGCATTCGTCTATCATACGATCTCAAGAGACGCTGCAATGTCAGACCTGACAGAGTTCCAAAGAGACATGATTGTTGGAGCACGTTCAGCTGGAGGCACGGTGACTGAAACCGCAAACCTTGTGGGGTGTGCAAAGAGCACAGTATCAGCCGTTATGACAGCATACACAACACAAGGTAAGATGGCGTCTTCAAAGCACAACAGTGGACGAAAGACAAAGCTTGCTGCTCGGGATAGGAGGGTGTTGAAGCGCATAGTGGCCCGAAAGCACAAGCAATCGTTATCCGAGATAACATCTGAAATGAACAGGCATCTCCAGGACCCCAGTTCAACCAAAACTATCAAAAGGAAACTCCATGCTGCAAACATTCCTGGCAGAGTGGCAATTTGTAAGCCATTGGTGACATCACGTAATGCTGTCAAGCGACGCCAATGGTGCAGAGCTCACAGAAGTTGGTCCCCACATCAGTGGCAACAAGTCATCTGGTCTGATGAATTAACATTCACGTTATTTCAAACCACCGGGCATGTTTATGTGTGGAGAACGCCCCGAGATGAGTTCCATCCTGACTGCATCTTGCAGACTGTAAGCATGGAGGTGGGTCCATTATGGTATGGGATGCGATAGTGTGGGACCACTTGTTTTTCTGCATGGGACGATCAACGCCAATCACTATTGGGGCATTCTGGGGGATCATCTCCATCCTTTTGGCCAGACTTTATTTCCTGGGGAGCGGCTGCTTTTTCAAGACAACAACGCTCCTATCCACACTGCTGGGTCTGTCCAAACACGGATCGAAGAACATGACGATGAAGTAGGATATCTTGAATGGCCCCCACAGTCTCCTGATTTGAACATTATAGAACATTTGTGGGGATATTTGGAGTCCAAACTGCATGCTCGAAGTCCGCCTCCAGCCATACTTTTGGAATTGGAGACTGCTCTGGAGGAAGAATGGCTCCATATTCCCTTAACCATTGTGCATGACCTCTATGCATCCATCCCACATCGCATACAAAGTGTACTTCAGTCACAGGGTGGTCCAACCCCATATTAATAAAGATTTTCTCTAAATTCACAGGTGTTCGTATTATTTTGTCCCCCATCTGTAGATGACAACGCATTAAGCGGGTTGACGATCTTTAGTTGGCCTATGCGGCTTTGATTATCTGTAACAGTTTCCCTTTTTTTATGAAGTTCTACAGGGCACAAAGAACACCGGAAGTTGTATGCTACCAGGCCAAAAGTTGCTCGCTCACGGGAAATTGCTGTATCTCGAGCTCAGAGCTAGACAGATTGGTGAGACTTTCAGGCGCCACGCGTCTTGTATTTTGGAACATTCGTGCGATCTTATCTCGCATTTCTCATCTGGCACTGGTGAATATTTCCAAGGTGGCGCATTCAACGGGGAAAGAGCTTGACCTCCCATGCACATTGTCAAAGAATGTCAATGTCCAGCGGGCATTTCGGGCTGCTTCCCTCGAGTTGTCAGCAGCTCTGAGGACAAGGAAACATGTCAAGGTCAAGTTAAAATAACGTCCAAGCTCTTTCCACATTCGATCTTCTCTTGTCGACTTACGCAGGTGTCTACTTCGAATTAAGCGAAACCAGTTTTGCGGAAGGGTCTTGTAAACAACTTCGTATTAAAAATTATCCGTATTTCGATTTATCCGTACTGAAATACATTATAAATCCTATCTTATCGGCTGGGGAATGGGAAGAACTTCGGATTAAAGGGTACTTCGTATTAACCAATATCGTATTAACGAGGTTTTCCTGTACATGTTTCCTCTAAAAAAAATATACCTCTGATATTCCATTGCTTACCTACTAAAAAAATATATCCTGTACATTGATTTCCCTTCAAAATTGAATATCAGTCAGCTTTGACACTGAATTTCAGAAATTTGCATTAGATGTAGTGAAAAAAGATACAGAACATAAAATGTAGCCTGAAATGTACTGAAAACAATGTTTTTTACCCCAGATTTCTATAATTTTTCTTAGCTGAGTTATCATAATTATCGCAACTTTCTGCATAGGCCATAAATGTTGCAAGTCATGAAACAAAAATGGCCACCATTTTCAAACGAAGTCTAGTTTTAGAAAAATAATGCCTGTTTTGAACTACCCTTGTACAGGGGTTACGACGACAAACAAATGAAAAATTTTAAAAATGGTCGAGGGACCATTTGGTACGGATTGACCCTGAATTTTTAGCCAATTTCCAAAAACCGTAACATTTTCATTAGAAGGAATAGAAAAACCAAAAATTTTATTTTTTGTAGAGAAAGAGCATGTCTTTGCAATGATTTTCAACATCAAAAGTTTTTGATTCCGTTATACCCACATGATGAAAATTCAGATTTTCGTAACCTAGTTTTCCCACCACAAAAATTAAACTACAAATCTATTATTAGTCTTTTATAGGCATTTGTAAAATTTTTTGAGTGCTGATGTATTTTTTTCTGAAATCCTCATTATTTCATTGAACTTTGTGTAAAATTTCAGAGAGATCTGATGATTGGTTAAGGAGAAAAGAAATAAAATGTAAGCAAGGGTATCTAGTGTCGAGGGTCTCAGTGACAGACAACACTGATTTGATGACATTTCAAAGTGATGTAAAATGAAAACCATTTGAGATAGAGTGAAAAAAATTAGGGGGTTTCTTTCAACCATTAAGGAAGTGTGTATACCAAATTTCATCAAAATCTGAGTTGGTGGGTGTCATGACTTCGTTGAAATGGTGTGGAATGACCCAACTATTATTATTCAAAATTGTAAGTAAAATTTATGCATTTAATCTATGTCAGCATAAAAGGAATACAATAAAGTTTTATTATTATGAGGATTATATTAATATTATTGCACTTAATAATTATAATTATTGTAAAATGATATTCAATATAATCAGTCCGTTGAAATTAAGTATATTTATTCAGATATTGTGATGAATTTATATGCTATTTATAAAAAATATGATAAACCATTATTTTTCAGCTATTGTTACTAATTCAATAATATTAAATATAAAGCAAAGAGTTATGAGATGCTATCACTCATTTTCCATCTCTAGGCATCCAGACCTTGCAAAAAAAAATCGTATGAGAAACCATCTCACCGAAGTGGTACTGATCGCCTAAATTTTAGGTCCTGGCTCATGGGCTAACTAGAGAAGGAAGAGGTGCTTTTTAAACGTAGTGTTAGAATGAGTATAGTTTAAAGCACCAGCCAATGCATAATGCCCAATTAGCATTGCATGCTAATGTAGAACCATTGTCACTAACATTCTGAGAATTACAGTTTGTTCTAATTCTGAGGAAATTGGCTAAAGACTTTAAAATACAGGAACATGGAAAATTCGATAAATAATTATATTATATTCTTGTATTGTGACTGGGAAAGTTAAATTTATGGTGTTGGACATTGTAAATTCAGGTTTCCACTGTATTTATATTACATTCCAACTATGTCTCTTGAATATGCCAGTTTTACTTTAAAATATTCTCATACAGGATAAACAGAATCTTAATCACATGAAATCCACATTGTCATACATTGTTGGTAATGAATGAAAAAGTGTCCATTTTTCATAGTTTCATATGTATTTTAATCCCGGGAAGAATCAGATCTAACTAACTAACTAACTCTCTAGCCTTCTTAAACCTGAAGGTTCATGGCTGCAGCAACATGAATCAGATCTATATTTATATTAAATAATCTAAAATTTGAAGTGTATGCTAGTATCGTCTCAGTTTTTTAATGAAGACAAAAGAGAATGATTTCATCAGCTTGCCACCAAAATCTCATCTTAAGAGGGTAACCAACTATAATGTACACATGTTTTGTATTGTGGACAAAAATGTGTAATTATCAGTTGAATGACAAAAGTAGAAAGAAAGGAATCTGAAGGAATCCTTGGACTGAAGTCATGTGCACATATAATTTGACGTATATTGAATTTGGCTGCAATTAATTAATAACTGGTATGGGAAATGTCTACTCTCTACTTGAGAGTTCATAAATAATACTTATTGCAGGCTGTCTACCAGTCATGAAAGTCAAGAAGTCAAGAAATTATACTTGTGGTCAAGAATTTTTGCTATCACAATGATTGATTGATTGATTTAGTTTATTTTACTTCACTTTTCTGCTCCTTTGGCTAATCGCGAAGATGAGGATGAATGGTGGTAAGATAATATGGATGAACAATCACAAATATATTGGGACGACAACACAAGCCTCACATAACATTATACTCTCTGTGTGTCCAGATGCCAGTCTCGCTAGTCTGCCAAATGCAGTTCAGGATGCATTAATAGATAAAACAAGTCTAATTCTCTTGTTAAATACATCTTCATTTTTCATCTCGGCTGCCATTTTGATAGGGTTTTTTCATTACATAAATATTTATTTTATTTGCTAATTTCCTATTTTAACTAAGTAGGGATAGAATAAATAAAGGTTAAGAAAATAGAAAAAACATGTCAAGGAAAAATCACGAATTTTGGATTTGTTGCTTTGGTAGACACCCTGTATTACTAACTATGCCTCAGCATTGGTTGAATTTGTGTTTAACATGACACAACAAACTTCAGAAAATCTTTCAGCCTTCATACTTTTGATTTAAATCTTTATAACAAATGATTGTGTATCAATTAGCAATAAAAATTGCAAATAGAGTTGACGGATTGACAATAATCTTACAAATTGTTGTCATTACTGATTTAAAACACTTGTATATTTCAACACTAACAGTTCAAAAATAAAACTGATCAATGTTTACACTATAATTACTAAAACTCCATAACACAACAGCCTTCTATCCCCTAGCTGCTGTGGGGCTTCCACCAAGAACCAAACACAGGTCCACTTGCACCAAAGGCAAGAGTGCTAACCATTCAGCACGGGAGTCCCATAGTATAATTATAATTTCAATTAATTTCCTTAAGGGAAATCGGTAAGGATGGAAAATATTAAATTGCCCAGGATAGGGACATGAAAAGCTTGTGTTGCTGCAGCCATAAACCTTCAAGTTTAAGAATGCTAGAGAGTTAGTTTAATTAATTTCCTTTTTACTTCACTAAATATCAGACACTAGTGTAATATTGGTTCATATTAGTGATGAAATTCAGATAATCCTTCTGATACCAATACATGATACAAAGAATACAGTGTGATCGTTCAGATTGAATTTTATACAGATGAATGTGATAATAAGTTTCTGAATATGCATTTCCTTCAAAATTTCATAAGAAAACTGTTTTCAGTGTTATACATATAATTGTGTAATTGTTATCATTTCAGGATAACCTGTTACTAGATGTTTACATAGCTCCTCATGTAAATACACTCTACACTCAGATAAGGAACAGAGCGTTAATCCAGTACTTCAGGTGAGTTATTGTGAATTTTAATATTATATTATATATACACAGTACAGTCAATAAGTTCGTGGACTGGCTACTACAGGTTGGGCGGGATGGTGCTATGTCAGTTCTTTTCCCGTCCCAGCAAGAAGCAGTTGTGTGGATACATTATAAGCAGAACTACGGTATCTGTTGTGAACAGTAGTTGAATGCGAACTCGAGAATGTCGCAGTTTGAGCTATGGGCAAATGTCAAGTTCTGCCAAAAGTTAGGCAAATCCACTAGCGAAACGTTTCAGATGATGAAGCAAGTGTACAGCAATGATGTCTTCGTGCTGTGTTCAAGTGGCACCAACGCTTGCGCAGGGGAGAGACAGTTTGGAGGATGATGAGTGTACTGGTCGGCCACAAACGAGCCAAATCGAAGAAGTTGCAACTTTGGTGTGTGCCAACCGTACCCAAACGGTAGCGGATCTCGCAGTAGCAGTAGGGATTAGCCATGGTAAGTTAATTCAGCCGAGGATATTATCACTGCCACAAGAGAAGCCGTACAGGATCTTCCTGCCAATATCTTTCAGCAGTGTTTCCAACAGTTATATCAATGTTGGCAGACGTGCATAGCAGCCAACGGCGACTATTTTTAGAGGCAATGTGGATCTTGTAAGTATATGCCTTGTTGGGTGGCTGCCTACACTTGAGGTGCAAGTCCACGGACTTATGGACTGTGGTACTATTATACATATTTAGTATTGGCATAGATGTCGAGCCAGCCAGTAACCCTCTTTCTCTCCTCCCACTGAAATTGTTTATTTCAAATATGAATAAAAGCAGAGAGCTTATTATTTTAAGTTCAGTCAATTATTGTTGCAACAGAAAACTAACCAAATTAAGGGGGTGTGTTCACTGGATTAAAAACTTGAGTTTAAAATGCAGGAACTAGGTCAGAACTTTTATGTTTTCATATTCTACCACTTAATTCAAAGAGTAAATTGTTCTGAGGGTTTTCAGAGTTCCAAAAATGATATATTTGCACAAGAGGTCACAAATACCAACTTTAAGTCTAACAGCTGATTGCCTTGGCAGAATGATTACCACAGTGCACTACGATGCCAGGGGTCCTGGGTTCAAATCCAAGCCTGGATTTGTGTAACAATTCGCCAAAAGTGTCAGAAAAGTGACGCTCAATAACAAATCAAATCAAATTAAAATTTCCCCCTAACTAGCCAAGACCTTGAAACAATATGACATAAAACTCGCACACGAACCAATGAACAAAATAGCCAGTGCCCTAAGCAAACACAAGAGATCATTCCTTTCCCCACTAGACAACCCAGGTGTATATAAAGCCCAGTGTGAGTGCAACTCACACTACATTGGCAGATCCATCTGTCAACAAGCGTATACAACAGCACTTAGTGGATGCAAAAAAATCCCAACCCACTACCGGACTATCAAGCCACCTCAAGTTCAACAAACACAAGATCCAAAAAGTTTCAGTTAGGCATACATCACATACTCTAATCGACACCAAAATCAAAGAGACGCATGCAATTATGCACTTTCCGCACGAGCTGAATATAGACAGCACTCAGGCTCATCGTGTTTGGCTCCCGCTATTGCAACAGCTCAAACCCATCGTGCCCATCAGACAAAATGGCTACACCAGCACCCCTAGCGGTAGCCGAGGAAACAACAACAGGAACCGGAAGTCAACCTAACAGTAAAACATTGAGTTCCCAAGTGGATGGTGGCAGAGGCCACCAAAATTAATAGAACATTTACAAGTAAGTTTTGCGGATATACCTTTAGTAACTCGCTTACATCTTATATTATCAACCGCGTTGTTTATTCCCCTCAACATAAATTCAAATTTTTGTCGAACAAGGTATGCAATAAGTAATAACTAAATTGAATAACTCTGCATTTAAGGATATAAACTGTTTGAAACGTAAGGAATAAATAAATAAAGATAGACTAGGGCTGAGGTGTTATCATTTGGAACTGGTACAGATTTTTGAAAACTATAATAATTAAAAGTTGTTCAAAATATTGATTAATATTAATGTGGCGAGTATTATTCCACTGCAATTTACCAGAGTTTGGCTTCAAAATATTCAAGAATGACATATGACAATGGTAAGGTACTTCTTATGAATGACAAAATGCCATTTTTCACACATGTATTGCTGCAAAAGAAATGAAAACTTCAAATTTTGCATAAATTTTACCACGGGCCATTTTTGCAGACCCTGCAAAAGATCAAAATTTTGGAAAAGCATCAGCAGTATTGTCTGAGCCCTAAGGTAAACAGATGTGCTGGTTAATCACTCGACCGGCATACCCCTTCATTCCAGTGTATGCCCGACAACTAGATGTTACGTTCAAATCCACAGGAAATATTACATGTAATATAAGATCTTTGATTTCAGTCCCTACCTCTCAGCTGATATGAACAGAATGGCAGATGCGTTCAACACAACAGTTCCAGGATTGGAAGATGAACTCATGCAGCTCATTTTGGAAGGTCAAATTCAAGCCAGGATAGATTCTCATAACAAGGTTGGTATCTCAGTTTTTCTTTTCTAGCTGAATATGCATACATAAATATCTTGGTATCACTGATTTTCTTTTCTTTCCAAATATACATGTGTAAATTCCTTGCTTTCATAAACTTGGTGTTAAATAGATGTAGACATGCACAGATGTGCAGCTAGAGTTATTTTCGAATGGGTGAAGAGATTTTGGAAAAGAAAAAAAAAACACACTTGTATATTTCAGGAAGTAGGGTGAGACCCTTTTGGTCCCTGCTAAGCTTTGAGCCTGTTGACACACAATCTTTATTAGTTCTCTTGTATATTTACAATTCTATCGAGCACGTACATACTTTTTTATTGTCACATTTGAGGGATCCCATACTTTCCTTATACTCTCTTTGATAGACAAATCAGAGTTATTTATTTATTTATTTGTTACAAAACTTCAGTTACAGCACAAATGGCCATTTTATGCTAAAGTCATCAGCAAAGAAAAATAAAAAAAATAAAGTATGAACACTTCATGAGATTCATTACATTGGGTTATTTATAAGATAAATCTTTTAATTTCCAGTGTAGGTTTTCTGTGTAAAAGAAGTTTGTGTTACTTGCTCTGTGCATAGGCACTTGAAAGTGGAATTCCTGAAGAAGTGTGTTGCACAGATTTTACTAGGGATGTGACGAAGCTGAAAATTTATCGATGCCGATGTACTCACCGATAATTTTTGGAACCGATACCGATGCTGATATTTAACCGATTCCGATACATAAGATTATTAAACAGAAATGGGATGTTATTTTCTGCATGACAAAAATAAATTTGGTATGTACATTTCTATTGCATATCATATGTATATACATATATATTCTCGAGAGATGCGAATGTACATTTGCATCTATAAAAGCTTATGTGAACCTAGAGATTTGACATTAGTACACAAGCAGTTATTTGAAATGCAAAATGAATTCCTGTTCTGCAAGATTCAACTTCAGAAATACGAGATTTGGAAGCACTTCAGGAAGTAACCTAGTTCTTCTCTTATCACAAATCTGTTCAGCAACACTGAACACTCAATCACTGAATACTGATGTATGACGGTATCAGAATGAGTACCATCATAAAGTGAAAAATAAAATAATTTTATTACTCGAATTTTTCGATTTGAGCTCATATTTGGTAGTTTATATTTGTACAAAATTAATTGGCATCACTTTGGCTTTGTTCTTATTGAAGTACATATCCAAACTTCACGTATTTACAATATTTTGATAATTTAGCGATGTAATTTGGTTTGTGAAGTATCAAGAATATGCTTACCGAAAATTGCCAATTTATGCATAATCGCACATGTGTGTGGTTTCAACAGCTTTTATTTGTTCTTTCATAAGTATTTGGGCGCGAACATGTATTTAAAACATATTACTAACATGTACGAGACATTTAATATAATTTTGGTTGATATTCGACATTAAACTTACGGTTTGCTAAAAGAAGCGCTTTGAAGAGTAATCCCAGAGTTGAGAAGTAATCCTAAACCTGGACGCATAGCCAACTCGCATAAAGGGAAAAATCCAACTTGTGAGTAAATAACCTTTTTCCCACCAAAATTGTAAAACTTAAAATAAAGGTAAAAGATGAAAATAAAATACGTAAACATGTGTTAGAATATTGTAATATTTATTTTATTGTAACTAATTTATTTTACAAACATTTTAATGTATAATAACTGTACAATTCGAAATTTGTCACTTAAAAGTATTCGCAAGTTTGTATACTGTGAAAAAAGTTGTAACAGTGTGAGTTCGGATACACTGCTTCATCTGAATGATCATCTTGGACTGACGAGAAGTCACAAAAATGTTTCGGAAAGTGAAATTGGAAAAAATTGATTAAAAAGGAAGATCCGTCGATATTTTATGGTCTATCAGCGCAGATAAGTATAAAGTTTTACTTATTAAAGTGGAAACTGCGTCGCAAAAGGCGTAAAACGTCCAAAGGACATAAAATTGGTGACCGGCTGGAATCATAAAAATGGCAGCCATCTTCGTTTCAAAAAGAATCAACGAATAGATATAATACATGCATGTATATACTGTAAATGAAAGGCCTATTCCGTAAATATAAATAAAAGTGTTTAGTTGGGATGTGGAAAGTGAATTGAACATAATATATTACATAATTCGTCTTGGTTTTCGCCGACTGATAATCGAGCATTTCTTGCCGAATTAAGACGTAATAATCTGCGAAAGATCAGAAGAAATTCTTCTCAGAAAAAATTTGACTTGAAGTGAAAAAATTAAGCATAAACCTGAAATATGTAAAAAGGTTAACATAAAGCATATTTAAGTTACTATATACGAATATATATGAAAGAATGTACAGAATCTATGTGTGAATATGTCTACTTCATTTGTTCAATTTTGTTTAAATATACAGTGCATTAATACTCGATCTTGGTAATTTTCCTTGAGTGCTAAAAGTGAATACATATTTGTGTCAGTAATTTTAACTACATATAAAATATCAATACTTGAACTTCTCGTATTTTATCATGTTAAAGCTTGAAAATATTTTCTTAATTTTTTTTTTATAAAATTTGAATACTATCCCGACCGTACATTTCACAAAAGCCGAGGTAGAAAGGTCCGGTGATATATATTAAGATTATGAGACTCATTTTACGGCGCCTTATGTCTCCTGAGTTGAATCGTTAGTCTCAGTCATTATTAAAATAACTGAAACTTATTTTTGTGCTTATTAAGGTATTTTAAAAGTCGATATTTGAACTTGATGATAAGTAGATTTCTGAAACTCAATTTACTACTTTTAAAAGTCTTAAAGAAGTCAAAACTTGGCGACAATAAGATTAGTGAGACTCATTTTTATGCTCCGGATGTCTCATAAATAGTTCATTTAATTAGATAATTAGATTATAGAGACTCATTTCGTGGAGTCTCACGTCTCTCCTGATATAAGATTACTGAAATTCTATTTAGTGTTTTATAAAGTCTCGTAAGAGTCAATTCGTCTCTGATATGTAAAATAACTGTAACTCATTTTGTAGTAGAATACTGTATGTGTTTTGCTAATCTGTTTAAAAATATTAACAATGACGGAAATTGTCGAAAGAAATTTTACACTTGCTGACATAGTAGGATTAATTAATGCTCAAAATAGTGACATTAAGACTGCTTTGCAGGCGCAAGGTAGTAAACTTGACACTGCTATGCAGGTGCAAGCAGAATATAATAGTGATGTAAAAACTGCTTTGCAGGTGCAAGCAGAACATAACACCAAAATAGACACAACTTTGACTGCATTAACCGAAGCAAGTAAGGCTCACACAAAAGAGCTCAAAGATTTCAAAATTGAAATAAATCGGTATAGGTATGAATCTATAGTTAGTAATGACAAGTCGGTAAAAGATTTGCATGCTGTTGACCATGAAGTAAATGTAGGTCTCGGAAACAAGGAAAGTGAAAGTCAATTTAGTGTTAATTATGTACCACGTAACTACAATAATAGCACACATATTTTAGGTGCAAGTAATATTTCAGAAACTGATTGCAATATCATTTATGAACATGTAGATGCACGCATTGATGATGTTAGCGAAGGTTACGAGAGTGAACATTTGAATAATATACCTAACCTACTTACAGATTGTGCATGTATTGGATGTGTAGAAAGTAAGTTACAATCTAAGATTCCACATGTTAACATAACAAGCTCACATGTGAACTTGAGAACTGAAAGTGTTCAGCTGAATACATGTAACTTCAATTATAGTAATAGTGCAAGGTGCTTAGGTTTTACATGCATGTTAGTGTACGATGTTACTCGTAACAGTTCTGTTAGTCATCGCTTAAGTACTTTTAGTGCAAAACACGATTATGTTCATGATGGTATGGTAAGATTACTCAGATCGCATGATGCACACATGAAAGATGGTAGCGATATCTCCATACCGCTTATCAGTAGTACATTTTTAGATTTAAATGTGAGTAGTGTGACTGCAGTAAATAGAACTTGTCTACCTTATTTGATCTGTACAAGTCTTAGTTTAGTAAATTATCCAGTTAACTTACAGAGAAGTGTCATGCACACATTGGGCTTTCACTCTAATGGTGATAATCTTACGAATAATACTCTTGTAGATATTAATGAACATACTGTAGATTATGGTAATCTCAAACAAAATGTGCTCGGTCACAGTACTAGTTTGAATACTGACTTTGTACCAAACGACACTAAAACAATGTGCCGTAACAAATGTACTCATCCTGAAGTGAATGTCACTTGTGCGTATCTTAAGAATTGTTTGCATGGTAGATTTTGGAAGAAGATGAACAGGGTATTATCTCTTCGTAAATTACCGAAAGTCCTGTTGAGGCATAGATTTTCAAGGAGTACTAGGTTAAAATTGAGACATAGATTTAAAAGGTGTATTAAGGTAAAACTGAAATTTAGGGCTAAGAAGGTTTTGCCTAACCGCACAGGTGCAAAACGAAAAATAGTAACTCATCCTAAACATGTGAGAAAAAGAAGGTTCAGACCTAAATGTTTGAAATTATGGAGGAGACAAATTTCTCTTGATGCATTTTTTGCATTCTCCTCTCATACTTGTGCATTGACTGTCAAGTCATGCTTGATCATGCATCGTACACATGTACGCAAAAGACGTCGCAATGGTGTCATGAAGTTAAAGTTAACTTCACACTTGTAATGTCGTAGACTTACATTTAAGCATCGGATAACTTACCTTTAAAGTATCTTAACGAAGGCATAGTTGCAAGGTGCAGACATGTCTTATAACATTTTACATGATTGTGACAAATTTTGGAGGGGTAAACAGTGTAACATGCATAGTGTTTATCGTCTAGGAGTAAGTTCAGAATTAAAGAATAATGAACTGAAAATGGTGTACACTCTTAGGGATTGTACATGTTGCTAAAAGGTATGTCATGTGACATACATAATTTTGTTAGTATGTGAATATGAAACATGCAGTTTAGCATAATAGCTTTATTGCGTACATGTAATGTCAGATACTGATGGTTAACTAGAATACAGTGCAGTTTCAAAGCTGAGATAAATCAACCACAAATGCAAACTGTAAAATTGATGAATATTATCAGTTTGTTTATTCCATGCTTTTAAGGTTAGCCCGTAAGTGGTAGTATACCTTATGCATGAAATAAAAATATTTTTAGATTGATGACTCTCGTAGTTATTCAATACAAATGAGGTTAGGCCTATTGTTGCTAGTATACCTCATACTTCTAAGTTGATAATAGGAAATGTCATTTTTGATGTTAGTACACATCAGTCATGTAATGACAAACTGCTTATGGCTCAAATTAAAAGTCATGCAGCTAGATACAATAAGTTAAAGAAATTGAATAGCAAACAACAAGATAAGATATCAATTTCTTCTGGAAATCTTGTTTTTATCAGAAATAGACAAAGAGATATGGATGATAATCCAATTAAAAAATATTGTCTTCTGTATGAAGGTCCATACTTATGTATAAAAAAAAAAAAAAAAACTTTAGTGACTCTCGTATATCTGCCTTACGTTGCAGTGATGGGATTCTTCTGGAAAACATTGCCATTGAGCATGTAAAATTATGGAAATGTTCCAAAGACAAGAAAATTTCTTGGTTGAATACTTTGCATAATGCAAGTAGCTCACATAAAGATATAGTGCAAAATCTCCTAGAAGCGTCAATGCGTGAAAAGGGTGATGTTTCTTCATCTGTCATTACAGATGTGTGTACAGTTTGTTCTTGAAACAAACTTGTCATTATTGAGGTTAGCCAAAGTCGGTAGTACACCTCATAAATGAATTTAATATGTGCTTAAAAAACTCTGGTAGTTATTCCATGCTTTTAAAGGTTGGCCCGTAAGTGGTAGTATACCTTGTGCATGAAATAAAATTGTGTTAGATAACTATCATAGTTATTCAATTTTTTTTTGGTTGACCTATAAATGGTCGTGCTGTAAATACATTTTATTATAGTAATAATTTAAATATAGTTGTTAGGATTTACCTCATGGACTGCGAGATACTTATTAAAATGTGAAACAATTCACTGCAACGAACTCACACTTTATCAGTATTTGTTAGTTGAACTGTAATAATACATAATTTTATGCCAATTTGTCTAAGGTACAAGTTACTCAAGTTTTGGTTAATAACACCTAGGGATTGGTACCAAAAATCCATATGCTAATTTTAATGTGAATTATTTTGAGTTATTTGATTCCAAAAGCTGAATCAAATACTCACTGTATGTTGCAAAGGTAAGCGAAGAGATCCATGAGTTGATCCGAGCTCGATGCACATGCGGATATGCCATAGAGCATAAAAACTTGGGGTAGGTTCACGTAAAAGGCAATAAGTAAGTCCTATAGTGCCACTCAAGAAACTGAATATGAAAAATGTTATTAATATTTTTTGTCAATATTATTGAGTATTAACCATTTTATTTTAAATGGCGAAGGTTGACAAAAAACTTAATATGAAAAGTGTATAATTTTATTAGCATAGGATATTAGATGGTACATTTTCTTCAAAAGTTGAAACCTTACTCGAGCGGTTTCTTTTTGTATGATTAGATTAAGTGAGTAATAAGACATTATTTGTACTGGGCAAGAGAGTAGTGCTGGAACGTTAAGATTGAATTCATGAAATGTTTCGCATACTCAATAGCACGTGGCCTTTTGGGGCGATGATTGATTAAATTAATAACATTTACATCTGGTAAATGGTCTTGCTACTTGAGATAGCAGTGCATACAGTTTTGACAATAAGTATACTCTAAAACACTGGTTTAAGTTACAATCGAAAGTTTTCTCACGTCCACAGCAGTGTGAAGTTCCTTTCAACAAAGTTTTCGTACAGAACGGTATAGAACAGATACTTATTATTAGTTTGTCAATATGAATGGGCAGTAACCATGTATCTTGAATGGTGAAGATTAACAATAGTAAATTAGTGCAGTAGCCATATCATGAATGGTAAAATTTGTGGGTAGTCTCTCACATATTATGTTTTGTATTCATTTAACTAATGTGTTAATGTAGTAATCTTTACTTTTGTTTGTCATTTGACACATAATGCTTGATATATTATTAAACTTCAACAAAACTTCGAAGTTTAAACTTCATTTTTTGTGTATTTTAGTATAACATTATTTCACATGTATAATGGTTGAGCTCAGAAACAAGTTAAAGTTTCTTAGTATATATAAGTTATTTAATTTTATTCATTGCATTTATTTAACTCGAATATAGTTATTTAATATTAGTGGCTCACTCATAAAATTGATAAGCTGGAAATTTCTTAAGAAACAGGTTAATGTTTCCTCTGGTATATAATTTGTCACGAAATGTATGATATACTATAGAAGTTCATTATCATTTCATGATTTAAAAAGAAATTTATTGTAATATAATATTATTGCCCGTATGGTTAGTTTATCTTTCAAGGCTTATGATGTATAGTTATATAAACGACATTCACACATGTGTATAGTTATATTATGTCGCTTACGTTAGACTTTTCTGTTTTTGTTGCATGATAATTTCATCCAGCGACAAAGGCAATACTTTGTGAGATGCTCAAGTTAGTGAATGTTCTGTTATTAAAAACAGTATATTGTTTCGTTCTAGTCTAAAGTAACGAGTGTTACAGAAATACATAGAACACATATATATGTACACACCAGTCTCGTGGTATTATGATCACTATGAAACGACACAATACACTTATTGCTTCCAATTCGAAGTAATACTTCGTCTTACTAGATGTGGAATGGTGACGTACCATTTTTCTTTATTTTTGCTTCCTCATTATTTTATCCAGCGACATGGACAATATATTGTCGGACGATTTGATAGTCTGTTCTCCGTGCTCGAGATCTGCAATCTGTCCTCTTTGCTTGGTTTAACAGGTGTCGCATGGGTATACGTTTCTCTACCTCATGATGCAGGAAGAAGCTTGTTTAAATACACACTCAAACACACTATTATGGTAATATTATAGCTTTAACCACACTGCACATCACACAAACTAATAACACGAGAAATAAGTATACTTAATAACACGCTAATGTTACGAGAAGATATACACACTCGCATATGTACACACTCAAACGTATTGTTCTAGTGATGTCATGATTGTAACTGTGTGATACATCACACTACCTCAAGTTAAAATAAAAGGTACACACTCTCTAATGTATACTCTCACACATTCTGTTTTGATCGTGTTGTGATTCACAACACATAACAACACACTAACATCATAATATTACACGGTGCTAACGTATGCATACACTCTGATGTTTCACTTTTAAAACAATATGCTTACTACATCCTTACACAACACACTTATAATATGATTATATATGAACTACGGTTATCATGCAATTATGTATAACGTTATGTCATGGTCTTTAAGAACTGTTTGGTTCAGAAAGGTTTAAGAGTTATGTATTGATAAAAGAATACATTAGTTGTATCCATATGAAGTATAAACATTTTGTGTCAGTATGGTAACACTTATGTTTTTGCTTGCTTATAATCTCATCAAAAGATAAGGACAGTATATTGTCAAATGATTTTCATAGTATGTTTCTGTGCACGAGATCTTTCTTGTCTTGTATGGTTACTATGTTCTTTTACCAATTTTTGTTTTCCACTGTAATAACAGATCTTAACTTGAGTTCATGTGATGTTATATAAGTTTATAAAATTGTAAATTATAGTTTGGCGTGGGTAAGCCCATTGGGCGCCAGTATGACGGTATCAGAATGAGTACCATCATAAAGTGAAAAATAAAATAATTTTATTACTCGAATTTTTCGATTTGAGCTCATATTTGGTAGTTTATATTTGTACAAAATTAATTGGCATCACTTTGGCTTTGTTCTTATTGAAGTACATATCCAAACTTCACGTATTTACAATATTTTGATAATTTAGCGATGTAATTTGGTTTGTGAAGTATCAAGAATATGCTTACCGAAAATTGCCAATTTATGCATAATCGCACATGTGTGTGGTTTCAACAGCTTTTATTTGTTCTTTCATAAGTATTTGGGCGCGAACATGTATTTAAAACATATTACTAACATGTACGAGACATTTAATATAATTTTGGTTGATATTCGACATTAAACTTACGGTTTGCTAAAAGAAGCGCTTTGAAGAGTAATCCCAGAGTTGAGAAGTAATCCTAAACCTGGACGCATAGCCAACTCGCATAAAGGGAAAAATCCAACTTGTGAGTAAATAACCTTTTTCCCACCAAAATTGTAAAACTTAAAATAAAGGTAAAAGATGAAAATAAAATACGTAAACATGTGTTAGAATATTGTAATATTTATTTTATTGTAACTAATTTATTTTACAAACATTTTAATGTATAATAACTGTACAATTCGAAATTTGTCACTTAAAAGTATTCGCAAGTTTGTATACTGTGAAAAAAGTTGTAACAGTGTGAGTTCGGATACACTGCTTCATCTGAATGATCATCTTGGACTGACGAGAAGTCACAAAAATGTTTCGGAAAGTGAAATTGGAAAAAATTGATTAAAAAGGAAGATCCGTCGATATTTTATGGTCTATCAGCGCAGATAAGTATAAAGTTTTACTTATTAAAGTGGAAACTGCGTCGCAAAAGGCGTAAAACGTCCAAAGGACATAAAATTGGTGACCGGCTGGAATCATAAAAATGGCAGCCATCTTCGTTTCAAAAAGAATCAACGAATAGATATAATACATGCATGTATATACTGTAAATGAAAGGCCTATTCCGTAAATATAAATAAAAGTGTTTAGTTGGGATGTGGAAAGTGAATTGAACATAATATATTACATAATTCGTCTTGGTTTTCGCCGACTGATAATCGAGCATTTCTTGCCGAATTAAGACGTAATAATCTGCGAAAGATCAGAAGAAATTCTTCTCAGAAAAAATTTGACTTGAAGTGAAAAAATTAAGCATAAACCTGAAATATGTAAAAAGGTTAACATAAAGCATATTTAAGTTACTATATACGAATATATATGAAAGAATGTACAGAATCTATGTGTGAATATGTCTACTTCATTTGTTCAATTTTGTTTAAATATACAGTGCATTAATACTCGATCTTGGTAATTTTCCTTGAGTGCTAAAAGTGAATACATATTTGTGTCAGTAATTTTAACTACATATAAAATATCAATACTTGAACTTCTCGTATTTTATCATGTTAAAGCTTGAAAATATTTTCTTAATTTTTTTTTTATAAAATTTGAATACTATCCCGACCGTACATTTCACAAAAGCCGAGGTAGAAAGGTCCGGTGATAGATGCAGCAGGTATGCTCAAGTATTTTGTCAGCACTTGCTTCAGGTTTCAATACTCATTTTTGAATTTCCAATACAACAGCAGATCCTGGTTCAGCAATGTACTGTTTTATTTTCAATTTATAGTTAGGTTGATCCTCTGAATGAGAGTTTGCAATAATTTTATTACAAAAATTCTACAATAATGACGAATCATAACCAAATTTTCAATAAATTTTACAAAACTAGAATATAAAACTTATTAGAAGGTAAAGCTCTAGTATAATCTGTACCGGTTTAAATATCGGATTTTTGCCGATTCCGATACCGATGCTGATATGTCAGTTTCGGCCGATTTTCATACATCTGTAATCGGCTTCAGCACATCCCTAGATTTTACTATTACCATTTTTGTGTAGGTAAGTGAAATCATTCAACAAACGGTGATGATAGGAAGTGTGTAAATTCATAAAGGACAAGAGACTCATAATGAAAGTACCATGTGACCGACCTCCGTGGCTGAATGGTTAGCACACCATGCTATGTTGCCAGGAGTCCCGGGTTCAAATCCTGGCCTAGACATGCATGTTCTTCGTGAGTGTCCCTTCATCAATTTCATCATATCATCACTCATACTCATCTTTGCAATTAGCCAAAAGTGGCAGAAATCAAAGTAAAATAAACCAAGTCAATCAATAGAAAGAACCATGTAAAGGAAATACCAGGAGGAAGTGAATCTAGAGAGCCGAGTGGGACATGCCATGGACCAGACTGGAGAACAATATTCCTTTATTGGAAATGAATGACTTGAAATATAAGGTAACAGCTAAGGTATCACTAAATTCAGTAAACCAATACAGTGAACCTAAGAGATGCATAGCCTTTTCTTGTGATGCCTGCAATTTGTTCCTCAAATGAGTGCTTTTGGTTGAAAATAATGTCCAAGTCATTGTCATGTTATTACTAGAGATTAAGTAAGATGACTTTAACTGGTTCATTTTGAGAGAGAGAGATACTGAGGAGAAGTGCATTTTTCAGGATTTAATGTAAGGTTCCATATCAGATATCAGGAAGTATGTTCTGGAGGAGATGAGTATACTGGAAGTGGAGATTTTACTGTCATTTGCAAAACAAAGGTAATTTCCAGAACGAGCTGTGAGATGGTTGACAAGGCCAGCGATGAATATGAATAAGAGAGGGCCCGGGACACAAAAACACCAACCCTGTGGAACACTAGAGAGGACATGTAGAAAGTTTGATATAGTTACTAGAAGAACTACATCTTGTTGATGATCGCTAAGGTAATCTGTGAACAGGGTTAAAAATTTAGCATTGAATGTTAATTCTATTGCATTGTTTGTGAATCAGAAGACAGCTTTGGCCAGATCAAATTGTGAATAGTTTGAAATATGTTTCATAGCATTTGAGTGAAAGATAGGAGCCACCAGAAAAAAAAATGATTTAAGCTTATATAGGACAAAACAAATTTGTATACACTTAAAAGTTTACGCATGAAACAACAAAAATTGAGTAAACTGTGAAAAATTTTAAATATTTTCCTATGCTGTTTGTTGTCATATTATTAATGATGAATTGATTTTTTTTTTAATTACCATATTTTGGAGCTAATTGTTTGTTGGTGGCTTTAGGCTTTTGCAGTTTGAAAGAAAGAGCAAACTATATTTCAGAAGGTATGTTCTGGGGTTTCCACAATCTGTGGTCTATCATCTGCTGGAAGACCTTGGCAACCATCACGTGACTGCTTCCACCCACTAAGAGGACCACTGGAGACAGCACGTGCTTTGTTGCCTGCCAGCCAGAGATCGCCTTTTTCTTCATGAAGGGAATTTGAACCCTCATTCATAGTGAAGGGAAGACAACCAACACACAGGGAACAGTATTTCAGATGGCAAGAGGAAAATAATTTGTCGTTTAGGAGGACTTGTGCAACAGCATGTTCACTCATCATGTTTGCATTACAGATAAATTTGGGAACAAAGGCCCGCAGACAGCAGATCATTTCGTGGTGGGAGCTGGGCCAAGATGAACCTTTTGACCTATAAAAGAAACTTCATTCTGACTTTCTCCTGCATAGAAACATGTATATATGATATACATCTAAAATAAATATCTTTCAGATATTATTCGCAAAGGATGCAGACCAGAGAAGTTCAACCTTTGAGAAGTCATTACATGTTGGCAAGGAATACCAGAGGAGGACAAGGATGCTTATTCTTCGAGCAGCAATGCTAAAGCACCAAATTCATGTAAAGGTATATTATATTATTTATTTTGTGTGTGATTTATTTCTTTATGTGCTGAAGATGTGCGTGATATGTGTTAATAGTACTATACATAAAATTCTTCATAAGTATTGGTTTGTTTATGAGATTTGATGAAAGTGTGTGTGAGATTATGCAGATAGGAGGGGAGTAGTATGTTCTGGGCAAATCTAGATTCCATGCACTCGTAGCCCAGCAATTCTTCTGTTGCTGTTTCCAGATAATATTTCAGAAAGGATTCCCATCACATTCGTGATGATGTCCCCTCAACTCTCAAATTGGGATGCCCACAGCAGCATATTTTGTTTGGAGAATTGCTAGAAATCATAAGGAATGTGATAAACCACGGTAATTTTGGTGCTTGGATGGGAATTTCTGGACCACATGAGGAGAATAGCTTGTGGTGCTGTCATGTTGTAGTTGGCATTCATGAGACACCTGCATTTTATGTCCATGTTAAAACCCTTGTCCAGAATTCTAATACCGATGCCTAGAGTCACATATTTATGGTGAATAAAATATCAATATTTCAGTACAAAAACTGGGCACATTGCAAGATCTAAAGCTGTATATAAAATACCATATCAGTATTAAAATGGTGAATATAACCCTCAATTTTATTTAAACTGCACTTATTACACAAAATAAACATTTCCCCTCTAATAGTACATTTACATGCGTATTAGAGAACTAAGTTTATTCCATTTTTGCTTCTCAAATATTTACATCAGAAAAATAGTTTTTCTTGTATGTACGCATTGCTTGCATTGTAGAATTATTTTCCTGTAGTTTATGGTTATTACAAGCATAAGAAAACAGTTTTTCCTTGTGACGTTTCAGGAGAGCACACACTCCCTTCATCAGACATTTATTTTCATTTTGACTAAAGATACAGTTATAACAATGGTTAGCAATTTTTTAAACCAAAAGAATCTGTTATATAATGGATGTTGTCAATGTTACATTGTTGTAATATAGCAACTTAACTGTGAAAAGAAGCAGTCTGTTTTATTTTTATTTCAGATAAAAGAGAAGGATTTTAAAAAGATTGACGGGAAACATAGAGTTGAATGTCTGGAAAGCTTCGTTCATTGCAGAAGAACACTGGAATAAATTAAATAATGAAAATGGTAACATACATCCAGTATGGAGTTTTCTTTTTCACAAATGGAGTAAGCCACCATCTTTAAAATTTAATATAACAGAAAACATCAAGAGACTTTGTGAACACAATGATGACTTTGAATTACCTGATGATATTTGGGATTCATAATTTTAAATAAAAAAATAATGTGATCAATTTTTTATTTTATTTTTTTATCTGAAATAAAAATAAAACAGACTGCTTCTTTTCACAGTTAAGTTACTATATTACAACAATGTAACATTGACAACATCCATTATATAACCGATTCTTTTGGTTTAAAAAATTGCTAACCATTGTGATAACTGTGTCTTTAGTCAAAATGAAAATAAATGTCTGATGAAAGGAGCGTGAGTTCTCCTGAAACGCCACAACAAAAAACTGTTTTCTTGTGCTTGTAATAACCATAAACTACAGGAAAATAATTTTACATCAGAATTGATAAATTTTCCATGATTTGCATAACTTGCAGGATAATTCAGAGTTCAGAAAGTGTCATGTTCATAAAAAAACCTCTTAATTTCATTGAAGATTAGGCACACACAGAAGATGTACTACGTAGAAATTTTCAGCGAAAAATGCAGGCTCGACCAGAACTCGAGCCCAGGTCTCTGACATACCGTGCCATTGCTCTAACCACTTAGCTGCCGAGCCAGACTGGCCATGCCTGATTTTTCACTGTCACTGTTTTACCTGCGTGGAATCTTCTCTGCCAGGGCTACCGCAACAGGATCTGTTTCCTTTGCCCGGGTTCAAGTCCTGGTTGAGCGTGCATTTTTCACTGAAAATTTATAAGTCTTAATTTCATGTTTGAGTTTATTTCAAATTTTGCCATTCATTTCACATCAAATTCATGACCAAACATGATAGGAAAATGCAACTCACCTTTGAAAAACATGGAAATCAATATTACAGTGTGTTGTTTCACATTTCATGTTTCTATCAAAAACGAAATATGCATGCCTCTACTATTGTCATTTAGAATGTATTGCATGGTTGTATGGCTAAATTTTACACTTTTATGGGTAACATTTGGATTTCACCTACTGGAACTCTGCCGACTGTCAACCAAAGTTCGGCCATTTTTAATATGGTTAAACCATTCTGTAATTTGTGTAACTTCCAGAACATAATTACCAGGGATGGCCTGATATGAAATTTTGGCCGATACTGATAACCGATATATTCTGCCGATCTGATATAAAATTAGAAATGGTCCTTGAAGAACCTGAAAGGTTCATTGACCTCCTTAATAAATTGTTTCAATGTGACCTCACTGCAAAATAAGTTGCATATTTAGACATTTACTTTTTTAGAAAGTAGAGCATGGAGATTATCCATAAAAATTACAACAAAATGGCATAATTTTGCACTAAATTATCAGATATTTATTGATATATCGGATCGGTAAAATAATCTGTATCAGCCGATACCGATAGAGTATTGATTAATTGGTCCCATCCCTATTAATTACACAAAAGCATGCCGAACCTTAATGAATTGGTTAAGTTCAGATCTCACCAAGTTCTTGACAACACTAATGCAGTGACAAGCCAATGCAGACTATCATACATGTAAATTGAAAATGCAACTAGTTCTCCTGAAAAAAAGTGGCCAAATATTCACATGTGCACAGTATAAGGTCCACTACCACAGTATGTACTGGGACTTGGCTTCTAACAGGTTCCTGACAAACAAAAAAAATGAAATTGATACTTTTGGAACAGGCCCCTTGTTGGAAAATTCAATCCAATTGTATTTGAAGCAAAGAAACTATTCAACAAATGGCCAAACCCGTTACTCATATTTATTTACATTATTTTTAACACTGACAGAAAACAACATTGACGCCAATAGTATTACCATTCCATCTTGATGCCAATACTGGTAGAAATTGAAAAATTGTTCAAATTCTGTTAAACATTTCACTGTAAGTGCTGTATATTAATTTATCAGTTTTTCTTTGGATGGGTGAGGGGGCAATTGCCCCTATTGCCCTCCCCTTGCATTTGTCCCCCCCCCACTGCCATGTAATTATTCAATAATGAACTGCTTATATGTTCTGCTTTTCAAAACGGTATGCATAATTCCATTTCAGTTTTCCAAAAACTTGTTTTTAATTTTGAACATAACATGGTTTCTTGAAAACCAACCCAAATCTGATAAAGCTTGCCTAGTTTATTTGTGGCAGAATTTTCAGGTGTTCCAAAGATTGAAAAGAGGTCCTATTCTTCTACATAGCTTTCCTGGTGGAGTGGTGGCTGCCGAGTATACATTCATTATTGTATTTGGAAGTGGTAATAAACTTACGTATATTCTTTTTTTCTTTCTTTCCAGAGTCCACAGCGAGACAGTGGTCAAGGAGGAGAGATGTCTGTTGCACCAGGTAATAGTGCTTTGACGCCAAGAAACTGAACACAAATATTTACGACAGAGCAAAGTAAACTGAATTCATTTGGCACATTTAATATGCTTGGGATTGAAACAAATTTTCTCATTTAATCTTTTGTCGTACTTTTCATTCGTAATTCCAGAAATATTTGTAGTCTACACTTTTTCTTGAAAATACCTTTTCTGTCTTGGTTTTTCTCTGCAAAATGTTACCTGTTTATTGAAGAAGAAAAATGTGCCAGTTTGAATTTCAGTCAACTATGGAGTGTGTGCATCCAGTTTCCAATAATAAATATTCAGCTGTGATGAAGGAAAGTGGCTTTACAATGCATAACTGACATTATTCTTCCTTTGTTTTTTTTTTTTTTTTTTTTTTTTTGTTAGGGCTCCTTCTGAGGAGGCTCGTGTGCAAATGAGTGAGTGGATGTAAAAAAATTGCTGTAATAAATGTTCTTTTTTGTAAGTTATTTTGTTTGAATCAATTTGAGTGGAATGTTTTTTACATTTCCCCATGTTACAGGAAAGCCTCATTAATATAATATTGTATAATACAAAGTACCCTTTAATTCAATATTCTCTACATTCCCAGCCGGTAAAATAGGATGCCACACACGATGCCTAAATATGAAGTTTGAGAGGGGTGTAAGGGGTGACCCTTTCCAAACACACCCAAATATAATCTTCTTTTCCACATAGTACAACCTAGACTCCTTTTGCAGACTGACGAGATTCTGCCATCTGAACCCGTGGCCAGTATAATCCGCTATGGTACTTCGTTGTGTGTTGTCTCTTTATCTCTTGCCTCTTATCACAATTCATCCTCATCTTCACAATAAGTCAAAATTGGCAGAAAAGCTAAGTAAAATAATCTAAACCAATCAATGAAATTTGAAGCCCCAGACTGGCAAGTTCTAAGAAAAGGGGGAGGCTGTCTGTCAAACACTAGAGAAAAAAAATTCCATGCTGTAAACACCATATTTTTAGCAGCATGAGTGGAATGTAAACATGTAGGAAGAGTGGGGGAGTTCCATTGCATTTCATACAGAAGAAAATACAATGTTTTATTTTTCTCCCTTGACTATCAGTAATCTGAATTGAGTTATTACCCAGTGGGGCATTGTTTAATGTGTTCTCTGTAAACAAAATTATCACATGTGGCACTCACTTGACTCACTTTAGCATTGTCCACTTATCACATTTAGTACAAACAGATCAAATGTTGTTTCTTTTCATCGTTCACGGTGGATTACAGTGCAAGTGCAAGTTCAGGGAAGAGTTATTATGTTGGATGACTAAACTATTCTCTCTGAATTATTTCACTTTGACTGCTCTGTAAAGTGGAAAGGGAAAATTAAGTTTGCTGAGCCAAACAAAACATTACTTTTTTATGAAGGAAATTTATAGCAGAGAAATGTTTGGAGGTGGGATGTAGAATGAAAGCTCTATTGTCCACTCTACCCCATCTCCTTTCTTGTGTGGTTCATCTCCCAAAAGCCGGGGTGATTCCTCCATGTAGGAAGTGAGGAACTTCCTACAGTTCATTTATACTTTCTTCCAGTTCTCTACGTTTTAGAAGTTTAATAATAATGCGCGTTATAAAGTTCTGAGCTCAATGTACGTACAATTGACTAGGTTAGCTACTGTCAAGAGTTGACTGCTGTCACTCACTCCAGCCACAACACAAGAACAGTTGACACACACGCTTTGCTGCCCTGCCTGAGGAACATCGCTGGTATCACTACAAACAGATGGATGGGGAGTGGAAGGTTGCGGTTTTAAAGCATCCAGCAAGGAAACATCGAGGAGTTCCTCAATCAGTGGTGCCAACCCCATCAAAATGGTACTAAACGTAGCATAGTTTAATCTTCGTTGGCCCCTAACATCCTGCTTTTGGCATAATGGTCAAATCTAGCAAAATCTGCAAATGCGAGTCCCTGGGAGAGGGAAATCGAATTCAAAGTAAAATAGAATAGATATAGATATAGATAAATAGAAATAAAATTACATCCAAAAATAAATAAGATTATACTTCACCAGCGAACTTGTCTCAAATAAAAGGGAGTATGGATACACAGTGACATGCTATGCGACGATCCATTCTATATCTTTCCTTTATCCTGTCGATTTTGTTCCTGAGGAGATTTTACGGCAGTAAATCGAAAGAAGGTTGGGGATAAACAAACCGTTTCAAGTTCTATGCTGAACCCATTTCGTTTGTTGAGCCATTCTACACAGTTTTGTGTAGTGAATAATAAGTAACGCAAGTTCAAAACTAATAGTATATGCATAATTGAACTTAAAACTGCAGTTATCCGAAAAAAGTAATTAATAATAAATCCTAGCACAATTTAGAAGCATTTAGCATAATTTCAGAGTTTAAGCAGCACTTTTTATTATCCTCAATCCACACGACAGGGAGAGGGGACAAAATAGAAATTCTTGCAAAATCTGAAATATCGTCAATACTATTTTCATTAGTTTTTATAGGTTCACATTAAAAAAAAATCATAGTTCAAGGGGGCAAGGGCCCCTTGCCCTACTTTGTGTGTGGGCCTGCAGGTAATATTCTCAATGCAATGGATAGTATGAGCGATTTGTGCAACTGTAATTGAACGTATTTTTCAAACCTTTCTCAGTTGACCATAACTTCATCCTACACTTAAAAAAAAAAAGTCATGAGTCACCACTGCCCAAAAGATCTTATTTCACCTTGTCATCCTGTAACAAACAATGCTCTAGTAGGCAGCTGAAGGAGCTACGTAAAATGCAACATATTATTCTGCTGGATTATCTCCAGACTTTTGCTGGTGCCTGCGGTTGTCAAGATTCTGCGCATTTGCTAGTAATCGGTGTGAAGAGATCTTCTTTCTGTGGGTCTGAAACAAGATTCTCTGAAATTAGAATTGTAAGAATTCCGTTGAAGACATTGGAAGAGAAGGGGGGGAGGGGAGAAAGGGCAACTGAGAGCAAGTAAACCAAATACATTTTCTAAAAGAATTTTTAACTTCATATCGTAATTATAGCAGTTTTGGTAGAAACATTTTCATGTTTTATTTTCCTTCCAACAACATTCACAGTGAGAGAGGCTTTCTTCCAAATGGGTATCATTAGCATCACATATTCTGTTTATTAACTTCCTTATGAACATGAAAATGGGCCTCATCACTGTGAAGGACTTTTCATTCCAGTCATTGTCATATGCCCTATAACATTCCCCCCACCCCTATTACAAACCTACAGTGTTAGTTTTGCGGAACAGTATGTCATAGGTGTTTCCATACTTTTGGGCCACCCTGTATACCGGAACAGGATAAGCTGTGTTCTTGTCTGTTGGGAACCTGTGTAGCTACCAGTGTAAGCTATACATCCTCATTTTCTGCCAGATTTTTAGTCAAAAAAATTGCACGGGATTCTCGAGTAAATTCAGTATGTTCAAAGTACCTTTAAAACTCAGATTAATTATTGTTAAAAATATCAATTATGAAAATTATTTGAACTCTTAATTTATTTCCAGTTGGAAATGAATTGTCATCTTGAAAAGTTTGAATAACTCTAAGTTGTTTAATTTGAAATTGACATTTTTTAGTCTGCTGAGTTCAAATTAACAAGCTTTTCCTGTATACAGTATTTTTTTTAGACAAACATAAAATCAGGTTTCGCTTAATTATTATTTTTGAGAATGCTGTCTGATTTTTTGTGAAATAAGCTGCCACTGTGCATGTTGAGTGGTTGAAGGTTCTAGTCCTGGCCTGGGAATTAGGTGCTCATCATTTATCCACATTGCCATGATTAGCCAATCAAAATGGAGGTTTTACCCGGTGGAGGTACAAGTGGTTCGGATCCCACTTTAAACTGTAGGTCCAGTCCCGATTAGCCTTACTGTGCATAAAGTGGACTTGAAACAATAAATCAATCAATCAAAAAATGGAAGTTTTATTGTATTCCCATTAAAATGTATTCAAACCCTCCATTGAGTGCATGTATCAACGTAAGCGATATGATACAATCTACTGACTTCCATAAAACAGTTGAAGAAAGACCGAAGTCCACATGTTTCAACTGTTCTTAACATTTTTAACTATAAAAATAACTTGGAAACGCCACAAACAACATAAATATCATCACAAATTATAGCTTATGCTTTGTCTGCCTTTTATTAATAACTCATATTTGTAAAAACTAATTATCACATTGGCCAACAGGTAAATTGCTGTATGAACAAGGTGACATGTATTATTATCCTGACACCATCTTGTCCAAGCTATAAAAATGTATATGTTCTTTGAAACAACATAAAGAGAAAAAATTTTCCTTTGTCAAATTTGTATGAAGCTGTTTAATGAGCCTTTGATATAAGATTTACATAGATGCACTTGGTTCATCTTGTGTATGCTTACCACCAGTAGCAATTTTTTTAATCAGCAACATGTGGTTCTTTTGGAAGCAACTGTGACCCTCAAATGCTGTTGATGTAGGTGGCTTCAGCAGCACAAGAGTTGAGTTGGAACTCTCTAGAAAATCATGTTTATTCATCTTTGTTTCAATGCAATATAAAGAAACCAAAAAATAACTAAAAATGATTCACATCACAGGAGAGACAGACCTTTGATGTATACAAGTAGGCTTAAATTATGTGAATAATTGAACACAAAGTGTAACACGTAATGAGTCATTTATTTTGTTCAAACCTGATACCAAAAACTACATATTCTTTTATTAACTGGAGCCTGTGATTTAATATTTTCACTTCAAAACTATACTATAAACAATGGTTTTCTATATTTCTTTCCATTTTGATTATTTTACTTTGCTTTTCTACCCCTCGTGTTAATCATGATGATGAGGATGAACTGATAAATTGATGATGGGACAAATGTTTATCCAAGTTTAAACCTGGGACATCTCTCTTCATATCACATTATGCTGACCACTCCACCATAGAGGCCAGGTACACTCCTGTTCACATAAAGTGGCACACTTTATAGAGTTAAACAGTTCAATAATATGCCACTTTATCAGAACAGGAGTGTACAAGCAGTTAGCATAAATTGAACCATTATAGTTAGGTCTGGAAACTTATTTTAAAACGCACAAGAAAAACCCACTCAATTTGTTCAGTGAAATTAATGGTAAAGCTGTAAGATCTTGCTGTAAGAAAAATAGTATTCAAAGTTTTTATCCATTTAACATGGTCAAATTCCTCACTAAGCACATGTCAGGTCATTTGTAGATGGCCGCGACTTGAACTCGAAATATAAACTGTACGCAATGACATACATAAGAAAACATATAGGGAAAATAATCAGTGATATTCTGTCTTGTATCATCCAGCCTTCCTTCTTGATCATGTTACGGAGTGCATCAAACTTTATCCATTGAGTTTTCTTCATCTTGCTTGCTTTTTTCTGAAAAGATATGCAAAATAAGAACTCTATGCTGGAGTCAGCCATTGTTTGGGGCATTATTCTAAATAGAATGTAAGAAGTGATAAACAAACTGCTTCAGCTATTAGAGTATGGGTGAACCCTGTGTCAATACTTTAATGCTGAACTGCAAGTCAGTTTGGCTTCACCCCAAAGGTTGGCCTGTAGCTCAGTGATAGAGCTATAGGTCAATACAGGATGTCTACCAGTCAAGAAATCAACAGATAGGTCAAGAATTTTTGCTATTTTTTTTCAGTATAGTGAATTTACATTGTTATATAGCTATACTGGGATTTGATAAAGTTGATTATTTGGAAACCTAAAATTGTATTGAGTTGTGTGCCCCCATCCAGGATCAAGTCTCAACTCAAGCATTAAATTTTACGTGCATTAATACATGTATGTTAAATACAGCTTCAGGTTTAATCTTAACCAGCCTTGTGGTAAGAGTTTTTCATTGAATAAAAATATATATCTTCTTAATTTCAAACTATATCTACATAGGGGTGATTAAATACATGTTAAGAAAAAGGAAAGATAGCTCAAGAAAAAGTGATGAAAAGTCAAGAATTTTGGATTTGTTACAAATCAGCCACAAGTATTATGCTACTTGGTGGAACTAACTAGTCATTGACCAATTTGAAGAGATCATTCTGAAAAATGAACAAAAGATTCTTATAATAGTCACTTTCACTCTTCCATATTGCAAGATATATCTCAATTTCTGTTACAAAATCTTCTGTTGGAAACAATGTTCAATATGACAGCATCAAGAGAAAGGCAATTTCTATATTCACACAAGAATTCAAATAGATTGATACAATGTTTATTATCTCATTGGGCCATCCAGTAGTATGATTTCCAAGACTTTCTGAATAAGACTAGTGGTGCCACTCACCCATCGTGGATGGAGTGAACGTATGGTTCAACGTGTACTTTGCTCAGCCGTGACCATCATTATTCCCAAGATGGGGTGTTTGTAGATCAAGTCCAATATCTGTGCAGCAATAGTGGCGCCACAAACATGCCACTTGGTGGAACCACTGCCTTGTGTAAAGTACATATCTTACTACAGAATCTAGTGGATGCAAGCCTCTCTGATGGTCTAGTGGGGATCTCGTCCCCTTGTAATCAAGGTGTCCTGGTAGTGGTTCAGATCCCACTTAAAATTGTGGGTTCAGTTCCAATTAGCCTATCTGAGCTCGAAGTAGACTTAAAAACTATCTCAAGCACCGGACCTTGGCATCAATTATACTGCGACTCTTAAGAGTAAGGTACTGTACATATAACACCATGCCATAAAGGCACATTTAGGGGATGTGATGGTAGGGTCCCACTCATTCTCAATTTCGGCCATTTTGGAGGTGATCTGATCAGCACCACACTCCGGCTGCCTTTACCCCCAGGTACCCATTGATTTGAGGCTGGGTGATCCCCGGATCTGCTTGATGTGGGGACGAGGCTGGAAAATTTCCGACCTTGGATCACCCACCCTAGGAATCCGAACCTGGGTCTCTTGAGTGGCAGTCAGACACCCTATCAACTAGATTTGCAGCCCGATCAGGCAACGACCTGGAAAAATGGCCTTTTGTTCACCAGCGATAAAGAGGAAATGCTTTCTTGCCAGTGTTGGCAAGAAGTCAAAGCTGCTGAGAGAGGACTGCCATCCTTGCAGCCTGAGCTGTCAACCACCTGGAAAGATGGCCTTTCGTTCACCAGCGATAAAGAGGAAATGCTTTCTTGCCAGTGTTGGCAAGAAGTCAAAGCTGCTGAGAGAGGACTGCCATCCTTGCAGCCTGAGCTGTCAACCACCTGGAAAGATGGCCTTTCGTTCACAAGCGATAAAGAGGAAATGCTTTCTTGCCAGTGTTGGCAAGAAGTCAAAGCTGCCGAGAGAGGACTGCCATCCTTGCAGCCTGAGCTGTCAACCACCTGGAAAGATGGCCTTTCATTCACCAGCGATAAAGAGGAAATGCTTTCTTGCCAGTGTTGGCAAGAAGTCAAAGCTGCCGAGAGAGGACTACCATCCTTGCAGCCTGAGCTGTCAACCACCTGGAAAGATGGCCTTTTGTTCACCAGCGATAAAGAGGAAATGCTTTCTTGCCAGTGTTGGCAAGAAGTCAAAGCTGCCGAGAGAGGACTGCCATCCTTGCAGCCTGAGCTGTCAACCACCTGGAAAGATGGCCTTTCGTTCACCAGCAATAAAGAGGGAATGCTTTCTTGCTAGTGTTGGCAAGAAGTCAAAGCTGCTGAGAGAGGACTGCCATCCTTGCAGCCTGAGCTGTCAACCACCTGGAAAGATAGCCTTTTGTTCGGGTTTGCACTGGGATAACAGAAAATGCTTTTGTGACAGTGGTGGTCCACAATCAAATGATCTAACCGGGGGGCGCATTGCTTCCCGCCTCCAAATTGTAGGTTGACCAGTAAACACCATGGAAATAATCTGATTAATTGGAATTTTTCGGTGTCCGAAATGGAACATGCAAACGAAAAGCATTTACCAAATTAATTTAATGATATTGGCCAGAGGAGTTTCCAGTTGTCAACTAATTTAAACCAAATTTTATATTTGACAACAAACGTAGCATTATCAAACTAATAATACTCTTTGATTATGCCAACATTGATTTATTGGTATTAAATTTCAAGAGTACATATTAATTAACATTGTTAAAAAAAAATAGTAAGCTATTTATATACAAGTAAAATTTTTGGAATCTGCGGATAAAATTTTGTGTCACAAACATGACACTCAATGATCCCATGTGAAGGTGTCCTGACTCGCTTAATTGATGCTGCTTACCATGAAACAGCAATCAATAATTTTTTTCTAAAACATCAGCAAATAAAAGATAAACCACAGTTTCTCTGATTATAGTGTGGATATATTGTAGCCAATTGTAAATATACACTACTTACTTGGTTGGTGAAGTGTCCATTTAAAATCCGTATGTTTTCTACCCTGCTTTGAGACACACTGTCTCGGTTTCTCAGTGTTAATAAAATGGTTGCATACTCCAGCATGGCTACAAAAACAAAGGTGATGCAAGACAGGAGCCAAATATCAATTGCTTTCACAAGTAGAGATGGAGGCGAAGAGTTTCTGTGAAGAAATAATGAATGCATATATTTTCAGTAGTTATGCCTAACCATGCAGATATTTATTTGAAATAGCGATCATCTGTAGTCGTCTTCCTGACTTATGCTGCACAGAATATCAAGCACAAGAGATTGTGAGTATGGAGAATGTAATTTCTGCACCTTGCATCCCTTTTCACATATGGGCCTCCCCGATGGCGCAGTAGTTGCCTCCTCACCTTGTGATCTAAGGGTCCCGGGTTCGATACCCAGTGGAAACACATAGTGGTTCATATCCCACTTTAAACTGTAGATCCAGTCCCAATTAGCCTTTCTGTGCATAAAGTGGACTTAAAACAACGAAAACCTTTTCACCTACTCCGCTCTCAGTTTCACCCTGTTTTCTGTTGTAAAAATAGATCAAACTGAGTAAATATGAAGCACAGATTTATTGTAATGCCTCCTGTGACCAACACATTCTAACTTTCCTTTGTATTTCAATATACCGTGTGGATTGTGGATCCATTCACAATTTTTTATTCCATATTATTATTATTACTATTTCTATGAGCATTTTCAGGGCCTCCCCGATACAGGCATTGCCTTGCAATCCAGGGTTCCAAGGTTCAATACTTAGTGGTTCGGATCCCACTTTATACTGTAGGTCCAGTCTCGATTAGTCAGTCTATCTGTGCATAAAGTGGACTTAAAAGAAAAATCACTCTAAGAGCATTTTCACCATTCTATTTATTGCAAGAAAAGTTTTACATCAAGTTAAGGATCTCGAAATGTATTTTTCATTCTTTATTAATTGATTACACCATCGTTTATACACACGTACATGTGTGTGTGTGTGTTTTTATCATCAGTATATATGAACTTTAAGAGCTCCCTAGTATCTACAATAACCACTTCCATGATGGGAGGTCTCAGGTTCAATTTCCACTAGAAGCACATGTTCACTGGTTGAGAACCTACTTTAAAACCTTTAGGTCCAATCCCAATTACATATCTGTTCGTAAATTGAACTTAAAATAAACTTTTGTGGGCATTGTACTACTCTTGCAACACCAAAACAGCTTTTAAATTGTTAGCCAGTATGATCTGCTCATTGGAATTTAAACGTACCTGATGGATTGGAACCATGTGATGAGTGCCAGCTGGTTGGTTACCAAGAGCACCGTTCTACCAGGCACCACTTCAGGAGACACCAAGAAACTGCCCCAAGATATCACAACAAACATTGAGCTTGGGATGTAGCACTCTATTATATGATTTAACATATGGCGATGGAAAATTATGTAGAAATTCACAGCTGAGCTGCCGCCTGGTTTGAATAGAAAAAATCAGTGCAAAACGTAAGTATAGCATGACCAGGAACTTCATAAACTTGCAAGACCAATGTCTTCGTGCACAGGGTGGTGAATACATGCTATGAATACAATGGTATTCGTTATTGCTTAACAGTGTGCGGAAAATACATATCACACTGGGAAATGTTTGAGCCTCTTAACCCTAGAAAGCTAGCACATCGTCTGGCATACGCATGTGGTGCCGTTTTCTTGTTTCACCTCCTTACACTCCCAGTCCCGTCTACCTTCATTTGGATTGGAGAGACTGACAGGGAAGTATCAGTGTCCTTTTACAAGCATTCCTTCAGTTGGTTTTTAATAGTTTTTAATTTTGCGTCATCTGGCAGATGAACCCTAGTGAAAATTCCATCTACTGTTTTCAGTAGATCAATGGGTGTTTTGAAACATCTACTGTTTTCAGTACATCAACTGTAATGCTAATGTCTTCTACTGTTTTCAGTAGCTGAACTGTACTGCTAATGTTTTCTATTGTTTTTGGTAGTCCAACTGTTTCCTCTATCTTAAGTAACTGTACTCTTAAGGTTTGCAGTAATATAATTGTACAACTAACATATTTTATTGTGTTCAGTATATTGCTGTCTGAAAACAGTACTCTTGTCAGTAATGAAAATTTTCTTATCTATACAACTGAAAATGCAATGGAAAAATCGTATAACCAACTAAAATAAATGTATGGTAAAGCATGTGGAACTTGCTACTTAGGAATGCGTTCACACAACAAATCAAATAAAGTGAACACATTTTTAAGTGTGTAGCTTCATTGTGATAACGCACTTGTAGAAAATTGAAAAACATATTCTCTTATACATAAGTTAACATATTATTGTTCCTATATTCACATAAAAACAGCAAAAAATTAATTAAGACCTGACCCTCAATGCTTGAAAAATCAAAACAAGCAAACACTGTTGACTACGTTGATCAAAAAATGGATCCTTTCTTCAATTGCATTACACAGATATAATAACCATGGAAATTCCTTGCTGACAAAAAAATTGATACTTTTCATGCATTCAGGCCATGTCATCATACTGTTTGTTAGCAGTCACCACAAAGTACTTCATAATCCTATGAAATCAGTTCATTTTGATTATTTTAATTCAATCTCATGTCTAGAATCTTGCATTTTATGTGTTAAATGTCACACATGTAACTGGAATGCCCACATAGCATGCTAGCGGGTATTTAGCCTCGCCACTGCTTCTAGTCATAAACAGAAAACCAAGGGGTTATGGGGGTGTGTTCATGTGCCTATGCCACACATAAGAAAAAAGATAAACTATACAAATATTGTTAATATACAAACCTGATACACTCCAGGTTGTAAAAGAATTCGGCAAGTAGCAGAAATGATGGTAATATTTTGGAATCTCAGTTGAGTCTGTGCGGATCGGAACTGAGGCCCACTTCAGCTGAAGGTTCTTGTCTGATGTACGAGCTACAAAATATGTTTAGAGATTTGAGAAAACAATGCTGTTACTAGTATACTATATATATTCCGCTATTCTATGAGCGTCCCACAATCGGCAGAAGTGGGGTATGGTTGGTGGACTACAATGTGATCCTCCCAGCTATCCGAGGGATCCGCTGACCAACGACAGGTGCGGCCCTCCATTCATATTGGGGGTTAGTCGTATAGCTGACAACTCTGCACTGTAAAAAGACATGTCAAGAAACAGCAATATGAGGCCATGGATGTTCCCAAGGTAAAATATTCCAGAGGTAAAATAGTCTCCCATTCGGATCTCTGGGCGGGGACTACTTTGGGAGGTCCCTGGACTAAGGATAGGATCTACATTAGGAATAAGGATAATAAATTAGGCACCTGGAATGTTCTGAACCTTTACCGGCCTGGGGCATTTCAGTGTACAGTTAATGAGATAGTTAAGTATAAATTAGATGTAGTAGCTGGCCAGGAGAAGGGAATTGTAAAACAAAAATTATACTTTTTTCTATGGTGGTGCTGAAAATCATAATTTTGGAACAAGCTTTTTCATAAATAATAGAATTATCTCGGCTCTTAAAACAGTAGAATTTATTAATGATATGATATCATATGCAGTTTTACAGGGTAGGTGGTGTAAAATTATTTTAATAAACATACATGCACCAATGGAAGATAAAGATGATAATACTAAAGATGATTTTTATACAGAGTTAGAACAGGTCTTTGATAAATTTTCTCAGTATAATATGAAAATTCTGCTAGGTGACTGTAATGCACAGATTGGCAAAGAAGAGACATTTAAAGCCACGATTGGTAAAGAAAGTCTTCATGAACTAAGTAATGATAATGGGATAAGATTGATTACTTTTGCAACCTCAAAGAATTTAATTGTGAAAAGTACCACTTTTAAACATAAAGATATCCATAAATATATGTGGTCTTCTCTAGATGGTAAAACTCATAATCAGATAGATCATATTCTCATTGATAAGATAAGCCATACTAGTATAATTGACGTTTATACACATAGAGGTGCTGACTGTGCCAGTGACCATTATTTAGTAATTGCTAAATTAAGACAAAGACTCGCAGTGATAAATCATAAGCAATAAAATCTAAAAGTTATAAAATTTAATACAGGAAAATTTGCTGATGAAAGAATTAAGAAAGATTACCAAATTAAACTGTCAAATAGATTTGATGTTTTGCAGGATTTAAATGATGATGAAAATATAAATGAAACAGACGTAAATAAGAATTGGGAGCACATACGTAATGCAATAGAATCAGCAGTTAAAGAAAGTATAGGATACCATAAACCAAGAAAAAGTAAGCCATGGTTTGATAATGACTGTCATAATCTAATAGAAATAAGAAATCAGGCTAGACTTAGGTGGTTAAATAACTCGGATGATACAAATCTAAGCAATTATAATACAATAAAGCGAGAAGTTAACCGCACGTTTCAAGGTAAAAAAAGAGATTACTTGAAAAGCAAAATTAACGAAATTGAAAAAAAAAACAGAAATAGAAAACAGAAACAGAGATTTATATAAAGGTGTAAATGAATTTAGAAAGTGGTGGCAACCTAAAGTAAACTTGATAAAAGATAAAGACGGTGATTTTCTAGCTGACCCAAGTGATATTCTAAATAGATGGAAGAACTACTTTAATGACCTTTTAAATGTCCATGTAGGAGATAAATCAGAAGTGAATGAAGTCCACACAGCAGAACCTTTAGTTCCAAAACCTAACTTGACTGAAGTTAAAGATGCTATTAAAAGGCTAATGAATAACAAAGCACCTGGCATTGATTTAATACCAGCTGAGTTAATTAAATATGGTGGAAATTAATTAATATGTCAAATTCATAAATTAATTTGTTTAATATGGAATAAGGAAGAAATCCCTCAACAGTGGAAAGAATCCATAATTGTTCCTGTGTTTAAAAAAGGTGATAAAATGAACTGCAATAATTACCGTGGAATTTCTCTACTCTCAACAACATATAAAATATTATCTAACATTCTTTTAACAAGACTAACCCCATATGCTAATGAAATTATAGGTGATTATCAATGTGGATTTAAACGTAACAGATCAACTACAGTTCAAATTTTTCACATTAGACAGACACTTGAAAGAAAGTGGGAATATAATCAAAATGTCCATCAGCTATTCATTGATTTCAAAAAAGCATATGATTCGGTCAAAAGAGATAAATTATATAATATGTTAGTAGAGTTTGGAATACCTAAGAAGCTTGTTAGTATGATAAAAATATGCACCAGTGAAACAGAAAGTAAAATTCGTGTTGGTATTAATGTGTCTGACAAATTTACAATTCATGAAGGGTTAAAACAAGGAGATGCATTATCTCCATTGATCTTTAATTTTGCCTTAGAATATGCTGTTAGGAAGGTAAAATAAACTAACGAAGAACTAAAATTAAATGGTGTGACTCAGTTGTTAGCATATGCAGATGATGTAGACTTATTAGGGGATGATATAAATACAATTAAGAATAATGCTAAAATATTTTTCAAAACTGCTAAAGAGATAGGTTTGGAAGTTAACAAAGAGAAAACTAAATATATGCTTACAGGCCGAAACCAAGTGTTAGGTAATAATCAAAATCTAATTATTGATAACAACTCGTTTGAACCAGTTTCCAAATTCAAATACTTAGGAATAATATTAACAAGTGAAAATGATATTAAAGAGGAAATAAAAAGTAGGTTTAATTCAGGAAATGCATGTTACTTCTCTCTTCATAAACTTTTGTCTTCTCGTTTAATATCTAAGAAACTAAAAGTTAAAATATACAAAACCGTAATTTTGCCTGTAGTATTATATGGATGCGAAACTTGGTCCCTTACATTGAGAGAGGAACATAAATTGAGAGTATTTGAAAATAAGATCCTTAGGAAAATATTTGGACCTAAATGGGATGAGGAGACAGGTGAGTGGAGAAGGTTACATAATTTAGAACTACATAATTTGTATTCATGTCCAGATATTATTAGAATAATTAAATCAAGAAGACTTAGGTGGGCAGGCCATGTGGAACAAATGGGAGAGAAAAGAGGAGTTTACAGGATTCTTGTTGGGAAACCTGATGGTAAGAGACCTATAGGAAGGCCAAGACGAAGATGGAGTGACAACGTTGAGATAGACCTGAAGGAAATCGGTAGGGATGGAATAGAGTATATAGATCTTGCTCAGGATAGGGACAGATGGAAGGCCTGTGTTGCTGCAGCCATGAATCTTCGGGTTTAAGAAGGCTAGAGAGTTAGTTAGTTAGTTAGTATACGGTCAACTTTGTAATATCCAGTATTGGTCCCATACTTGGCAAAGATCATGGTTTTGGATTACTCAGCATCACAACATGTTGCATATTAAATATCTACTGTTCATTAGATAGTCCAATTTTAAATTGACATTTTTTTTAATATAGTCATGATAATTATCATAGTGTACTCTTATTATTTTTATTCTGTATATGATCAACTTTCTCTTAGTTTATTTTACAGATTGTCATTAATTTTTCTCATGGACAAAGAAATAGTTTTCTTCAAATTTACATATGAAGGGCAATGGCTTTGTGGAAAATAGCAATTAATATTATTAGTAATATAAATAAAATAATGATAACAATTACTTACGTATTAGAAACATCAACTTGCATATGTGTTTATCCATTGGGTAGTATTGGAAATCAAAAGCACATTGATGTGTGACAGTAACCCTTTAAAAAAAAAACAGATAATAGTTGAGAATCATCACAAGCACTTGATGATATTTAGTGTAATTTTATATGAAATCATCAGTGCAGCAGGAGCGCTGAAAAAAATTGAGAGCCTGTGGCTAGAAGGTATATATTTATGAGAAGTCACAAAATGGAATAGAAGAAAATTACTGCAAGTACTTGCCTGATTTTTGTGTATTTTTCCACATTATTCCCCTGCAAATTCTGATACTTTCCCCGTCATTTGACCAGTCTGGAAGCTGGCAGAAAAGGTTTCTATGGTTTCAAAGTTGAAACTTAAAGGCATTGATGGAAAGGTGCTTGTACATCCAATTACCTCATTGACAATGGCTTTGTTATTGTTGAAACAGTGACCAGCCAGTTGATTTTTGAAGGGCCCAAAGATATGGAAATCACTGGATGCTAAGTCTGGGTTATAAGGTGGATGTTCCAAGCATTCCCAACCAAAAGTGTTCAACAGTTCCTGCATTTGTCTAACTATGTGCAAGCATGCATTGTCATCAAGGAGAATGATGCCTTCGCTCAGGAGCAGGAGCGATTCCACCATGTAGGAAGTGAAGAACTTCCTACAGTTTAATTATACTTATTTCCAGTTCTGTACTTTAATGCAGCATATCATCTCAAAAACGAGCGTCCCTGGAAAACAGAGAAATTGAATTCTTATGAAGATATTTTGAGGAAATATATATATTTTTGAAATCTCCAGATCTTGTTTGTACTTCTCCAGAGGACGTTTTTCAAACAAAAAGGAAGTATATAGACCAAGGGCCAAGCTTTTACAGGCCCTGGTCCATCCTGGAGCATAGTTTTATCACATTTAGCATAATTTAAGAGTTGAAACAGCACTTTTTTCTTATCAGGAGGTTTCTATTGGCAAAACTGTCCTCAATCCACACACGACAGGCAGAATCTGAAGCTAACATTATAAATGGCTGTAATACAGTCAATGAAGTTAGTAATAAGTTGTGTTTTATACAGAGTATATAGATACAATTGTAGGTTGAATTGTATCTTCTGCAAATATGCTGTATAAAGAAGCAAACTGTGGAGTACTGTACTGAGCTGAGTGTACAAGGCACAATCAATATGTGTGACTATGTAATTGAACGCATTTTCCAAAACTTTCATCGGTCTTTTTACCATAACTTCCTACACCAAAAAAAATCCATGAGTTGCCACTGCTCAGGAGACTGAGCAGTGCCGTATGCTGAGACCAAGATCAGGGCTATCTCCAAATATAGTAGTGTTTGAATTTTAAATGAAAATGTGTCCGGCAAAAAAGAGGGGGGGGGGGCTCTTCCTCATTCATTTTGGATTTTTTTGTTTACATCGATATCTTGCCATTAAAAACAACAATAGTAGGCAATGGACATAAACTATTTCATGCTTATTTATAAAGAGGAGCGGTCTATAACATGCAATATGTAGGACCTTCATGCGAGTATGAAATAATAATTAACTTCTTACCTTACTTGAAGGTAAACTCCATTCTTCTCTCCTTTTCCGTGAATTTTTTTGTCACTTTATCGAAGAATGTGTCCTCACATGAATTTCTGATGTTGATTAGAACCCCTTTCTCAATAGACATTATAGCTAAATTGCTAAGCCGCGCTTGTCCCTGTGTTGATCATTGTGGCCCCTAAATGCACATTTTTACTTCGCCAGAAATGCTATTGCATCAATTAATTTTCTTATAATAATTCTGTTTTCCTTCACTTTTTCATTATGCAAACTGTCAGCAATCTTCTCTTGCAAATTCAATGAATGATCAATTCTTTGAGAACCGAATGTCTGTAAGTTACTGAACGCACGTATATGACTAAGTGATTTTTGGTGTTTATTGCGAGCAGCTACCAAATAGTTTAAATTACTAAATCCTGTTGTATTCTAAGGACTTTTGTCGGTAGAAAAAAGCAAACATGCCAAGCAATACGACTTATTAAGTGCACTCGACCCAGTCAACCAAAGATATTTTTGGTAGCTGGTCTCGTGAAAACGCCTAATATATATCTTATTTTTGTCTTTCTGCACGACTGTAAGGTCCGGAAGAGGTGGAAGAGGCCTACCTGTCTCTATTATTTGCATCCTATCCTCGTAAGGAAGCCGTGAGAATGGCATCTTGGAGACAAGTTCGGTGATTAAATCCATTTTCACATGCTCACGGAACAAAAACACAGCACAACAAAAGGATTCCCATCCATGAACACGATAAGCGGGCGACACAAAGAACTCGGATCTCGGACACAACAAGTTTGACCATATATCCCTTCCTTTTGCGGAAACCACCACCGACCCGCGTGGTTGAAAACACGTGCGTGAATGGTTGCTATGACAACATGGATTGTTTATGTTGCCAAACGTATTTCATTGGGATGACTCGGGCCAAAAACCCCACCGCGAGGGCGAAGGTTTTGACATTTTGACAGCGGGGGGAGGTGGGAGGGGGTTTGCTTGAAACAGAAGTAAACAGGATGGCAACATGGCTGACGTCATCAGAATGTCCCATATAGCTGCGAGCGGCTGCGACCACAGTCGAATTTCATGGAGAAGCAGAGTGCCACCTTCAGGGGAAAATCACTAAATTTGGCAGATTTATAATGCTTGTATGTGACGAAATTCATGGAACTGGAAGAGAGACGGTCAATGCTCGAAGGGATGGAGAGGGGGGGGAGGTGATGTAATTTTCACGAGGCACCCCCCCCAGCTTGAATAATTTGCATTGGCACCCCCGTCTATATTTTTTTTTACAGCGATTTAGCGAATTTCGTATTTCCATTGTTGGCAACACTACAAACATCGCCAGGATGCAGAGAAGTCTTCACTCTCCAGCGCTTGGGTTTGGAAGCCAGCACCAGGGACCACCAAGGTCGTCCCTGCCAGCACAAATACGTCATGGGTTGAAAGGACGGCCTGCTGGTTCAAAGACTTTATCCTCAGACGAAGAAGCCTGGCGATAAATAAAGACGACCTTACACTAGCGCTTTGCCCCGTGGTCGTTACGTGAGATTGAAGCATCGGTTAAATTTGCTAGTCGATTATTTCCTGTATTTTAATATGGGCTTCGGCGATAGCCTAGGTAGCCTAGAATATACGCGCCTGAGACTGAGATGCTCCTTGTAGACAATGCTCATTCATCCATTGTTTAAGTGCTTGATCCATGGTGCATAACTTTTCATGTCAGGAGCCCCTTCTTGCACTCCCCCCTTTTCTGGATGTCCATGTCACCATAGACTGCATGCATTTCCTCTGTGGTCAATCCTTTGGCACACAGAAAATTGCATGCATTACAGTAATGCAACAGTCATGTTCAGCTGACTCCATTTGACTAACCTTGGCACACAGTAATGTCATGTTCATGCTGCTTGCCATCTACCGACTAAACATGCGCTGAATTGCATATGGTTTTCATACTGTGAAGATTTGTGACATATATTGACTTTCTCTCGTATATATGAATTTGATTTCACATGTTCACACACTAATAACTAATCTAAATTCAATGGCTCAAACATTGCTTTAAGGGCCAAGCAGTGGTTCATTGAGTGACGCATCATTAGTGTTACCAGATTACTATAAGGGAAAAGTAGAACATGCTGTCCAAAAATGTAGGACACAAAACATTCAGAGTAAGTAATACACATTTCTAGAACACATTAAAAAGGAATTTAAAATTGACAGATTTGCAGTTTTAAAAAAATATAATTCCTTATGATTTCCTAAATGCATTTTTCCAAACTTGTAATCAATACTAAACAATACAATTCTTATTACACATGTTTTAACTCATACTTCTCAAAGGAGCCAATTTTTCTCAAAGTTTCAGGTTTAGTCAAAACTCCGAACAAACTTTTTGGAATTATACTAAACCAGTACCAGTACAGACTCTTGAGCCTGCCTCAATAAAACTGATATTTCCAAAAAATAAACAAATACAAACAATAAAAAATATTTGACAGAGAGAGCTCTCTACAGTCTCACAGAATTTATGGAACAAGACAATACAAGGCCAATGTACTAAACAATATGTATTTTAATTGTATTCTTATTTCAATCATGCAACAATGATAATGTGTTTTTATTTTTATTGTAGTGTAATGAAGTGTATTTTTCAATTTTTACTTTGGTGTAGTGATGTAATGTACTACACAATGTTTCTTCTTTTTTGTTATGATGTACTTTTCATTATGTATCTTTATGTTTTCCATGCCCTTTTAATCAAGGGTCAACGGAAGAAAAGAAAATTCAAATTCAAATTCAAATATTTATGAAAGTTCTCTCTCAACATATGCACTATAACCTGGAATTGCAAACAAATATTCAGCAATTATTTACATAACTTGAAATCTTTCCAGAAGTTTCATTCGGGGTGTATTTTAGCTCAATAACTTTGTTCTGCATACCACCCTGCTTTACAATCAAAATATTGAATAAGAATGGGAAATACCTTGTAGGTTCCATGATTAATTCTATAAGTATAAACCCCAAAGTAAGAAATTTCACTCAGGCATTGAACAACGACCACAAAACTTTATTCATTAATTGCTTCCATGTTTGTTGTAGCAGGACACATCTTCTTTTTCTGCTTCTTTTTGTGCAATGACTTAATCAAAATAAATTTCAATATTGAGTTTGGGAGTGCACTCCATAGACTTGTAACTTTCATGATTTCTCTTTGTTCAACTGAAATACATATTTTCATAATTTATATTGTGTGACGTTTAAAATGTAGGACATTTATAATATTTTTCAAATTTCTCCAGGATGCTGGACATAAGGCCCAAAATGTAGGACATGTCCGGGGAAAAGAGGACGTCTGTTAAGCCTATGCATCATAACCATGAAAATTGAATCATAAATGATGGACTAATGAAAATATGCTACACTTTGCTGGCTTCACTTGCATTTCAGCATTTTTCTTGAACATAAAAACTTGTTGCCATTATCTTGATGGCTTCATGCCATTGATCTATAACTTATTACATCTGAACATGGTACCTGTGTAAGCATTTGTTGCTTTTGTGGAAATATTTATTTTCATAGCATAAAAGATGACATACATTTGTCTTTCATGCAAGGACACTAAATTATATATACACACACAAGTGGAAATTGGATTTTTTTTTGTGTGTGTCTGTTCCATAGATATTGTGAATATGAATCATGTGCACAAGAAACACTACTCAATTAATTTTGCATGAATTTTCTGTGTGACGTGTTTTACTCAAGATTGTCAAGTTGTTATGTCAACACAGCTCCCACAAATCAATAAAACGTGAGGTTAAGAATATAACTTCTCTTGATTTAATGCCCTAGAAGAATTTCTTGGACACTTGTTATACAATGACTTATTGAATATTGATTGATGTCACCTGTCAGAAATATTGTGAAAAGTCAAGCATGTGAACACACACATAGGTGTGAGCAGACAATCTGATTAGGGTGGGGGGGGGGCAATAGCCCTGATGAAAGTTCAGTCGGGAAAGAAAAACTTCATTTTATCTCACTCTTTTAGTTTTATTGCATTAATATGTGTGTGTGTGTGTGTGTGTGTGTATAAGATGCATAACTGACGAATAAAGCATGTGAGAGTGTTAATAATAAGAAATTTGCCAGAGAACAATGTGGGAAAGTTTTCAGTTACATAGATAATAATGCACCCCTTCAGAGGCGTAGCCACGTATTTTTGTCTGGGTGGGGCAAGTACTTGGATAAACGTATTAATAGTAATAATAATAATGGCATTATTATTATACGTACACAACTTTCATGTATATATATATATATATATATATATTTAATTACATTACATACATTACATAATCAATTCATCCACCCCTTAACAAACCAACAAAAAAAATACAAATTGTTTCTGAAATATGTGCGCTTCTTCTCCCTCAAACAATTGTTCATGCATTTGAGACAATGTTGTTCACTGCCCCCTAGCTAAGGCTTGAACTTGACAAGACTGTAAGAAAAGCAGATATTGCGAGCGAAACTAGCAAGAAAAGTTTACAAAATGTATTTTTATTTGTATAAAATTAGAAATCGAGGAGGGGGATTGCCCCTCTGTGCCCCCTTGCAGGTACTCTTGGCTGTCTGGAAGAAATAATGCAATAAAGACGTAAAAACTAAATCCTGTCTGTCCTGCTACTTGCAGATTCTGCTAGCCTTTCTTTCTTTAGTTCAATGTTTGCCCCCCTTGTTCCCCTAGAATTGATTTCCATTCAAAGTTGGGGGCAATGCCCCCTGCCCCCTGTGGTTGCGCCACTTCACCTTCTTTCCCCGTAGTTGCTTTGTACTTTCATCGGCTTCATTTTCTTTAAGAGCATAATATCGTTTAATAACGGTGATAATTTCTAGATGAAAGTATAATAATGTACGAGCATGGACGTCTGGAAGGGAGCCAAGGATGGCCACATCTCCCCTTTTGAAAACGAATGTCAACCTAAAAGTATATATTTCACACGTATAATTTGAGTTCAGTCATAGTAATTTACATTAATTATTATAATGAGGATGCAGGAATGCGATAATTGCAAATTCAAGTGGTGTTTTTTGAGGGGGCAACATACTATTATCGGGATAATATGCCCCATGGAAAAATAACTTGCTTGTCCCTCTGTGGAAAAAATCTGCAGACGTCCATGATTACCCCCTCCCCCTCCCCCCCCCCGTGCATGCCTATGCACACACACACTCATAAGTACCTTATCAACGAAAGGAGGGGACATTCCAACAATATTCCAGAATATTTTTAAGGTGGGGGGTATGTGGGAGCCAAGACTGGAACATGCTAATTTTATGACAATGCTGCAGGGGCGGCGCGTGCCTTTTCAGTCAGGCAGGGCACATTTTTCTTTTGGGTGGGGAGGGGGGGGGGCAGTTTACCTCTATATTCCTCTTTAAGGTTTTTGAGGGGAGTTCCTTGATATGGAGTAAGTAAATTGTTCGAACAATTTGGAATAAAATTAACATTCTGATCAAGATATCTCTCCAAAGAGCATTAAATACTCACTACGTAGGAATACGAAAAATCAGCAACGTATGGAACAAATTACATGAATAAAAAAAAAAAACTCGAATATTGACGTCGGAACCCTATACGCTTGCAGTAACTAAACTTTGGGTAGATACTGGAATGATTAGAAAAATGTTACACTGCAGTTTCTCTTCCATTGTCAATGAATTGAAAGGCGTAGATATTAAAGTTTCTACATGATTCAATGTCATATTCACCAAGTATCCACTAATATCAATGACTAACTAGGAAGATGATGCAGCGTTAAGTTCAGTTACAACATTTTACATTGGCCATGTACCCCCAAAAAGTTCGTTTATACTTACGAAGATATTCTGCATGTCAAGTTGCTGGAACACAGACACAATTATACAAATAAATAAACACGTACAGTAACTATAAAATCGCGAAAAACTAATTATTTCATAAGCGACCAATACGCACAGACGGAACGTAACGCAAACTCACACACTAACTCAAATCCAAATCCGTATTACAATGGGAAGAAAGGAGGATCTTTTTGAAAATACGAGGGACTAGTTTGTGCAATAAAAAGTGTTGTCAACTTTTCAGGTCGCCGGAACAAGCACGAAGAAAAGCATTCGAGGGATTTTTTTCTATCTTATTGCTGCAGGCTGGAAGAACGAATGAACTGCCTGCCAAGCGTTGGAAACACTGAACGGTGAATGAGGCAAACATGAATGGGCAGGGCACCTCGTTCCCTGCCCAGAGACGGCTACGAATTTTGCGCTTTTCCATTGTGAGGGGACCGTCCCTTGCCGATGCTGTAAATGTTTGGATCAGTCAGTGACGTCACGTCTCCGGGGCAGAGCCGAGATTGAACTCTCTCCAACAGGACGGAGAAATATATTAACCTCGCACAGGGTGCATACCCTGTAAGTCTGGTTGCAGCAGCGTAGGGGTTGAGGGAAAACAAATATTTACGCGTATATACCGATCGTCTCTTGAGATGAACTTTTTATGTTAAAATTGTTGTGGGGCAGTGCCCTAGTTGCCCTTTATGTAGCATCGCCACTGCAATGCTGGCTGCTTTAAATTGAGCAAAATAGGTAAACATTTTTGTAGGTTAGAGAACAAAACTCGCAGAATTTTAGAATAACACTTGGGCTACAATTTCGTAATAGAAACTTTAAAATAGTGGTTTAGGAGAGGTGTTGGTTTGAAGGAATGTACGTTGCCAACAGTGGTGAGTAGTGCACACTACCCCTGTGTAAGTGGTGAGTAAGTCAGCTGGTATTGAACATTTCTGTCAGCATAGTGAGTGTGAAAAGAAAAACTAAGTGTCATGCATATCTGCATACATATATACTTCAAATATAAAGGGGTGGGTGGATGTATTGTATCTCCCGCTACCCCTCTTTCGAAGGGAGTGTTTCCCACTAGTTGCCAATGTTGTGATGTGGCATCTCGTGAACACATGCGGTGCATGCTGCACATGCGTCAATTGTAGGAAAAAGGACAGCTTGCTCTGCGACGACATTCATGAGCATTTCTACATTCTAATTTCTTCATATAGGAGAAGTATTTATTTTACACGAGAGCACTGAACTAAGCTTATATTACATTTCTTGGATCTGAAGTGAAAGAAAGTAAGAATTATTTTCCCACAATTGATGCATGCGTCACTTCAGATCCAATAAATGTAATAGAAGCTAAGTTCAGCGCTCTCGTGTAAAATAAATACTTCTCCTATATGAAGAAATTAGAATGTAGAAATGCTCATGAATGTCGTCGCAGAGCAAGCTGTCCTTTTTCCCACAATTGACGCATGCACCGCATGTGTTCACAAGACGCCTCTGGGTGTGACCATTCTAACTGCTGTAAATCTAGAGCTTTTGAGCTGGAATTTTTGAAGCAGCTAGATAACTGGAGGATTGGTCTGGCGTTGCATTTAAACAAAATCAATTAACACATTTAAAGATGGATGAGAAACTGATTGTTCCCTAAGTTGTGGAACATTTCAAATTCTATAAATTGTGAGGCATTGAACTGAAATTCTATTGAAACCTAGGTACCTTTTAATAGAGATCCCAATTTCAATTTGAGCAAAATCAATTTACCAACAGCAACCAAACTTCTTTGGTACTACTTAGTGCAATTGATTCATAGATGAGAGATTTTGTAACTTAAGAGTTAATATTAAAATGAAGAATATCAGCTCCACCTGCTCACCCTATATAAGCAGTGATTCTTTTGTTGGCATCTACAGAGATATATACTTCATCTGTGAAACTCCTTCGAATCCTCATCTCCTTCATACCCCACACAAACAAATCTGGTACCCACAGTCTGCTTGTGAGGTCCTCGCTGAGAAGTGCAGAGCTGAAATTGGATGGATCAATGATCAAACGTGATTCTGTCCAGCGTAGTATCAGGTACATGTCAACATCGAACACCTAGAAGGAAAATAGTAGTTATGAATAATGCTTATTGGAGCAGATAGACATACATAAGAGACAAAAACAATTTTAAAATGTTATAGACTTAATCATCTGTACGTACACACAAATACACACATTCTATCTAAAATGTTTTAAAATTATTATTTAATATAACACATGTCTGCCAGGCGCGTATATTCTAGGCTACCTAGGCTATCGCCGAAGCCCATATTAAAATACAGGAAATAATCGACTAGCAAATTTAACCGATGTTTCAATCTCACGTAACGACCACGGGGAAGGCGCTAGTGTAAGGTCGTCTTTATTTATCGCCAGGCTTCTTCTTCTGAGGATAAAGTCTTTGAACCAGCAGGCGGTCCTTTCAACCCATGACGTATTTGTTCTGGCAGGGACGACCTTGGTGGTCCCTGGTGCTGGCTTCCAACCCCAAGTGCTAGAGAGTGAAGACTTCTCTGCATCCTGGCGATGTTTGTAGTGTTGCCAACAATGGAAATACGAAATTCCCTAGATCGCTGAAAAAAAAAATATAGACGGGGGTGCCAATGCAAATTATTCAAGCTAGGGAGATGCCTCGTGAAAATTACATCACCTCCCCCCCTCCATCCCTTCGAGCATTGCCCGTCTCTCTTCCAGTTCCATGAATTTTGTCACATACAAGCATTATAAATCCGCCAAAGTTAGTGATTTTCACCTGAAGGTGGCACTCTGCTTCTCCATGAAATTCGACTGTGGTCGCAGCTATATGGGACATTCTGATGACGTCAGCCATGTTGCCATCCTGTTTCCTTCTGTTTCAAGCAAACCCCCTCCCACCTCCCCCCGCTGTCAAAATGTCAAAACCTTCGCCCTCGCGGTGGGGGTTTTGGCCCGAGTCATCCCAATGAAATACGTTTGGCAACATAAACAATCCATGTTGTCATAGCAACCATTCACGCACGTGTTTTCAACCACGCGGGTCGGTGGTGGTTTCCGCAAAAGGAAGGGATATATTGTCAAACTTGTTGTGTCCGAGATCCGAGTTCTTTGTGTCGCCCACGTATCGTGTTCATGGATGGGATTCCTTTTGTTGTGCTGTGTTTTTGTTCCGTGAGCGTGTGAAAATGGATTTAATCACCGAACTTGTCTCCAAGACGCCATTCTCACGACTTCCTTACGAGGATAGGATGCAAATAATAGAGACAGGTAAGGCCTCTTTCACCTCTTCCGGACCTTACAGTCGTGCAGAAAGACAAAAATAAGATATATATTAGGCGTTTTCACGAGACCAGCTGCCAAAAATATCTTTGGTTGACTGGGTCGAGTGCACTTAATAAGTCGTATTGCTGGGCATGTTTGCTTTTTTCTACCGACAAAAGTCCTTAGAATACAACAGGATTTAGTAATTTAAACTATTTGGTAACTGCTTGCGATAAACACCAAAAATCACTTAGTCATATACGTGCGTTCAGTAACTTACAGACATTCGGTTCTCAAAGAATTGATCATTCCTTGAATTTGCAAGAGAAGATTGCTGACAATTTGCATAATGAAAAAGTGAAGGAAAACAGAATTATTATAAGAAGATTAATTGATGCAATAGCATTTCTGGGGAAGTAAAAATGTGCATTTAGGGGCCACAATGAGCAACACAGGGACAAGCGCGGCTTAGCAATTTAGCTATAATGTCTATTGAGAAAGGGGTTCTAATCAACATCAGAAATTCATGTGAGGACACATTCTTCGATAAAGTGACAAAAAAATTCACGGAAAAGGAGAGAAGAATGGAGTTTACCTTCAAGTAAGGTAAGAAGTTAATTATTATTTCATACTCGCATGAAGGTCCTACATATTGCATGTTATAGACCGCTCCTCTTTATAAATAAGCATGAAATAGTTTATGTCCATTGCCTACTATTGTTGTTTTTAATGGCAAGATATCGATGTAAACAAAAAAATCCAAAATGAATGAGGAAGAGCCCCCTCCCCCCTCTTTTTTGCCGGACACATTTTCATTTAAAATTCAAACACTACTATATTTGGAGATAGCCCTGATCTTGGTCTCAGCATACGCCACTGATGTCTGCATATGTATGTTCGGGTGGGGGAACAAATTCATGTCTACCAAGGTTTTTCTCTACAATATGCAAAGCTCCAGGTCAAGCCCCACCCCCTTTTCTGCCCAAAATAAAATTCTGTGCATGCTACTGCCCTCAATGGAATTACATCTTAACCATCTTAAATTTTATATTATATTATATTCCCCACATAAATTATCTTAAAATAATGTAATTCTAGCATGTCTGGCCATAATAATTTATACCATCTCAGTGGGTGAACACGTTAATTTTCGACTTTCAACCTCGCCACTGAAGTTCCCAGATTCGAATCCTGGCCTGGACATGGGTGTTGTTTGTGAGTGACCCCTCATCAATTTTATCTTATCACTCATTCTCATTGTCAATATTAGCTAAAAGCAGAGGCGTGGCGTGCATGTAGCCGCTGTTACCGCAGGTAACACCAAAATATAAAGAAATTAAGAACCCGTCTTAAAATATTATTACGTGCATGAACTGGTAATATTGTCCTAAAGTAAACATTGCAGACTGACATTTTTTCTGACACCGGCACAAGCGAAAATGAGGACTGATCCGGTACCCTCCTCAGGCAACATGAGGAAAGGGCCCTGAGCCCACCCCAGGAAGACTTCGCGTAGCGGCAAAGACTGTTACGGCGGGAGGAGGAGGCGGGTTATTGCCTTGCCTGTTTAGTCGGCGCAGTTGCCGGTGATCCTTACTGGATACAGAACAGTGTTGCCATATTCAATTGACAGAAAAGAGCTAGAAGTCACCTAATCGGGTCTATCTTACTCTGAAGGTGTCCAGTCACATTGGGGAACAATGGTGCAGTGGTAGCATTTCCGCCTTATAATCAAGGGATCCCGGGTGCGATACCCGGTGGAGTCACAAGTGGTTCGGATCCAACTTTAAACTGTCCCGATTAGCATTACTGTGCATGAAGTGGACTTAAATCGCCAAATCAAAATTTTAAAAAATCAAATCACATTGGTGGAAAAGCAAACTACCAAGTGATATTTTGTATTTACTCTAAATATCAGCGATTACGAAAGTCCTCTTTGTCCTTCTTTGACATCATGGGCGAGAAGGAGAGGAGAGGGATGGGTATGATCAAGGGGTCCGCTGTCCTTCTAAAAATGTCAACCTAAAATTCTATATTTCACACATATAATATTATTTCGGTTACAGGAATTTGTGATAATTGTTGAAAGGGCCGATTGAGATTGACATACGTTGTCGCAGGAATGCATTAATTTCGGATTGAAGCAATGATTTTGAGGTGGTAGAACTGTTTTTGGGTGAAAACATTACTTACAAGCATAATTTCCCGATTGTTATCTTAGCACGCTCTGAAGTGTCAGGTGTCGCAGGTTCGAATCCTCAGCAAGATATGGTTATTTCAATGTTCGTTGTTATTATTTTACTTACATAATTATAAAAATTAATAATTACATACACAAAGAAATAATAATTTTATTTCAATAATTCATCATGCATCCTCATCGTCACGATTATCCTATAAAGCGAAAGCCTTAACTAGGTAGCCAAGGACGTAAAATATACGAAATAGTAGTGGTGTCAGAAATGAGATTTCAGTGGATTTAGAAAAACATGGTAGTGGGAGTCGTTAGGAAACAGATGAAGACTACATCTACTCTACATACGTCTTATTTGAAACGAAAAGTTTCGCGATTTGGGCAAATCTGGTTTCAAAAGAACTAAGATGGCAACAGTAGTAGAACTGGACTTCTTGCAGGTTCCGAAGGAAATATTGGGGAAGCGCCGATGCTGAGAGGGGAGGGGGCAAGGAGGGTGCTTCACGTGTTACAAAAGTAAACAACGGTTTGTGGGAGGGACTGTGCAGTGCTAGTTTTGTGAGTGGTGTCTTTCGTCTTTATGTTGTTTACCAGGCATTGTCAATTAATTAATGGAGCTTGCTCCGAGTTCCGAGGTGGCGGGTTCATCCTATCTGAACAGTGTGTGTAATCATGCGATAGAAGATATTTTGAAGCAATCTTTCGGTTCGTTCTTTTACAGAAAAAAGCGAAAGGGAGGCCAAAGCCTATTTTGAACAATTTAAAAACCAAGTCGTCTGCTGGATATGACCGACATTTCAATGTTTCGTGGTATAACGACTATCCGTGGTTATGTGGATGTGCGCAGTTGTCGAAACTCTTTTGTTGGCCATGTACTTACTCTATTTTCGGGTGAAAAAAAAACGTGTGGAATTCAGATGTGGATAACATGGACCATGACCATGACGCACCCAAAAAGTTCAATTTCAAATGAAAAACTTGACTTTATGACAGCATCATATAACTTTTTTGATTTGATTTGATTGATTTTGCTTCGCTTGTGCCACTTTTGGCTAATTTGTGAAGATGGGGATGAATGATGATATGATGAAATTGATGAATAGACATCACAAACGTCCATGCCCAAGCCAGGATTCGAACCCGGGACCCCAGCATCATATAACTATTTTCAAAGAAGAGTCGTCGGATTGATCTGCTCTATAATTAGCCTTCGATGTTTCTGTAAGTATCAAATTACGTATTATTGTGTAAACAACCAATGTTTGCGATTTAACTTCAGTCCTTATGTCAATATTTTTTTTCCTGATTAAAAACTTTACCAAAATATAGTATTGAATTGCAGGCGTACCAGATTAATATTATATGAACTACTTGGAAGACATGGGGGGGGGGCGTGAGGTGGGGAGGCGCCCAAGTCTCCCTTAAATGTCCTACTGATAACCGGTAACACTTTTAAAAATCCCACGCCACGCCACTGGCTAAAAGTCACAGAAAGTGATGCTAAATGGCAGAAAGTACAAAGAAACATACAGAAATTTGTTCACTCACTCTTCGAACCTCATCCACGTTCTGCAGTTGTTGAATACTAAGTGTCAGCACCACTTCTAGTGGTTTGCCTGAAATAAAAGAAAGCTTAAATTGGAATATTTGTACAGAAGGAGAAGAGAAAATGTAATATATTCTCATGTGTATGAGCATATGAAGTTCAATTCATACATGCCCACCGTAATATGTAAATGCTTCTCTACTCACACCATCTCACTTTTTAAGTGCTGCTATGATAATTATATACTGTCATAGTTATTTATTCTTATAGATCAATGATTTTCAGTATTCGAACTTAGTTTTAGGGTGGAAACTGGTAATTGTACTAATAGTATGTGAAATATTTGTTAAAGGAATGGAATAACTGGAGCTCTAAATTATACAATATTGTAACTTTTATGAAAATGATCTGCAGATAGCCCATACAGCACAAATCTTCAAGGGATATTCACAGTGTCCTTTAAATATTTGTTAAAGGAATGGAATAACTGGAGCTCTAAATTATACAATATTGTAACTTTTATGAAAATGATCTGCAGATAGCCCATACAGCACAAATCTTCAAGGGATATTCACAGTGTCCACTTCAGATCCATAGATATATAATATTGAATATCCATGTTAGATATCCATGGAATATGCAGTACATGTCTACATGTTATCCAAAAACTAGCATTAATGTTTTGATATCCTTGGAAAGATTCGTTCATAGTGTCTAGTCATTCAGCTAAACTATAAGTTAGGACTCAATCTCTGTGATGCAGTCTTGAATCATTAACTTCACAAAGATCACCCCAAGGCGTAGCACATTGTCTGAACCAGGTATGCATGCAAGGTCAGGTGAAGTCGCAGATCCAGGGGGAGGGCAATAGTGGTGATCGCCCCTAGCAACATGCCCGCCCTTTCATTTATATAAAATATAATAATCACCTCTCCATCTAAACCAGTTATGTCGACTTGGAAGGTGACTTAAACCACATACACAGATTTAGTATTGATGAGAATTTTAGAAATACCTACAGAAGTAAAATTATAAAACAACCATTTTCTATCAATCTCCTATGCCTCCAGATATTGGTTATGCAGGGCTTCCCTGATGGTGTAGTGGTAACAACGTCGCCTTGTAATCAAGGGATCTCAGCAGGTTGCGAAATCCTGGAGGGACAGGGAGGATTTCCCCTCACCACCAAATTACTTTTGAGTTAAAATATACTTTACTAAGGATAAAATCGAAAGTGTGGTTGTGAATATTGTATGCTCTCTCTCTCTCTCTCTCTCTCTCTCTCTCTCTCTCTCTCTCTCTCTCTCTCTCTCTCTCTCTCGCTGCGCACAATATAAATAAAACGCAAGACAAATAGAACACTATGAAATCTATCTGTTTTACATAAATAGAAATCCAAAACTAAACAAAAACCTACACATAATAAAACTATTCCAACTATTTTGTTTAACCAGACCAGTTAGTAAAGGAATTAGTTTGCTGCTTTATAAATTTGCGATATATGTAAAAGTAACCAATTAATTCCTTTATTTTTAATATTTAGTAATTTATTTTTATATTTAAAAACTTATAAATATACATATCATAATTATATAATGCCTCCCCGATGGCGCAGTGGTAGCGTCGTCGCCTTGTAATCAAGGGGTCCCGGGTTCGATACCCGGTGGAGGCACAAGTGATTCGGATCCCACTTTAAACTATAGGTCCAGTCCCGATTAGCCTTACTGTGCATAAAGTGGACTTAAAACACCAAATCAACCAACCAACCATAATTATATATAATTATACACATATACCTAGGTATATATAAAATATGTGTGTGTGTGTGTGTGTGTGTGTGTGGATTAAGATCTGCCTCCCCTCACCAGTTTTCACCCTGGGTCTCGGGTTCGATACCTGATTGAGGCACATGGTAATTCTCGTGCCACTTTAAACTGTTGATCCATTCCCGATTAACCTATATGTGCAAATGAGCATAAAGTGGACTTCAAGCAAATTTCAAACCATGACTTTGCCCTAAGCTTTGAGTACCCCTTCCCCCCTCACCTATCAATTTCAATGTCAAGCTCTATCCCAAACACCTACCATCCGTCGTGGGAGGAGGCATTAGGCTCTTCTGGTAATCGTACGGAAGCGTAATGTTGATGTGCCACTCATGTTGGTAACAGTAGTTTTCCGAAAGAAGAAAAATTACCCTGAAAGACATGAATTATTATTATTAAAATATACATGAAATCAACAATAACTTGTTGTTGATTACAGATGAATAACGAATTTCAACGCTCCAGATTATCATAAGAGGTTTGATAATTTTAGACAACACAAAGGTATTACTACCATAGACGTGCGCACGGAGTGGGGAAAGAGGGGGCAGTTGTCCCTCCTAATACTCTCAGTTAGATATTTAATGTAGAGGAATGTTATCAGTTATCGCCGTTATTAAAGAATATCATGCTTTTTAAAGAAATGAAGTATTTTCAAGCCGACGAAAGTTCTAAGTAATTATGGAGGTGGAGGAAGATGCATTATTTCCATTATTTTGTTCTCTACAAAATGTCTTCTTACTAATACTGCCCTCCCCCTACTAATCGCTGTCACTGTTGGAAGTGAATAAATTATGTGTAGTTGTTTTGAATCTACTGTACGAAACCATGTTTATATGTAAAATAGTCTCTGAACCACAGAGAGGGGAAATAAATAAGGGGCAAAGAACATTGGTGCCACGGAAGTTCAATTATTCTTCTAATACGGTGATTTTCGGCAGGTCCGGACACACTCTATATACGCTCCTGGCCTGTTCAATCAATACAATAAAGCAGTCAGATGAAATGAGGTTTTTCTTTCTTCGATTTTACTCGCATCAAGGCTTTTATCACCCCCCCCCCCCCCAATCGGACGGTCTGCGCACGCTTAAGATTACTACTATTTTTGGTATTAACAAAATTTTAAATGGTTGCAATAATGCCCTGGTAGTACATAATACCAAACTACACAGTACACATACGTACACAGTGTGTCCCATAATTTTCCGGACTAGGATGAGTAAACAGGTACCGCACACGAAATGACACTTTTTGGTACATATTATTCAAAATACATTCCTTGTGCTTCAATACACTGAATGCAGCTTGTCAAAACACTTCTGGAAGTATTTGACGGGAATAGTGTTGAGATACTCGATCGAAGTTCTTTGTCTGCAACAGAATCGAACTGCGTCCCTTTCAGCCGCAATTTCAATTTTAGGAAAAGGAAGTAGTCAAAAGGAGACAGAACAGGACAATAGGGAGAATGATCAAGCAAAACAATTCGCTTGGAGGCCAGAAACCGACGGACAACCACAGACCGGTGACTTGGTGGATTACCAGTGAAACGGGACCATTTACCTTGTTGTAGGTATTGTGGGCGTACCCGTCGAATTCGTGTCCACAGACGTTTCAAACCCTTAAGAAAGATCTCCCCTGTGATCGTCTGTCCAATGGGAACAAATTCTCTGTGAGTGATGCCCATGGAGTCGAAGAACGCGATGAGCATTTTCTTCATACCTACGGACGGGACTTATGCAGGCGCACTTCCTTATGTTCTTGGGACCCTTTGCTCTTCCACACCAAACTCACTTTGTTACCTGCTCATGTTAGAAACATTTCTTTTTGTCACCAGTCACGATTGTTTTAAGGAAGCTTCTAAGATGGTGTTGGTCCACAGCCCTAACCAGGTCTCGGCAATGTTGAACCCTTTGGTTTTTCTGGTCATTTCCGACATGATCACCTTGGATGGTGTCGCATGTGTTACTGTAACTTTTAAGAGGATCCTTCCCCAACGTTCAAATTTACCAGCAAGAGAGGGAAAACATCAGTGTAATTGGACAAGGGGTGTTTTTCCAAATCATGCAATATGTAAATGCACTACGACATCAGTCTGGAAAATTATAGGGCAGACTGTGTACATAATTTTGTCGAAGATCTTATGCATACATTATTTATACAAATTTTGTAGCCACTTAGTTCTTTATATGTCTCCAGCGTGTTTACTCTTATATATTTGTATATACTTATATATTTAAATATTTGGACCTAAAAGGGATGAGGAGACAGGTGAGTGGAGAAGGTTACATAATTTAGAACTACATAATTTGTATTCATGTCCAGATATTATTAGAATAATTAAATCAAGAAGACTTAGGTGGGCAGGCCATGTGGCGCGAATGGGAGAGGAAAGAGGAGTTTACAGGATTCTTGTTGGGAAACCTGATGGTAAGAGACCTGTACGAAGGCCAAGACGAAGATGGAGGGACAACGTTGAGATAGACCTAAAGGAAATCATTAGGGATGGAAAAGAGTATATAGATCTTGCTCAAGATAGGGAAAGATGGAAGGCCTGTGTTGCTGCTGCCATGAACCTTTGGGTTAGTTAGTTAGTCAGTCAGCGTGTTTACTCTAAAAGTAAACGAGAGTAATATGTATTAAAGTCTCCGGATGAAATCTCATGCCCTATCTGACCATAAAGTGGGCGTAAAACAAAAAGAAATAAGCCTGCAGAGCGGAGACGCGCCCAAGTAAATGACTTGTTTTTAACACATATAAATACACGTAGGCGGTTCAAAATTACTACACTGGCCAAAGAATATTAATAATACGAGCACTCTCATTAAGTAACCTAAGGAGAGCTGGTATATGATTAATTGCCCTGTAGCCCAAACAAAAAGTTACAAGTAAATAAAACAATCAAAAATAAAACCAACAATAGAAATAATATATCAAGCATAGACAAGACAAACTAAAACTAGCTCACAATATGTACCAAATACAAACTTGGAGGAGACAAATAGTAAATGTTATTTTGCAACTAGGCAAAACCGAACACAAATATTTTTTAATGTCGACAGGTTAAAGTTTAAACAAAGGACATTGTATCTGGAAAATATATGATATCGGAAAAAGGAGAAATCCCCCATTACATTTTTCCGCCAATTTTTTTCTCTTACAGTGAAATAATTTACAATTTTTATATGCCTGGCCAAGTTGTCCCTGAAGTGGGATAATTGGCCCACCTTGCTTGACGCTACCAACTTCACAGATTTCATGATATGTGCTTTATCGGTCAATCGTGCTGAGGATTGTCATACACACTGGTTTCTGTAATAATAATAATAATAATAATAATAGTTTATTTTAAAGTACTGAGAACAGTTAAAAGAAACAACTTATACAGCACTATGTCACAAAGAGTAATATCAATGGATTAACTCATAATGGTTTTTACAATAAACCTCATCTTATACCTAAATATAATATTTTAAGGGAAGTCATAGTTATAATCATCGATTAATATTTTTATAAATTCACCACCATTCTTTAAATTTACTGATAATAATGATTTTTTTCTCGTTTTGTATATAATAGTTATATACGAATTATGACGTTGCTGTGTTTTTTCCTCAGATTTGTTAAAAAGTGTAAACTGTGCATTCCAAAACTTTCATAATGTTTACATAGCACGCAAGCTATGAATATGTTGCGGGTGGAATTACCAATTTATCCAGAAGTCCCACATACCCCATTTCACTCTAGAACTAGAAGTCATTTCTTAATCAATTTGCCGGTGTAGCAAGGGAGTTACTATCGAGGAGATCAGACTAAAATAATAATAAATAGCGTCCTTGCCCTTATTTATTGACGGAAACCTAATGCACAGAGGATCGAAGCCCATATCGCCAGATCGCTTCAACGTTAGACTACATGATTTTAGGTTCTTTGTTTCATGTTGTGACAGCGTCGTTGTTCAATACACGAATGCATCGATCAAATAGTTCCAAGCAGAGAGATACAACATGAAGTGACAAACATATGATTTGGAATGTCCCTTCCGTGTGCAGTAGGAGTGGTTTGTTATGAATATGTGATTAGCTTAATTATAGTGTGCGAATTAAGCTGCTTGCTATTGGGGGATGCCATATCCACTAATGCATTCAGGTGTAAAGAGGAAATTATCTCTTTATTGACGAGAGATGAGTGCGTGATGTTTGTGAGTGTCCCTTCATCAATTTCATCACATCATCATTCATCCTTATATTCGCGATTATCCAAAAGTGTCAGAAAAGCGAACTAAAATGAACCAAATCGATAAACAATAACCCGTGGAGCTACAACAGGCGTCGGCGACTATTGCCTTCAAGTACCTTCCCAACTGTCCTCACGACAAAATATTAAAGTAATTACAACTATATAATACATCACTAATTTCCTCGCCAAAGATACTTTTCCCACGTTTTCACAGCTCTAATGTTGTTCTATACTCTTATTTTTTTTATTTTCACAAATTGTTGTTGCATTTTGCAACACATTAGTCACTTGCTTGTGTTCTGCAATGTTTTGTTAATATTTGTTGGATTTTGATAGAATTATCCGATCAGTTCATAAACTGGATAAACGTAATCATATTCTTCACATCTTAAATAAATAGGGTAAAGGCTGGTATTATCGTGATATAGGTAATATCGTGATAGTTTTGTATTGACGTAACACGAAATAACCTCGCGTGCGAGAAACTGCCTGTCGTTCGTACGTGTTTGGTAAAGGTCCTGCCAGTAAGTGAGCAAAATGGCACCAGGCAGAAATACACGTGTTGACCAGGATACGTCAATACATAACTACCACGATATTACCTATATCACAATAATACCAACCTTTACCCTATAATATTTTAACAATGGCCACCAGGAGGCTACTGCATTATCTCTCTTTTATTCATGATCTGCAAACTGAAAGTAAGCCTGCATACTTATTTGAGAAACTATGTACTCGCAACACAATTCACAGGTACGGGACACGTCGTCACAACAAATTTGACAGTCTACACCACTCGACTACTCTATATAGCTCATATTTTTTATATCTGCCACGAAAGCATGGAATGCACTACCAACCAATGTTAAATATATAATAAGTAATAAGAGTTTCAAAATTTAAGTGAAATAAATGCTTCTGCAGAAACAGCAGCAGAAAAGTGGCACATATTTGTAGTAAATTGACTCAACAAACGACTTAACTGCTTGCCCTGAGTTCATACCTTCCTGGAGATGAGGCCTGCTCGAAAAAGGTTTATTTAGTCGTTTTCAGCAAGGTAAGAGATTTAGTGCCGATTCAGAGGCGAGGCGTCCGGTCATCGGGAGATGCGGCGATGACCAAGCAAAGTAATAAAAATATTGCATTTTATATATTTTAGAGAAGAAGTAAAAAATAAATCAGCATACTCACATATTTGTGCGAAATTAGCCAAGCGACAGCATGAAACACCTGGAAATACGCAAGAGATTCGGTAATCTTAGCGCATCGAAATGATGCAACAGTACTACTTCCCGCGCCGGGCCGAACCCTCCCGCCAAGTTTCCCATTGAAGGCAATGGTGTTAGAAGCCCCAGCTCATCGCAGAAGAGGTGCGAATCCATCGTCTTGACGGTGCCGAGAACAGCCGAAGCATGACCGAACGCTTTTGAACAGGCAGTCTCAACAACCTCTACTTTCCCCCACTCTTGAAGGCCTGGGCCATAACAGGCCTTTCTTTCAGCCCCCATCCTTATGCTTACAGCCACGGCAGGGTTTGTCTGGGTCTGGAGTCATCAAGATTCTTCAGTGTCCAGTGGCGTGATCAAGGAGGGGTTGGTGGGGGTCATAATCCCCTGCTTTGTCTCAATAATCTTGCAAAATAAAGAAAAAAAACAAAAAAAAACCGTCAAAGGCAGGAAAAGATGGCAAATTGAGGAATTCAGGAATGACTACTAAAAAGTGCACGGGTACACCACTGCAAATGTCTGGTATTTCCACTTCTTAAGAGGAAAAGCACACATTGAACGATATGAAAGCTGCTTTTCATTATCAAAACAACAATTGACGGCGGACCATAAAAGTTCTTACCTTTAAACGCGACAATTGAGGTGTTTTCATTTCAGTTTCGATCATATTTAATAATTCTCATCGTATGGGATAGAATAATGTGTGTTTTGCATTCTTAAGGTCTGTGGTATGGCAATGACCTTGACATTTATAGCAAAGTTATATTGTACCAGCCCCTCCCCGTTGAAGGATCGACCCTGACGTTTGGGAAATCTTGCGATGACTACGTAAAAATGTCACGCTTCGCCACTGTGCCGATTCCTGCCTCTATCAAATCAGCGGTCCCCCACCTTGTCGTCGGGTTACCTTGCGCCCACTTATCTAACTATACCGTAGTCGAGCTGAGTTGAGATTTAAGTCCACTCTATGCACAGATAAGCTAATTGGGACTGGATATACAGCTTAAAGTTGGATTCAAAACTATAGGTCCAGTCCCAATTAGCGTATGTTTGCGTAAAGTGGACTCAAGACAGCAACTCAACAGTAACAATCAGCTAAACGGATATATCTTTCAGAAATTAGAATACCAGAGTGGTTCTTCCGTTCTTAGACAGACAAGGTAAAGTCCACGCTTGATAATTGACATTAGTATTTCAGCATCTTCCAAAAAGTTGATTAGGCGGTTTCCGTGCCGAGGTGGTTAGCACTGGGACGCCAGGGGTCCCGGGTTCGAATCCCGCTCTGGGCATGGGTGTTCGTTTTGAGTGTCCCTTCACCAATTTCATCATATCATCACTAGGGCTGAGCCGATACCACTTTGAACCGATATCGATGCCGATACTCTTACCGATTCCCACCCAAACCGATACCGATGTTTGAAAATCGGAATACTTAAAAATTGTTCAAAATGTTGATTAATATTAGTGTGTAAGTATTCCAGTCTAATTATATGCATCAATTTACCAAGATCTTTGCTTCAAAATATTGTAGAATTACATCATAATATTAAATTACATGTTATGTTATATATACACATGGATTTGTTAGCCTAAATCGTCTGAGGTCTCAGGTTCAAAACTAGTCTGTCATTCATGCTCTTGGAGATGTATCGAAGTACAATAGCCGAAATGATGCAATAAAAATAGATATATAATTTCCACGGCACTTGTAGAAAAATAATTTAAAATGGTCATTGCCGAATATTGTGCGTGAGATAATAAACACCTCACTTACGTAAAGAGAGTCTTCCAGGTAAGCCCACTAAGTGAAGCCATTCAGACTTCTTAAATCTCCACCTGCTCGCCATGGACTGTTGCTCTTCTGTGGCACACAATCATAATGGCAAGGTCAGTTTGTAGGTGGCGCTACGATCGATGTAACGCCTTGTCTCTGCGAAATTATAGAAAACATGCCCACGAAGTTCAATAGCTGTCCGGAACACTTTTTTTTCCCTAACAAAATCAATAGTAATCATAAAACTGAATGAAAAATGATTTTCATCTTTGGCAAATAACATTCGAGAACATAATGACTGAGGGACGTTCCTAATGGGACGTGGGAAGTTGAAATGTTTACTCTGACCAATTTTATACCAAGCAAAATATTGAACATCATTTGTTACATTTGTTACAAATCTCTTGTCTGAAAAAAAAATTGTTGTCATTGTCGCCAAATGTGGGAGTTTCTGCTTGTTTTTATTTTGTTCCGAATTGAAATATCAAATCAAGTTTTCATGAACATAAGTTGTTCGAATTGAAGCTGAGATAGCCATGAAGTTTGTCATTCCCCATTTTGTTACTTTTCGCAGGAAAAATTGAACTCAAGAATAATATTCAGATTGACAGTTACGGTGTTTTGTGTAAGGTATTAGTGTGTTTGTTCAGTGACAATACTACTATAGTACTTGGGAATCAACCAACCTGCGTTTGCGGCGGAGTGGTACACACTACGAATCCAGAGGCCCTAAGTTCGAACCTTGGGTAAGGTAAAGCAAGGTCACCAGATAATTATTCATCTTCACGATGACGATGCTTTACGTTATGCAATTTGTGATATGTTCTGTCACTAACGCCTTCCGCCCTTAGTTCACACTGATATTGAGAGATGAGGAGACAAAAAGCAATGATTTAGTATGTGTATTTTTGTTATTTTACTTCGCTTTTCTACAACTTTTGGATACTTACAAGGATGAAGGTGAGCGATGAAGGGAAATTCACAAAGAACACTCATGCCTAGGCCGGGATTCGAGATTCAAACTTGCCCAATTAACGAGTTCGGTCACGGAACCGGCAATTTTAGTACTTGAATTTTGAATTTCTTCCTCATTTCCCGTTGTTTTTTTTTACCAGTTTCACATAATCGCAATCGATTATGAGGATAATTTTCGATATTGAGACGAGACAACGTAGTATTGGTATTTTTTATCCCGCGGCTTCATGGCGTGCGCACGGGGGTGCCAGGGGTTCCCAGACAGCCCCTAATATGTCCTCAAAAAATATAATATGTAGAAACTACCATTAAAATAATGAAAATAATATCCGTGTAAAGAATTTCATTTCATTTGAGATGCCCCCTCTCTTTCTCTGCCCAGAAACGATGTGGAATTATTTACTAAAGTAGTCTGTAATCACGTAGTAAAGATATGCTTTTCATTTTATAAATTGCATAGAGCTCCTTCACCAATCGGCCCATTATCCCTCTCTTGAGCACATTCTTGATTGCTAATGACTTCTTCAACTCACAAGGCTTATTTGTTCATTTACATTTATACGTAACAAGAAGACTGCAGTGGCAATGAGAACTCTACCAGCAAGTAAATGAATTGCAAACCGATTCGTGGAGGAGCTCAGCACTATATTATAAACTGATAATAATAGTGCTCTAATAAAGGCTAATTATGAGCAATTATGTTTCTCAAGTAAAATGGATGGAGATTTAATTTGAGGTTTTACCACTGAAGTCCCAAGTGGATAGGGTAATTGAAGGTGGGTTGCTCCACGTAAGAAACAATTGGCTGAAGAGCCTACATTTTTCAGTCTACGAGTTTGTTTATATTTTTAGCCCAATCCTAATGTACTCTTGTTTCAACGGGTCAGGTTACATTTCTGGAAATGAAATAGAACTTAAAATTTGATCCATTTATTAAAACGATGCGTTTGGCCATCCATCTTTCCTTAGAATTAAAGGTGAGATGCCCCTCACCCTCATTATAAACATTGCTTGATATAAATCGGTGGTGAACATGAACATTATCCAAATTATTTTTTTGTGGAATGAGAAGAAAAAAATAATCATAGACATACGTATAAATCTAAGGAAAACTTGAAAATCTACAGATTAGCTTCTTTTTAAATAGAAATTAGAAAACACGTCGTAGGTAGGCTTATTCATATTCCTCTCAGGCCTATTCATCCAGTTTCCAGAGCATGTTCATAGATTTATCGTCATCATTTATTTGCTCAATTTGTATTCTTCATCGTGCAGAGATGACTTTTTGTCTGTAATTTATTAGGATTTACTTAGATTTTACCAAAAATCTTTATTTGTTCATTTGCTAATTATTCATTAAAGTAAATTAATAATAAAAAGGTTGGGCATCTCTTCTCACATGAAATTAATGGGACATCTCTTCTCACATGAAGTTAATGTGATATCCTTCCTTTCTCTAAATACAACTGTCCTTTTGTGTAAGGAGAGATGGCATGGCATGCTCTCTCGTGCTTGTTGAAAGGACAACATGACAGTAAAATCTGAACAAGCAATTGATTTGTTCATTTCTTGCACCGTTTAGTACAAAAAGATGCTAAATCAACCATTATTGTGCTATTTTTACAACAGTAAAAAAAGTTGATATGTTACTCTCTTGAGGTAGAAAAATGATGGAACTTACCTTTTTCTTCAATAATTTCAAAAATATAAGACGCGTCAACTTAAAAATTCACACACGATAATGTTCGGACTACACCTGAGAACAATGATTCACAAATAAAACAACGCATCTCGCAGAAATTCTCTGAATTACATCTCTCCTGGTGCGACCTCTCACTTTGAATGACCCTAATAATACAATCTGATTGGTTTGATTGATTGATTTGGTTTATTTTACTTCGCTTTTCTGCCACTTTTGGCTACTTGCGAAGATGGGGATGAGTGATGATATGATGAAATTGATGAATGGACACTCACAAACACCCAAGCCCCGACCGGGATTCGAACCCGGGACCCCTGGCATCGTAGCGCTTTGTGCTAACCACTCCGCCACGGGAGCCGGCTAATACAATCTGAAAAATGATATTTCTTACATTCACTTTAGTCACTGTAAGTGGTGTTACAACAAGGTATGTTAATATATAATCATTAATAGGCTTGTGTTTGCTAATTCAGATTATTGTAAATTTCCAGGCAAAGTAAATCTCTGAGGAGCAGTCTTAAATAAGTTTAACGAAAAGTATGCCAAAATGTTAAATACAGCCCTGAATGTTTATAGTACTAAAACGCTATTGAAGCTACATTGTAACTAATAAAGCATATACATATATCTGTTTTGAATGGATTATGATGTAAGTAAAAAGTTAATATTATATCACTGTAATGGCTTTATTCCGAAATATTTGCTCATTTAAGAAATTCTATGTCGCATGAAGTTGTGTAATAGAGTTCTAATGTGAAGCTAATGGAAAAGCAATAAAGATAAGTCACAAATTATATTGAAAAGTATCAAACAAAATATATAAATAATATCAATTTTCAGTACGCTAGAACTCTGCCATTTAAAATGATGTACAATGGGGATGGCAGTTGCCCCCCAACTTTTTGCCACTTTTTCCCCAGCGCTATGCTAAAGCTTAGGTATCTACGAAGGAAAGTAACTGTTTTTGGCCCTCTCCCAGTTTTGGCACCTTGACCCATAGTATTGGAACCCAATCGCCGCCACTGATGTAACATTACATAACACATGGTATTAACTATCAAGCGACCAGGTACAATATCTTCATTATTTAAACAACATAAATATTGTCACAATGACACGAAAACCTGTGCTAAAGTGATAACGAACACTCGGAGACTATAATGTTAAAATGTCATGCTCATATACCAAGGTACCTAATAATTTACGTGAAAAAGGAACATGAACTTACAATAATTAGGCTAACATTGTCCAAATAGGTAAAATAGTATGGGCACGCCTATAGGCGAGATAATACAAAATACAAATAAACAATAGCATCCACCACCTTTTATCAGAGAAAATATATAAAATGTCACCATTATTTTGTGACGTTACAAAGCAAAGTGTCCGAAGTTCAAATTCTAGGGAAGCGTTGATGTTTCATTGCCGTTTCATCAATTTATCATTCATCCAATTAATACAGAAAGTAGAAATGTGATGTAAAATAACCAGAATACTATAGAAGTAGAAACAGAATCACCACACATGTATTCAATCTGCAATTGAATGTAGTGGAGTCATGGTGGAATTGCACGATCACATTCCGTCTTTTACTTGGCAACATTGCATCGTCTGTAGAACATCGTGATACGGTTTTGAAGTTGCTTTTGTGTTTAGTGAAAAAAATACCTAGAAATATTGTGATTTCTTGTAGTAGTCTATTAAATATATAATGTGCTCGTATTATTAATGAAATTGTGACTGCCAGTATGAAAGAAGCCCTTTAGAACAGTGGTATTCAACCTTTTTTCTCCGCGTGCCCCTAAAGAAACTTTTCCACTCAAGCGTGTACCCCCCCTTCCCAGAGTTATCCTTAATTCAGATATTATGCAAATCATTACCTATTAAATAATACAGTTTTACTATAAAAAGGAGAATTATAAAATAAATAAAGGAAAATTACGGGTATAGCAAAAATATATTATGAACTTTAATATTCTTACCTGTTAATGAGATGGCTGAGCTTGATTTGGTAACAGTTTCATACATCAGAGACACATTTCTTCAATTTTACACAAGAAACTACTTACGGAAATGAGTTTCTCCAAGGTCGATCGTCGAGGTATTTTCTTTCACCGTGGAATATATTTGACCGGGAAATCATGTATTTTTCCAGAGAAATATCTCACCGACGCACAATTGCCATTGCTTTCATTTGCTTGCCCTACGACAACCGGATGCTGCGTACGTTTGATGACGTAAGCCCCTGTCAGTATTTCAACCCCCCTTTTTAACTATGCTTGCCTAACGTAACCAAACCTAACCTAACCTTATCGGAAATGGTTCGTGGGGCTATCCGTGAATGTTTCGTGGGGCTATCCGTGTATGGTTCGTGGGGCTATCCGTCAGCTACCCGTGCATAATGTATAATTTCCACCAGTGACGAACACGATAGTAGGTATTTTTTTTCGGTGAAGAAGGTTGAAACACTGCATACCCACAACGTGAGTAAAGATGTGCCCGCCATATTGTGTGTTCCGGAAGCGAAGAAAGAAATAAAAAAAAAAGCACTCAGAATGTGAAAAATGGAGTTTGTTTTTGTGTAAAAAGCATATTTTCTTTGCTTCCCTTTATTTACATTATAATTATTTTAAATTGTGCGTACCCCCTAAAAAGTCTTCGCGTACCCCCAGGGGTACGAGTACCCCAGGTTGAATACCACTGCTTTAGAAGATAACAGTAAACGAATAAAAATTCACTGCGTCCATTAATGACCGGAATCGTGTCATCCGAGCGATCTGAAAGAGGTAATGTATCTCAAAGTTATACTTACTTGCTTGTTACAAAGTAAAATTTATTGTAAGTATGGAAATTGTATTTAATGATAACCAATATTTCACTGTGTCATACACAGTTATCAAACAGGACACATCTAGAAAGATAATGTTCGAAACTGCGTGAATTACACAGATAGATTGACATAATTTCGTTCAACTAGTACAAAAATAAAATTCTACTCTTCGTGCAAAACAATTAACTAACTTTCTGTCAGCTGAAGTAACTGTACAGGGTCAACGAAGTTGGTAATAAGGTGTGTTTTATATAGCGTATGTTGATACACGTGTAGATTAAATTGTATCTTCTGCAATATGCTGTATAAAGAAACAAACTGCCGGAGTACTTGTTGAGGCCAGTGTACAACTATTAGGTTCATAGACGTGTTTAAAGTTGCGAATGTTTCCTTTAACAGGCTCTGTTTAATTATCTTATCACCAACTGTTGACACAGCGAAGCTGGTTTCTTCATCGTGCCCAGCCTGTGCTAAACATGCAGCACTTGTTTCTAGTATATACTCAAGTGTGTGTGTGTGTGAGAGTTAAAAATCGATATATTTCAGTAAATCGTAACGAAAAAGAGTTAACCATCAAAATACAAATTATGACCGTAAAATAATGATAAAAAAGATACACGAACATGCTTCTAACTTTCACGATTGTGTTCTGTTATAAGCTTTGTGTACGTATGTAGTGGTTACAGGTGGCGACCTTCCAGTCGATATCGAGTCACTCTCTTTCTTTGACCTTTAAAACTGCTAATTCAGAAAGGATATGAGACTTTTAAACAATCCATGCGAGAAGTTTCTTTTTAAAACTCGATTTGATCCATATACGTTAATTTTTGGGACAGAACGAAATTAGCACTAGTTATCATTCTCATCAATGACTCGTCTTCGACTGTGTAAAGCCTGAAACCACGAAACAGATTCCCCTTCCCTCTTTTGCGTGATAATTGATAATACTCGTCCATCCCCGATCTGCTATCTTCATTAATTCATTCCTGCTTTTGACTCTGTCAAACAAAAGGCTGTCGACTTTGGCGAACTTTTCACTTCCTATGTAGTCAATGAAATCATGAGAGATACGACACTATTTTGGAAATAAAGCATGATTCTTGCACTTTTACGCTGTATGTTCTGTTAATATACGAGTTGACATTTGCGTGCATATCCATATAAAATCCAAATGAGTGGCGGGGATAGATGGGATAAAAGGGAAGGTAGTGAAATAGAAAATTGAATTTTTAAGCGTATCAAACTTTTATATAGTATATTTCGTTGTTGTGAGAATTGTTCCCATTCCAAGAATAAATGTTGGGCATCGGGGTTGTCGTTACCACATGTACAGTTTTTGATGTATAATACAACTAATGTGTACGATTACTTTATCATTGTAGTTAGCTTCCTAATTTTGCTACGAAATTGCTTATATTGCCCTTGTTTTCTTATATACTGCTTCTGTTAGAAATTGTCGCATTCCTGCGACGACGTGTACCAGCTTTAGTTGTACATCCCCTTAAAAAATTAAAGGAATAATTAAATTATGCGTGAAATATATAATTTTGTGCTGGTTTTATTTTTATGGTGGATGATTCGTGGCCACCGGACGCCCATGATATATGCAAGCTTAGGTCTAACCCTACTACATACCATAAACAATTAATTTAATTTAATGATGCTTTTACTGTGATATATACGAATATACAGTTCTGGCTGTGAGCTGCAATGTAACTAACAAAATAATTCTCTAGCCTTCTTAAACCCAAAGGTTTATGGCTGCAGCAACACAAGCATGTATGAGCCTAAATTAATATATGCAAGTAAATGGCAGTGATTTTTTTTAAATATACGTACATTACACCCCTCATAATAAGCTCCTACCTCATCGACACCCCTAGATTCTAGATTCTGGTGCGTCGTCTGGCGACCAGTGGCGCCGCAAAAGGATGGCCAGATTGGGCTACGACCCCTTCCAGCTTAAAGAGGTTTCCCCCGGATTCCAGGAATTATATTTTGTCTGTCATTATAATAGCATCATTATTACCATCTCTCTTATCACTCTACCCTCCCCTCCCCCCCCCCCCTCCGTTTACCTTTTTCCGGCCTCGCTATTCTGGGTACCATGAAGTAGAGGGCGTTTAGGATTAATCGTGAGCCACAGACGTATAAATTGCCTGTATATAAGATATAGTTAGACATATTGCACAAATCAAGGATGGTACTATACATGATGTGCTACCAGACATCCCGGTTTAGTCTGGACAGTTTTTCCTTTTCTACTTCTAAACTAATTTATTTGTCTGACTGCAATCAGAACGCAAAAATGTCCGAATTTTTAAAAACATGAATTCAGGCACGATTTTCTTTTTCGTTATAATCTTAATGATTTCTGATTTAAATTGCACAAAGGGGAACTGGATTTGGAGTTTAAATGAATTTGAACCTTTTTTCTTTGGTTTGTTTCTTTGCTTAAACTGCCTCAGCAACTGGCGAACTTTCATGGCATTTGAAAGTTTATTTTATTTGAGGAGTGTAGTCTGATGCACTATCTTATGTCAAAGCGTCGTATTATATATTCATGCAGTGAAGGAAGAAAGTTGTTGATTATACGATCTGTTTGTTTCACTTCCCTGTTATGATCCCCAGCTCCACACTCGTATTCGTAATTTTAAATAATCTCGTATATTTTATTCGTCAAATTTTCCCAAATGGTCCCCCTTCGCACTAAGAAAATTACCATAGTTATACATAAAAATGCTCTTTTTTGGATGGAATCTCAACAACTAAAGAAGATAAAAGCTCTGCTAAATTCTAGAAAGGTTAAATTAAATATCATCTTAATATACGTAGGTACTACATAGCCAAAAGTCAACGGATACCCAAGTGAACGTGGCGGTAATGTCATGGTCTGGGGTTGTTTTTCCTGGTTTGGGCTCGAGCCATTAGTTTTGGTCAATGGGAAGATGAACAGTGGTGTTTATGAGGACATTTTAGACAATAGCATGCTGGCAACACTGTGGTAATAGTTTGGAAGGGGAACCTTTCTCTATCAGCACGATAATGCTAAGAATCAGGGTCCATTGCATCATGGTTTGAGGACAATCAGGTAGATGTTTTTAGCTGGCCCGCTCAAAGTCCCGACTGGAACCCCATAGGACATCTTTGGGATGTTCATCGTCGGAGCGTCGGTTGTTTGCCAGACCCACTCGATCAAAAACCACTCATGAACAATGCACGAGGCTACAAGACGAATGGGCAAAAAATCCACCAGCAATATACCAGAACTTCGTGGAAAACCTGCTCCGAAGAGTAAATGCTGTAATAATAGCGAAGAGATGTCCGACAACTTATTAGTTACCAGGCTGGTATCTTTGGAATGAATAGCACTGGATGTCCGTTGACTTTTGGCCACATAGTGTATTTTAAAAATACATGTAATGAAGAAAAACAGTTTTATTTTCTCTGTACAAGATGAAACAAAATTATGTATACTGAATTTTAGTTTCTTGTTCACATGATCTTCGAAAATGTTTTTAATACTTGAAGTAAAAGTATACTCTCTGTAACATATACTCCCGTGTAAACACTGCGTGGTAATATTTTGAAGCATTCGTATGTACACTGAAATAATACAGATTGAAATCCTCTTGTCTTTGAAGATCCAGGTTCACTTTCAAATTACTGCTTCTAGCATTACAAGGGAAAACAATACACTTATTATGCACAAACTATTTATAGTTTACTACATAAGAGTAACCCGATGTATGGTTAAAAGCTAAGCACTTCCCACATACACAGCCATTTCCGGTCACCTGTACACAACGTTATGTACACTCAGAACGTTCAACTTATATGTTATATACAGCGTTATAAATCGACAAATGTACACACATTTAAGTATTATTACACTTTGTAAGAAAGTTTGTAATTTGAATTTAGTGTCTCTACATTATAAGATACATCTATAACTGTCTTTGACCAGTCATATTGAAGCCGACCTTTTACAAGGAGAATTGGATTGTAGATTAATTACATTCTTTGATAGACGTCATAAGTGATGTTTATGTCAAGTATAGTCAAGAACTTTCTATGTTACGACCCGAAAGTGTGATTGTACAAATTACATTGCTATGTATTAATAGAAATCTGGAATTTTCGAAACAATATTCCAATTGTAAAAATATTGCATTTTCAAAACGCTTGCATAATTTTGATTTTTGGATTCAGCGGCACAGTTTGACCCTGTTTGTTGGTGTTGAGGGGTATGTCGGTGCTAAATGTACATTAGAATATATGTAGGGTGTTATTTTCGGTTTTATAAAAATATTCACTATATCCATTTGAAAAGAAAGCTTATAATTTCAAATGCACATACAAGATCAACACTAACAATAAATAAAGTATGAAGCAGACTTTTGTGTGAGGTGCACGAAACATTGAAAGGAGTGTGTTTATGCACATTCTGGCCTTTTTTTTTATGTAAAGGAACATTTCTCGATATTTATTTTAGAGCGATTCTACAGGGAGTTGCATGTTCTGCAATAGATATAGTGTGTTTTCAATGTGACTGAGAAAATAGTATTTTTTTAAGTTATTCTTTTCTGTGTTTCTCAGCGGAACCCATATGATAATGCCTCTGTGGGCAAGTTTCGTCATCGAATGTTCCGAATTCGAGTCCCGAGTATGGGTATTCCTTTGTTTGTGTGTCCTTTTATCACTTCTGTTTAATCATTATTCACCCTCATCGTTGCGTTTATCCTAAAGTGGCAGAAACGAGAAATTGAAATGATGCTGGAACCAAACATGTCATTAATAATTGATTAGCGCTGCACAGATGTTAAAGCAACACGGACAGTTGTCCAAGGAGGTCCACACCATGTGGTTGCCAAGGTTTTACCTCGTTGGTGTAATCAACATCATTTTAACACCACTGGGGTTCAAAATTGGCCAAAACGTGTTGTGGATCTCCTAGAGCCAATGTCTTGTTGCTTTGACATAATTTTCCTTTCAATGTAGAGGTGAGGGAGGGGGGACAAATCAACATGGTGATAATTGCAACATCTGCGTCAAGTGTCAAGAAACTGTAGTCACAAACAGAACGGCAAAACCAGATGACGAAATACATAGCATGGTAAAGTGTATGTAGGTTTCATGATGCAGAATTCACTAGGATTAATTACAAAGCCATCGCACAAAGTATAACACAAGTGGCGTTTCGCTGGTTGGCTGCGTCGGGGTAGAGATTGCACGAGTCCTTAAAGCGTTCGACGAGTGGAGGGTGGAGACCGTATTTACATGCTATTCACAGAGTTGCTCCAGTTTTCAGACTTCCCTCATACAAGGCATCATCGTCGAGTCCTGCGAGAGCTCGTCCAGGGAGGAGTCTGAAACTGAAAGACGTAGAAAAATTAGTTTTTTCCCCCGTTATTCGTTACACAATTTCCAAAATCATATATTTTAACTGCTAAATGGAAATACATCATGGTGGCTTAGAGAAAGGGTGAATGAAATATGGGAAAAGGAAGCGCAAGAGATCAGAATTGATTTTTTTAGTAATTTCATACGATTGGGAGGATGCACTATGCAAAGAAAATTTCTCGCTGGTTACATACATCACCAGAGGCTCCAGGTTCGAAGCTTTGTCGGGCATGGTTGTATCATTGTGTTTGACCCATCATCAAATTCATGAGTTCATGATCCATCCTCATCTTCGCGATTAACTCAAGAGATAAAGAAGCGACGTAAAATATCCGAAATCGGGAAAGTGTACAGTCAAGAGCAAAAATAGCAGTAGGCAATTTGTTCATTACCATCGTGGGTGTTCACAAGGGGAGTTCTAATCGGTTCGTCGTCCCCCTGAAAATGGTCATCGTTCATTTCAAGTTACAAATAAGCAGAAAGCTTGTTCTTTTATTGTTATTAACAGAAATAAATTTCCGTTAGTTAGTATTCGAACAGAATAACCAAATTAAGAACTGCGTTAGATCGAAAAAATTGAGTGTAAAATACAGGAAGTACTTTTTAATATTATTTCTACCTCTCAATCCAAAGATTAAATGATTCCAAGGTTTTCCAAATTCCAAAATTATAGTTTTATGTGATAGGTCAAAAAACATAAACTTTATGTGTAAAACTTTCTACTAACTTTTAAACCTTTTTCTTGAACGAAGTGTTTAAATACATTTTAGTACAAGAATGTTCACTCATCCGGTGAATCAAGTGTAAAAATCTGCTCAAGTATATAGTAATAATAAAATTTGGAATGCATTTTTTTTTTATTATTGTACATTAATCATAATCATGATAATAATAATAATCCTTATTGTAATTATTTCTACTATTTAAGTTTTATAATGGCTTGCTCCCCCCGTATAAAAATTTCTGTCGAGGGCGACGTCCTATATTTGTTCATTCCGTTTTCCACAACATGTTGTTCAAGAATTGAAACAAAAAGCGCGAATGAGTAGAGGGCTACCTCTGATTTAACTTATATTTTGTGTGCTACAATGCCGAGAAAAAGTAAGAGGACAAATTGGGAAAAACGACATTCGGACTATAGTCTCATAAATCAGAAAACTAATTTGAATACTATTCTCAAAAATGTATTGTCCTCAGAACGTTTGGATAATTCAATAACACCCTGATACCGTATAAAACTACATTCTAATGCACGATTCTTGGGTTTGCATTCGTGAAGTTATCTTCAGGTTTGCATTCTTTCTCTCAACCACTTAAATAGTACAATCTTGTGGAGCCATCTATTAGCATGAAAAAGAAGTTTAAGATATTTAAAGTGAAAATTTACAATTAGTTTTGTGCTCTATTTTTTTTTTTTTTTTGTCAGGAGAATAATCCGATTATTTTCGGAACAAGTTGGAAATGCTCTGCATTTGCAGCTTGAAAGCGAGTTACAACTCCCCAAACCTTCATTCGCATGGCGTGCGTTATCTCGTCTCAGCATCTATAGTTCGCCCTCTTGTTCACGCTGTAGCAGTGTCAGAGACAGTGTAGCTTCGTTCGCGCGGTTTGCGAAAGTAATTTGACTCTACCATCCTGCCAGACTGCGTCGTCAAAACACTGACGTCGGAAGCGCGAGGGACAAGAAAGAATGAGTAGCCCTCAATAATTCTCAAACTTGTGTTTTGAGGTTGGGAAACATGGTCCTTTTATAATGCTGTTATTATGTCATCGCATGTTTATTTATTTATTTATTTATTTATTTGTGGCTTGCAGCAGGCATCAATAGTATTGGGTTCACGTCATCATGGTAATACGTAGTATTCAAATCAGTTAGCTACCTAAGGTCTGGTGGAACTCTAACTTTTAGATTTTATTCGAAATCAAACTGTCACAATATATAGCCTAGCTTTAATTCTGTAAGCCATAGAAATGAGGGTATAGCCCTCTTTCAATTGTATCTAATTTTTAAATATTTTCTTTAAAATTACACAAATACTTTGTTATATATATTCTGAGGCTGTAGTCCGAATGTCTAGTTTATATATAACCTATCTTCACAATCAACCTGCACACTTTTACTATTTAATTATTGTAAACAAAATATAGGTTAAATCAGGGGTAGAAAGAAAACTAATTCAGGCGCCAGGCTCTTTTTCTCAGGATCCAGTCTTTTTTTGGCGGGTGGGGGAGGGGGGGGGCAATTATGTCCTAAGAAAGCCATGAATCCAACAAACATTTAATTTATTAATTATTTCAAGATTGGATTAAAAGTTATTAATTCTTGCACCAGATTGGCCTTTCTAAAGAAGGCTCAGCTGGTAACAGCATGAATAACCATGCAATGCATTCTAATACATAACCAACTCTACCATATCACCGCAGATATTAAAATTCGGCTAGCAACAGTGAAAAATAATTATAATGGCATGTCTATTATCATGATTTAATGATGCACGTGATACAGACAACACACAACAATTAAAAATACATAGTTACTACTAGTTTTTATTAAAAGAAGGTAATGAAAATTTTTCATAAGCGAACTTGAAATTAAATATATATATATATATATATTTGGCACCGAATTTGAAAATTCAGGCGCCAGGTGAAAATTTTCAGACTACATGGTGGCCGGGCGTCCTGTATTTTTCTACTCCTGGTTATAATGTACAACATAGGGACCATATGTTTTCAATAATTATTAGTGTTGCCCACGAGACGAGACGAGACGAGACTTTGGTCTGTCCCGTCCCGTCTCGTGAAAATGCTGTCTCGTCTCGTGTCTCGTCTCGAAAATATTCGTTTGTCCCGTCTCGTGTCCCGTCTCGAAGGGTTCTGTCTCGTCTCGTCTCGTCCCGTCTCGTTTTGTCCCGTCTCGTCTCGTAAAAGTGATCCAGGATATCAGGCCAACAAAATTCAAAAGTAGCAGAAACACGAAATATTTTTCCGGAAAGTGGGATAAAGCTCCAAATATTTTACCCATTGCGTGGTGAGAATAAATAAGGTTCGTTAATCATGAGGACATTAATATTAAAAATGCAGTTTGTTGGTTACTGATTGCTAGGTATCTTATGAAATCTACTTTGTGGCTTTTCTCGCTTCATACAACTGTCTATCCATCGTACATTTATACCAAGTTTGTTAGAACCTGTCCCGTTTCCCGCGCTAGCGATCGATCGCTCGACAGTTTTGGTGCCAATGAGAAACGAGAAAAAAGTCGTCTGCTGGGCAGCGAGGAGCGAATGGAAGCCAGAAGAGAGGTACGTAGACGTTGTAGCCACGTTGCGTATTTTAATTTGCTGCCTGGCTTTGGCTTTCCCAGCACGGAGTTCAGGCGGTCTTCAGCAGCAACACCGCTTGGTTTATGCTAGAAAAGCCAGCGATCAGCTACCGCGGGAAGCCGGACAGGTTGTAACAAACACGGTATAAGTGAGTGCTCTTTTTCATTACTGCTATACCTTTTGGAAGTCTTGAAATGTTTTCCAATAGACCTTTTTTTCTTTCTGAATGTCGAACTTCCGTGCACTATGAAAATGTACATTTCTTCTTTAAATTCTAAGCTTGGCGCTCGGGAGCAACAAAAAAGCTTTTAAATGTGTAGTACGAACACAAAAGACTATTTAAAATTTCAATATTTAGTATATTACAAATAGAAAGCATTTATTGTTCTTAATATTGTTAAACATCTTCTATGACATAAGTTTCAAAAAGTGTTTCTTTGTGATATTGTGCTGTTTCTTATGCCCAGCTTATGACGCACATACTTCTTTGTTTTCCCTTTAGCCTCTAAGTCCGGTACCACCACCGCTTGATCTAATTTATCCTTCGGCAGGCACGCATTTAGAAATATATGTCGGGGGAGGGTGTCTGAGCCAAGTGTTTCAGAAAAAATGATAATAATAACATTAACGACAACAATTAAGCAAATGTTTAAATTAATGCATTAATATAATTCATAGGTCTATTCACTTGAATATGTAAATTAATTAATTCTATTATTGTTATTGCATGACATGTTACAAAGATGGTAGAAGAATAGTAATATAACAGCACGAATATTAGCTAATATCTAGCTTACGTGTAATTAAGGTCGTCAAAATCTGCATAAAAACAGCTGTCCTGGCAAGAATATTAATGTCAAAAAAGGTGATGAATTGAATATTTGCTGAATAACAAAAAAAGATGTTACATCCAGTTGACGAAAAATAAAGTTCCTGATTAATATTTTATGCTCATTATTATAAGTAGTAGTGTACATAAAACTTCATTGATACTGTCATTCAAAGCAGTATGATCCCAATAGAATCCTTGTTTTCTAGTAAGTTCGGCAGGAATATGTAACCCTCGATTATGCTAAAAAAATTTATTTTTTGTTTAGCTAGAGCAAGGCCCCAGGAGGATGCAAGAAGCCTTTCCTGCAAAAGTGTATGTTTTACGAAGCGAAGAAACGTGACAAAACCACCACGTATGGAAGGCAAACCTGCATTAAGTTTATATCGCACGTTTACAGAGCCGTGCCTCCTGAAGTTATAAAAATCCCAACTTCAATGATTCTTTTAGACATGCTATAGTTGAAAAAAATATGTTTAGATGCACCTAAAGTGCATCATTATCAGATTATGCATATAACGTGTTATTGGAATCAACATATTTGTGTAAATTGGGTGCCTCCCCGATGGCGTAGTAATAACGTCGAGGTCTTGTAATGAAGGGTCCTCGCGTCGATACTCAATGGAGGCACAAGGTGGATCGGATCGCACTTTAAACTGTAGGTCGGCTCGCGATTTAGCCTATTTGCGAATCAACTTAAAAAAAAAATATATCAACCTTAAGAATATTAGAATAAACTAATTCACCCGCAGGTAAGTCAAATTTCACATATCCTTCTTCATCCTCGTTCATAGACTTCCTGCAATACTCTTGTGTTGCATCCCACCAGGTGCGAAAAATGTGAAGTTATTATTTCCCCGTACTGCATTATTTCTTTTCATAACAGTAAGGCTAAATTCTCGTTTTATTTGAACTTTTAAAAAATGTGCAAAATACGTCCCTATCTTTAAACAACCACCCTTTCCCATGTATGTGTAAAATAATCCCACTCTGTCTCAGAAAACCTCTTCCTAAGATCAAATGAAGGAAACAACTCTCAAGTCTCAACAATTATAATTTTTTGCTTAAATTTCCTATAATTTATACAAACAGTAGCACATATCACGTCCTTTGGTGCAAAATTGTGAACAGCTAATGTTACTTTCCTCGTCCTAATAAATTTACTTCAAACCAGTGACGGTGCCAGGGAAATGTGACGGGGGGGGGGGGGGGGCGGAAGGGGGCAACAAAATATTGTAAGGGGGCAGTCACATTAAAACGCCCGAAAACACTACACATATATATACTTATATAATAATTATTATTATTATAATTATTATTATATTCATGTATGGTGTTTTGTGTGTGTCTTTTATTTAGAGTGGACGTTTACTGCCTAAATTTACTTCTTGATTACGAGTTTATCTCCACATGATTCGTTTTAATAAAGACATTAATTCTTTTTTATTGGTAAGTTGCGTTGTCTCTAGTGGCCTATTTCAGTATTGAAAGACATTCATAATTTTATAATTCATCGTCTTTCTTGAGATGAAACTACTGATATAAATATTTAATTTATAAGATAATAATATAAATGACGAAAAAATGCTTCGAAGAGTTTAATTTTCTTGCAAAATAAACGTGACATTGGAAGAAATGAATCTTCTTAAGTATTAGAAACAATGTGAGGCACTTAGTGAAGTGCAATTCTCCTATAGGAGAATTCTGCTCTATCTGCTTTGGAGAACACATTGCGCACCTTTGGTACGTTCAGGACTTGACATTTCTTCTCAATGGCAAGAACAGCCAAATGAGGCAGTTTGCATCCAGCATCCTGTTTCGAGCAAGCCTTTTCAAATATTTTAAGGACAACCATCTTCGTAACGCTGAAGAGTTTTGGGCAAAATTTGTGTTTCACCTTTCAGGGAAATGTTATCACAGGATAAAAAATCAGACAAAGGTTACGGTTATCTCATAATTCAAGAAATATTCTGACCCTGGCAATACTTACTCTTACTCTACCACTCCAACGTATGTCTGTGCTACCCAATTACAGGCACCTATGGAGTTCGTGGGAAGATTTTGATATGTACGAGAAAGAGCGAACCTGCATCTAATGATTGAAGAGTGGCAAATCCTAATAAGCGTTCTTTTACCTGCCCGAATTTTAAGTGTAATTTGCATTTTAAGGTTCACGTTCAATACATTTCCAAATAATATCCCCTCATTAACTTCAAGAGTATCGAAGAAATTCCCTTTGTTAAGGTTTCCTCAGACTCATCATCTCGAAATTCAAGTCCCTGAATAGTAAGAAACCGTGATGAATCCACAACAACAGACATGTAGTGTCTGGTTTTCTTCGATCACCTTTGGTCCTGGGTTCGATACCCAGTGCAGGCACTTTAAACTATTAGTCCAATCCCGATTGGCTTTTCTGTGCATAAAGTGGACTTAAAACACCAAATCAACCAACCAACCAAATCTTGAATCAACTTTGAATGTCTTTCAATATTTAGCGTTGTCACTAACGACCACGATTAGAATAATTTGCCCGTACAACAGATGATGTCTTGTGGTTCTGAAAATATTCGTGATGTTTTAAAATCATCAACATTCAACACTTTCCCCAGTTCTTAAGACTGGGTAAAACTTAGGTTAATCTCGGCTATTACAGGACATAAATGAATGAGAAATCACATATGCCCAGGTCGGCGCTCGAATCTTGAACGAAAGTCACATACACATAGCTCTATATATATACACTAAACAAATTAATATTTGTTAATCAAGTTGGTATTATAAGCAGGAAAGTGATATCATGCAGAATACACCGCTTTGAAAAGGTGAAAATCGTCATACTCTTATAAATGAATTATCTTATTATTCGATATTTAATTAACTTCAGTTGGGGGCCCCGGGTGGGGGGGCGAAGTGTCTGACATGGGGCGTCCTCCTGCCCCTCTGGCGTCGTCACTGCTTCCAACCCTCTAATAACTTTGCTGCTGATAGCCTCACCTTCGAAATGGAAGCTTGTGTGTCGGCGAATAATACAAATAACTTGTGTTCACTGTCCCTCTTTCATTCAAAGTCTGCCGTTTTCCTTTTCAGCTTTTCCTGCAAAACTTCCTGTCAGCAAGCAAACCAAATTACAGAATTTTTATTGCCCCTCCCTTGCATCAACTTTCATTCCTACTTTAGGCCTGGATTTATGGCACGTACCCGCTACTGCAGGTCAACCTCGCCCTATGTTTGGTGTTTGCCCCCTGAAGCAACGGTGTCCATTGTTCAAAGCGAAACCTTTGTCATTGGGGAACGGCGAAAAATAGTCTCGGAATACACCCTGGTCGTAAACAAGCTCCCGCCACCCTGACATTGCTGTCAGCTTTCCTCTGAAGTTCGATAAAACTACTTTGTGAAATGTGTTTAATAACGAGTGAAAATGTAGACAGTAGATACTACATGTATTTTGCTCATAAACTTGAACTTTACAGAATAAAAAGAACAGCTACAACGTTCCATCATCTGATTTAAAGAAAGGCTAATCGGGACTGGACCCACAGTTTAAAGTGGGGTTCAAATCACAATGTGCCTTCACCGGGTATCGAACCCGGGACCCCTTGATTACAAGGCGACGATGCTACCACTGTACCATCGGCGAGTCCCCTCATAGAACAAAGTTTCCTTCTACGACGATTATACAGAACTTAGTGCACTTCCTTCATTTGAAATCTATTCTATATCAGCCTCAGTATTTCGTTATTACAATCCAAGGAATAGTATTCTCCTTAAATAAGAAATAAAGAAATAAAAAAAAACATTGGAAATAATCTTCAAACGGACGTAAAAAAATCGAATCCAACCACCTGTAGAATGCCTGAGGGAAACAACAAGAATTTTCTCAAGAAAGACATATCCGAAATTTCCATAACATTCTAATAATTTTGCAACCCGTGCAAATAATCATGTGGTAAAATCTTGTCGTGGTTCCCTGTAAACACTAAAATCACCAAATTACTTCTTTCCATATTTCCCGTATTTTCTCCTCCTCTTTAGCTCTCAGCTGTTCGGAGTGGGATAATGCAAGATTATTTGTCCCTAATTATCTCCTTCTCTTAGTCTTGCTTATATCTTGGACTCCTTAATAACTTTCCCAACAACTCCTTATCAATTTGTACTGCCATGTTTCCTACAATGCTTTCCCTACTTCCTAATAACAATCACTTCTGTACACCCTTTGATGTAAAAATTAAATAATAAAAATAAATCATATCCGTCGGTCCGTTTATCTTTCCAACCTATAGAGCTGAGACTATTTTTACAAGATAACCTCGGACGCAGACATTCCACGATCTTTTGGCCCCTCCTTCCACCTTCTCTACCTGCCCTTTTACTTGATGTTATTCAGAATTGTATTAGTATCTGGAGTACTATGTAACATAAAGTTATTAACCTGGAATATTTTTTTTAAAAAAAATGGGGAGTAACGCTGTGTTTCGAAAGAGTATAGGAAAAAAGTTTAGGTATTCATTCATTCATGCCTCTCTCTAGAATAGTCTTCTTATTTTGACTTAATACACGCTTATCAACGTTTCTAATTGAAATACTTTATTCCAAGCAAACAAGTATTTGAAACTGATTAAAAATTTTGCTTTTATTTTTTCGAGACATTCGAGACGAGACGAGACTTTTCAAAAGCCGTCCCGTCCCGTCTCGTGTCTCGTCTCGAAAACAAGACGAGAAAGGCATTCCGTCTCGTCCCGTCTCGAATTTCAAAAGGCTTGTCCCGTCTCTTGTCTCGTCTCGTTTTCGAGACGAGACACGAGACGAGACGGGACATGTCCCGTCCCGTGAGCAACACTAATAATTATGGTATTAGTGTAGGAGGCCGAGAGCGTTTTGCATTGTCGGCTAAAAATTTAGCTACCAACGGTCCACTTTCGAGTCCCGGTATGGCTGATCCCTTGTGAGTGCCCTTCATGAATTTCATGTAATCATGCTTCATCCACATTATCTTTGGCCAAAAGTGGAGAAATAGTGATAGATATACAAAATACACGATATTGTTGTAGCCTACATACGACTGTCTCTACCAAACATTTCGAAATATAAGCCTTCGTTTTTTACGATAATGACTTTGTAGATGTAATGTTACAGCTTGGTGTGATCATAAGTTGGTTCTCGGTTGCCGAATCAATGTCCAAAGTTAAATTATGCAATCCGAGCACAGCGCACATGATTCCACTAATTAATAGTTAATCCCGTGTGCAGTTTCCATGGACCAAAATTCTATGTATAAGTAAATAAATAATCACATCAAAACCAGGTTTGTGGTTTGTACAGTACTCTTAGACAATGGACCAGCTTACCTGGATTATGTTGCGTTTGGAACGAATACGTCAGATGCAGGTTGATTGGCCGTCCGTATGTAGCCTCGTGGTCACGTGACAATGGCGCTGATGCATGGTGCACTGTAAAAGCAAAGTCGATACATTCATAAATATATCAGGAAGTACAGAATATATAGGTCACATGTGTGTGTGTGTGTTTCCAACACGCTACATTTGTATGTTCGCAATATTTTATGGATACTCACAATCAGTGGCGGAGATTGGGTCCCAAAACTTGGGTGGGGGGCAAGGACAGTGTACTTTCCCCTTGGTAGGTAATATTTAGCATAGTGCGGGGGCAAAAGTGGAAAAAAGTGGGGGGAGGCAACTGCCTCAACGCCCCTCCTAATCGCTGCCGCTGCTCGTAATTATGTATGTAACCCTCTGCTCACAAACAAAACGTAAGGTAAAGTGCCAGTGATTATTTTAAAATAAGATCTGATAACAGTGTTTCACGTGAACAACCTACTCTGGTTGAGTTTTTATTTGAGGACCTCGTGGAAGGCACAGGACTTTGTCTTGAGATATCACCTGGGGAAAGCACAGACACACCTACTGCACTCTACATGGAAATGAAGTTACGTTACGCATTTTTTGTACGACACTTGGGTAGCGTATTTTTTGGATCTGACTTCCAGTTCTGCATTTCCTTAACTTGTAAATGGTCTTAATAACACACTTTGTTTACTCAACAGCTTTTTATTTGCAAAGTTATCTTCGAATAGGTTGCTCCAATCAAACGTGCATTCTCTGTCGAGCTCACGCCTACATCTTATTTCCTGCCGATTTCCCCGGCGGAGTGATTAGCTATGACGCCATAGGCCCCTGGTTCGAATCCCAGCCTGGGCGTTCTTTGTCGGTGTCCTTTCATCAATTTCATGAAATACGTATCCTCATCGTCGCGATTAGCCAAAAGTGTCAGATAAGCGACGCTAAGTAACAAAAATCAAATCAAAGAAAAACATAAATGAAACTGTAGCAGATTCTCAGTTCCCCGGCGTGTTCGAAATTCTGACACCTTTAATTACTGTAATTAGTTTCGTTAGCATGCACGATATTATTTTGTAAAAAGATCCCTGAGAGTAAATTGCTTATTTTTCAATTATATCTTAAGAGATGGAATTTGTTTATGAGTTCCCAATAGATCCCTCATCGTACTTTACATATATTTGCATTACTATTTTGCCATCTGTAATGGACACTGAAGCCTGAACTTCTTTCGTTTTTTGATGTGTTGTCTGCTCTAAACTCTGAAATGTAATACATCCTGCCTCCAGTATAATCAGTGGCGCCAAATTTAGGACCCGAGCACAACCGAGAATTTTTGGTATTAGTAGTGTAATATATTTGTTATTGTTCTTAGTGGTGGATTACTTATTGAAATCCGTAAATAGCATTTAAGGAATTAAATATAGTAGGGTGCATTGTTAGTGTTCATTAATATCATGATATATGGAAGGCAGGATTTAAGAGATTTTTTTTTTTTGTGAACTCAGTACTCAAGTGTTTGAGCCCACCCATTAGTTTGTTGGCCCCCTGGTATTAGTACTTTGTAATTTCCATTCTACTATGATGAAAAAGAACGTGAAATATCTGTGTTGGGCCTACAGTTATATAAGAAATATACAAATTATTGCTCCTCTGTACCAAATAGCTTAGTAATTTGTAAATGGTACGTTCATCCCGCTTATATAATCAACAGGTTAATAAAATTAATTTAAGTTTCAAGGATGGATTGATGTCGTTTATTTTATTTCGCTTCTATGCAACTTTTAGCTAATCGCGAAGATGAGGATGTGTGATGATATGATGAAATTGATGCTCACAAAAAACAGCCATGCCTAGATCGGGATTCGAACCCGGGACTTCTGGCGTCGTAGCGCTAACCACTCTTCTAGGAAAATCGGCGATTAAAATTGGGAAAATCATACTAATTATTATTATGTTATATGTTATATGAAGATATATAAAGAACCATGTAATCATTATATGGCCTATGTGTAGTTAAGATCAGCTGTCCTACCAAAAAACGAATGCCAAAAAATCAATGGATTATTTATTGAATAACAAAAAGGTTGTTTTGTCAAGCCAATGAAAAGTAATGTCCCTGCTGGCCATTCTTTATGTGCGTGTCGTTATTAGGAGAGTTGCGCATACAATTTCACTATCGCTCACGCTTAGCTGTAGCTTCTGGGAAAATAGATCAATTTCGTATTGTATTGATTGATTGATTGATTTGGTGTTTTAAGTCCACTTTAAGCACAGTAAGGCTAATCGGGACTGGACCTACAGCTTAAAGTGGGATCCGAACCACTATGTGCCTGCACCGGGTTTTGGTTTGAGTTGGTGTTTTAAGTCCACTTTATGCACAGTAAGGCTAATCGGGACTGGACCTACGGTTTAAAGTGGGATCCGAACCACTGTGCCATGTGCCTCCACCGGGTATCGAACCCGGGACCCCTTGACTACAAGGCGACGACGCTACCACTGCGCCATCGGGGAGGCCTGCACCGGGTATCGAACCCGGGAATTTCGTATTATACAACAACAATAATTTTGCTTATTTGATTTTGGAATTGGTTAGTCTTTCGGGATTAGTCTTACTGTGAGTATAATTAGTTGGACCTCAACAAATGCCGTCGCACCAAAGTATTTTCAACGAATATAGATGGTCTTACTTTGTGTTTTGAGTTTCCCCGTGTGCAGGTGTTTCTTCTGCCTCGCCCTGGAGTTCTGGAACCACACCTGGGTCACCCTCTTGCTCAGCCCCGTGATCTGCGCTATCCTCTCCAGGTCTTGGCCGTCAGGGTTCGAGTCCAGCTGGAAGTTCGCCTGGAGAACCTGGAGCTGTTCCTCCGTGAACGTTGTCCTCACCCTCTTTGCCTTGTTCTTCTGGTAGCTCTCCGATTCGCCTCCTTCTGAAAGAGACAGTTGCATTTTCAATCTGGGACCATAAATATCAACTTCTTCTTGATCTTCATAATTACTACCAACACCACTACTACTACTACTTATTATCTTCCATGGTTTCGAGGGAAGACGAGACTCGGCAGTACCTGGGACAATCCACGAAAAGGAATGCTTCTGCTCTTCCCGTTCTTCTTTGTTCAACTATGAACGGACAGCAGATATCGACTGGCCCCAGCGTGATTTATGTTTGGGGCTGTACAGTCAACGAATTTAGTAGTACTGTGTAATTCATACAGCGCAATTTTGATTCACTCATTTCAACGTGTCTTTTTTTTAATTAAGTAGAAAAGCTTCATTTTCAAGGAGAAGAATTAGTAACTAATTACACACAGGCACATATATATCTAGAAATAAATATATTTCGGGGCGGTCCGAATCAAGTGTCTCAGATATAATAATAATAATAATAATAATATGAAATTAAGTTAATTAATATTGTATTATTATCGTGGAATGTCTGACGGTGCAGGTATGAGTCTCGCAACGCAAAGATGATGAAACAGAAGCTTCGCAGGCAAATGTCCGGTCACTGCCGGGGTGAGCGTGGTGAAATTGTGAAATACGCACAGCGCAAAAAGGGACGACAATAATCGGAAAAGGGCTGGAGATCTTGAGAGAGAAGAAGGGGGGGGGGGGGGGCTTCGAGACTCTGCGTGCCCGAACAGGGAAGTTCCATCTTCCCATGTGTCTGCCATTCTCGATCACGACGGTTATGGGTTTATAAACACATTTCGTTTTGTTATTCAACCTGGTCAGGTTTGTACCTCAAACCAGTCTTTTGGGGGTACATGAACAAACGAGTGCCGAGCCATTAGGGCTTCGACATGTTATTATTACATTAATAGATAAAAAGACGGTGTAACAATAGAAACATGACAGCACGTATTCATGCAGAACAACTGTCCTGGCAAGGAAATTACTGTTAAATAGATAAAGAATTGAATATTTATTGAATAAAAAAAGGATTCAGTTGATGAAAAGTAAAGTTATTAATATTTTTATGCATATTATCATCGTTCTGTGTTATTTATATCAACAATGATTACTGAAACGTATAAGCTTCAGACTGCATCTCCTCAAGCAAAACTGTCACAAACATGGAGAAAATGTGTTCTAATCGCATGGCCACGAAAGTAGGTGGATGACAGAAGTTCGCGCTGTTGCCACGTCGGAGCACAACCCCGTGTGTTCGGAGGTTTAAGAGTATGAAATATCTGGCTGTGGAGTTGGTCTTTGTAATCCGTGTGATACAAACTGACAGTATTTGCTCGAAAGGTCGGGGATGACACAAAAGTGGCCCGTAGAGAGTTCGGTCTGACGCTTGAACTAGGCAACGCAGCCCGGTTGACGTTGCCACACAGTGCGCGGGAACCAGCGACTTTTGTCCCGCTCTCGCTTTGCTTTTCGCATATGTGGCACCAGCGCAATTCTGCCCAGCCACCTATTTTCATGGCCGTACGTTTAGTGACTATCACTTTGTGTCCACTTTGTGACGACTATTTTAAGTTTCCATTTTGGGAAGCCACGCGAATTTGGGTGAAAATGGCAAAGGAAAAAAATGACAACGGATATAATGGGAAAGTGAAAATGGCAAGCGGAAAAAATGGCAACAGTAGAAATGGCGAAAATAAAAGTGGCAAATACAATTATTTTGATTTTACTTGAAAATTGAGAAATTATATACGTGAGTAAATCAAAAAGTAAGTTACACCCCCCTGTAAAAAACAAACAAAACACATTAGAAAGAAAATATTATTATACGAAAACGCATGAACATTTAACTTTTTTCGACATAGTCACCAAAGTGTTCCAATCACTATTCGTATCGTGTGACCACTTTTTCGATTCCTTGCGTGTAAAAATTCCGTCCAATTTCTTTGAACCACTTTGAGACTGCTTCCTGCACTTCCTCATCTGACGCGAAACGCTGACCCCCTAGGCCTTGTTTGAGAGGACCGAAAAGGTGGTAGTCACAGGGTGCCAAATCGAGGCTACAGAGCGGGTGAGACTACACTTTCCACTTGAATTTCTGCAGTAAATCCTGTGTGACACCAGCTGTATGGGAGGTAGCGTTGTCGTGAAGAAGAACAACCCCATCACTCAATCTTCTGGGCCTTCGATCTTTAATGGCTTTTCTCAGCTTCTTTAAAGTCTCACAGTATGTTGCGGCATTGATTGTTGTTCCTCGGGGCACAAACTAACTATAAACAACGCATTCGGAATCGAAGAAGATCGTCAGCATGACCTTTCAAACCGTTGGACAGGTTTTGGCTTTTCTTGGTGGTGGCGAATCCTTGTGTCTCCATTTCATTGATGCCCTCTTTGTCTCGGGAGTGTATTGGTGCACCCAGGACTCATCTCCTGTGATGATTTTGCTCAGGAACTGCGGACTATCCGTGGAATAATGCCGAAGAAATGACAGCGCAGCATCAAAACGTTGATTTTTGTGGCCGTCGGTTAACAAGCGCGGCACCCATCGAGAGCATAGTTTACGATAACCCATCTGATCACGAATCAGCATAGACGCAGTACCATAGGATATGTTCAGTTCACTTGTAATCTCTTTAATGTTCACCCTGCGGTTAGCAACCATGATTGCATTCACACGCTCCGCGTTGTCGATAGTGTTCATAGATGCAGGCCGCCCAACACACAGTTCGTCGTTCACGTTCGATCTTCCCTCGTCGAGCATCTGGCACCATTTTGCGATCATGGAGCGTGACATCGCATTCTCACCATACACGTCGACAATCTGGGGATGGATTTCACTCCGATTATGCCTTTGTGCCCACAAAAATCGGACGACGGAGCGAACCTCAATGTTGGACGCCACCTCAATACGACGCGCCATACTCACACCGTGACTACTCGCATACTAAACCAGCTGAAGCACGGCTGCTTCTGGTGTGTGAAGAAAACATTCCAGGCAGTGTTGCCACCAAGCGTGATTATTTTATCTTTCTTAGTACAGGAACACGGGTCAGGTGTACTTACTTTTTGAATCACCCTAGTATCTTGCATTTCACAGTTTGAAATTAAAATTTAATATAATGGTGGTATCTCTTAACATTCATTGTCTTTGAATGGATATATTTTATTTGATGTTTCCAAAAATAATTGTAATGCCTTTTATTTACTGGAGTTTCAGTGGCAGGAGTTACTGCCACTGAAGAATCGTATGTTAATAAAAGGTAACCTTTGAAAATAATTTGAAGCATGTGTAATGAAACTCGGAGGGGCAGCATAACATGGGTTTTCATATTGACTGAAAACAAGTTCACGCCTTGTGCTCACCTGGTGACCAATCATACGTGTTTGTTACTGGTAGGATTTCAAGCCAGCCCAGCCCTTATCTACTTAACTCCCTTCCACTAATTTCGCTCAGAGATACGAACTTGTTTATTTCTTCAAAATGAAAATTGTTAAATCTCGGAAAGTTGGATAGAAGCTATTCTCTCTACGTGTACAAAACAGTCTAATCCCAAAAATTTTATATGGTGGAGGCGTGCTGAGAGGAACAAATTCAAGTGTCGAGGAATTCTAAAAACAAATTTATTGAAACAAAATCCTGTGTGTTGCTATGACCATACGCACCCCCCTGATTACGATGCTGTAAAGATAGCCAAGTCTCGTAATGATATGAAGAATCGAGCTAAACTCACGGCCGGTGTTCCATCGCGAATATATGCAGAGATTCTTCAAGAGCGTGAAGATTGTGTTTGTGGACGACTGCCTCCGGAAAATACCTGTAAGCCTACTATGAGAAATCAACGTCCGTGCAATCCAAGTGAACCTAAAACGCTAGAAGGTTTGTTTTTGGACATTTAGAGAACATTTCATACAATATTCTTGAAGCGATACACTTGTCTGTTTTCTAATTACCTTTCCTTATGGGCTGTTAGTCGATTGGAACATAAACTCAAATTTATGCCGACATGAAACACAGACTGCGAAATTTGTGCATTGGTTAAAGTGCTGACAAATGAGCAATGCAGGATTTCTTACGAGGAGTTGTACATATCCTAAAGTTGCAATGCATGCAAAGTGACAATATCATAGTTGAATAAATATTGTGAATACAGTATTGTAAAGTCACGAAATCAAAGATGAACAAATATTGTTATTTTAATGTAGAATCAATGTTTCATCTTCACAGTTTACATGCGGATTATTTATATCGATTATTTATGATTTGCTTTTACTTTCTTTTTGTCCCCATTTTTACTTTTGCCATTCTCACTTTAGCCATTTTTACCGTTTGCCATTTTTGACTTTTGCCATTTTTACTTTTACCATTTTTTTCCGTTTGCCATTTTTACTTTTGCCATTTTTTCCGTTTGCCATTTTTACTTTTGCTATTTTTACTTTTGCCATTTTTACTTTTGCCATTTTTTCCTTTTGCCATTTTTACTTTTGCCATTTTTTCCTTTTGCAATTTTTACTTATGCCATTTTTTCCTTTTGCCATTTTTACTTTTGCCATTTTTTCCTTTTGCAATTTTTACTTTTGCCATTTTTTCCGTTTGCCATTTTTACTTTTGCTATTTTTTTCCGTTTGCCATTTTTACTTTTACCATTTTTTCCGTTTGCCATTTTTACTTTTACCATTTTTTCCGTTTGCCATTTTTACTTTCGCCATTTTTACTTTTGCAATTTTTTCCGTTTACCATTTTTACTTTTGCCATTTTTTTGTTTGCCATTTTTACTTTTGCCATTTTTTCCGTTTGCCATTTTTACTTTTGCCATTATTATTTTTGCCATTTTTTCCGTTTGCCATTTTTTCCGTTTGCCATTTTGACTTTTGCCATTTTTTCCGTTTGTCATTTTTTACCGTTGCCTTTTTTTCCTTTGCCATTTTTACCGTACAACGTGACAACTACCTCTGTTGTTTTACAGCGTGAACTTTCTGCAATTTAAGTTGTTTTTTAAAAATGTATTGGTTCAATTTAATTGGTTTCCCAGTTCACACAGAAATTATCCAACTAAATGATGTAAGAAGTTGGAAAAAGTTGGCTTATGCATGTGCACAATGATATCCGTTACATAAAACGAGAACTAGGATAAAAATGAAAGGAACAGCTGTTGAGCATATACATGCTGCCCGTACCGTGTTTTCCAAATGGCCCGCTGCAGTCAGATGAAAACCGGCCGATTGGACTACAATGCGAGATTGTCAGCCAGTTCATTTTCCGCAATTATTTTTTTCCACTTTCCGTTTTTTTTTTCTTCACCCTCGGTGGCAGACTGGTGCGTTGGGGCCGCCGAGGTTCAAACGATGGAAAATTAGCCTCGCAACCAGGAAGCAATTACACGCGTCGCTGGGTGGCAGACGTCCCTCGGACGCAGGATAGAGCCTCCACCACGTTTCAGTTGGCCAACAGGAACGCTGACACAATTTAAAGAGGAAATCGCCATTGGATATCCAGTTAAAATGATTAATTTCATACGGGAACAGGAATTATTTTTTTTATGCAGTTTTGTTTCATGCCTGCTTTCGAACCTACATTGTGCGCAGATGGATTAATCGGGACTTGACCTACCGTTTAGAAGTGCGATCCAAACCGCTGAGATCTTTTTCCTGCCATTTTAGCCAATCGCGACGATGATGATGAAATGAAGGAACGGACACGCCGAGTTTCAGGCCACGATTCGAACCGGGAGTAAGGGGCGACTCTTTCTGAAGACACATAAATGTCAACCTCTCTTCCACGTACTAGCCCTGGTCTGCATTTTTCCGGACTAGCTAGGCTCTGGCGTCTGATTCCACAGCCAGTATAATCCCTTGGAGAACTTGTCTTGTATGCTGTCCATGTGTTTTTGTGATTGTCCTTTCATTAATTTCATCTTATCACCATACATCATCATCTCCGTGATTGGCCAAAAGTGGCATAAAGGCGAAGTAAAATAAATCAAGCTAACCAATCAATTAATCCATAGAACCGGCAATACAGCCGAATCAACAGTGTCTGAAGCAGGGACCTGTAACGTAACCCAACTTGTAACGCTGTCAAGTTACGAACGGAACTATCGATATGCGTTACAATGGCATTGGCGTTCCACACAGTACCGGACAGATTGGACCTACCTACAACCTGGGTAAATTAGGCGTACCGTTACTCAACGACCCATTCGCTTCAGGTACTGAGTGGAACGGGTCTCGGATGGAACGGGTACGATCGTACCCGTACATACTGTACCTGAACGGTGGCTACCGGGTACGAAATGGAACCACAAGTTGGTAACCGGTACTGAAGCACAATGACCAGCGCTTGTTATTAAAATACCGGTACGTGGATAGAAATGGATGAAGCGGGTAACATTTGTAACAGGAACTTACAGTACGTATCATAACAGTTTACTGTCAATCAACATTCCACAGCAGCAAATGGAATACCGATAAATATACACTTCTTTGTTTAAAACTAATTATAATAACTTTAGAAAAAAGTAATTCGTGATCTTTCTGGATTTTATTTATCCGAAAAATATGTATAAATGCTATCTAGTTTATCTTTCATTAATTTGTTAATAATGGTATCAGCTATGCAAAAATTTTGAAGACCGTCACTCTGGCAAACTATTAACAATAGAAACAATTAGTTTCAACAAGCTCATGTATATTATACTAATTACAACGACCTGCGCAGAAAGTCGATATTCGTCATTCAGGCAACCTGTTACTAGGAGGCATGTGCACTAGGCCCCATTACTTTTATAATATTTAGAGAAGTGAAATTGAGTTTGAAGGTAGATTATGCTAATTAGAGCACGGCTAAATCAACATGATTGTGGAAAACCGGAAGTTGATGGACGCCATATTGAAAAATGTTACTTCTTAAGATAGAGGAGTGAAAGTCGGTTCAACGATAGCTTATACTAATTAAAGCATGGCAAATAAACATGATTGTGGAAAACCGGAAGTTGATGGACGCCATATTGAAAAATGTTACTTCTTAAGATAGAGAAGTGAAATTCGGCTTGAAGGTAGCTTATGGGAATTAGAGCATGGCAAATCAACGTGATTCCGGAAAACCGGAAGTTGGTGGACGCCATATTGAAAAATGTTACTTCTTAAGATAGAGAAGTGAAATTCGGCTTGAAGGTAGCTTATGGGAATTAGAGCATGGCAAATCAACGTGATTCCAGAAAACCGGAAGTTGGTGGACGCCGTATTGAAAAATGTTAATTCTTCAGATAGAGAAGTGAAATTCGGCTTGAAGGTAGCTTATGGCAATTAGAGCATGGCAAATCAACATGATTGTGGAAAACCAGAAGTTGATGGACGCCATATTGAAAAATGTTACTTCTTAAGATAGAGAAGTGAAATTCGGCTTGAAGGTAGCTTATGGCAATTAGAGCATGGCAAATCAACATGATTGTGGAAAACCGGAAGTTGATGGACGCCATATTGAAAAATGTTACTTCTTAAGATAGAGAAGTGAAATTTGGCTTGAGGGTAGCTTATGGGAATTAGAGCATGGCAAATCAACGTGATTCCGGAAAACCGGAAGTTGGTGGACGCCATATTGAAAAATGTTACTTCGTAAGATAGAGAAGTGAAATTCGGCTTGAAGGTAGCTTATGGGAATTAGAGCATGGCAAATCAACATGATTGTGGAAAACCGGAAGTTGATGGACGCCATATTGAAAAATGTTACTTCTTAAGATAGAGAAGTGAAATTCGGCTTGAAGGTAGCTTATGGCAATTAGAGCATGGCAAATCAACATGATTGTGGAAAACCGGAAGTTGATGGACGCCATATTGAAAAATGTTACTTCTTAAGATAGAGAAGTGAAATTCGGCTTGAGGGTAGCTTATGGGAATTAGAGCATGCCAAATCAACGTGATTCCGGAAAACCGGAAGTTGGTGGACGCCATATTGAAAAATGTTACTTCTTAAGATAGAGGAGTGAAATTCGGTTTTATGATATTATGGATATTACTGCATTGGAAATCAACATGATTAGGGAAAACCGGACGTTAACGGAAAAATTTACTTTAATATTCCTCTTTCCTTTGGTGATTGCTTATGTTAATTAGAACATGTCAATTTATATGATATTATAAAATCGAAAGTCGATGGACGCCATAATGAAAAATGCAATTTATTAAGATGAAGAAGTGAAATTCGGTTAGATTATTGCGCTTACTAATTTGAACATGGACAATGCATATGCTGTCTGTAAAACTGGAAGGTGATAGACGCCATGTTGAAAAAGAAATACATTTGAGTGTCGATTCAGTTTTTATATATTAAAAATTAAATATGAATTCCATCAAACTCAGGTTTTCCAGAATCATGTTCATTTGTCATGCTCTAATTCCCATAAGCTACCATCAAACCAAATTTCACTCCTCTGTCTTAAGAAGTAACGTTTTTCAATATGGCGTCCACCAAATTCCGGTTTTCCACAATCATGTTGATTTTCCATGCTGTAATTTCCATAATCTACCATCAAACCAAATTTCACATTTTTCAATATGGCGTCCACCAACTTCCGGTTTTCCACAATCATGTTTATTTGCCATGCACTAATTACCATAAGTTACCATTAAACCGAATTTCACTCGTATATCTTAAGGAATAGCATTTTTCAATATGGCGTCCATCAACTTCCGGTTTTCCACAATCATGTTGATTTAACATGCACTAATTAGCAAGATCTACCACCAAATCGAATTTCTCTTCTCTATCTTAAGAAGTACCGTTTCTCAATATGGCGTCCATGAACTTCCGGTTTTCCACAATCATGTCAATTTGCCATGCTCTAATTCACATAAGCTAACGTCAAACCGAATTTCACTTCTCTATCTTAAGAAGTAACATTTTTTTAAATATGGCGTCCATCAACTTCCGGTTTTCCACAATCATGTTGATTTGGCATGCTCTAATTCCCATAAGCTACCCTCAAGCCGAATTTCACTTCTCTATCTTACGAAGTAACGTTTTTCAAAATGGCGTCCACCAACTTCCGGTTGTCCACAATCATGTCAATTTGCCATGCTCTAATTCACATAAGCTACCGTCAAAGGGAATTTCACTTCTATATCTTAAGAAGTAACGTTTTTCAATATGGCGTCCATCAACTTCCGGTTTTCCACAATCATGTTGATTTAACATGCACTAATTAGCAAGATCTACCACCAAACCGAATTTCACTTGTCTATCATAAGAAGTAACATTTTTCAATATGGCGTCCATTAACTTCCGGTTTTCCACAATCATGTTGATTTGCCATACACGAATTAGCGTATGCTACCAGCAAATCGAATTTCTCTTCTCTATCTTAAGAAGTAACGTTTTTCAATATGACGTGCATCAACTTCCGGTTTTCCACAATCATGTTGATTTGCCATACACGAATTAGCGTATGCTACCAGCAAATCGAATTTCTCTTCTCTATCTTAAGAAGTAACGTTTTTCAATATGACGTGCATCAACTTCCGGTTTTCCACAATCATGTTGATTTAACATGCACTAATTAGCAAGATCTACCACCAAACCGAATTTCACTTCTCTATCATAAGAAGTAACATTTTTCAATATGGCGTCCACCAACTTCCGGTTTTCCACAATCATGTTGATTTGCCATACACGAATTAGCATATGCTACCGTCAAACCGAATTTCACATCTCTTTCTTAAGAAGTAACATATTTCAATATGGCGTCCATCAACTTCCGGTTTTCCACAATCATGTTGATTTAACATGCACTAATTAGCAAGATCTACCACCAAATCGAATTTCTCTTCTCTATCTTAAGAAGTAACGTTTTTTACTATGGCGTCCATGAACTTCCGGTTTTCCACAATCATGTCAATTTTCCATGCTCTAATTCACATAAGCTACCGTCAAACCGAATTTCACTTCTATATGTTAAGAAGTAACATTTTTCAATATGGCGTCCATCAACTTCCGGTTTTCAACAATCATGTTGATTTAACATGCACTAATTAGCAAGATCTACCACCAAACCGAATTTCACTTCTCTATCTTAAGAAGTGACATTTTTCAATATGGCGTCTAATTTCCAGTTTTACCAAAATAATTTTGATTGGCAATGCCAGGTCAACCCGAATTTCAGATCTGTAACTTAGATGGTAACATTACTCAATATGGCGTACATTAACTTTCCCTTTTTTCCACATGTATTATTAGTTGGTAATATTCTAATTACATAAACTATCATCATGTCGAACTTTCAATATCTTGCTTGAAAATATTTTTTTTAAATATGTTCACCTTGCACCCAATATTACGTGTATTGGTTATATAAAAGTAGCATTATTAATAACAAATCTCACGATTCCATATTTATTTATATATATACAATTTATATTTTATTGCCTACAACCTCCATTAATATTAGTTCTTATCGATTTTTCAAGAATTCAACAATGAAAGTTTTAAAATGAAGAGTTACGTGACTCGTATATTTTCTGATCCATTCAATACCCATTTGATTTGCTGAAAATAGGTTTTGTTACAATTGTACCCGATCCTAAAGTTCAGATATACTCATCATGAATTTGTACCGGTATGATTCTAAGGAGAGGTACGTACCGTAACGGAACCGGCTTACAGATAAGGAACAAGTTCCATGCTTTCTGGTACGGGTATTTTAACGTTCCACTCTGTGTACCCAAAGCTGTCGTCCCCGAAGCACTCTCGGGTACGAACGGAACGGTATAGCAGAAGCGTTACTGTTCGCCTTACCAAGAGGTTCTGGTATTTTCCTTGGAACGGTCCACAGCACTTGGGCCGGTACTCGGTACCCGGTACGGAAATAACGCGGAACGGTGACAAATACCAATGAATTGCGTTACGTTACAGGTCCCTGGTCTGAAGTAACTTTTGAAGATGGTGCCGCTCCATTGGCTGAACACGATAATATACAGACATTCGATCTCGTCGCCGAAGCTCCAGGTTAGAGTCCCGGTCTTATTATGGGTGTTCTTTGTGAGTGCCCCTTCATCAATTTCATTTAATCATCACTCATCCTCAGTGGCGCAGGAACGTTTTTCATTTTGGGCGGTACAAAATTCAACTCCACACACACGAGCGCGCGCGCGCTCGCATGTACGTATATATCAAGTGTCTCACAAAGGGATTTACACTATTTGAATGTTAATAACAGAGAAAGTATTACAGATAACCTGATGGAACTTTTTGTATCTGGATCTGTCATGATTAGTGCTTATTGCCATTCATTTGTTTTTCTCTAATTTCAGTTCAGTTGCCAGTAGTGACAAGTAATTGACAAGATGGCTGGACACTTTCCCTTGAGCAACGGAAGTGGATTTTAAAGTGTTTTTTGGAAATGTGAGAACATGAAAGAAGTGCAGAGACGATGGCGGGCAGAACTTGATACTGCGCCACCGTCACGTGTAACAATTACGAAATTACGCGACTAGTTTTAGAGGGAAGGAACTGTGTGTGATCTGGAACGGTGTGGCAGGAAGAAATCAGTATCGGACGAAAGAGGGATGGAAGCAGTGGTACAAACTTTCACAAGATCCCCCAAGAAGTCCACACATCAAATTCTGCCCGCCATCGTCTCTGCACTTCTTTCATGTTCTCACATTTCCAAAAACACTTTAAAATCCACTTCCGTTGCTCAAGGGAAAGTGTCCAGCCATCTTGTCAATTACTTGTCACTACTGACAACTGAACTGAAATTAGAGAAAAACAAATGAATGGCAACAAGCACTAATCATGACAGATCCAGATACAAAAAGTTCCATCAGGTTATCTGTAATACCTTCTCTGTTATAAACATTCAAATAGTGTAAACCCCTTTGTGGGACACTCTGTATATTTGGGGTGCGGAAAATTCCATTGCAGAACAACACACATGAATTTCTGGCTTTTTAATGGAATGTTAAGATAAAACATTTTTGTCTTTATTGTTTTAGAATTTATGGTTATTTTCAAAACATGTTTTAAAAACACACAACAATTCCGAAACATGCAAAGCTCTAGATCTTGTTCTGGGCTCATTTGGAATTTAATGGAACGGAAAATCAGAAGTTTGTAATATGAAAGTCGCAAACATACAACTATTCGTTTTAATACAGAGTGCGATCTGAAGGGGGGATGTGGGGATTTTCCCCACCCTCTGTCTTGAAAAATCCCAACCTCTGGTTATGAACGACACATCCCAACCAGGGATAACTATTTCGCACTCGCTGGATATGTAAACTATGTTCTTAAACAAGGATAGTGTATGTGAGGTTGACATTAATGTAAAGCTATTTTTCTTAGGTACTATTGACAAACATCTGTAAGTTAATTGATATAGTAGACTACTCCCAATAAGTCCATCACTTCCTCTGAAAAAATCAAAGGTCGCAACCTTTATTAATGTCTAGGAAACATCGCCACTCCATCTCAACCAGGAATGGTATCGACATGAGAGGAGTCGAGACTCCTGTGTGATGAGGTCGTTCTCGTTCTTGTACTTTGCTTGTTCTTGTCTCGGTCTGTACTCAGAAGTTTGTCAAAAACTTATTCTAGATTCACTTTCTGCTCAGATAGGCTAGTTATAATTTATATAATTTCATAGGTAGTAAACATTTTCACAATTTAGTTTGTGACAATTGTGAAAGCATTGTCTAGGAAAACTCTTTTTGAAAAAATGGAAAAGAAAGAAGGTCAGTCGTATAGCTAATCTTCTGAAGCAGATAGGCTATATATTTTATCAATCAATCGACTACTACTTTAGAGAAGTGTACCTCACCCCTTACAAAAAGGGGCATTAGCCTGCAACATGACTTCCTGAATCTAAATTTTATCTTATTCAATCACTTACGCTTCTTTTAAACAATTTTCATCTCATTAAAAAGGTTTCCAAGAACACAGATGAAGTGAACTTATAGTACGACAGTATAATAGAATAGGTTAACTGTGGTTTTATTTTTTTTTGGAAAGGATGATAATGTTTGTAAACAATATAAACATTGTGTTAAGCTATTTGAAAATAAGTTCTTTTGTAGCAGCAGCATGCGTCTTTTAAATTATTTTAATGAGGGGGTACAAGGGGTACAACTTGGATCTACGGATTAAGGGGGTACTGTACCCTCTTCAAAAATTGGGGGGGGGGATAAAATATACTCCTGTACCCCTAAATTCCTGCGCCACTGCTTATCCTCATCGTCGAGATTAGCCAAAAGTGTCAGAAAAGAGATGTAAATATTTTTTTGCTGAGTGAGACCGTGTTTCTGCAATAATAGCGCTCCAAGAATATACAATATTATCATATTTGTATGCATGCATTCACTGTTGTCACTGATTTATTTTTTTTGTCGGACAACATAACGTAAGTACTCTACGAAAACGGGATCATGGTAACAGAGAAGCCGCCAGGATTAAATGCTGAGATTGTTGCTTGTGCTCAATTCATGCATTGTAGAACGGTATTTAAACGCTGTAAAAATATTTCGAAAGCACCTTTCTGACTTCCGAAATACGCTTCCCTTTGCGTTCTCTTTGCAGCTTTTTAGAATCTTAATTCAGATTTATGTTCTCTATATTGATGCGTTCACTGGTTTCAATAGTATAAACTACGGGAATGTGATTGTGAACGCTTTGGGGTCAGATGGTAGAGCAAGGTCCCCATACAATCTCGCTGACAGGCTACTGGCAGAGAGTGAAAAGATTTCAAGGGATATCGACGATGTGCATCTTACCTCTCGGCCAAGCGGTTGAGTGTAGACGTCAGGCGACAGAGCACGGAGTCCTGGGTTCGAGAGCTCACGGTCTTCTTTCCCGTGACAGGCGGCGACGCACAGGCTGGTCTTGGAGAGATAGCCCTTGGGAAAGCTATTCGGGCGGCGGCTGATCTACGCCTCTGACTTACAAACCGTGGTACTGAGGTTGGTCAACTCACATATGAACTGTGCAGTTGCCTTTGGCGAAAGCTACGTCTCGGAGTGCCGAGCCAAGCTTGAGACCTGAAAAGTGCACGAGGTCTTCGCCTGGTAGCTGGTATTGTCTTAGAGCTTCTACTGAATTCTGAGGTGTGACTGACTACCGAATTCTAGTGCCTAGCTCTTTTAAGCTGCTGGCAAATACTTCCTAGCTGCATGGTCAGCACTTCCGCATTTGCCGATGACGGGTTTGAACCCGGTGCCGGTAGTAACGAAGTATGCAGAGCCTCCTGACGTCATGTGCTTCCGCTATTTGTGGAATGTTGTGTTGTGTAGTGTAATGTCGCTTGACCGAGCACTGATGTCTGGAGAGAGATTTTACCTTTTTACAGAGTCTCCCTTGAATCGTCCCACAATATGATCGATAGCGCGAGGTCCTTTGCGGTGACACGCATCGCACATTCTTATCGGCGGTCCTAATGTATATACGCACAAGCTGCATAAGCTGAGGAATAAAGGGTCAGGGGCCTATGTAAGGGGGGTTGTCTACCATGACCATCAATTAATTGTGAGCTTTTTTTTTTAAGGTTAATTTTTAATGTAACTTGCATAAACAGAATTGCAAATTCTCCTCTGGCAATGAAAGAAACGTCTCATGATAGCCAAATTGTTATCTGCAACGGATCCGAATAGCAAAACATATACGAGGAATAGCGCTACTTGCATTCATTAAGCTGCCTCTCAGATTGTGTAGTGTTAATGTTGACGCCTTGTAATCAAGGTCTCACGTTCGATACCCGATGGAGGCACAAAGTTGTTCGGATCCCACTTTTCTATGCATATAATGGACTTAAAACTAACTCACAATATTCACAAAGGTATGTGGGTTGTTTATACTTGGTGTTGTGCCGGTATACCCGCAGTAAGTGTAAGCTAACGAAATGTATAAACTCTTCTTTGGCCTTTTTATGTTCCACGTTGAAGATTTGCTTTTCAATTCCTTGCATCTACTCTTTTGTATTTAGTGCCCTCCTTCCCCATTCACCCTCTTTCTAGCCTGATCTTCCTTTGCCCCGTATCCGTTTCGTTGGTTGGTTTGAGCTTTCTTATGCACACACCACCACTCAGCCCAACCTTCGTCGATTCTTACCAAGGGCCTATCACGCTCACGTGTGGCAGCTGTGGGAACTATAATCACATGAACCTCTGCAACAAGTATGGCTGCCTCTATTCTGTCTCAATTACTCCTAGGGCCTATCACGATCATAGGCCCAGAAGGTAGAAGCGGCAAAACCAATACAAAAAACCCCGACGCTTCCTTTTATTTTCCCGTCGAGTTGGACTGCGTGTCTAGTGTGGATTACATCAATCCTAGGTCCACCAGAAATCCAGGAAAAGGTGTGTTCAATTGTTCAATTGTTACTCTTTGTAGGTACATGGTGACGCATATATTGTATCCACGCCGACGGAGTGGTTAACATAGCGTTCTACGACACCAGTGATCCCTGGTTCGAATCTCGGGCGGGGTATGGGTATTCTTTGTGAGTGTCGCTTCATCAATTTCATCCTCATCGTCGTGATTAGCCAGAAATGGCAGAAAAGCTACTCTAAATAACAAAAATCAAATCAATATTGTTTCCAGGAATTTCATTTAGTAACCCATTCCGAATCTCGCAAGCTTAGGCAGCTGCAAGACTCGCATACAGTCTGCCATTGAACGTTGGCCGGCTCAGAGAAGAATCTCTACAGTGGAGGTCTTCATCTGAACAGGTTCAGTAGTGTTTATTTTATTTCTCCAATTTTCTTCCTTTCTTTCTCTTTTTCGTGTGTTTCTCTATCCCTTTCTATCTATCTACTACCACTTGCCTCTCTTTCGTTCTTCCTGTTTCTTCGTCTTTTTTCTTTCTTAACTTTTCTCCTTTATTTCTATCTTTCTTCCTGTTTTTCTCAATTCTCTTTCTCTCTTACTCTGCTTATCTTTCTCTTATTCTCTTTCCTTCCTTTTTTCTACTCTTTCTCTTACTTTTCCATACCTCAGTGTTTGCGTCATTGCTCATCTATAAATAATTCTTAAATCAGAAGGGCGGGCTAGAGTCACCCACCCCCCGCGTCCACTCAATGACGACGACGCTGTCTCTTTTCAGTATCATCTCTACCAGAATTTTGGACTCCAGCCGTGAGGCAGTAAAAGGAAATGGCACGTGACTGGGTTCGGTCGGATATCTTTATTCCATTTGTGATCCGTCGTGAGTGCGATGAATGTGCTAATGTATTCTTTTGAGTTTTATGGAGTAATTATAGGAACTGGTGTTCTGATGTGGAAGGCACAGGGACAAGGTGTTTCATAAGCCAGAGGGAGATAGCATACAGTGTCCGTTTGTTAAAAGTTGTGGCTATCAGAGACTTCGACAGAAAATTGCGTTTTGCTTTGGTGGCCGTGAATACTCTCTCCTCTTATTTCACTCGTTGTTTCTTTCTCTCCCTGTATTGCTTTGTACTTTCTCTTTTCTTTCTATCAGTCTTTCTCTGTATACCTGTTGCTATTTTTCTCTCTCCAGTGCCTTTTCTCTCTCTCTGTCTCTCTCTCTCTCTCTCTTTGTATCATCTCGTTCTTTCCCCTTTTCTCTTCTTTTCCATTTTCACATTCTCTTTCTCTTTATTTTTATGTCTCTCTCTGTCGCCTTTTCTTTCTCTTGTTCATTCTTTCTTTCTGTGTTGATTTCTTTCTTTCTTCTCTTCATTCTTTCTCACCGTCTATCTCTTCCTTCTTTTTGCTACGTATCCATCATCTATAATGTGGATCTCTCTCTCTCTCTCTCTCTCTCTCTCTCCCCCTCCCTCATTACCTTTGTTTTCATTCATTTTTCCTTCTTTTCTCTTGTTTCCATATTTCTCATTCCCCTCCTTCTATTTAGGTCTGTGTCTCACTATATTTCATGCGTTCTTTCCTTTCTTCTATTTCTCTATTGAATTTTGCTTCTTTCCTTATTTCCCCTTTCCTTTCTTCTCTCTCAACTGTTTTGTCTCACTCTTCCTCTCTTTTATCTTCATTTCCTATGTTCCACTCCTTTCTTGATTTTAACCTCTCTGTATGCTTTCTTCCTTCTTCCCCTTTGTTTCATCTTATCATTTCTATATTTTACTACTTTTTCTCTCCAGTGTCCCCCTCCCCCTCTCTCTCTGTCTGTGTGTGTGTGTGTGTGAATCTAGTTCTAGTGAGGCAGGAAAGTAGGAGAAGACTGTTTTACGGCTCGGCCAGAATCCATCCTCCCTCATCCTGTTCTTTTAGGTGTCACGCTTATATTTGGCCGTACTTTCCTGCATGGGAGGGTTGACCCCACCAACCCCTACACTAGACACTGCCAGCAGCTGCATCAGTCTTCTAGCTCTCTCTTTACTCTAGTGACTCAGTCTGTTGTAATCCTCAAATGTCGGTGCCGGTCGTCAAAGGGATGAACAGACATACAGATGGACTTTACACGCAGAGAGACTGTCTGATTCATTGACAATAATTGATCTGCAAGACTTCTCTGTCGCCGCTCAGTTTACTTTTCCAACTTCGCTCGCCCCCCGGGCACAAGAGCGGAGATATCTCTGTCCTGCTACTTTTAAGTTGCCCCCCTTCTTCCAGCATCCAACATCGGCGTCAATCGATCCGTCCCCCTTTTGGAAAATGACGTTAAATCGCTCCCCCCGACTGCGGAAAGAGGAGCTTGTAACAAGGGCGAGGAAGATTACAGGAAATTTTCCTTTCGCTGCTCACGCCAGCCGGAAGAATCTGAATTGTAGATGGGGACAAATCAATTTTCTGCCTATTTCACACCTCCTAAACAGAGGGGGAGGAACAAGGGACCTTTGCTAACCCCCGCCCAATCGATTAAGGCTTTTGGACCGAGAGAAGGAAGTACAAGCGCCGATTCTCTCTCTCTTTCAGCGTGTCTTTGTGCCTTGTCTTTGGATCGTATGGAACTTTTGCTCATCAGAGAGTCCGTCTCGGTGTTGCGTAGGATCTCCCATAATTTGCTCCAGATGGAATAGTTGGGATGCTACGGAGACGAGACTTGGTACAATCTCGTCTTGCGTCTTGAGTAAGGATGCATGTTTCGTTATGGGGCTCGTATTGCAAAAACATCTCTCTCCTTCTCAGTTTCATCTCGTGTTACAAATGCCTTTCTCGTTCTAGGTTTGTGTCGATATTGCAAATACAGTCTCGTAAAGATGGTCTCGTCTCAGTATCGATGAGAAAGTCTCTAGTATCCAAATAATAATTACAAAAAATATTTCGTCTCACTGCCGAGGGAAAGTCTCTAGTCTCGAAATAATAATAGTAATTACAATAATAATAAAATGTTTCCTCTCAGTATCAAGTAGGGAATATCGAGTCTCGAAATAGTAATTTAAAAATCGTTTCGTCTCAGTATGAAGTACAGCGCCTAGAATAACGTAGTGAGGAAAACGGCATGCTTCTGCACTCTCTGAATGGTTCCACTCGAAAATGATCCACTAGAGGCGCTGGTGTTGACCCCGGTGCTTGGTGTTCGACTGCTTACAATGGAAGTAAATGGAGTTTTCGCTGCAACGTCTGATTCTTTTACATGAAGCATTTCTATGAATGTGATAATTGCTATGATATTTGGTACAGTGGTCGCGAAGATATTAACGAACATTCTAGACAGTCGACCACGTCCTGTTATCGTCATACTTTCGTTAATAATACGGGAGAAAAAATACGCGTGGAATGCTCTTGGCAACTAAATTTTTGTGTATTTTGATTGATTGATTTAGTTTATTTTACTTCGCGTTTTGTGCCTCTAGGCTAATATGCGAAGATGGGGATGAGTGATGAAATTGATGAATGGACATTCACAAACAACCAAGCCCGACCGGGAGCCTTGGCGTCGCAGCGCGATGTGCTAACCACTTTTTTTTTTTTAAAAAAAAAAAGGAAATACCCCCTACACGGAGGTATCCCCCACCATTCACTCTTTTTCTCACTTTTACACTTTTCAATTCTTACATTTTCATTGTTTCTTATCAACTGGACGAACACAAATACCCATGCCTTACCCGGGACTCGAACCCAGAACCCCTGACGTTACTCGGCCACAGGGTCGGGCATTTTTGTGTATGAATTAAGTTCATTATTATTATCATCATCATCATTTCTTTTAAAGATATACACACTGAAGCATTTGTATTTTGGATATTTACTGTCTCTTTTCTTCCGCTTTAAACTAATCGCGGCGATGATGATAATGATGATTGCATGAAACGACAAGGGGAACCCCACAAAACTTTCTTAGTGCCATCGACATGATTGTAAGGAAACTTTCAAACCAATGGGACAAGCGACACGGGATGTTCACACTGTCACACTAGTGACACACACTTCCAGACTGTAAAATAGCATTCATTGCACATGAGGGTCCAAACAGCAAACGACACGTTCATATGGCGTATTCGCGTGCTACTTGTTACTTTGGTCGGAAAGCTCCTTAAAGGAAAGGTGCTGAGACCGAAGCGACGCGCTGCAGGGGGAGTTCCCAACTAAGTGACAAGCGACATGGTACCTTCAGTCTATTAGCAAGCGTTGCTTGCGAACAACAGATAGGCGACACGATAAACCGCACATTACAACTACAGATCTAGGCGACACGATAAGCAACACGTGTCGCTTTGTCGCTTCTGCGTCGCTCAAACTGGGTCATTTCCTCAATAGCTTGCAACATGTTGCCGTGGTTTGTTGTTCGCGCATACGCGATGCAATGATCCACACTACGTTATTCAAGGCGCTGTAGTATGAAGTATGGAGTGCTGCATGAAGGGAATTTCATTCGGGCTACCGATAGTTCTATAAGGCGATGCTAGATGGCGTACGGGATTGAGAGCTCTTCCGCTCGAGTGAATAACGCTCAACGAGCGGCATACACTCGAAGTCGAGTAAACCGCAATTTGTCTGTGGTAGTCAGGCCTCAAATATGGATCGTGAAGTGAAAGACTCCATGCTAAAATGTAGATTTGTCTATCTTACCAATACCCAGTGATATATGGAAATGAAATAGATGATTATGGGCTGAAACTGCCTAAGCGCACATTTTATATACATTGTCACATTAAAATGAATGTTATAACTGAATCTTATCGCCTCATAAAAAGGGTCCGAGTATGAAAGAAGCTGGAAAGAGCTTCTTTCAAGCAAATGACACCTGCGATCTTCAGCTGATGTAAAAATCCACTGATACGACTTCTTCCCGAATCGCAGGAAAGATACTGCAAACACAGCTTTACGCTGAAAGCACCGTTCCAATTTTATTTAAATAGCTCCAGAGAATATTTCTCCCCCCAGTCGGTATCTGAAATCTATCGAGTGCACAGTCATAGCCTCAGAATTATACAAGCAGTTGAACTACGAAAGTTATGGAGTGAATAGTTGTTGCCTCCGGCTTATAGTCGGAGGCGCTAAAGGAGTTACGGCGAGGAGAAGTGCGCTACCAAAAGGAGTTTTATTTCAGGAGAGATTCATCAACGGATCGGCGAGTCGATCGTCACTTCAAGTTCTACAGGTAACGAACGTTGCTATATCTTTGTCTATCATTCTCTCACACCCCTGTCCAGACCAGTCAATTGAAGTGTTTAAATTTAATCGTGAGTGTGGTTCTTATTTCAAGGGGCGAGCCCCTTGCTTGGTCGAGTGTTGACGTAGCTTCTCAGAGCTATACCCCCCCCCCTCTCTTATGATACACCTCACGCAGCCAATCAACTTCGAATATCAGGCTTTCACATAGCCTATCTACGATCCCTTAATCTTAACAAAGTGGTCTTTATACGTGGTGGAGGCTGCAGGCCTTTTTCTTTCATTCATTTCCCCCCGCGAAATGTATGACCAATTTATACGGTATCTAGGGAGAGTAATTAAAAAAAATAAAAAAAACCCTTACCATCCGAGGACGTGCTCCCGCCGTCCAGGATCTCCATGTAGTGAGTCTTGCAGAGCACCCTGTTCTCGTGGAGGGCGAACTCCTCCCCCGTGCTTAGCTGCCGCTTGCAGGAATCGCAGGCGAAGCAGGCGAGGTGGTAGACCAGCTCCCGCGCCTTCCGCACCCAGTCCGTCGGGGAGATCGACCGGGAACACTTGGAACACTTCGCTCCGAAGCTTCTGAAAGAACACGCACACACGTTAATGATATCAGGTGTTTTCAACATGCATTCTTTTATATGTCTTCAAGAGTTGATACCCTCAGAGTATGGAAGGCGAAGTCAGAATAACACAAATATCTTAATAATAATAATAAACAAATTTCAAGTAATATTACATGTTATGTTTTAATCATGATCGATACAATGAACAGTGTTCAAAGAAGCTATAACACTATGTCAGACAGATATATTTGTACACAGTAACTTATTATATAAAAATATATCTTCAAATATTGCCCTAAAATGCTTCTTTTATTGTTCCTTGGCCAGAAAATGTAGAATTTTAAGTTTACAACGTTTCAGACTATTTCTGAGACGAATACATGAGGTTTATGTTGCCTATTTTGCCTATTTTAGTGCCTATTTCTAAGATAACTGTCTTTTTGACTGCCTAAAATGATTGGATGGTTGGATTTCGAGTGTCTTTCATTTTTATATCATAGCCTTGATTTATATCACTTCGTGCTATCGTACAGAGCATAAATTGTGCATCTGCCGGTGGCAACCAATCAGAGTGCTCTGTAGTTGAGAGAAAATACAACAACTAATCAGATTGCATTTCATCGGTCTACATATCCAATGAAGGGAATGGCAAGGCTCTAACCTCATTATTTAGATAGGTAGTGTGCGAAGGATGGGGCATATTGAGAGAGTGCAAGAATGAAGGACACCAAGATCTATTCACCGTGCCAAGATGGAAGGGAGAAGAAAACGAGGAAGACCACGAAACCGCTGGCTAGATGAAGTGGAGAGCGATCTGAAATCTCTAGGACTTAGAAACTGGAGAAACACTGCAAAGGATAGCTGTAATTGGGGAGGCCAAGGTTCATCCAGAACTGTAGTGCCGGATAAGTAAGTAAGTGTGCGAAGGATGCACAATCCTGGTCTGGAGATTGTGTTCTTAGTGACTGTCCCTTCAACAATTTCATCAGATCTCCACTTATCTTCGTCTTCGCGATTAGTCAAAAGTGGCAGAAAAGCGAGGTAAAATCAGCAACCCATTGAAAGAGGGTTTGAACTTCATTTTGGAGTAGTTACAGAAAATCCTGGTTGCAGATCTTAATAGTATTTTAATTTGCATGTGGGGTGAATCCACATTTTTTCCTCCAACCCAAAACTTCTTGATGTTACGGGAACATCTTGATGAGACACAGAGTCATGAGACATACACTGTTGAGAATGTTGATGAACAATTTTTGGGGGCGACTTCTTTGTGGAGGAGGAGGAAGCTGGTCAAAGCATTTCTCATTTCTCAAAAGGACAATGAATCAAAAAGGACCAACGGATACATTGTCAACCAGCTTCGACAGCGCTTTCCCAAAACTATCCTCAGGATTACAGTCAGATGTCACAGTTGTGTGGCATTGTGGGAGGAAAAGAATGACAAATGGAAGTACCACGAAGTGCAAGTCATGAGGCCGTGGTCTGAGGGGGAGGAGGGGTCGGTCTCCCCGTTCTTTTCTCATGTCATATTCTGATCAGATAGCACAATGGGGAATTCAAGAAGAGAGTATCAGAAATACAAACCAAATCCTTTTCTTCTGTCGGACAGAAAACGTTCGCGGCTTCTTCTTTTTTTATTCTGTTTTTTACCCTTGGATCCTCCACGAAGATTCTCCTCTGTAAAGCACGTCAGAGGGTTCTCCCACAACGCATGCAACGTAGACAGTTTTTGAAAAATAAATAGATACAGCGTGATCGTCTTTAGGGAGGTGCCAGGAGGTCTTCGGTTGCTTGTTTTGGGAGCGCCAATCACTCCTTCGGGTCTTGTCAATATGTCAGAAACTCCCAGCGCTATAAAGATGACAGTTTGTGGACCGGAAGACCTGCAGTGTATTAGTTTGACGTATGGTTACTTCACTAAGGAAGGGATTCTAAGGTGCAAAATTATGGTTGGGAAAGGGAAAAAAAGGGTTCTGAAAATGTTTTAAAAAAGGTGCAAAAGAAGGTGCTGATAAAATGCTTATATTCAATTCTCTCATTTTTTCCGCTTACTGTATATAATGCGCGGACCACATAGAGAACTGCGGTTCCGCCGAATAGGTTTTGTTGAAGTTTGTGTTTTCTCTCGCGGGTTTTGCTACAGTATCTTGGGGACTATTGGTGCTGTAATGATTATACAGGGTATCTATAAAATAACTCCGGGGTTTTGAAGCTAAATATTTTATTAAAAACTGAAAATGAGGAAAACGTAAATACATATTTTTGAAGGTAATGTTATCAAATTTTGTTTACAACTTAGTAAATTCCAATATGTGCCCCGTGTGTAGCACGGCACACATCCAAGCGATAATCAACTTCTTGCCACGTCCTGGCCGGCATGTCTGGAGCGATGGTTGCCACAGATGCGATCTTTGCCTTAGATGGTTCACATCATGAATTTTCTCCGCATAAACCATGTTCTTTGCATGTTCTCATAGGAAAAAGTCTAAGGGAGTAAGGTCCGGACTTCTTGGAGGCCATGGAATAGGCCCTTTCCTTCCAATCCACACTTCCAGTTTCTTGAAAAGCCTTAAGCCATTGACGAATGGTTTTGTCCGAAGGCGCAACACCACCATACTCGCGTCGAAAGTTCCGCTGTACAATAATAACAGATCCAGTTTCTACAAGCCATATCATACATTGCGCCTTCTGTTGTGGCGTCGCCGTTGCACTGAACTGCACTGTGTTCGGCTCGGCTCGGCTCGGCCACTTCAAGGTCAACGCTGCACAGCGTTGCCAACCTTTGTTAGAACAAACTCCAAACGGTGTGAATAAAACTTGATGAGCTACTGATTTCAACGTAATTAACTAACCTGAGTTACCTAATACCGTTTGCGTGCTAAAACCCCGGACATCTTTTATAGACACTATACCATTTTATAGCTCTCGTTCTGTTCTACAAAATGAGATTACAGGATTTTATGTGAAAATCATTTATTTTTCTGTCCAATTTTTTAGCAAAACATGAAAGAAAAGGAAGGGAAAAGGTGCTGAGGCATCAAAGAGAGGGTAAAAAGTGGATCAATGTGCTTATCTCACCAAAAGATGCAAATAGGTGCAACAAAGTGTGCTCATTTTATTTGATTTCATGTCCTAAAATACAGTACATATCTCAAACGATCGGTATGAAAACAGCTATATTTTTTGAAAGGTGCTGCACCTTAAAATCCTTTCCCTATTTATCACCATCCCCTGTACTAAAATCAGTAGCGTCGAAGTAACTTGATTGGAGGGTGGATGAAATAATAGTACCACAGGAACGGGGGTGGTTGCGTACAGGGGTATATTATACCCCCAAAGAAGAGCAAGAAGTTTCCTAGTACTACATTCACGTGATCTAGAGAAACTTTATGAAAGACTGTTCAAGATGACTGCAAAACAATGGAATGAGGTCCAGGGCTTTATCTGTTCGGGAATTGTACATTTTCTTTTAACTAGAACTATCATGAAAATAACTATAAGAGTTTACCAAAAAAGAATTCAGAACAAATTTGTGAGTACTGCTATTTTAAGTTGAAGGACAAAGTTATGCAAGTTTTACACAGGGGTTGGAGGTTGAACTTTGTAAGCCCCAAATCAAAACCGTTCCTACGCCACTGGTCAAGACTTCTAAGTATGTTGTAATTTTACCGGAACACTTTACCAAGTTGTAAGCGGGTTCTATTTGCATTATCTGGAAATGCACGTTGTGCGGTTCGTTTTCGTCAGTCGAGACCATCGACACAAGTGCGCATGCGTCAGTGGAGACCATCGGCACAAATGCGCATGCGTCAAGTGGAAGAGTCCAGTGGTATAATAGGGGTGACAGCTGCTAGTAGAACGCAGTTGCGTCCTACTGCCAGAACCGGGTGAGTTTTCTAAGGTATTCATAATAATAATAATAAACAAATGCATACATACGAAATAGTGATCTGAAACCTACAGCGTAGTTTCACACATATTTTCTATCCATTTCACCTTTAGCGTTTGAATTGGTCCGATCAAGCTAGGCTTGTCTTCCACGGTCAAACAGCGCATGCGCGGGAGAGCGTTCTAAGATTTTTATAGGGTACTGATCACCAAAAAAATGAAAAAGTATCTTTCCGCGACAGTCGTATCCGTGTTAATTCGGAAACTACCAGAGCTACAAAGATAAAATTTAGTTTACTGATAGATCTACCAACTTTTTAAGGGACTGCAATACTCCGTAAGTCCGTATGTCAGTTGTACTCCTTGTATTCCTCTCAAATAATTTGAGAAGCGCAAGGTGCTCCTGTAAAAGAAATATATTTTCTAATAGCTCAACAAAAAAGTTTATATTTCACGAGAATTCAAACCATTGTAAACCCATTCTGCTACATTTTGCTACTAGTTAGATACTTTGCGAAAATTTTGCTAGCTGGGCGGATATCATCCCCCCTCACTTCGAGCACTGTTTGAAACCCTTTTTAAGGACATGAAAATTATTTAAAATGGACGTGAAACGATGTAATCAGACAAAGTTTAGTTTGAGGCAATCACGCTGAAGGCTAGTGACCTTTGTGTAAGGGGTACACTTTTGTATAAAAGTAGTCGATTGGAAGATAAGTTATAAATCTGCATCAGAGGAGTATATGACTGACCTTCTTCCATTTTGAATTTTGAAAATGGAATTTTCCGAAACTAAATACTTCCACAATTAGTACTACGGAAATTGTGGGAATTTATACTACTTACGAAAATATATAAATTATATGAAATTTTATAAATATTTCATCTCTATAAGTAGCATGTATATCTTCCCAGTTTTATGCATAAATATATGTATTGAAATGTCATAAAATGTTATTAATTCATTCATTGTTTTCTGCCAAGGGGCAGGTCTTTCCTTGCATCCTCTATGCTGTTCGATCTTCAGCTCTTCATTTTGTAGCATCGTAGGACCAAATTATTTCGATGTCGTCAATCATTTGGAATCTTCTTCTTCTCCGGATCTTCTTTCTCCTCGACCATCCTTTCAATAGCATCCCTTAGGATACAGTATCTTTTCATCCAGTGCCCCAACCAATTTCTTTATCTCTTCATGATTATCTCCAGCATTGATCTCTTTTCCCCAACTCTTTCTAGCACTATTTCATTTCTCACTTTTTCTGTTCATTTCACCCGTCCCATTCGTCTCCATAACCACATTTCCAGAGCTTTCAGTTGTTTTTTCTCACTTGTTCACAGTGTCCATGCTTCCGCACCATATACAGCTACACTCCATACAAAGCATTTCATTAGTCTTTTCCTCAATTCCTTTGTTCATAGATCCACAGAAAATATTATTGAAGGCTTCCTTCGCCATTGCTATTGTTACTTCTATTTCTTGGCTGCATTTCATATCACTGGTGATGATGCATCCAAGATATTTAAAGCCGTCTACTTGATCGATTCTCTTACCTCTCATACTCACTTTTGCCTCTCCCGGTTTTCTTCCGATCACCATTGCTTTCGTTTTATTCACATTCATCCCGAACTGTTCACATTGGGTATTAATTTCTGCTAGCATGGCATTTATGGTTCTTTCATTTTCTGCCAACAGGGCCATGTCATCTGCAATAATGTAGGGGAAAGACAGCAGCCTTGTCGTACCCCTCTTCCAATTTCCACTTCCCTGGCTCATTTCTTCTTCTATTCTCACTGGTACACTTTGCCTCATATATAGGTTGTAGATAAGTCTCCTTTCCTTCCAATCAACACCAATATTCCTCAGGATCCCTGAGAGCCTGGTCCAGTTCACTCTATCAAAAGCTTTCTTCAAGTCGACAAATGCTACAAACATTTCTTTGCCTTTTTTCAGGTATCTTTCCCCAAGTGTTCTCACTAGTCCTATGGCGTCTCTCGTACCTCTTTTCTTTCTAAAACCAAACTGTTCTTCCTCTATCTCTCTGTTCATTTAAGGGAGAATTCACACCGAAGAAACACGCGACACGCAACACGCGACATGCAACACGAAACACGTGTCGCTTGGAAGCCAACACTCAGTAATCAATGCTACCTTTCGAACCGAAGAGACACGGCAAGATGCACGTGTCGCATGTCGCTTACGTGCCTCTCGGACTGGGCCGTTTTCTCAATACCGTGCATCGTGTTGCTTCAGTTTGTTGTTCGCGCATGCGCAGCGAATGCTTCATTCCAACGAGCTGTGTTTAGACTCTAGAAGAGAGCCCAACCGGCATTATGTTTGATCCTCTAATTTGTTGATATAATAAAGTATTGATATGTACAATGTTTTAAGATTTAAACAACGTTCATTTCGCTTTATCAAGTTTTTTGATGCAGCTATCTATCGGCTGTAATTTGCCTTCAACATCGTGAAAAGAGGCCATGTTTTGGCCATTTACCTGACTGCTTTTATTTGAAAAAGTCAGCTTATGGAGGCACTTTAGTCCAAAATATATTAGTCAACATGGAAAAGTACTCTAGTGCATTGTTTTTCAACCACCGGGCCGCGACCCGATACCGTGCCCTCGTATCAACTATAATGAGCACCGAAATGTTCTGCTGAAACTGGTTGACAACTATCATAATCCCAATATCATATTTGAGTTGTGAGTTTTCGTTTTTTAAGTCCATTTTGTGCACAAACTAATCAGAACTGGATCTGCCCGGAGCCTCCCCGGTTATCGAACCCGGGATCACATAATTACAAGGAGACGACGTTACCACTTTGTCTTCCATATTTTTATATTTGTCAACAATCCTACACACATAATCAAACTATTATTACTCTTATGATTATGCTAGAATTTATTTATCAATATTTAATTTCATAGGTACATGTTAATTCATGCATAAAATCTTCAATACTGTAAAGATTTACGAGGAAAATTCTTCGGCCAAGGGCATTGACTTAAAAAGAATACCGTGACATGGTTTCAAGAAGGTTGAGAACCATTTCTCTAGTATTTAGGTATTCGCTTTATTCAGGCTGAGAAGTCTAGCGTATACAGTTTGAGGTCAGTGCATATTATTTCTCAGTTTTCTCATGCACAACATGCTTCTCCCAAGTTTCAATAACTTGCACAAATTTTACAACGCAATTTACATCTAACAATGTCTCTTGTTACATTATGTTCGGGTGACTAATCAACTGATTAATGCAATTATATAGGTACCATCATGCAAACTGAGCAAAGAAACCAAGGGTCGCTTGCCGCGTGCATCTTGTCTCTTTAGTGTGAAACACTCGTGTCGCGTGTTGCATGTCGCATGTTGCATGTTGCGTGTCGCGTGTTGCGTGTTTCTTCGGTGTGAATTCTCCCTTAGAGTGTGGGCGTCTATTTAAAATTCTCAAAAGAACTTTTTCTGATTGTGATATCAAACTGATTGGTCCATACTCAGAACATTTCTTGGTGTTACTTCTCTTCTTTACAGGTACTAAGATTGTTTCCACAAAATCTCCTGACCATACACCTTTTTCATAGATTTCATTGTACAAGTGTAGCATTTATTTATTTCCTTCACCCAGATTTTTTATAAGTTCTACAGGAATTTGGTCACTTCCTGTTGCTTTTCCGTTCTTCATTTCTTTGAGTGCCAATTCAAATTTTTCCATCATGATGGGTAGCCCTTTTTTTTATCAGATAACTTATTTGCAGGTATTTCTGTGATCCTACACAGCCAGCTCTATTTTTAACTTGGAATAATGAAAATGTCAGTTGTGAGGGTATTATATGTATCGCTAAGTGCGTTTCAAAATCCATTGAAAACAAATAGTTCTGGAACGCAACCGATCAAATGTGACCTTTCAATATCTCAAAAACTAGCACATGAGAAGATCTAAATATTTCTACAATAGAAAACCTAGAAAATGCTAATTTAACGCGACATAAATTTATTTGATTGGCCTATCGGTCTGCCTATAGGTATGAAACAATTTAAAGTCAACACAAATGTGATCAACCATGCGAGCTAGAAATAACAAATTTGGCCGAAAGAACAGTATTTTCAATTTAGTGCGATATCCATATTCTCTGCCTATTTCTCCAGTTGATTGTTGTAATCAACAATCAAACCATGCGATATCTGTTATTAAGAAACTACTAAAGCTACATAATTTTGTGGACTAAAAGAAATATCAGGTACTAGTACACTAGTATGTCTAATGTTTCGATTCAGTTGTCCGTCTGCCTGTCAATGGTAGTTAAAATTGACAACAATCTTCGTAGCGACCTATCCTTAACAAATAAAAATAGAATATATTTTATGTGTAAAATAATATATAATTTGTCTATTTAGAAAGCTACAAAGAAAATTTTGTGCAATGAAATCCTGGTGATATAAATTATCTTCATAAGTTCATTAAAATATCTATAACCAATTAAATCAGGGATATGCCAATGTTGTTCTGATTAGTGACCAGATACTCACTGGACCGAAAGGCCATATATTATTTTATCCACTGTTAAGAACTCAACTTTTTTGAACGTGGAGTTATGTCAATTTGTTTTCCTAATTAACCAGATACTCTTCTGCGATTTCAAAATAAACACAAAGAGGAAAATAGTTTGTTGTGAAGTTTAAAGGTCACTACACAGAGATTTAATTAATGAAAAAGGTTGTAGTTAAGAGTGACAAACGGTTTAGAAATGAATGCTGATGTGTTAAACCTACCATTATTCTTTATTTTAAAGATTGCTGCTCCATCTATATATATTTAACTGAAACTAACCTAATATAAATTATTCGATAGGAATTGTTAAACGAAATACGTTTCTCTGTTCTTTCTTAGCTGTGGAGATCTTAATACATAGCATACCGTAACGCCACATTTTCCACACTGTGAATATGTAGTTATCAAAAATCAATATTACTTTACTTTACAATAGTTGAATAATAGCAGCAGTTATACAATATTTATCCTTGTCAAAAGCATATTCGTATGCGCAACCTATCTGTTTGTCGGAATCATATTTCCATATTCTATTCCATAATGCCTTACTTTCATGAGAAATCGTTACCCTAGTGCATCAATGCATTATTTGACGTACGAAGATTTAAACATGATCACTTCTAGTCTGGGGCTTATCCAAAATTTCCTTCCGCGGGGGGGGGGGGGACTATTTCGAGGGAGGTCGTGGAAGTTCGAACCCCCTAAAAGACTTTTCAGTGCCTGTGAAAATTTATGTACTACTACTAATAATACGCATAAAAATGATCATCAAGGACTTTACTTTTCCTCAGCTGGACCTAAAACCTTTTTGGTATTCAATAAATAATCCACTTAATATTGTTTTGGGCATTAATTTCCTTGGTAGGACAGCTGTTTTTATACACATTTTAGTGATCTTGACTAGATAATGAATACGTGCTTTTATATCTATCTTTTTTTCGTCATATTTATATCTGTTCCAATAATAATAAATAATAAATTTATATATTTTAAGAACTTTATTATTATTATTATCATTATTATCATTACCGATTCAACATGGCGCCTGCCTCTGATCACTGTGGAATTTGCTCCAAAGGAATTTATGGAAAGCAACAGGTATTGGCATGCTGTCTGTGTAATACAAGGTTTCACGTTAAACCATGTTTGAAACTTTCTAAATATGAAGTTGAATTTTTTATGGTGAACGACATATCTACCTATAAATGTACGAAATGTTTACAACAGCGTAGCGATGAAACGCCTGTGACGCCACGACCCGTTCCGGTGAATCGTGTAGCTGCTCGCGATAGTGCCAATGAAAACATGGACATAAATAGAGAAAATAATGAAGAAATGGCAATACATAGTGATAATAGTGATGAAGATGATATTGATCAAGAACATCAACTTGGAGGACAAAAGCCAGGTAATGTAAACTGTTTCAGTTGCTGCCATGTTAAAGACATTATGTCAACATTGATCTGGACAGTGCAGAATTTAAGTGATCAAATTCAATCTCTTAAAGCCGAAGTGATTGTATTGAAAGAACAGAATGAAGTACTAATGAAAACAGAAGAAAAAAAGATTCTACAAAACACTTATGCACACGTAATTCAAACGAATCTTCCGAAAGAAAAACAAAACACAATCGGAATGCCCCGCAGTACTCCTTGTTTACCTTTATCTACAGTAGCTCACAAAACTCACACAGATAAGGGATCTGATAAGTTTCTGGGTCAATCAGTGCATTCGATAGAAAACAACCATCAAGCTTCGACCTTGCAAAATGTAAACAAACAGGTGAACGACGTGAAGAAATCAGTGCAAGGTCAGAATCCTTCTACTAGGTTAGCAGTGCAACGCAAAGTTTTTCCTCAGAGAGCTCTATTTGTGACTCGACTTCATCCTGAAGTTTCAAATTCTGACCTTCAGCAATATATTGCTGAAACTTCTTCCGTAAAGAAAATGGTATGTACAAGGCTCAAAACTAAATATGATTCTTACTCTTCTTTTCATGTAGCTGTTTCCCAGGATGACTATGATGTACTATTCGATGAAAATATCTGGCCTAAAGGGGTATTAGTAACAAGGTTTTATGGCGAATTGAAAAATGACATTATAGTTGCCAACAAAAACAAAAGTGTATCTGATACAAGTAGTAACAGTAAGTCTGGAGAAAACTCAACTTCAAAAAACTAAGTTTGTCTTTCCTTAGTAATAATATGATTAAATGTTTTTATCAGAATGTTAGAGGAATTAACACCAAATTTGAAACATTAGTAAGCAATATAAATATTGAAAATTATGACATAATTTTTCTTACAGAAAGTTGGTGTAAACAAGATAGAGATTATTTTATAGATTTAGATCCAATGTACAGGGTGATAAGAAAAGATAGAAATCTGGATTTAAACAAACAGAAATCTGGTGGTGGTGGTTGTCTTTTATTTATCAAAAACAAGGTTCAGTTTGTGATCTTGGAATCACCTTTTACAGAATTGGATGTAATTTGGGTAAAATTAATGTCAAATAATTCTGATCCAGCCATAATAGGATTGCATTACTTGCCACCTGATTTAAACTGTGACTTGTTTGCAAACTACTTTGATTGGGTAGTTCTAGAGATGTTAATGAAACACAATAAAATAATTTTAGTTGGAGATTTTAATGCTGGTGGAATTGACTGGGCTACTGGAAATTTGTATTGCTCTAATTATTATGTTAAAAGAAAGGCTGAAAAAATTGTTGAAATCGCAACACTTTCAAATCTAATTCAGCACAATGTATCGTATGACCCTTCACTGCCTTTTAATGTTTTAGATCTTCTACTTACTAACATTTCCACTTGTAACATTAGTTTTAATGAACATCCTTTATCTAAAATTGATAAGTTTCATCCACCATTTTCATTTTATTTTGAATTGGATAGGTCTAAAAAAGACAATATAGATACAAGGGAAAATAATATTTATAGATGTCTTAATTTTGCCAGAGGTGATTATGTGAATGTTTATAATGAATTGTTGCATTTACCATATATGGTTGAAATATCTAATGATGTACAACAATCTGTTATGGAACTGACTAGAAATGTGTATGCAATATTAAAAAACAATATTCCTTCAAAAGTTAAAAGAACAAACAATCAACTGCCTTGGATGACAAGGAAACTAAAGAGAATGATCAATAAAAAGAGAAGGTATCATGATAAATTTAAACTTACAAATAAGTGTGTATATTACACTACTTATTCCCAATTAAGGAAAGATGTTAAAAAGGAATATTCTAATGTAAAGGAGCATTACTACTCCTCCTTAGAAAACAATGTTAATGGTGATAAGAATGCTTTTTGGTTTCACTTTAATAGAAAGAAGAGAGAAAATACTATCACTGAAATTATTTATGATAATGATGTACTGTTCAATGAATATGATATTGCTAATGCTTTTAGTGAGCTTTTTCACAAATCTTTCTCAAAAAGAAGTCATGTAAATTTTAAAAATATTAATCTTCATTCATACACCAACTTAATTGATGTACCTGTTATCTTGGAAAAGGATGTAAGTGATACAATTAACAAACTAAAAGGCAGGTCTTCAATAGGTCCTGATGGCATACCTAATTTTATTTTGAAAGCAAACAAAGATGTTTTTGTACCATTGTTAACTAAAATTTACAACATGTCACTTACTTCTGGAATATTTCCAGATATCTGGAAAAATGTGTTTATTGTACCTGTAACTAAAAACAAAGATGGGAAAGCCAATGATCTTAATAATTATAGACCAATTACTATATTAAATTCCATGGCAAAGGTTTCTGAACACATAATTGCTGACTATTTGTCTTCTTCTTTTAAACAATATATTGATGGAAATCAGCATGGATTTTTTAGAAAAAGGTCTACTATCACAAATTTATTGGTTTTAATAGACTCTCTTAAATCTAACATTAGGAAGCAATCCCAGACCGATATTTTATTTATTGACTTGGCTAAAGCCTTTGATAGTGTCAGCCATCAGCTATTAATTTACAAACTCGACCAAATGGGATTATCACCACGATTTCTGAAATGGTTTTCCAACTTTTTAGTAAATAGAAGTTTCTCTGTTAAGATTGGTGAAACAAATTCTTCTAAAAAAGAAATACTTTGTGGAGTACCTCAAGGGTCGCCACTCGGCCCAATTCTGTTCGCTGTTTTTATCAATGATGTTACATTATGTTTTAAATCTAGCACATGTTTATTATATGCAGATGATATAAAAATTTTTAAGAGTATTTTAACAAATAATGATGTCGCTGAACTTCAGGCTGATCTCGATAGAATGACATATTGGTGCAAGATTAATGAAATGGAAATTAACTTGAAAAAGTGTAAAGTTTTAAGATGTACTAAGAAAGTTCATTATATAGTCTCCAACTATTTTATTTATGAAAATAAAATCCAAGTGTGCGACAGTCATAAAGACTTAGGAATAGTAATAGACTCCTCTCTCATATTTGATGAGCACATTTCAGAAATTTGCAAGAGAGCAAAGAGAATGCTTGGTTATATATTTTTCTCATGGAAAGTTTTTAAAAAGGAAGATACCTTAATATTCCTGTATAAAACAATAGTTCGTCCTATTCTTGAATATGCAAATGAATTATGGTTTCTGACTGCAACCAGTCACCTCCAAAAAGTTGAATCAGTTCAAAAACTTTTTATCAGGTTATTATGCGCAAAGTTTAAAAAAAATTACTATGACCAACATTACTCTGAATGGTTATCACAGTTGAATATGTCTTCCTTAGAAGAAAGAAGAAAAATGAAAAGGTTAAATTTTGTAGAGAAGATATTAAATTTCCAAGTTGACAGTGAATACTTTTTGAATAATATAGCTTATAAAATTCCCAGATATTCACATAGGTATATCTCAATTCTCACATGCCTAAACAAGGCAAGAGGTTTAGTAGCAGATCTTGTTGAAACCTACAATTTGAATTTATGTTGATGTATAAAATTGTAGGATCTACTGTTTTATTTTATAATTATGTATTCAATTTTTTAATTTTGTATAACATAGTGGTTGTTTAATCGTTATCATCACTTCAATAAATATGATCATTATTATTATTAGAACAATACACAGTTAATTGCACAATATTATATGACAATAAACAATTATTAGTATCAGAGATATAATAGATCTCATTGAAAACTGTAACTTGAAGTGTAAATATGCTAACTTGTTATGTTATGTTATTCTGCAGCTTATGTATTTTATTCGTGTAACTTTGTACTTTTGTATTTGACTTAGTGCTGTATTAGGTTTCATACTGTGCTCAACACTTAAAATAAACTATTATTATTATTATTATTATCAATAGACATATTAAAATCATCAACCTATTATTTTTTTATCACTGTTATTATTAGCATCCCTGATGGCGCAGTGGTAGCGTCGTCGCCTTGTACTCAAGGGGTATCAAGGGATCCCGGGTTCGATACCCGTTGGAGGCACATATTGGTTCGGATTCCACTTCAAACTGTAGATGCAGTCCCGTTTAGGCTACCTGTGCATAAAAGTGGACTTAGAATAGAAACTTAATGTTGTTGTTGTTGTTGTTATTATTATTATTATTATTATATGTGAGTGGTTCGGACCCCTCCAGAAATATTGTTCTAGATACGTGCTGGGGGGGATTCGAATTTAAGGGGGTGTAAGGATAAATGTCTAACCAAAATTACCATAAATTGGGCGTGTTAGGGAGATGTGGTTAAGTCACTGCTTCTATTAGGAGACAGTGAATGAAGGAACTCAATGAATCTGTTACAAGACCGCATATACTAAGGATAATATACAAATGGACACAAAAGGACAGATTCAGAAGTAGCAGCTACTGCAAAAGAAAAATCGCACGAAGCAACAAGTATGCTGAAATGAAACGGCCGGCAGATGACTCTGGCTAAAATGCTCATCTTGGTAATTCTCCTGACATTAGTGGTTATTTAGAACCGCAATATGCCATTAATCTGCGTAGTCGACAATGGAGGAAACCAGAAATCGGGAGCGATAAATAATCTCAAGAGGAGAAAAAGAGAGAAGCTCTCACACACGACATCTTAGCCCAAGTGACAGTGAGTCAGTGTTGCCAACTTCAGCTGTTAATTTATTTCTCAACCTCAACGCGTTCAGGGTGAGAAAAGAAAATTCAATGTAGATACACTCAAAGCCCATTCACTTTTACCTTGATTTTAGTATATAACAATAATAATAATAATAATTCCTTTATTTAGTGGGCGAAGTTCAGCCGTAGGCTGCTCTACCCCCTAACCCTTGTCATGAGCTACACAAGAAAATATAAGTACCATAACAATACATGAATACAGATAGAAAGATTGATTAAACTAAAGAGAAATAAAGAAGTTCACATATACCTACAATTATGAATATACTCATTACAGTAATGTTAGTAAAAAATAATATAAATGTGAAAGAACATAAATATTGAAAAAATACAAATGTGTGTATATATAATTTGTGTATATATAATTTGTGTATATATAATTTGAAGATAGTAATTAAATTTCAATTGTTACAGTTATAGAATATAAGTATTTTGTCGTTTGTTGAGTGCAACCTTAATTTTGCTGCTGTTCCTGTAGAAGCATTTCTTTCAATTTCATTTTAAAATTCTTATTGACTTTATGGATTTAACATTGGTTGATATTGCATTCCATGCTTTGGGAACAGAAATAGAAAAAGATGAGATATGTTGTGTCAGATCTATAGTTATTTTGCAACACGTGAATCAGTACGTCGACTCCTTGTAATCAAGCGAGTTCCGGGTTCGTTAGCCGGTAGAGACACGTTGCATAGTGGTTCGGATCGCTCTTTAAACTGTAGGCCCAGTCCCGTGTCTATCAGTGCATGAAGTGGACTTCAAAAGTTTAACTTTCTTTTTAGAACGAATTACAGTAGAGTCCAGTTAACTCGTGATGGAAGGGAGCGAGACTATCTCAAATTACGAAAAACTCGGACTATACGGAATAACCTAGTAAGATAGGAAGAGGCGAGAGATAAAACAGTATATACACCGAAAAAAACTATAGTATGTTAGGAATAGGATATACAGTATTATTGTGAATATTGTACAGTAAAACCTGTCTATCCCGGAACATGATGGTTCCGAGCAAAATTTTCCGTCTTAACAGTTTTCCTTCTTATACAGGGTTGACTTTAACATTTCACACCACGTATAATGTACAGTACTAATGCATGTACGTACATTAATAAAAATGCGATACAGTCGCAATAAGCATAGCAGAGATTACAATTATGTAACTACACAACATGTTAGTATACTTTTTACAGTATTGTAAGAACGTACAGTACGTACTTATGTATCTTTTCGAACCCGGGACCCCTGGCGTCGTAGTGCGATGTGCATAGAGGGAAAAAGAAAGATTGAAAGATGGAATAAGAGAGGTGAAGAAAGATTGAGATAAAAGTGAAGAAAAAAGAAAGAAACGAAGAGAGATAACATGAAAAATAGAAAGATGACGAAAGAACAGAGGAGAAATAGGCAAAGTAAGGTGGAGAAAGAGGGTAAGAGAAGAAAGAAAGGAACGGAATCATAACAGCTATGAGTATTGTAGCGCATTCTTTCATATCGACAATGTTACCGTTAAGCGAGTGGCAACAGAGGCGTGTTCCACTTACAGTATTGCATTGTCTTCTTGCGAGCGAAAAAATAAAGGAAGAAATTTCTTACTGAGAATAAAGCATTGGCCATTTTCAGGTATCAAATCGGTCCGTTCTGGGGACTTTTTTTCTGTATTTACAGGTTTCCTTCTTATAGAGGTTCCGTGATATGCAGTTTTTACTGTACTTATATTTCTCAGTGCAATAGTTATAATTATGTTAGGAAAAGAATATCTAAACAACATTGAAGTCGCTTTAAAGAAATGGTCAAGTGATTTCTGCTTCTGGGCGTTGCGTCGTTTCCGTTTGCAAACGCAATTCCGTGAGAACTTATAAGAAGAAATGTCAGATATGTTGTTTGCCTCGGACTTTACGGAGCACCGATCTCGAATTATCGAAACACTACTGTACATTGATATTTATTGATTCTTTGAAAGTAAATTACTGGGAACAGTAAACAGAGAACAATTCCATCATTTGTTTATCGATTCAATGTGAAAATTATGAAATGTCAGTGGCGACGATTGGGTTCCAAACCTTCCCCCCTCCCGGACTCCACTAATCGCCACGGGACCTACAGTTTAAAGTGGGATCCGAACCACTGTACCATGTGCCTCCACCGGGTATCGAACCCGGAACTCCTTGATTACAAGGCGACTGCGTTACCACTACGCTCTCGGGGAAGCTCCTTAAGATATTTATATCTTGTAGCCAACGCTAACAGATATTTCGGTAAAAAGAACCTAACAAGACAAAGTAGCAGGATTAATAAAAAGGATAATATTTCGAAATTTAAATGACACTTGGTGTAGAGAAAAGTAAGTCCAGTTGGCAACACTGCTGCAAGTCCATTAAGGCGAAGCCCGGAGAAGGAAAATCCCACCAAGAGAGGAGAGAGATGCAAGTCACACACACACACTCACGCACGCACACACTTACTTGGCGTAATCCGCTTTGCAGTAAACGCTGTCGTCCCGTATGAAGCAGGAGGGTTGGCGGTCCAGGGCAAGCTGACACACGGAGCAGCGCAGGCAGTGCGGATGCCAGGAACGCCCGTTTACCTGCAGCAAGTACTTGTCCAGGATGGGCTCCTTGCACGAGAAGCACAGCAGGTTTTCCGTCTGCAAGAAACAAAAGACCAACAGCGTTGATGAAGTGCTCCTGGAAAACTGCTACAAAACTTGATTTCCGGTCCACAATATGTGGAGACCGCATTCTCCACCAGGCACGTGGAAGATGGCACCACTTTTTTTTTTTCTTAACTTCAAATAACCTCCGCAGAACGAACAGAGGCGAAAAAAGTTGCAGTAAGAAATCCAAGCAGAAAACATGCTTACACAATTATCTTCATATTATCATGCTTCTGGCATATCGGTGGAAAGAGAGCTTTAGAAATAAAAGAAGACGTGAAGGACACCCGCCAAGCCAAAAAGAAGAAATCTACATCATGGCCAGAGGCTTCAAATTAATTTTCTGTAAAAGAACAAAATTACACGAAGACTCATTTACGAACCAGATCATAGCGGATTTTACATATAACTGCATTCGACAGGCCTTTTGAACTGATGGGGAGAAAATATATTTTACGAGTCTGTAATGATAGTGTACTTTTCGGTAGTAAAACTTCATCAAAGCTTTCGTTGTATTATATAATACACTTTTCTAGTTCGTGAAGCCGGATTAGGATATCTGAGGAAGTCAAAAGATATAGTAATGTATATAGTGCGAGTATGTGTACACATTACATAAATACACACATGTCACTGACGTAAGCAGGATTTCTTTGGGGGGCGGGTGTGCTTAAAATGAGCTTCAATTATAATTTTTAGCCTTCATTTTGCCTTTGTTCAAAGACAAAAATGGAAATCTGGAGTGGGTTTGTTACTACTTTGGTTTCCCGAGTTCCTTACGGCTTTCATTTGAAAATGTTCATTTTCTCAAAAGTTCGGGGGGGCTCCATCAGACCTATTCAGCGTACGCAAGTGGCACTAACTAGGGCTATAGTTTTACTCTTTTAAACACATGCCTTCCATACGAATGAAAATAATGTCGAAAAATGCAAGATTTAGAATATAATAAAAATTATTATTTTCAGCTGATAAAAAAATGAATTGAATATTATTAATCCTTACATTGATGAAAGTTCTGTGCAATCAAATAAACTTGATATTATACAACAAACGGTATACATAAATGTATGTTTCTTAGGCAGTTGTTATATTCCGGTGTCGAAAACCAGAGGAATATCGGCGATGAGACTCGAGTTTATCACATGCCACCCAACTAAAAGTCGCTTGGAAGGCCTTGACTTTCGACACGAAGTTTGGTTTAGTTTAATTGCAATATTTAGCAACTCTTTCAGGGTTCAATGTGCAAATTCGACCCCTTGACGGAGTGGTTATCACAGCGCGCTATAACGTCAAGGGTCCCGGGTTCGAATCCCGGCCTAGGCCTTTGTGTTCATTGTGTGATTAACCTTATATCAGTATCATCATATCATCACTCGTCCTCATCTTCGTGATTAGTTAAAAGTGGCAGAAAAGGGATGTAAAATGAACCAAATCAATCTGGGGGGTACCCAAATGTCAACCTCACTTGCACGTAGTACAGCCTGGACTGAATTGTTCTGGACTCACTGACAATCGAATCCCGGCCTGAGCGTGGGAGTTCATTATGATGACCCTTCATCAGTTTCATCACTCATCTTCATCTTCACGATCAGCCAAAAGTGGCAGAAAAGTGATTCCTGCATTCCTTGTCCAGTTCCGCGAATGTTCTCTGGCATGTCCCTCTGGCAACGCGCGATCTGTTGTGCCGTTGGTCATTCCAGTGGAACGGCGTTACATCAATCGAACAGCTGCTGGAGGCGTCACTCAATTTGGTTCCAGCCCAAGCCCGAGTTGTTCGATGCTCATTGTCTCTGTGACTGCGCCGAGAGCCAATTAATACGCGTGACAGTGGAATTTGGAGCATTTTTACGGCACCAGAACAGCCACGTTGCCCCTTTGGCGCTACGTTTAGCGGTCGACGAAAGAACTTTCTACCAAATCCATCTGCCTGTCGCTGCCTTCACTCTCCTCTTGTGTTCTCCGTGCCGAATTATATCACCTGGTCCTCCCACGGACCTCCTACCGTTAAGGGAAAGTCCCTCTCACAACCTCTCTTACTGTCTAGGGAAGAAAAAAGACTTCACTTCTGCATTGAACAGTAGGAGTGACTTTGGTAGAGAAGCCGTACTTGGTAGGTTCCTCAGCAGAGGTTTGAAAAAAAGGGGTTCCTTGGCCACGACACGTCAGTTTTTTCAAAATATGAATAGAAAAGCTACTGTAGCTTAATACCTTTTTTCAATGTTTATATTTTCAACGACCTGAAGGCTCCCTTTATAGAGTATAGCGGGGTAAGAGTGCGCACTTTGTTTTTGATTTCCTATATCTAAGCTACCAAAGCAGTCAGAATCTTAAAATGTATACCTAACAAACCTCAAACTTTCTTCTTTCAGTTCTCTAGGCCTCAGATTAAACTTCTGAATATATTTGATTGATTGATTTGCTTTATTTTACTTCGCTTCTTGTGCCACTTTTGGCTAATTTGCGAAGATGGGGATGAGTGATATTGTGATGAAATTGATGAATGGACACTCACAAACATCGAACCCGGGCCCCTTGGCGTCGTGCCGCGATATGCTAACCACTCCACCATGGGGGCCGGCTTCTGAATATATTTGTTTTAATATCTATTTTTGTAACGAATAGAGAAATGTACTTTTACCACCGACTTTTACCCCAACTGTGGTAAAAGTTTGCATACGGTGGGGCAAAAGGTCGCGTGTAGGAAGCAATATAAAAATAATATTAGACTGCAAAATCAGTTTAAAACTTGTACTGAAATTATGTAACAGTAACTAATTTGGAATTAAGTAGACATGTAATGCAAAGAATTTATATGGAATATTACATTCTTAAAATACGAACTGGTTGTCATTCCAAACGCTTGGTCTTTTCTCATTTTCTTCTGAAAAATATTCCTTTTTGGGAGAGGGATGATTTCAACAGGGAAGACTGATTTTGATGCTCTATAGTTGATGAAATAGAAAATGCAAAGAATGAAGAAGAAAGAGGAACGAAAGTAGCAATGAACAATTTGCCTACTTTGTCTTTGCGACTGATTGTACTGCTAATGGCAAACATAACAGTAGGCAACTTACCCAACGCTATTATATATTTTTTAATCTACTTCCTATTTTGTTTTAAGAACCCGAATCCTGTTGATTCGAAGGTTGACATTTCTATTCCAATTCATTGCTACGACACCACCAGAGGTCCAGGATTGGAATCCCGGCCTGGACACTGGTGTTCTTTGTGAGTGTCCCTTTATCAATTTCATCACATTATCGCTTATCTTCATCTTCGCGATTAGCCAAAAGTGGCAGGAAAGCAAATTTAATAAAGGAATCAATCAATCAATATTTTAATTAATTATCACTTCATGGTGGAACACACACGGAATGAAAATAGTAATGAACAATTCGCCATCTCCGACTACCCACCACGATCTTGTGGTGTCGTGTTATTTCCGCCGTGTTAATCCCGCCGAGGCGTCTTATCGGTTCAATACCGCCGTGACATATGTCAGAGTTTATTTCACTCGTTTTCCTGCAAGCCAGAGTGTCAAAACCGTCGCGTGCAAGAATACGTGCAGACATACAAAATAATCCAGATTTTCTTAACAAACGTCACTTTTTCTTTTTACTCATTTCAAATGGGATTAAGCAGGATTACTTGTATCAATTTTATTTCTTCAGCAATACAAAGTTCAATTCGTTTATTTATTTATTTATATTGATATTATTATACACTACATAAAATCGTTTAAAACACATTAAAAATACATTATTAAAGTCTTGCAAACTTTCTACAATATTCTCTTATTCCTGTACTGCCGACCTTCGTAAATAAGGGACGGCTTCCCATGCTTTCTTTCTATAATTCCCATATTCTCAGCAATCTCGTCGTCTCTCGTCCAGACTCAACTTTACTTTCACTTGTCGTTTTTCAGGATCAGAACTAAACTAGTATTTTCTCAAAGTAAGATCCCTCGTTTTTAGTTTCTTCTTGTACTCAATCACCAATCATATTTCTTTTCAATGGAGGATAAACACAGGTACAACGTCACAAACACGCTTTCACGTTTCGGTATTGACGGTATGGCTTGCGGAAAAACAGTCAAGGAAACTTTGACATTTGTCACGGCGGGATTGAACCGATAAGACACCTCGGCGAAAATGACTCGGACTATACCTTGCTGCCACAGACATCAGTCCCTGGAACCGCGACTATTGCTTATCAAATGACACTCTGTATATTTTGTGTAGTTTTGGTGCCTGCCGAGAAACAAAATCGCTCAGGCAATCTCTCAATCTCCACCCAAGGTGCATGTCAATGATGAGGGAGCCCCGTGGCAACAGGAGGCAATTATGCACAAGAGACGGGCCTCGCTTCTCCAATTCAATAAGCAGCGTCGCGGAGGTTACGTTATTAATTAACCCCGGCGATATTTCCACGGGGGAGAATAGATTAGTTAATTAACACTTTGCACCCCAATACGGTGCGGCACCTGGATCCATCTCAGAAGGACAGAGGGACCTCCCGCCGCGCTTCATCCCACGAGATCGATTTTTGATTGAAAGGCGCCCAAGGTACGCTCGTTTGAAATTCCGTCGAAGCGTCGGGCTGATCGGGAAGTTGTTATTTGCGAGCTCCCCCCTCTCAGGGAGCTCTTGGTGGGCTTCTGGAACGTTAGGACCTTGCAACAACCATCAAGAGGAAAGAACGGGTGCCGTCAAGTATCCAAGGACATACCATGTTTATACACGTGGAACGTGTGTCAATCAACTGAGTAGCCACAATTAAAGTAATGCCACTCTGGAGCCCATGCATTGGCACACGAAAACAATGGATTGACGAACTTTCTTTTAAGTACTGAAACAACTCTTCCTGTTGTTCCTAAAGACTTTATATTAACTGAAGTAACGGGAGTATACTTAAAATATGCAATGAACTTCATCACGGAAAAATTGAGCTTGCATTGTCTATTGTTGACAAGAATGTTGGAATAGCAGATACAGTAAAAGTCCGTTAATCTGGACCCCAATAAGCCGGACTTCGCTTAATCCGGACAGGCACAAAAAAAACAAAAAAAAAACAGATTGCAAGGTTTTAAATGTGGCTACAAGTCAACAAGAGAACTTTCCAAAGAAATGGCAGTCAACCACTGATGAAATTCTGTTTCCCGCAGATTTTGTACTGTACGTATAGTGTATTTAGGCCTATGCCCTTTAAATACATCATAATAAACGTGTTTTGTTGCTATCAACGGAGTTTTAATGCACTTTCTACTGTTCTTTTAGGTTATTTCACTTAATTCGGACTTTCGTTAAACCGGTCAACTTATTCCCCCATTACTTCGGATTAACGAGGTTTTACTGTACTTTAACTAAGTAATAAAGACCAGTTTTGGCATGTACTTACTTCGTTCTCTAGCTTTCACCACATTATGTGGCTTCCTCAGGAGATAGGACAAGAATAGTCAAGATTTAAGACATGAGAAGGTAAGTTAAGGATAACAAGATGAAAAGATAAAGCCACATGATGTGGTGAAACCTATTGAACAAAGTAAGTACATGCCAAAACTGGTCTTCATTATTTAGTGAAATGATGACATGTGGTGTAATTTATGCCTTATCTAAACAGATACTTTGTTTTTTGTCAATGTTTAAAATATAGGCTACGTTGAGTACCGACAAAAACCTCGTGATACTCTGTATAAGAACTTTCAACGTGTAGGAAGGAATCCCATACCACATCAACATTAATATCTGAATCTCGTACTGCGGCCATGTGGTCAAGCTACGCCAGAATGCAATGGAAACATACTCAACCCCTTAGAACAAGACCTCGTAATACAATGGACAACGGTATTCAAAAAGTGATAATGAAGGACATATCTTCCTGAAGAAAGTGAATGATATCAATATGATGAAACCTTTAGATATCGGCACTTTTGGCTAGAAACTACTTAGAAATAAGCGGTGTAAGCCAACAAGATGGCGACGACGACGAATACAGATGAACGGAAAACTTTTGGTAGACCTATTTAGCACAAGAGAGGCAAATGTACTAATGGCATTAATATGGAATATATGTTGGAAAATGTTCGAAAATATGGATATTGCTAAAATATGTGCTAGAAAATAATGTACACCGTGTTCATAAATTATTGGCCGATATCGTAAGATTATATTTTCACCAATAATGAACAGAGATGCATGATACTACCACAATTTGAAAGAGGAATATTTGAAGTTTTGCGCAGACCTTAAATGCATTCGATGTGCACCCAACGTGTGGCAGGGCAGATGTCCACGTGGTACTTCCATTCTCACCAAACATTCTTAAGCATTTATTTGTGTGACGTCTCCGATGGCAGCGCCTTCGCAATTTTGACAGTGTCTATGGGTGTTGAGGAACGTAAACATTGGACGAGACGGGACAGGCTTTTAAAAATTCGAGACGAGACGAGATTGACCATGTGTCATAAGACAAACTAATATTTTCGAGACGAGACAGCATTTCCACGAGGCTCCACTAGACGAGACAGGCCAAAATCTCGTCTCGTGGGCAACACTATTGTCTTTGATGTAACCCCACAAGAATAAATCGCACGCTTAGAGGTCTGGTGACCGGGAACACCCCGGTGGTAGTATCATGCATTACTGTTCATTACTGATGAAAACATAGTCTTACAAAATCCCCCAATAATTATTGAACACCCTGTATGTAAAAATAAGGAAAAATTGCATTTTTTTTAGCATACATACCACAATTCGCAAAAATGACATTGATTTTAGCATGATATGAAGATATGTATTTGCATATAAATTCGTTCCCTGGTACTGAAGAACTTGGTTCATTGCAATACCAAATCAAATAAATAGGAATTGAATGTCCTACTCAAAACAATTATTTGTTCCTGTTGCAAACGAGGAAAGCAGTTTCGGGTGAAGAATTGTGAACATTTGACTCCAAGATCATGTGAGAAATTGTCCTCAGCCCTGTGAGCACTGGCATGAGAAACTGTCGAGGGCTCGTGGAAGAAAAGCAAGGGAAAACCGCCAAAAAGCAACATTTGTGGTTATCATTACCATCAGTATACATTTCAAAGCCCATTGACCGTATTCACCCGAGCAGCCGAGGAGGGCCACAAAAAAAGAAGTAAGGGTTGCGAGTATCCCGGGCCATTAACTCCATATCGAGCCTCGCAGGGGTCGAGGAGATCTGTCACTCGCCTGAAAGCAGAGAGGCCCGAGCAGATGGTTATACATCTCCCCAGGGTTGTTGTTGGGAGTACGAAATGGGCGTGGTGTGAGGGCAGATTTGCGTCCCCGAACCTCCCCTCCTGTGGCATCCGGACAGTGTTGCACGCCCAAAATTATAGTTGGGAGACCATCACCTTCCCTCCGTCGACCATTTACCAGAACCATAACAAATCAATGCCCCGACGGAGGCAGGTGCTGGTACGGTGAGGAAGGCCGTATGGAACAGTAGTAAATGCTGAAAAGATAGAGTGTGAAAAAGAACGAAGTCAGTGAATATAAATGGAGGGGAGGGGTGCGCTTTGTCCTTCTCACGAGGGGCTTCATAGTCGGCGGTAAGTGAACCGTGTTTACGGCCTTGTTAGAAATCCCCTTCCAAGTGTCAACGGTTATGTGCTTCCAGTCCTTGCCTCCCCCCTTTTTTCTTTCCGAGAGGCGACAACAAAAAGAGAGTCAAGGGCTCACCCCACCACCACCGCCACCTTTTCTCATTTTACTGTTATGAATTGCTTGTATGTTTGCCCTAAGACACATACATGATATTGATCCCGTGATGCGCCCCAAAAACAGCAAGGGTAGTGGCACCTCCTCCTCTTTTGTGACAGTGATCTTTTTGCGGACACCACCGCAAGGTTTTACCAAGAGATGATATGGTCTCTGAAGGGCGAAGGCCTCGGAACCCATTTCGTTTTTCCGTTCCGAAAGATTTAATGGACTTGGACCTCTCTGGCGTTCCACGATGTCCTTTTCTAGAACTAGTTTCTCTTGGGGAGGGGGGCTGTTGCCCAAAAGGCTCGTGCTCTTTGTGTTCACCTCAGGAATTCAACGACGAAAATCTCTTGAGCTGAAAATCTAATTTGTGTAACGGATGTAGTTTGTTTACAACAACATGCACAGCCTGTCTAGCTTTCAAACATGTTACTCAGCAACAATGTTGGTTCGGACGGGGATGATTCGTTTGTTGAAACAGTTTCTTCTTCCTTCCGATCGTTCATCTCAACAACGAATCATTCCCATTATTGTTGACACCCGACGATGTTGCTGATTAACATGTTTGAAAACTAGAGGCTGTGCATGCTATTGTAAACAGACTAAAGTTCAAATCACCAACCCTGAGATCTTCCGTAAACAAAACCACGTGCATGCAGAAAGCATTGCAAACTGTCACGTACACAAACTGCATTGTTGTTCTTTGAGGTAGAGGATCATAGATGGCAGCATGCAAAAAGAACGACGCTTATATTTGATGATGCTTAAAGCAGTTTAGGAAGTGGGCCAGAGATGGCAGCTCTCAAGAAAACGTACACAATTGTAAAAAGAGAAAAAGAAAAGAGCTGATGTGGTAAAATAATGATTGTAGATATTAATACTAATTATAATGGAAGAAATAAATGAACTTAGCACAATAACAGGATATAAATAAGGTGGAAAGGGTAATTAATATTTAGTAATAACATATGTGATCATTATATAAAAATAATGAAGTCGAATTGTAATTAAGATTCTGGATCTTTTACGATTCTCACGAACTGAGAGTTTCGTGCGGTTTTTGGGTTGTTTTTCACAGGTGTAGCGCCATCTCACGGCAGGCACCTAGTGTTGCCCACGAGACGAGACGAGACTTTGGTCTGTCCCGTCCCGTCTCGTGAAAATGCTGTCTCGTCTCGAAAATATTCGTTTGTCCCGTCTCGAAGGGTTCTGTCTCGTCCCGTCTCGTCTCGTAAAAGTGATCCAGGATATCATGCCAACAAATGTCAAAAGTAGCAGAAACACGAAATATTTTTCCGGAAAGTGGGATAAAGCTCCAAATATTTTACCCATTGCGTGGTGAGAATAAATAAGGTTCGTTAATCATGAGGACATTAATATTAAAAATGAAGTTTGTTGGTTACTGATTGCTAGGTATCTTATGAAATCTACTTTGTGGTCTTTCTCACTTCATACAACTGTCTATCCATCGTACATTGATACCAAGTTTGTTAGAACCTATCCCGTTTCCCGCGCTAGCGATCGCTCGACAGTTTTGGTGCCAATGAGAAACGAGAAGAAAGTCGTCTGCTGGGCAGCGAGGAGCGAATGGAAGCCAGAAGAGAGGAGCCTACGTAGACGTTGTTGCCACGTTGCGTATTTTAATTTGCTACCTGGCTTTGGCTTTCCCCAGCACGGAGTTCAGACGGTCTTCAGCAGCAACACCGCATGGTTTATGCTAGAAAAGCCAGCGATCAGCTACCGCGGGAAGCCGGACAGGTTGTAACAAACACGGTATAAGTGTGTGCTCTTTTTCTTTCGTTGCTGCTATACCTTTTGGAAGTCTTGAAATGTTTTCCAATAGACCTTCTTTCTTTCTGAATGTCGAACTTCCGTGCACTATGAAAATGTACATTTTTTCTTTAAATTCTAAGCTTGGCGCTCGGGAGCAACAAAAAAGTTTTTAAATGTGTAGTACGAACACAAAAGACTATTTAAAATTTCAATATTTAGTATATTACAAATAGAAAGCATTTATTGTTCTTAATATTGTTAAACATCTTCTATGACATAAGTTTCAAAGAGTGTTTGTGCTGTTTCTTATGCTCAGCTTATGACGCACATACTTCTTTGTTTTCCCTTTAGCCTCTAAGTCCGGTACCACCACCGCTTGATCTAATTTATCCTTCAGCAGGCACGCATCTAGAAATATATGTCGGGGGAGGGTGTCTGAGACAAGTGTTTAAGAAAAAATGATAATAATAACATTAACGACAACAATTAAGCAAATGTTTAAATTAATGCATTAATATAATTCATAGGTCTATTCACTTGAATATGTAAATTAATCAATTCTATTATTGTTATTGCATGACATGTTACAAAGATGGTAGAAAAATAGTAATATAACAGCACGAATATTAGCTAATATCAAGCTTACGTGTAGTTAAGATCGTCAAAATCTGCTTAAAAACAGCTGTCCTGGCAAGAAAATTAATGTCAAAAAAGGTGACGAATTGAATATTTGCTGAATAACAAAAAAAGATGTTACATCCAGTTGACGAAAAATAAAGTTCCTGATTAATATTTTATGCTCATTATTATAAGTAGTAGTGTACATAAAACTTCATTGATACTGTCATTCAAAGCAGTATGATCCCAATAGAATCCTTGTTTTCTAGTACGTTCGGCAGGAATATGTAACCCTCGATTATGCTAAACGAATATATTTTTTGTTTAGCTAGAGCAAGGCCCCAGGAGGATGCAAGAAGCCTTTCCTGCAAAAGTGTATGTTTTACGAAGCGAAGAAACGTGACAAAACCACCACGTATGGAAGGCAAACCTGCATTAATTTTATATCGCACGTTTACAGAGCCGTGCCTCCCGAAGTTATAAAAATCCCAACTTCAATGATTCTTTTAGACATGCTATAGTTGAAAAAAATATGTTTAGATGCACCCAAAGTGCATCATTATCAGATTATGCATATAACGTGTTATTGGAATCAACATATTTGTGTAAATTGGGTGCCTCCCCGATGGCGTAGTAATAACGTCGAGGTCTTGTAATGAAGGGTCCTCGCGTCGATACTCAATGGAGGCACAAAGTGGATCGGATCGCACTTTAAACTGTAGGTCGGTTCGCGATTTAGCCTATTTGCGAATCAAGTGGACTTAAAAAAAAGAAAAAAAACAACAATATCAACCTTAAGAATATTAGAATAAACTAATTCACCCGCAGGTAAGTCAAATTTCACATATCCTTCTTCATCCTCGTTCATAGACTCCCTGCAAAACTCTTGTGTTGCATCCCACCAGGTGCGAAAAATGTGAAGTTATTATTTTCCCGTACTGCGTTATTTCTTTTCATAAGAGTAAGGCTAAATTCTCGTTTTATCTGAACTTTTAAAAAATGTGCAAAATACGTCTCTATCTTTAAACAACCACCCTTTCCCATGTATGTGTAAAATAATCCCACTCTGTCTCAGAAAACCTCTTCCTACGATCAAGTGAAGGAAACAACTCTCAAGTCTCAACAATTATAAATTTTTGCTTAAATTTCCTATCATTTATACAAACAGTAGCACATATCACGTCCTTTGGTGCAACACTGTCAACAGCTAATGTTACTTTCCTCGTCCTAATAAATTTACTTCCAACCAGTGACGGCGCCAGGAATATTTGACTGGGGGGGAGAGGAAGCCTGGCAACAAAATATTGTAAGGGGGCAGTCACATTATTGTCATTGAGTTGCTGTTTAAAGACCACTTGATGCACAGTAAGGCTAATCGGGACTGGACCTACAGTTTAAAGTGGGATCCGAACCACTTGTGCCTCCGCTGGGTATCGAACCCGGGACCCCTTGATTACAAGGCAATGAGGCTACCACTGCGCCATTGGGGAGGCCCTGGCAGTCACATTAAAACGCCCGAAAACACTACACATATATATACTTATATAATAAAAATTATAATAATAATAATTATTATTATAATTATTATTATATTCATGTATGGTGTTTTGTGTGTGTCTTTTATTTAGAGTGGACGTTTACTGCCTAAATTTACTTCTTGATTACGAGTTTATCTCCACATGATTCGTTTTAATGAAGACATTAATTCTTTTTTATTGGTAAGTTGCGTTGTCTCTAGTGGCCTATTTCAGTATTGAAAGACATTCATAATTTTATAATTCATCGTCTTTCTTGAGATGAAACTACTGATATAAATATTTAAGTTATAAGATAATAATATAAATGATGAAAATAATGCTTCTAAGAGTTTAATTTTCTTGCAAAATAAACGTGACGTTGGAAGAAATGAATCTTCTTAAGTATTAGAAACAATGTGAGGCACTTAGTGAAGTGCAATTCTCCTGTAGGAGAATTCTGCTCTATGTGCTTTGGAGAACTCATTGCGCACCTTTGGTACGTCCAGGACTTGACATTTCTTCTCAATGGCAAGAACAGCCAAATGAGGTAGTTTGCATCCAGCATCCTGTTTCGAGCAAGCCTTTTCAAAGATTTTAAGGACAACCATCTTAGTAACGCTGAAGAGTTTTGGGCAAAATTTGTGTTTCACCTTTCAGGGAAATGTTATCACAGGATAAAAAGTCAGACAAAGGTTATAGTTATCTCATAATTCAAGGAATATTCTGACCCTGGCAATACTTACTCTTACTCTACCACTCCAACGTATGTCTGTGCTACCCAATTACAGGCACCTATGGAGTTCGTGGGAAGAAGTTCTTCGATTTTGATATGTACGAGAAAGAGCGAACCTGCATCTAATGATTGAAGAGTGGCAAATCCTAATAAGCGTTCTTTTACCTGCCCGCGATATGTTTTGAATCGAATTTTAAGTGTAATTTGCATTTTAAGGTTCACGTTCAATACATTTCCAAATAATATCCCATCGATCGGCTGCGATCGAATCTTGGACGAAACAAATTAATATTTGTTAATCAAGTTGGTATTATAAACAGGAAAGTGATATCATGCAGAATACACCGCTTTGAAAAGGTGAAAATCGTCATACTCTTATAAATGAATTATCTTATTATTCGATATTTAATTAACTTCAGTTGGGGGCCCCGGGTGGGGGGGCGAAGTGTCTGACATGGGGCGTCCTCCTGCCCCTCTGGCGTCGTCACTGCTTCCAACCCTCTAATAACTTTGCTGCTGATAGCCTCACCTTCGAAATGGAAGCTTGTGTGTCGGCGAATAATACAAATAACTTGTGTTCACTGTCCCTCTTTCATTCAAAGTCTGCCGTTTTCCTTTTCAGCTTTTCCTGCAAAACTTCCTGTCAGCAAGCAAACCAAATTACAGAATTTTTATTGCCCCTCCCTTGCATCAACTTTCATTCCTACTTTAGGCCTGGATTTATGGCACGTACCCGCTACTGCAGGTCAACCTCGCCCTATGTTTGGTGTTTGCCCCCTGAAGCAACGGTGTCCATTGTTCAAAGCGAAACCTTTGTCATTGGGGAACGGCGAAAAATAGTCTCGGAATACACCCTGGTCGTAAACAAGCTCCCGCCACCCTGACATTGCTGTCAGCTTTCCTCTGAAGTTCGATAAAACTACTTCGTGAAATGTGTTTAATAACGAGTGAAAATGTAGACAGTAGATACTACATGTATTTTGCTCATAAACTTGAACTTTACAGACTAAAAAGAACAGCTACAACGTTCCATCATCTGATTTAAAGAAAGGCTAATCGGGACTGGACCCACAGTTTAAAGTGGGGTTCAAATCACAATGGGCCTTCAGCGTGTATCGAACCCGGGACACCTTGATTACAAGGCGACGATGCTACCACTGTACCATCGGGGAGTCCCCTCATAGAACAAAGTTTCCTTCTACGACGATTATACAGAACTTAGTGCATTTCCTTCATTTGAAATCTATTCTATATCAGCCTCAGTATTTCGTTATTACAATCCAAGGAATAGTATTCTCCTTAAATAAGAAATAAATAAATAAAAATAAAACATTGAAAATAATCTTCAAACGGACGTAAAAAAATCGAATCCAACCACCTGCAGAATGCCTGAGGGAAACAACAAGAATTTTCTCAACAAAGACATATCCGAAATTTCCATAACATTCTAATAATTTCGCAACCCGTGCAAATAATCATGTGGTAAAATCTTGTCGTGGTTCCCTGTAAACACTAAAATCACCAAATTACTTCTTTCCATATTTCCCGTATTTTCTCCTCCTCTTTAGCTCTCAGCTGTTAGGAGTGGAATAATGCAAGATTATTTGTCCCTAATTATCTCCTTCTCTTAGTCTTGCTTATATCTTGGACTCCTTAATAACTTTCCCAACAACTCCTTATCAATTTGTACTGCCATGTTTCCTACAATGCTTTTCCTGCTTCCTAATAACAATCACTTCTGTACACCCTTTGATGTAAAAATTAAATAATAAAAATAAACCATATCCGTCGGTCCGTTTATCTTTCCAACCTATAGAGCTGAGACTATTTTTACAAGATAAACCTCGGACGCAGACATTCCACGATCTTTTGGTCCCTCCTTCCACCTTCTCTACCTGCCCTTTTACTTGATGTTATTCAGAATTGTATTAGTATCTGGATCTTAACTTCTTACAAATATAAAACCTTAAAAGGGGTGGTTACAGATGTGATTGTGTAAGTGATTTGTTGCAAAGATAATTTTGTGTTCTAAGTTAGAAGTTGAGACTTTATAGTTTACTGTTTGAATATTAGTGTCGTTCTAAATATATGTGCGACAATGTGAACATTAATTCATGAAAAAATCTAAAGGCCGTAAAGCCAAATTTGCTGGTACAAAACCAGCTGAATCCAACATGGACACGGACATTAGTGCCATGGAACTTTCCAGCAACGTGGAAATCATAACTTCTCTAGAAGAAGTTAATAAGTTGAATTCTCAGTGTAATAATATAGATTACACCCAGCAAATTAGTAAATCAAGTTCCAAAAAAGTTTATGAGCAACAGGTATTGAAGTACAGAAGTAATCATTTAGGTCCGTATGAAATATTTGTGAAATCTAAAAATCAGGATGCCTCAGGTGGAAATGGCAAAGGAAACATTGGTCAACTTCACATTTTAAAATTAGGTCAAATAGTTAGCAAAGAAAATATTAGAGGTTTGAAAGAGATAGATAGCCTTGGGAAAAATCTAGCTAGACTTACATTTACGACATCTAATTATGCAAATGATTTCCTTTCGAATCCATTACTGTTACAGAATAATTGGGAAGGTTTTGTTCCATCACACCGAGTACGAAGAATGGGAATTATGAAAGATGTACATCAGTCAATAAGTGAAGATGAAATTTTGCAAAATATAAATTCATCAACAGCCAAAGTAATAAAGGTAAAACGCATTGTGAAGTATAAGTACGAGGATGGTACTCGAGTTGCTGTTCCAACTCGAACGATAATTGTAACATTCGACTCGCAATCGTTACCACAATATGTCACACTGTTTTACAAAAAGTTTGATATTGATAGGTACATTCCCTTGATTAAACAGTGCACTAATTGTTTTTATTATGGGCACTTTAGGGCTAATTGCAAAAGTAAATTAAAATGCAAACGCTGTGGTGAGAATCACGAATCGTCCTCTTGCACAAATAAGATCAAGTGTTTCCATTGTAATCAGGAGCACACTACAATTGACAAAAACTGTCCTGAAAAACAACGCCAAAAGGAAATAATCAAAATTATGACAGTTCAGAATGTTACGTTTAACGAAGCTATGAAGAAAGTCCCAAAAATTAACTATATGTATGGATATGAACAGATATCTACTGGCCATGTTCAGGAAATAGAAAAGACAGTAATGCCATTTACATATGCTTCGATATCTAACAATTCGAGTAGCACCTCATATCATAATAATATAATACAAGATCAATACAGTGTATCTAATAAAAGGCCATTGTACAGTTCAAAGAAAGCTGGAAAATATTTGGAAGAGACTGAGTCTTCTCAAGGAAAACGCCAAAAATCTTCTCAAACATTGAAACCATTTGGACAAAATGAATATAAAAAGAGAATGACAAACCCTGATTATTCTTTGTCAGGATCTCGAAAAGACAATGCTCCGGATTTGTCGACAACGTGCCAACAAAATAAACTATTTGTTCTTGCAGAGGCGGCTCAAGCTATCCAGCCAAATCGGGCACAAGAACAAAATTCTACAAAATTCCTAAATAATTTTTCATTATTTATAGAACAATTATGTAGCCTAGCAATGACTTCGACATTGAATGTTAACCAGGACTGGACTTGCATTGCTACAAGTATTTTGCAATACTTATTTCAACAACCAGCATGCCAGACAAAGTCTTGAAAATATTACAATGGAATATACGAAGTTTAATTCCTAATAGACATAATTTACAACATATTTTATCTTATTTTTCTGCAGATGTCCTTCTTATACAAGAAACGTGGTTGAAAACTGACTCAACATTGAAGTTTAAAGGTTACAATTGGATAAGAGATGATCGTTTAGATGGATACGGTGGTTCAGCTATAGGTGTTAAAAGAAATATACAGTATGACATTATTTTGTTTAAAAATATAAACAGTCAAATTCAGATTACAGGTGTTCGGATTGCTGATACGTCTTATGTATCAATTTACTGCCCTCCCACAGTGCACCTTCCTGTTACAGTGTGGCAGAATATCATTGGGCAGCTTCCACCAAACACTTCATTTGTGCTGGCAGGGGACATTAATGCACACCACCCTATGTGGGGCTGTTCTCTAACTGATCGATCAGGTAAAGATTTGTATAATTACTTGCAAGATTCCTCAGCTGTATTACTCAACGACGGAACACCTACAATAATCTCAAGACCTAATGAACAGCCGAGTGCTCCAGACATAACTATTACCTCAAATGATATAGCTTCAAAAATCCATTGGAGTGTATTAGAGAAGTGTTACAACAGTAATCACATGCCAATTATGATAACCTTTCAACATAATAAAAATATAACGTGGTTTACTATGCACTCTGAACAAAAGAATAGTCAATATATTACAAGAAGGGTTGAATGGCAGAAATTCTCCGGAAATGTAAACAATGCAATAAAGAATAAATTGTTGAAACAAGAAGTATCTTATGACACATTGGTGTCTCTCATTCGACAAGAACAAATAAATGCAACAGTATCTAATCTTGGATCTAGAAGAAAAGTGACTCCGTGGTGGACAACGAATTGCCAGAAATGGGTAAACGAACGACAAAAAGCATACATAAATTATAAGGAGAATCCTACCATCAATCATTTTATTAGATATAAAGAAATTGCAGCAAGAACTCAGAGGTTCCTAAAGAAATCAAAATCATACTTTTGGAAGTCATTTTGTTCTACATTAACTAAAGATTCTTCTATTTCAATGACTTGGAAAATAATAAGAAGTATGTCCAATAATAATACTTGTCATTATTTTGGAGGAGATATCAATTCAGCCTGGATAAAAGAATTTCACCGCAAGTTGACACCAGATACGGTTGAAACTAATCTTTGTCAATTGTTAAACTCTATGAAATATCCAGAAACATCCACGTTAGAATCGCTATTCACTATGGATGAATTAGAATATGTTGTTCATAAACGAAAGAAAACGTCTCCGGGTTTAGATGGTATTACATACGAATGTATTCAACACTGGCCTTTGAATGGATATGAAATTTTACTAAATACATACAATTCAATATGGAATAGTGGAGAAATTCCATCACAGTGGAAAGAAGTGGTGATAATACCCATATTAAAACCAGGTAAACAATCAGGAATACATACGAACTATAGACCTATTGCAATGTCATCATGCCTTGCTAAATTATATGAACATTTAATACTGAACAGACTCACATGGTGGGTCGAATATAATCAGAAATTACCGAAACATCAGATGGGATTTAGGAAAGGAACTGGAACAGTAGATGTATTAGCGACACTCATTTTAGATATATGGCTATCTTTCATACGGCGGGAATTTTGTATCGTAGTTTTTCTCGATCTAAGTAGCGCCTATGATTCTGTCCTTCCAAATATACTGTTACAAAAATTGGAGAAAATGAACGTTCCACGTAATTTTATAAAAAGTATTCTTGGACTATTATTGGCACGTAAGTTGTACATTCGATATGGAGGACAGTTATCCACCGCACGTTATACACATAAAGGTCTACCACAAGGCGCAGTGCTGAGTCCCATGCTATTTAATATGTACACGGCAGATTTAGGCTCAAAAATTATTCAACACACTCGTCTATTACAATATGCAGATGATATTGTTATATACACTAGTAGTAAAAATATTCAAGAAGGGGCTCAAAAAATTCAAAAATCTCTGGATGAATTATCATCATGGTGTGATATCAATGGAATTGAAGTAAATCCAGATAAGTCTTCGGTGGTAGTTTTTAATAAGAAGAGATCTCATTCATGCATATCAATAAATATAAACGGAAAAACTATCAGTCAACAAAGAAGTCATAAATTTTTGGGACTTATATTAGATGAAAAACTTAAATGGAAGTCACAAGTAGAACTGGCACAATGTAAGGGATCTCAAGTGTTTAACATAATAAAAATGTTGACAGTTAAGAAAAAGTGGGGTGCTGATCCTAAATTATTACATCAGATCCATAAACAGATGCTAAACTCAAGACTAGAGTATGGTTCCTTTATGTACAATGATAATCTAAGTTGGGCTTTTAACACGCTATCCTCTATCCAATATAGCAGTTTATCCAGGATTTATGGCCTTTGGAAAGGAACTCCAAAACAAGCAACTTTCGTAGAAGTGGGAGATCCACCATACAAATTTAGAGTTAAATATCTTGCGAGCAAATTTTTACTTAAGAAAATTGCCAACACGACATCTCCGATCATACCAAAACTTCAATTATTAGACTCTTTGATGCTCAACAGACGTACAGCAAAATATAAATCCAGATTACCTATACTATATTATGCTTATAAGGACATTAATAAATTTCAAGCTAATATTATTCGTTTACCTAATGCACCATGCTTCATGACAGACTACTTCAATATGATATCTCCCATGAGAATTCATTTTCCTGCCTACCCAAGTAGAGTTTTCAGAAAGACAATCCCTACAATTTCAAATAATATATATCAAGACTACATACATTCAAAATTACAATGTGAATATCACATATATACAGATGCTTCAAAATCAAGGTCTGGAAAAACAGGAGCAGCATTTTACTGTGATAATTCTGCAGAATTCAAAATTTTTCCTTTGCCATCGTATCTGTCCATTTACACTGCAGAAGCTTTTGCAATACGACAGGCATTGCTTTATGTACAAAAGAAGAAGTTAAATTCAGTTCTAATTGCAACCGATTCAGCCTCTGTGCTAAATTCTTTACAGTTTGCATCATGGTCATGTAATACGGAATGGTACATTGTTAACATAAGAATACTCACACTGAAATTAACGAGATTGGGATATGATATCAACTTTATTTGGACACCTGGACATTCTTTAATAGAAGGGAACAATATAGCAGATACTTTGGCAAAATATGCAGCGAATCAAACAATCCAACGGCCGCTCTCAATAAAGTTTCCGTCCGTAGTTTTGGAATCACACACTAGAAAAATATTATTTACTGACTGGCAAAGCTTGTGGACAAATACTGGCACTCAATGCGGTAAGGCCTACTATTCTATACAAGAAAGAATTCCAAAGGAATGTTGGTTTAAACAGATTCAGCTCTCCCGGAGTTCCCTCACAACTATAATGCGCTGCAGGTTAAATCACACTATCGCCGCAGCTCACCTTTACAAGAAGAATTTAGTGACTTCACCAGTTTGTTTGTGCAACGAATATACTGCAACTCCAAACCACATTATATTTCAATGCAAACTTTATGAAACTTACAGAGAACCATTTTTACAGGAATTGTACAGGAGTGGACATCAAGCGCCACTGACACTGCCTTGTTTACTGACTTCACCTTCATCCTCGGTAATCCATATTCTTACAAAATATCTTAATAAGTCTAATATAATTCTGTAAAAGTGTAATGAAATTTGGAAACTATTTATTATGAAACGAATAATTGTGAGTAAATATTAAGTGCATACATGTATATAATACCAATTGATAAATTGTTAACTGGTGCATGGATTTTGTCCACAACCAATAAATATTTTATATATATATTAGTATCTGGAGTACTATCGTAACATAAAGTTATTTTTTTAAAAAAAATGGGGAGTTACGCTGTGTTTCGAAAGAGTATAGGAAATAAGTTTAGGTATTCATTCATGCCTCTCTCTAGAATAGTCTTCTTATTTTAACTTAATACACGCTTATCAACGTTTTTAATTTAAATAATTTATTCCAAGCAAACAAGTATTTGCAACTGATTAAAAATTTTGCTTTTATTTTTTCGAGACATTCGAGACGGGACGAGACTTTTCAAAAGCCGTCCCGTCCCGTCTCGTGTCTCGTCTCGAAAACGAGACGAGAAAGGCATTCCGTCTCGTCCCGTCTCGAATTTCAAAAGGCTTGTCCCGTCTCGTGTCTCGTCTCGTTTTCGAGACGAGACACGAGACGAGACGGGACATGTCCCGTCCCGTGAGCAACACTACAGGCACCCAAGCACTTTGGGTAGGCGCATCTATTGCAGCTCCAAGTTACGGTTGGCACCGGCCAGGCGGTGATCTTTAACTAACCCCTTTCTCTTTGTTTGTCTGGGAGATCGATTTTCTTAATATTTACGTCAATTTGGATAAGATCGACAAAGAAGCCCAGAGAAGAAAAAATACACAATATGTAATAATTACAAGAAGAAGCAGCATTAGTAATTACAAGAAGAAGAAGCCTTAGTAATTACAAGAAGAAGATGACCTAGTAATTACAAGAAGAAGAAGCCTTAGCGATTACAAGAAGAAACCCAAAGAAGAAGATTGGCTACAATTATTAAGAAATAAAAATAGAAGAAAAATATTGTATGAAAATATTTCTAAAGTTATCTAATATTTATACATGATTATTCAAGAATATATGACGAATTGTACCCTCCGTAGTGGGTTAAATCTATATTGTTTCTTTCCATATATTCGTAGTGTTAGTCACCTGATCTATACCCAGAGGTATCTCATTGTCTCTACCCTATGCTAAGCTGGTAGATGCTCACGTAAGAGGACGTGGCAAAATTCATAGAAGTAAAATAATCCACACGAAAATCCAGCGTTGTTACAGGATTCATTACATAAGGTCAAATAACGGCCAATTTGTAGTATGGGATACGCTGCCGCAAATGACGTCTTACTTTAAACCCAATGCTCTTTCTTTTGTATTTATTGCTTCACCTTTATGATTAACTCTTTGCATCAGTAATCATTTCCCATAAATTTCTTGCATGCGAATTGAATATATTTTACTTGCATTGTTTTAGACAAAATGATATAGCATGGTAATGTATATTTCTAAGGTTTGATATAGATGGGAGTGTATTTGAAATTTGTTTGTAGATTTTATGTAAATTGTATCTTATGTAAATAAAATATATAATGGGCATAAACAGCCAAATGCAATGCAGTAAGTCCAATAAATATATTGATGATGATGATCAAAACAAGACAAAAAAAGTTCGTAAGTTTTTTGCGGTTGGAAACTTTGACAAGCATCCTAATAACGATTTTTGTTCCGCCAAATATACGCACTTCGTAAAATAACTTGGTAACATGACAATGCAAGATAAGTGTCAACATTTTGTAGGAATATGCATTGTAACTTTCAATGAGCTTAGAGATTTGTGTACATAATGATATTTTATAACATGGTTATTTTCTAAAAAAAATAATCATGTGAACATCAAGGAAGTAGTGCCACTTTCAACATGGCGAGTTCTATGCGTGCGGGAAGGTCTCCGTGTTCAGTGATACATCGAATCGGTGAGACGGTTTGTTAAAGAAGGTCTCAGGGTTGGTGATTTACACTTTACATTGTTTATTGTAGATTTTTGTCATTGAATTCCTAAAGTGCTCGTACTTATGACTATAGGATACAGAAAATGTAGCGGTTGCCCTATGTAAACGTTGCTAGTTACTGTAATACTTTGTTAACCAGCTTTAAAATGTTTATAGTCCATAACTCGAGTGCCACATGAAAGCAAATACACATTACAGTAAAACCTCGTTAATCCGGACTAATGGGGGGATAAGTTGAGCGGTTTAACGAAAGTCCGGATTAACTGAAATAACCTAAAAGAAAAGTAGAAAGTGCATTTATAGCAACAAAACACGTTTCTTATAGTGTATTTAAAGGGCATAGGCCTAAATACAGTATACAGTAAAGTGTAAAGTCTGCGGGAAACAGAATTTCATCAGTGGTTGACTGTCTTTTCTTTGGGAAGTTCTCTTGTTGACTTCTAGTCACATTTAAAACCTTGTATTCTGCTTTTTTGAGGGGGAGGGGGGCTTTTGTCTGTCCGGATTAAGCGAAGTTCTGCTTATCGAGGTTTTACTGTACATACATCAGTTATACCGTGCCGCGAGAGGTTCTCCTGAAGTTTGCGACTTTAAGACCGAGCTGACAACCGGCGAAAGTGGAGGTGATGGATCAAACTATATACCTGGGGTGCCCGTTGCTTCCCGCCTCCAAATTTAGAGGTGACGGACGAACACCACTATCAATTTAGTTTGCACTGCAATTTTATTTAACAAATATATTGAAGGGGAAATCTTCTGATTAATTGGAATTGCCCTAAATGGAACATATCAATGAAAATCAGCTCTTGCTAAATTTATTGGCCTAAGAGATTCCATTAGATCCAGTCGTTGTCAACTAATTTAAACCAAAGTTTACATTTATCAACAAGCCTAGCTATAATCGAATGCTGTCTATGGTTATATCATATTTTTTTTAGTAATATTAAATATGTATTAGGGTACATATTGATTAATGTTACAGTTAAAAAATTATAAAGCTATTTACGAGTAAAATTATTGTGATCCGGAATCGATTTCTAAAAAACGCATTTCCCAGCCGTGGGATCACGAAAGTTGAGAACCACTGCTCTAGAAGGCTCGACCAATGAACACATGAAAGGGGAAGTGAGTGTATGAAGAGGAAAATGCAGCTGCTTAGGAGCAGAGCGCACTGCTTTGCCCCGCCCACTCGCTTTCTCCCCTTCTCTACCTTTATGCGCGGCGTTGGTCCACAGATTCCCGGGACAGAACTTGCAAGGAGAACAAAGTTCCAATTGGGGTGATTACGTAACAATGACATTACACATTTAAAAATTACTTTAACATAAAAGTTGATCATGGTAAATAAGAATAGCAAAGCGTGCATGAATTATTAAGGTGTTTTCCATTCATATAGTACTGTCATACACCAAACATAAAACATATTCTAAACTTATTTTATCGTTTCCCGTAAACTCTACTTCGTGGTGCAAATAAGATCAGCCAAGTGGTTCTTCGGTCGTGTCCCATCTATGCTGATCTCTTGCTTTCGAGACCACAGTTCACCGTTCTTACTCATGACGCCGAAATTTTTGGAGCTCCCACATAGTACCAGGTGAAGACGCTATAGAGCGACTACAAGGAAAAGAACCCTTCGGCCAAAATCCTTCTCGCACCTTCACCTTCATCCGTTCAACTCGGGCCATACATGATTTGCCGCTCTTTTGCCCGTCGATTCACTACAACCATTAGGCTACACGCGATTTCGCCTTAAACTATATTAATTTCATATTTTAACTTTCTTATTTAAACAATAGAAAATACAGTGGCAATGCTACTAAAATAATGACATGAGGATTCTCGAATCGACAAATTTAATTCAAAATTGCTGTCCCGGAGAAAATTATAACATATGGAATGAACTTTCTTTTTAAACAAATAATGTGTTGAGGACTTATATCAAATCGGCTCTTGCATAAAAGATTCACAGGATTTTTTTTTTAAATTATGGATTCTCGGAAGAAGATATTAGATGATAGAGAACATTAAATTAAGTGGATCCTAGGCTGATATGAAGAGTACGGATACGGCGCAAGATCGGAAAGCCAGAAGGTTTAGTGAAATTAATCAAGACATAGAACGATGAATAAAATAAATATTGAGAAAGTAGTTTCAAGAAAAAAATTATTTCTTGTGTTGTTCAGATGGACAGAAACCTACACACAGAGAACTAAATGCATCATACCGATTGATGCATCAGAACGCGTCGATTGATGCACTAAAGTGTGTTCTATGGCATCTGCGAAGAATCAGATTCACATTCGATGCATTCTAGTGCATTTTTTGTATGTCGTAAAAGAAACACGAAAGTGCATCACCTGATGCAAGAGAGGATTTCTTTCAGTTGAGATGCATTATAATGTATCATTTGATGAGTTTTGATGCACCTTCCTGCATCTTTTTCAATGATGCAGTTAAACGTTTCGTCTGAGCTACAGATTTTATTTAGCTCAGATGAAACGTCTAAGTGGTTCATCGAGAAAGATGCAGGAAGGTGCACCAAAACGCATGAAGGTGCATCAAAATTCATCGAATGATGCATTATATTGCATCTCGACTGAAAGAAATCCTCACTTGCATCACATGATGCACTTTGGTTAGTGTTGCCCACGGGACGAGACGGGACAGGCTTTTAAAAATTCGAGACGAGACGAAATTGACTATGTGTCATGAGACAAACGAATATTTTCGAGACGAGACAGCATTTCCACGAGACGAGACAGGCCAAAGTCTCGTCTCGTGGGCAACACTAACTTTGGTGTTTTACGACATACAAAACTGCACTAAAGTGCATGACATGTGAATTGCATTCTTCGCAGATGCCATAAAACACACTTTAGTGCGTCAATCGACGCGTTTTGGTGCATCAATCGGTATGATGCATTTAGTTTTCTGTGTGTATTTCAATGAGTTGGTACCCACCCTCTCCCATCTGTGGCTCTGAAACGGAAATATTAGGCAATATAACTGTTTCAATTTGTTTTACGTTGCTTTTCTTCCACTCTTGGCTAATCGCGACGACGGGGATGAGTGATGATTATATTAAATTGATGAAAGGACACTCACAAAGAAAATGCCCATACCAGAACTCGAACAACTTTGATGGCGAAATCGAAAGACGACCACTTACCCACGAAGACGATGTGGTCTAACTGATCTATCTAGACATAGATACATCTTATATGTGAATACCATATTTCTGATGTTATATAACACCAAAGAAAGATGCACATATAAATACATAGTGCCCGTCTGCAATGAATTTTGTGTGACTAATTGTTCTATTGAAAATCGGTCATATTTAGAGACTTTTCACTAGTGTTGGTAATTCCCAGCGGGAAACGTTCTTTTGAAACGCTGCCTGTGGCTGATCGATTTCATTTATTATTTACCGTCACTTTTCTTCCACTTTTGACTAATCACGACGATGAAAATGATGGAGACTCATACCCATGGTCAGGCCGGGATTCGAACCAGGGACCCTTGGCGTCTCAGTGGTAATCGCGCTGCCACGGAGGCCTGTGGAAGGTCGTGAGAAGTAGACTGTTGAGATAACTATATTGAAGGGAAGAACGAACTGACCATGTTGAATTAGGATACTCTGATATACTCTGACAGATATTAACAATAAACAGGTGACCAAATTGCATTCTTCTGTCAGATGTTAAATTATTTTCATGGAATTGTGTGGGTGCGAAAGGAACCAATTTGGAAACAAACTGAGACCGAGATACGGTGTTCAAAAACTGAAACAGGAAAACAGTTATTGGACCGGTTTTATGAACTGTAACTTTTCCAAAACCTGACGCCAACATTTATGCATGGTATACAATTTGAAATACTGCTTCCCTATCACAGACACAAACTATGGTGTGGAGAAAGTTGTGAGTGTAGATTAGAAGATATTAGTTATCAACAACTTGGATCGTCATTCGGTGTAGGAGGACATAAATCACGCCCCATCGCAAGAGAATCGTGGACAGGGCTGGATACAATTGTCCTCAATGCGGTTCGGCTTTTGTCAAGGCTCCTCCACCGAGTTCACGAAGAGGTCGTCCCGGGGAGGGAAAAAAAATCGAGCAATTCAACACCGCCCTCGCTTGAGTTACAACACCAAGAGACCATCGCGAGTGTATATATACATCTCGGGTTATGAAAAATGGTGTCGTCAGAGGCAGGTAACAGAAGTCCTCCCCCACGTCGTGATATCTTCCCGACTAGACTCTTTCAGACGCGGCCGCTTCACACAAACCCCCCACGGGGATACTCTTTTTTTTCCTCACTCTCTCCAAGCACCTTGCAGCACACCGCCTCATCGCTATGCTCGCCTCGACTGCGATGCGATGTTCATTTGTTCATTTACACCTCGCCACCGAGGCTCATTAATTAAAATCCGGGAGGTTCGTGGAAGAATCTCGCGCCATTTGTTAGACGCCGTAGCCACGGGGTCAGCGCTGAGGGTGTATCTATAAGACACACACACACACACACACGCATGAAACTTCCGACGGAATCGCTCCTCTGAACCTCTTCACTTGCTGGTGGCAATTATTCAACTGACGGACAGACGATGCTGAAATGGTAGGTGTGAGTCACTCATCGTAGAAGCATGGTTGGAAGTTTGTCGCACTCAGATTTTCCCAAGGAAAATTTCCAACTGTTTCTCTTTCTTAGATCATTCAGTTTAAGGGCGGTTTCCGCCTTTACACTCATGGCCGTGTGCACCAACGCCGATTATTTCGAAGTTCAGATGAACGAGATCAATTTTAATCCACTCTAAATGAACTTGGTTTAAAGATTTGCATTGCACCAACGAAAAACGACGTTCACGAGATTCCGTTCAACTGATCCGAGATTAATTTGTAAGGCTATACCTGATTGGTTGGCTAAAACAAATGACAATCAAGAACCCCACAGAGTAGTGCGATGTGTTAAAGTATCAACATGTAGGAGAAGAAAATAATTCCGGCTGCAAACTTCTCTGAATTTGAGAGATGTACTAATCAACCTTGTCAACGTGTCAACGTGTACAAGGATGTAGTAGAGTGTAAAAAAAATATTAAAAAAAAAACTGACAGCACAACACAAAAGGAGAAGGAGAAAGCATGGAACCTTCTTCTACGGGACTTTAATGCCTTACGAAATGCATTCGATTTTGAGAGAACAGCGTACGTACGCTGAACCTCGCCCGCTCAATAAATATATATATTATTATTATCTATTACTGTACTGTGGTAAGTATTTGAATTTTTCATTTCTTAATTCTTATATATTTATATTGTCGTGTCGTGTAAATAGCCAGTAATATGTATTTTCGTAAATTTATACAATCATATTTCCAACACCATGTAGCAATATCGTAAACATTGCTGTGTTCTAATTTACCTTGCACGTAATATATGACATTTATATATGTTTTGTGTTCTGGGATAGAAAGTGCAGTATTTATAAACACACGACTTTTCACCACAGAACCACAAATTATTATTATTATTTTGGCAGTTTTTAGTTTACATAGTTCTCGAATTATCAGCATTGTACATCCAACATCTCTAGCTCTTGCACGCCCTCAATATCACTTTCCGCTCTTTTTATATTAAAAAACAACTGCCTGCAGTCGAAGCGTCTGTATCGTGAACCAGGATCAGACACTACAACGATCGCGAATGGCCGATCAGAAGATAAACAAGTTTTGATGTTCCTAGATCGCGATCAAGTGTTGAACCGTCTTCGTGCAATGGAATTTTCCAGTGACCCTTTCCCGATCCGAGTTTAAAATTTGATCTTCGTTCGTTCACACGGCCATCAGTGAGGTACAATCATTTCTGCCCAACAATAAAATTCGCATGCAGCAGTGTTTCTCAACGGCTGGGCCGCAAGAAGTTCTTTACAGTCCCGTCGCTCTTATATCCGGCGCGGGAACCGCCTTCATGGCAGTGACGCTCTGTCGTCACGTTTCCCTATGAAGGAACTCGCGGTCAAACAACCAATTAGGCCTAGTGCTTAGGCAAGATCCGACAACGTTAATAATCCCCCTCCCCAAAGCAGCCAGTAGGGAAACACAATATTGTTAATCAAAATAACCGCTCTGCGCTGTGATTCCACACCGATTCCTACGATGCGCGGATCTTAAAGTTTCCGACTTGCAGCCCAAGCTGACAACCACCTGGAGAGATGACCTTTCGTTCGGGGTTCACCAGCGATAAGAGGAAATCCTTTCTCACCAGCGTTGGTGAGATATCAAAGCGGCTGTCCCCGTGCACTCGTGCAGCCACCAAATTTCAATTCTAACGATTTGGTCTTTCTAAGGTTAGTGCAGGAAGGATGAAGCGACTTGCAGCCCAAGTTGGCAACCACCCGCAAAGATGGCCTTTCGTTTGAATTTCGAGTGCGGTAAAGAGAAAATGCCCTCGCGATAGTAGCGATGAGCAAGCAAGAGATCAGATTTGGAGTTTGACGGATATGAAACTGGGTTAATTTAGTTTGCGCAGCAATTCTCATTAACAAATATATTGAAGTGTAAATATTCAATATTCTGATAAATTGTAGTTTTTCGGTATCTGAAATGCGACATGCAAATGAAAATCAGCACTTATCAAATAAATTTCATGATATTGGCCAGATAAAACAAAAATTTAATTCGATCCAGTAGTTGTCAATTAATTAAACTAAATTTTATACTAAATTATATAGCAAAAATGGCAAAAAGTGGGGGGGGCGACTGCCCCCCAACCCTTGCCACCCTTATCGCCGCCACTGATAGAGAGCAATTCACGAGTAAAATTGTTGAGATCGGGACATCGACTTTTAAAAAATGAATTTACCGGACCGCAGACTCACGAAGGTTGAGAACCACTGGCATAGGTACAGTACCCTACAGGTATACTTTACATTACCCCTCCCACCATCGATACACCTAAAATTAACAATAAACCATCATTTAACAAAGAATATATAAAAAACCCACTTCCTGTTATGCCTAGAATCACACTAACACTTCTGAAGGTGACGTCTTATGTCTAACAATAAAGATTCTATGAGCCTAGTGGGCGACAGTTAAAAAAAAAAAAAAAGACACTCACTAATCCGCCACCAACATTGTAACTGGTTGTAGATTATGTGTCGACCCCCTATCTTGTTCTCTCTTCTACGTCACCAATGTCGTGCATGCAGTCATGCAATGGTAGAACTACACGTCATAAATAAGACGATAAGCATACATTGTATACAAGTACCCTAAGTTATGACACTAGAGGGTTATATTGCATGTTCTATACGTAGTCCTCCAAGCAAAATTTTAGTGTTTGTTAACTTTCTCTTGCTGATAAAACTTGTGTCCTTCTCTTATAGGTAAGTATCCATAACCCCAGTGATCGAAGAGAACAATATTCTTGTATAAGAAGGGGTAAGTACTGGAACGAATTGCTTCTTCAGCCTAAAATCAATCCTTCCGTATTTCCAATTCGATGTTTGTTATTCTGGATTCATAAATATTTACTCATTCTTCTCTTTTGGATGTTGTATTATACGGTACATGTTTTCTGTATGTAGTAATAAAATTCTGGACTTCCAGTGTTGCTAACCGAGATAATATGTCACTAAAAGTTTACTGGAAATATCCCGGAAAACCCGAAATTCATAATTATGTTTTAATAGAATATACGTGTCTGCACACAAACGGTAACCACGAAACTGTTACAAGATGGGGAATCCCACCAGGAATCGAACCCGGGACCGCTTGGGAGTCCCTACTAAGTAGACTAATTTTTTTTAAAAAATAAAGTCTAGGTATGGATCATAATGAACCGTTGACTAGATACCTGCTAAGTCAACTTATCTTATTTAAAAATATAAGTCTAAACAGAGGAATTTGCTGTACCAACAATGTCCAATTTTTCAGAAATCGGAATATTGTGCTTGCAACCTCCATTCATATTTTGGAAAATTTCTAGCACAAGGATAGAAGATATATCCGATCTTATAAATTAGGTTTTGGGGAAGGGACATATTAATGGATACTCTATCGGTATCGGCCAATCAGGGTGCAAAATCCTTGGGGGAAAAGTGGAAAACTCCCCCACCCCACCAAAAATCTTGTCCTGAAGAATCGCACCACCAAAACTTTCATGGGGGAGAGTTTTTGATACAACAGCAAAGATATGGAATTAATTTTGACTTCAAATATACTTTACTATGGCTAATATCGAAAACACGTAGAAAATAAACGAAGGATAATGTCTGTCTCTGTGTGTGTTTGAAAGTGTTGCATACACACACTCTCTCTCTCTCTCTCTCTCTCTCTCTCACACACACACACACACACATTCAAGAGACCATCAACAGATCTATACCAATATAACTACATGCACAAAAAAGCAAGACAAGAATGCAAGACGAATATAAGTGTGAAACCTATGATGGTGCATATCTTGCTTAAGTTGGAGACATGTATGGAGCGTTGGAACTGCCACCAGCATACACCATCTGCAGTATTTCCTTTTTGATTTTTTCTGCCCCGATTAACCCAACAGTAAAATTTCATAATTGCCAAAAACTTGAAATTGTTGTCAAATAATTTAGTCAATCCATCTTCACACGCAACATAACAATATTGAAAAATCTTTCAGTTGCACAAATTGATTTGTTAATAAGTCTTATTGACGCAAACTATTCGGGATGTGAACATTTAATTGAAAATTTCCCCTCTTGAGCGAGCTGACTACCATTCACGATTTTCGTGTGTTTAAATTTTTAAAAAGAAAATTCCAGAAGCCTCTTGTCCAATGTTTTTTGCATTATTTGATATTCATGTAAATATTTTGATTTTAACTATTTATTAATTTTAATACAGCATTTCATCCACTTTCGTTAATATTGTCGCTGTAGAAGTAAGAAACAATAAACGCCAACACCATTTCGAGCCCTGTCTAAATCTATTGCAACCACCTGCTTACATGTATCCCTGCTAGGTTTCCCAAGATGCTCTTCGATGCTACGAAGAATTCCCCAAGTCGCATATCAAGTTACTCACATGTGCGCCAGAGTTCTTGCACAATTTCCAACCCTGATTTCGTGATGGATCCTTGCACCAGCCGCCGATCTACCGCACATATGACAATGCTCGTCGTGGGTGCTGGAGATCTAATACGTCAACCGCCTCTGACAGCCAACTCCCCCGCGGGAAGATGAACATAAAAAGCCTCCGCGTACAAGAATGACACACATTATGTGCGAAGAGTATTAATGCCTGTTGTGAGAGCAAATGATTTGGGTGTCGGAATGGCGTGTTCATAATAGTCACAACAAAGACCTCCCCGATTCCACAAGGATCTTTATGACTCTCGGACCCAGCGCCAATCGACCATCATATTTCTCTTTCTATTCAATCCTTCAGTGAGAGATAAAAAAGGAACGGAACTCTTTCGTTCAAGGCTAAGACCACGGCTATATATTATATTCTCTTTATGGTGTCAGGTGTAAAAAAAATATATTGCAGGAATCACCTGCTTGTCGTTGACATAGAGACAGTAAAAACTTCCTGCAGTAAAAGAGAAGAGAGCTCTTAAACAGTTACTTTGTAGAAATTTAGCTTCTAAAACCTTCAACCGTTGCAAATGTAATGGCTGTGGTCATCGGGTGTCTCAGCTTTTTGTTGATCACCAAGGATACAAACTATCCAAGGAGTAGCTAAAATACTATACTTGATCCATGAAGTCTGTCGCATACGTGCATGCAGAGCACAGACATTTATTGTAAACGCGTAAAATATGGGTTCACAATAATCCGTTCAAGAATAAATTAGATATCTCTGCATTGGTATGTATTTGTAGGTTAAGTAATTAAATTATTATTATGCAGGTCTCTTAGCCTATTTTCAACTGAACAAATGCTTAACTCAGAGGTGCAACAGAACATCGAGGGCCAAGGTTTTCTAACCGGCTATACTTGATTCATTGCCAGTGCATGAAGTCCCATCGCCGCTGTTATCTGACTTCATAGACCTTGCCTATTTTCAAGTAAAAGTTGGTACACTTTAAGGAAAACGTCCCGAATCATTACTTCCGTATTGTATCAGTCTTAAAGACCTTCTTCTGAGTTCCTGGTACAGTCAACGGCAAAGATAATGGTAGGCAAATTATCCACCGCTATTTTCATTACTTTTCTATTTTACTTCCTGTGTTGTTTTAAGAAATGAAACTATGTTACTTCGAAGCAGACAATGCCCTCTGCTTATTGACGTCATTATTTTTTGAATTCATTATCATCACATTGTGTAATACCAGAGAGTATTTACTATTTACATTACTCTCTGGTAATACAGCCCGAATGAAAATGGCGATGGACAATTCGCCTACTGTTTCTTTTGCCGTTGGGTGTACAAAAACATACTGTCTCAAGTGGAAAGAAAATGCACGAAATACAATACGAGTTCTAAGACCATTGGATTATTTGACATGAACAGGAAACTCAATATCATATCTACCTATATTTAAATGAGAGTTACACATTTAACGTGGTGTGTACGAATCTATATAGAGAGAGTAAAAAACATTGCCTAATGCAGTGATTCCCAAAATGTGCGCTGCGGCGCCCTGATGCGTCGTGGTTGGTTCACAAGGGCGCCGCGAAATATTCCAATATTTTCACTGAAATGACACTTACTTGTTAGTCTCCACGTGGCAAAGTCAACTAATGATATGATTGTTTGAAATATGTGTTTATTTAGTACTTTTTACATGTAAAATGTTTGTGAATTTGAACTGTGTTTTGCAACTGTTAGAAGGCGTACATTCTGACTTGGGCGCCGCAGAAAAATCTTGAAACACTGGACACCGTGACGAAAAATTCGGGAACCCCTTGCTTAAAGGGAAGATCAATTTAGCAATTTGCATGTTCTAAAATGTAAAATTTGGACTCCTGAATGGCTTATTGGCTAACATTGTTGCCTTACAATTAAGATTCCCGGCTTCAGTGCCCGGTGGGAACACGTTTCAATGGTTCAGAACCCACTTTAAACTGTAGATTCAGTAGCCTACATCTGTGCACGAAGTGAACTTCAAGTAAACTTGGCCAACATTTGCTAATTTTATAATTAGATGTTTATTCATAATGCACAAATACGAAAACACAATAACCGAAAACTTGCAAGTTTCTAAGTGGAATGTCACGGACACACCGTGATTTATCCACACGTCCCTCCCTCACAAAACTTCCTCAACACACCACTATATATTCACAACAGGAGCCAATATATGCTCAATTTGAAACAAATTTACATTTACACCCGTTATTAAATACGAACTTTCATTAAAGTATAAATGTAGTGAGTTAAGACTTGTCTGGACCTTTGGAGGACACCAGTGAAGCCATTTTTTAAAATTTCTCCTTCTTTCGATAAACCGCTACGATATTCCAAATTCTGAAGAAAAAAATCATCTGCGTAGAATTCCACCTATGATTCACGTGGATTTTCTTGTGGTTTCCTTCCGCCGTTTCCTAGATATTTGCAATAGTTTAATAGGAGTACTACTGACGAAACTATCGGGAATGTCTAGAAAACAACGAAAGCAAACCACATGAGAATTCACGTGAATGCTCTTGACCAGTGGTTCTCTTTGTGAGCCCGTGCTGCTCCGATCCCAACAAAATTTATAGCTAAGTAAATAGCTTTCAATTTTTTTTAAAATTTATATGTTAATTAATATGCATCCTTAAAATCTAATATTAATAAATAAATTACAGCATAATCATAAAGAGTATTTGTTCCATTGTGTCTATAAATTAAAAATAATAAATATAAAATTTGGTTTAAATTAGTTGACAACGACTGAGTCTAATGGAATCTTTTAGTTTCTTCTAGCCAATTTACCAATTAATTTGGTAAATCAGAATATTTCCACTTCAATATATTTGTGTTAATGAAAATTGCTGCACAAACTAAATTGACGGTGGTGTCAACCTATAAATTGGGAGACGGGCTGCTAGCTGCAAACTTCAGGAGAACCTCTCGCGGCCCGTTATATATATTTTTTAGATTTAGTTTTAGTCTTTCATGTGCGAGCCAATAAGCTGTACGCACTACATAACATTTGGATTTTTTCTACAATACATACATACATATACAATATACAATATATATATATATATATATATATATATATATATATATATATATATATATATAGTATTTAGTTTATCTTATATGCTGTCTCTTACTTTGTCCCCTGTGTACACATTCTCTCCCCTCCCCTAAGAGCTCATTCACTCCACTCGTTCTTCTTCCAGTCTTCGTTCCTTCTTCCTCGCCTCACTTCTCTTTCCTTCACTTTCACCAAAACACTCCCACTTTCTCCAACTTTTCCACACTTGCTGCTCTCTGTTCCACAACTAATTTCAGTGCTTCTTCTTTTCCCACACCCTCCACCCATTTGTCCTGCAGGACGCGCGTTCCCGGGCACACAAACAGATGAACCGTCCCGTCATTGCCCTTACATACATTCATATGTACCTCCCTCTCTTTTCACCGCACTGTGTCTCCACCCCCAGTCTCAACCATACTAATCCTTATCTTGCTTCCTTGCTTACTTTATTCATATACAAGTAATTTGCTTGTCGCTATTCCCGAATGTCCCTTGTATGAAGGTCTAGTGATATTTTAGTTGCAGTTTCCATCATTATTTCTTGCCGATCTGCATCTTCTAGTCGCTGTTTAACGAGTTCAAGTGTTCGTTGGTCTACGTGCTCTTCTTCCCATACCCATCCCAACCCGATTTCGAATAGTTTACCTTTAACTGCTTTTGCCCACGAGCTCATTTCCCCTCCCCTTACTTGTTATTTGAGAGCCTTCCCTTTGATAGTGTCTAGTTTGGCCAGGGCCCGGTACAGGGGTGTGGCCCGGTGACTGAAAAACACGACTCTAGACGAAAATACATGCAGATGTAATTTCTCAGATTTTAGAATATTCTAGCGTTTTTCCAAGGGAGGAAAAATTTCGAAAAACGTTTGGCTGACGTTGGCGATAGGTCCAACAGAGCCTCAAAGTAAGGGTTACTGCAAACATTTACTGTTACTTGTAACAACACGTCACTTCCAAAGGTTGGACACATTGTAAGTTGTTAACTTATAAAAAATAGAATGAAATGCGTCTCTTGCAATGTTCAATAAGTATCAGCGTTATTTTAAAGGGGCATGGATTCCCGAAACTGTGGGAACCAGAGGTGTCAAGGAAAAAGTCTTTTCAGTCCTGCCAAAAACCTGAGGTGTTTCTCCTCTTCCTCTGATTGTCTCCTTGCCCTTTGACTCGACGTAGAGCAACTTTCCCACCTTTTCCATCGCCAGCACAATGGAAAAGGCGAACTCAAAAATCCAGCCAAGAAGTTCCCGCAGCGGGGGGTCAACTCCCCTAATGTTTTGGGGAGGTAGATCCTGACAAGCCGTTCTGCTCTCTGCCAGCTTTACAGACTTAATCTTCTTTGGCAGCGATCTACACCATTCGGGTGCACAAAACATAACTCCCTCACTTTCATCTCCGTGTCCCATCTTCCGCATCCATTTCCTAGTATCCCCCTTCCCCCAACTTTCCTTCTACTTTATATTTACTTGAAAAAGTCTCATTCCATGAAAATATCAGTTGAGTCATTTTGTAATCAACAGTTTTTAATGTGGGCCTCCCAGATTGTGCAGTGGTAGCGTTGTTGCCTAGTAATCAAGGCGTCCCGGGTTCGATACTCGGTGGAGGCACATAGTGGTTCGGATCCCACTTTAAACTGTAGGTCCAGTCCCGATTAGCCTTACTGTGCATAAAGTGGACTTAAAACACCAATTAATTCATTCAGTTTTTAATGTGATTAACTTCAAATTTGATATAGCACACGTCCTGGATTAGATTTCCATCAGGGGCAAATTCGACACTTTCATTCTTGCTATATAGCGTCCCTTTTCTGTCACTGTTGGCTAATTGCAACGATGAGGATGAGTGATGATATGGTGGAATTGAATAAGATACAATCACAAAGAACATTTATGTCCAGGCCGGAATTCGAATCCGGAATCACCCCGCCATAGTGGTCGGCAGGTGCACATTCGTTTAAACACTACATAATATTACATGTCCACATTGTAAATGGTTGACTGGAGATATTCACTGTTGCCACCGTAAGAAAAGACCGTTTTTCGAGTATCAACGCCTACTACATAGCTAACTTAAGTAATGCAATGTCATAATTCAGTTTCTAAAAATATATTTATGATGCACGCAACTGCTATTTATAACAATATTATCTCTCTTTATGCATTATAAAGTATTCAAACTTAAAATAAAAATTTTCTTTCTTGTGTATAGGCGACGACATGAATATGGCTTCGCTCACGAGAAAAACGGTTGTATCCCATTTTCTTAAAATTAACAGGCAAGACTGTTAAACTTTAACGGTAGAATATTGTAAATTTTATGGTAACTGCTAACAGGGCAGTTCTAATTTGTACCTGTTTAGAATTTTAACACCAAATTAGGTGTAATTATAGAACATTATAGATACCGGATTAGACCTTCCGATTAAAAGTGGGATCTCAAGTGATGGTAATGTCTCCCCAATCTGTTCTGTGATGCAGTTGGTGGATAAGGTGCAAACGACCACGTGAATAAATCGAGTGATATACGCATCGTCAATATGTAATTTCATCTAAATACATTGCTTACAAAATTATTGGGAAGGAAGCGTCCTCTCTTCTAGCCAGTTATTCTCAACGTTCGTGAACCTGTGACCGTTAAATTCGTATTTTTTAAAAGTCGATGTCGATTCCAACAATTTTATTGGTAAATAGCTTTATAATATTTTAAACTTTTACATTAATTAATATGTATCCATCAAATTTAATATAAATAAATAAATTATGGCACAATCATAGCGATTATGTCTAGGCTCGTTGTTGATAAATTTTATTATTTTTTTAATTAGTTGACAACCACTGGATCTAATGGAATCTTTTTGTTTACTCAGACCAATATTATCAAATTAATTTGGTAAGTTCTGATTTTCGAACAAAGACAAATTCCAATTAATAGAATATTTCCACTTCAGTATATTTGTTAATGAAAATTGCTGCTCTAACTAAATTGGCCATCGTCCCCGTCCGTCAACGTCCAAATTTGGAGGCGGGAAGCAACGCGCCTCCCGATTAGATCGTTTGATCGCTCACCACCAGTGTCACGAAAACATTTTCTGTTATCCCAGTGGAAATTCGGACGAAAGGCTATCATTCCAGGTGTTGCCAGCTCGGGCTGCAAAGGTCGCTTCACCCTTCCGGTCCTAACTCGTGAACAGCCCCACGGTTGTAATTTAAATTTGGAAGCTGCACGGGGACAGTCCCCTAACGGCGACTGATTTCTCACCAGCACTGGTGAGAAAGTATTTTCTGTTATCGAAATCGAAACCTTAACGAAACGTCATTTTTTTTTCAGTTGGTTGCAGGTTGGGCTGCAAGCAGTGTATTGCGTCTACGCGTAAACAACGATAGTCTACATTCTACACGTAGACAATTTTATACACGTAGATTACGTAATCTATGTAAACAACATGGCGAAAGGTGATAACTTAGCACAGGACGCCGTGAAATTAAAAGAAAATTATACTACGTATTAGTTGCTGATGTGTAACGATACCTTTTTATACTCTTTCTTCCAAATTTGAACAATTTCTCAACTAGGAAGAAACCTAATATAGGAAATATTCTAGTGTTTTATGGGGAAAAGACCACTCTTGCCTCACGACTGCCATCTGTTGCTTTTCTTGCATACTATTTATCTTCTTCCATAGTTGATGATAGAAGAGAAGAGAAATTTTGTTGCAAATAGGATTCTTTTCATTTCGTTAGGAACCAACATAGTTGAAAATGTCACTTTCTTTTCATGAAACCCTTGAAAATTAATTTTAATGCACTTTAGATTGTCTACGTAGTCTATGTAAACTACAACCCAATGTAATCTACGCGTAGATTACGTGTAGACAACGCATGTAGACGTAAACTTATAGTCTACGGCACATCACTGGCTGCAAGTCGTAAACAGATCACGGAATCGGGCCGCGTCCCGGCTGTTGAGAATCACTGCCTGCCCTGGATCACTCGCATTTGACGGTCTCATGTCTTCTTGGAAATTATCCTAAAACACCACCAGTTGAATACGCCGCTTTGAGCAGAGTTCCTTGTCCCGTTCTTTCATTTATAAGTCTGGTCACCCCGACGATACTTCTAATTCTGAATGGCAGATCGAGGACATGGTCTTGTCTCGGAGACAAACGCTTCTGTCATCTCCGAAAGTTCTCCAGATCTCGGTGACGTCAAAGTAGCTGGAGTCCGAAACCGTTACGAGGAGCTATCCTGGACAAGAGACAAAACCCACTTCGACTATTTCAGCTAATATCCCGGCCGCGGACCGGCAGGGGAAGGCTCCTCTGTTTATTTGCTTAGCGAGGCTGCATTGTCGGGGGCACCGGGGATCAAAACCTGAAATGTTGACGTTCGTGAGTGAAAGTCGGAGAAGGTAAACAGTCCGCCTCTGAAAGGAACGGTTCAGAGGGCGGAGGGGGGCTTCAGAGAGTTGGCTACGTGATGTACATGCAAATTGGGTCCTCCCAGTATCCCGTGGAAAAGGGGGGGCGGGCAGCAGCCACCAGAATCGCACCAACAGAACGCACTGATCCACTAAAAATTGGTGCTGGTGCCATTGGGTTCAGCAAGTTTTAACCAAATGGGTGGCAACCAAAACCGAGGGAAAACTTTGTTTCGTCAACAGTAACAAATATTTATCTACCATGTAGGACGTATTTAGAGGGTATTCAATAAATAATCCGTTTATAAACATTTTGTACAGATTTTAGTGATATTAACTAGACATAAGTTGTGTAATGAATGCTGTTTATATCTATTATTTTCCATATTTACCTCTTCATAATTATTATTAATTGGCCTAATTTTAAAAAGAATATATTGCAAACACACATATTAATATTATTTACCTATTGATTATAAACTTTATTAGTAGTAGTAGTAGTAGTATTACGTATGAGTCACTTAGTTCGGACCCCTCCCGAAACGTATTTCTAGATACGTTCCTGTTAAGTGGGTAACCTGAAACCTCAATTATTTTTCTTGCTTGCAGCTCAAAAAATGTAGCTACAATCTAAGAATCGAATTGCTTTTTTATTGTGAAAAATGCACATCTAGAATTTTTTAAACCATTGCTCTGGTTGCTTAATTAACATCCATATATAGATATTAAGAATTGTATGTATTATTATAGTAACACAAATTAAAAATAAAGTATCTTTGTTGATGTAAACACAAGCCCAAATTGGAAAGAGTTTGAGTAGCGCCTTTACCATGTCCTATACTCACTCATGAGATTCATGAGATTGTTCTATGAGTCAGGGAGGAAATAAACTGGAATAAATTATTTCAGCGGCAATGGAGCAAGTATGAAAACATCCAATCATCTCGCACACTTATTCTTGGCCTTGTAGTTTAATTATGCAACATTTCATTATCACCACCATTCGAGATTACGAGAATTAGTCGGTTCTTAGTTGTCGGATATCAGAATCATTAACAGAAGTTGCTCCAAACAAAGGGAAACAAATAAGTGAAATAGTTTTTGCTACTTGGACAATATATTATATATATAAAAAAAAACAACTAAGAGAAATTTTTGTCGTGGAAGATTACAATGGAAAAATCAACATCATGAATGTGCGCACAGCCAACAATTTGGTACGCAGGCCGCATGTCCTCCGGTTGTTTACTTGCTTATTTTCTGGTTTGCTGTGTTAATTAATGTTGTGAATGTGGCATTGATTCGTTTCAGGCAGAGCGTGTTTTGCTTTTTCCTGTTTTCCGTTATTTTGCACATTTTCTGTGAGGGAACCCGATATCAAATGAAGGTGTCTAGAACAGATAGTACCAAGCCACATTTTCGTACTTGTGAGGAAAACGGAACGGAAAAAAATCATCTTAATCTACGTATATTTACACTCGAAATTTCTTTTGTCACTCATGCTTTGCAGTCTAACCAAGTGGTTTCCGATCTTATTATTAGTATTATTAGTCTTTTCGCTGATCCCAAAAAAATTAACACACAGAACCCAAAATGTTCAATTCATACAAATATGTTGAACTCCAATAACACCTCAAAGTGCATATACTGCAAATGATGCAACTTTTGGTACACACACGGAAATGCATCATAAGGTACTCTTATCAGCTGCTGGTCGGTGTGATGCACAAAAATGCATCAATTGAGAAGACCAGACACGATCACTTCAAAGAAACCAAAATTCAATTTTCAACTGTGTCAATTCATGCAACAATTGGTTAGATGTATTTCCACCAGTTATGTATGAAATTTTACTCGTAAATACTTTTTAAAACTCTATACATTAATTAATATGTACCCTTGAAATTAAGTATTAAGGGAGTGGGGTAATGGTGAACACTTAAGAGAGATGCGCGTTTTGGGTTATTTGTTAACTAAAATGCTTGGAATTATGCTTCACTTATTCATAATTTCGTGATTAATAATTTTAATGCTCGCAGAGAATGTTACATTGAATTCTAGTTTAGGAAATGTGGCAATGCAGCATCGTGAGGTAATGGTGAACACATTTGATATTATATTAAATTTACCTTATTATGAAGTTTGGTTACTTCTTAAGAGGTCGATTTAACTTCTTAAGGACCAAGAAAACATACATACCATTTCTAAGCAACAGTTTTATAACCTTGAAGATGATATTAAAGATAGGAAAAGCCAAAATATGAACCCTGTCGGCAATGAAACATAAAACTAACAGTTCAAACAATTCAAACACACTTTATATATATATACATCTCAATATATTTACATCATCGTTAATGTAAATCAATTGTGGAGGAACTTTCATTGAACAGCACGAGATAAAGGCGAACACGAGGATGACGACTGTTCGCCATTACCCCAAACATGCCTTTTATTTTATCCAGCAACACTGAAGTTACAACCTTCCGTATTCAATGCAAAAAATACAGAAACACTCTTCTGTCTTCCTACTTTAATTCATAACTGAATTCTAGAATGAAGTTAAGGCAAGTAACACTAACCTCCTTCCAAAATGTATTTTCCACTTATAACAAATCGCAAACACACAAAAACAAACTGTTTTACTACTGAACAACGGCTCCTATAGTAATGGCGATACAAGATAAGTACATCCCAGAGTACACGGAAGATGGCAGGACCAATCAAGCCGTTTTGAAACTTGACGGAAGCTTCATTGTTGTGTGTTCGCGAATACCCCGTGTTCATCATTACCCAACTCTCCCTTAATAACTGTATTAAGCCATACGCTAGTATAAAGAGTAATATAATAGTTCGATTAAGTCTAGGCTTGTTAACAATTATAAAATTAGGTTTAAATTAGTTGTCAACCACAGGACCTAATGAACCTCTCTCGGCCTCGTATAACTGATACCGGCCCCTTCAAATGGCAGATTGCACCACTATGTAGGGATTCAAGACAGCAAAATGTCGTCAAACTCGGGGGCATATCCAGGAATCATTTTCCGGTTGGGTTCAACCTTCGAAAAGCAATGAATGGGTTGGAAAATTCTAAGGAGAAAATATTACTGAAATATCTTACAATGTAACTATCTATAGCTGTTTATCAGTTGTCCTTGTCACTCGGAATGTTATCAAACATATTTTAAATACACATGGCCTACATACTATTTTCTCTGTGTTCTTCATAAAATGTAAAACTTCCGAGAAACATTAAAATATTAGGGTCTACGTTAAATACTGGATCTGCATTATTTCACATGAAAAATGTGCTTATTATCGTCATTTTATCCACTAATAGCAAATTTCTTGCAACGATGAACTCTCTTTCGTGTTAACATGATTGTGAAAAATTGGGCCCCCATTTATGGGGTATATGATACAACATTTGCTGGTGTTACAGTTATATTTCTTTGCTTTATGAAACAAAAACCAATCAAAACTTGACGTCATTTTCGAAATCAACCTTCCAATATGTATTAAGAATGGCTACTATTGATTCTGAACAAAAAAATAAGAAAAAAGATAAAAACATTGTAGAGCAGTGTAATTTTGAAAAGAAATGGAGATGTACTCGCGCACCGTGACCGCATGCAGTGGTCAAACTACTATAAGAGGTTGATTCATATACGCTAAAAATACTAAAATGGTTAATATACACTCAAAATGCACCAAAAATGTCTAAATTTATCTGAAATGCTCTGTAAGGTAGCTATTTCCTCGATATTCCGCAAATGTATAATAATGAAACCATAAAAATTACCACGTAATCATATGAAGCAAAAGCGTTGCGTATTATTGTGCTGTCTATTTTCTGCACAGATCCTAATCGGGACCGAATGTACTGTTGAAAGTGGGAACCATTGTGTGCTTCCATGGGGTATTGAACTCTGGACCCCTTGATTACAAACCGACGACATTGCCACTGCACCATCAGGAGGCCTAACATGTTGTCTATGGGGTAGTGTTGTGTAAGTAAGAGCTTCAAATTCTCTATTCAGCACATGACCTGGATAATATAGTATCTCAGTGGACGTGCGTTTTCAAATTCATAGGCGAACGGTGAAGTGAGGCAAAAGAACTGGGGAAAGTGAAAATTATGTACAAAAATATATCATTTATTTGAAATTATACACACGAGAAGATATGCACTCACCTGTCAAACATGCATTTATATGGAATGTAAAATGTGCTCAAAAGGTCCAAAGGTACTATATAATAATAATAATAATTGAATGTATATGTTTATTCATATGAATTTTCATAGTAAAAAAGACACACACTTTTACAAAATAAAATTATTATAAATGATTTCGTAAAAGTTGGAAATTCTTAATCACTTCCATCTGTATTTTAAATGTCGGGATTTCAATGCATGGACGGCATAGAAAAGCAAACGGGCACCTGCTATCGCAGAAATAAGTCCATTAATACGCTGCTGAAAGGTGCTGTGCAATATTTTCTACGTAAAGATTAAAGTTAGCTCCAATTTTGCTGTCTCCCTTAGATTTGTGGTGAAGGTCTCAAGACAGTGTGATTATGCATGAAATAGATTTAATACAACAGAATGCAACTGATCCCAGTAATACATGAAACTGCACAAACTTGCAATAATACACATTTGGAGTCAAAATGCACAGAAAATGCAACAAAGGGCAACTTTTATTAATTGCTGTTCCATGTAATGCATTATTTTACAAGATCAGGACGATTATTTCAAAGAAACCAGAATTACACATTAACTCGACTTCTCTGTGTAACCATGTAGCATTATTTTTAATAACCTACTGCAAATTCTGCAGTAGTGTGTCTATTCGTTTTGCAAAGCCGTGAATTCGATTGCCAGATGCATCAAAATCACATCACCTCGTCATGTCATGCAGGAAAACGGATTTACTCACACCCTCATCTTATATGCAGGCCTACCCGCATGTTAGTTTATTGTCAAGTATATATTACTCCCTTCCTTTTCCTTTCTCACTCAAGAGTATCGACCTTCAGAGTAGTTCTTGTGTATTAAATAAATTTCTTGTATACAATACAATAACTTTTCTTTGATTGCTGTTTAAGTGTTCAAAGGTGGACGAAATGACAATTCAGATGGGCTTTGCATCAGCAGTTTTAACTACTAAAAATTTCTGTCTCTTCCTCTTTTCTTTCTTTCTCTCTCTCTCTCTCTCTCTCTTTCTCTCTCTCTCTCTCTCTCCCATCACCTGTTTCTCTTTCTTTCCTTCATTTTTTCTCACTTTGTCTCCCTTTAACTTCTTCTTCGCCCCTTTTTTATGTTGCTTTCATATCTCTTCTTCCCTATATGTTCATTTCTTATCCTTTTCTCTTTCATTCTATTTTTTTGTCCTTTAAAACAATTTCTCTCTCTCTCTCTCTCTCCCTTAATCCTTCTCTATCATTCTTTCTTCCTTCACCTTCATATGTTTCTACACCTCTATCTTCCTCTTTCATTCTTCCTTGTCTGTTTATTTATTAATATCTTACATCTTTCTCTTCCATGCTATCTCTCCCTCTCTCTCTCTTATATTTCTTTCCATATCATCTTTCATTCTTTGCTTCATCCTTTATCCATCTTTATTTCTTTCTTTCCTCCTTTGTTTGTCTTCCTTCCTCTGTTTGTACATCTTTCTCTTCCTTGTCTCTGTTTCTCTATTCTTTATTTCTTAATGTTTTCTTTTCCATTCTATTTTTTGCTCTCGCTTATATTTCTGTCTCTCTCTCCGTCTATCCTTTCTCTATATTTTCTTCCTTCTTTCTTTTTCTCCTCCTTAATCTGTTTCTATCATGTTTCTCTCCCTCTTTTCCTTGTCTCTATTTGTATTTATTTATGACTTATCGAATTCTATTTTATTATATTTCTTTCGCTCATTTCTTCCTGATTTAGACCTCTTACAAGAGCCGCAGAGTGTCTGATTGCCACACAGGAGACCCGGGTACAATTCCCGGAGTGGGTTATTTCAGGTGGAAATTTTTCAGCTTAACTAAGTATCTCTTCTTGGATCGGGGAAATGTTTTCCTTAGAAGGGAAAACACAGGGAAGAACTAATAATTTCTTAGCGTCACACACAAGGTAGAAACTAGCCTGGAGCGACAGCGAAAACCTGAAGTACGTATATTCATGTTTATTCACTGGAGAAATGGCGGTTCAAAACCGTCATTTTCGGGTGGCATTAAACTAGCATAAAAATGGCCGCGATCTTTTTAAAAATATTAACAAATATTACATAGTTATCGGTTATTAATGTAATTTTAATGATGCAGGATATATTATGGTGCACACAACAGCAATTTATAATTACTTACAATGTTTATGCACGATAAAATATTCGAATTTAAGTCTGAGTGTGTTTAATATTCCAAACATTTACGGAAGCAATGTTTACTTCTCATTATAGCCACAGCACAGAAAGGTGTGCATGCGCATTCGCTCACGTATAAAACGGTTACGTTCTGATTCTTAAATTTCAACGATAGAATGTTGTAAATTTTGCCGCATAGCACAACCAAAGCAACAATCAGAAGCATCAGCGTAAGTTGGTAAGGGCTGACTGATTCACCAATATTTTAGAATTTCGTTTAACTTGAGTCAGTCAGTCTTTTGTTAGCTAGTATACAATTTATAGTGCATAAATAAGCTACATTTTATGCCTATTATTTAGTGTAATACCGAGACTAAAGTTAATGTTATCCGCATTTCAAGCATGCAAAGATCCCGTGAATTTATTATCGGTAAAATGTAGAGATCCCACATGCAACCAAGTCAAAATAAAATTTCTCAGCTCGGAATTAGGCCTTGTATCATCGGCGTCAGCTGTGACTTTTTTAATATTCGGCCTTAATTATTGCCAATATAATTAAATATATCTTGACATGTAATTGGAAGCCCTGATTTGATGACGTTCTCATTGTTTCATCGTTCATTCTTCTTGTCGTGATTTACAGGTGGAAATAGTAAAGAAAGAAAAACACTTCCTAATAATTACTGTGAATTCTTCAAAAATCTAGAAGTAAGGTTAGGGGTATAGTCTAGTTATGTTTCCATTCTGGTCTATTTACTTTAAAAGGTTTAGCGTTGATGTAAATATGAATGATTTTCTCTTATAAGAATTTTCTTTTAGTTTGAGTTTGAGTTTTGGTTTTAAGTCCACTTTATGTACAATAAGGCTAATCGGGACTGAACCTACAGTTTAGTTTAAAGTTGGATCCGAACCTCTTGCGCATCAGTATAGGCACTTGTTAGTAATTTTATTTGGTTCTTGAAATAATATAATTTATTGGATGTCGCTAGAAAGGAGCAGAATTTTTTGTCTTAAAAATCATTGTTGTAATTTCTATCAGTTATATTTCACTATAAATGCTATAAAATTAATGAATTATGTTAATTTATCAAAGATAATATGATTTCTAATTTTAACTAATTTGTTATTTATCTTTAATTACAGCCGGCTTTTTAAAATACAGACGGTATATGTCATCGTATATAGAAACCCATTTTCTATGAGAAATTAATACAATATATTTAGTTATGCACAGTCTTGAAGAGAAGTATTCCTGATTAACAGCAATATTTAATGACGGCTAACAAGAAAAAGAAGACAGAGATGAACGAAGAGCAAAGGGCAACCTGTATACCTTTCAGGAAATGGACTATGACAAGGACGAGACGAAGATGGGATTCTTACTACCTAACATTTCCTTAACAGTTTTAAACCGACAGCATTTCATAAACATCATATATTTTTTCCCACAATTAAACTACCAATTTAGTTTCGCTATTTATAGCTGTTTTACACATCGAACTTGCAATCACAACTGCTAAATTAATATGCATCAATATAGATATATCGGAATACATTATATTGCGTCACCTTTTTGTTCAGTATTCTAATACAGGACGTACTGTAAAAAACTTGAGTGGAGAAATGACAGGCTGCCATCCAATTACAGTAAAGAAAAAACCTTTGCCTTTTTGAAAGCATTAACGACAATATGGTGAACCAATTAATATTTTTTTAAACACTAAAAAACTATTTTAAAAGTGCACAAAACTTCAAGTTGTAATCATCGTCTGTTTTAATTGAAGATAAAATATTCAACGCTGTACTAAAGGTCTGTAACATGTATGAGTGTGTTCTTGTGTATAATATTCCAAGCGGTTACCGACGACATGTTTGCTTGTCATCCTAGCCACAGCACTGTGAGGCGCCTGCGCTCATAACAACAACAACAACAACAACAACAAAAGAAGGATTCCGAACTGTTTCTGTAAATTAACAGACTGTTAAAATGGAACGGTATAGTATACTGTAAATTTCAAGGGATCTTCTATAGGCGCACAATTACGACTAAATGCTGCTGAATTTTTTTAATGATATTTCAGTGAAGTTACCGGCAATTGGAACACCAGTGTTACTGATATAAAACTGAGTAATTCGTATTAATCGAAGAGTAGTCCAGGGACAAAATGCTGTATTACCATCCTTCCGTAAAGGATTAGTAATGAATTTCAGGTTACGCAGAAAAAAAACTGACTTATTTCATCAATTAACAAACACGTTTGTTTTAACTTTTTTGTAACCATTAAAAAAAAAATAATAGTCCTTTTTTAACTTTGATAATTTTGATCATATCTTTGGTAACTTAAAACCAATATTCACTATGACTAAAGGAATTTTGTTGTTTTGAACGGTCATTCGTTTGTAGTATATGTAAACAAACGTTTGACTACCAGGAACTGCTCTTTTTTGGTTGTTGTTGTTATTCAACCTTACTCTATCCTCTGTTTGATTGGATTTGATTTCTTTTCATATTGATGCAGAAACTTCGATCACTACGACGAGACAAATAATGAAAGAATTAGATCGGTGCTTTCACAGAATACACCGCACCGGTCACCTTTGAACTGAGAATAAACCAAATTCCTTTGTAAACAAATATGTGAGAATGTACAATCGTAACTGAACAGTCTATACTACAGTATTTTTAGCAACTTTAACCCTAGAACACAACCGTACGTAAAATTTACGTATGCTTCGCGCTCAATTCCCGCCCCTACCTCCCACATCGCACCCACCTACCCCTCCGCCTATGGTATTCCTCGAGCATTCTGTCTGGTGCGTGGCAGCACTGTGGTAAGGAGGGCGGAAGCAGTGAACGTCTTTAGTTTGTGCGTTATGTGAGACTCTGTACGTCAATAATACGTAGCGATAGTAACAGAAGAAAAATATTGCACGTAATTTTGACGTGCATATAGTAATAACGCCATTTGTATTCACGTAAGATTTGCGTGAATTTTTCTATATTATCTCATTTTTCTATAATATGATCAACATCGCAGCGATCAATGGATACATTATTTACACTCACAACTTCTACAACAATCACGGCAACTCAGAAAAGAGACGATTCTCACGAATTCAGTTCATGCTTCACCTCCATGAGAACTTGACCAAGATCTGGCAGGAGCAAAGGCTAATAAATCCGGGACTGTCACAGGAGTTAAGAAAGTCAATTTTGAAGGTACTGGGGAAGGAAGAGACAAGTACAGTAGCAGCCACGTCACAAGGGAACAGAAAGTATTGCAGTTTCTGCAACTACAAGAAAAGGAGGATGACAACTACGTACTGCTCCTGTGGGAAGCCAATTTGTGGAACACTACCGTACGTAAAATTTACGTATGCTTTGCGCTCAAATCCCTCCCCTACCTCCCACCTCGCACCCACTCACCCCTCTGCCTAGCAATGCCTCAAGTTGTCTGTCAGACATAAGGCAGCACTGTGGTAAGGAGGGTGGAAGCGCTGATCGTCTTGATTTCGTTTCTTATGTTGTGCACTGTACGTCAATTTTACGTAGCTGTGTAAATTCGAGAAGTATCTTCCACGTAATTTTGACATTTGTAAATTCGATTTGGATACTTAGATTTTGAAAACAAAAGTTTAGAAGCATGCACTATTTTCTTGTAAGACTAAAATTACATTTGTTCCTTATTTACAGCGTTATGAATATTTGCTTTTCATTGTTCGAACTTTTCGCCTTCATTCTTAATGTACGAACGGGCTTGTCAAGCAAGACCTTGTCTTAAATTATTCTATGTTTAATAAAACCATGCTTATACATTTTAAAATGAAGAATAACATTCCAATATAAGGAAAAATAAACAAAATAATGTTCACAATGAATAGAAATTTGTTTTCATGATGTAGAGGTTGTTTTAAAAATAGATTTCTTCATGTACGTAAAATTTACGTAGCGGTAGTTATACTGTAATATTGGAACACGGTAGTGTTCTAGGGTTAAATGAATAACTTTGCACTATCTTCACTAGTTTTCCATCAATCTACTCTTTACGACTCATAAAATAAACTGTTTGTATAAAGGGTGACCACTCAGATAGTGCGCATATTGTGGACTGTTTCTGCAAAAAATTGCCTTGTTATATAATTACCTTTGTGTCTAATTTGGACCACGTGTACAATTAGTAATAATAGTCAGCCTTTGATGTTTCCGCGCAAGATGAAACCATGACGAATGCACTACATGGTAAAATATAATTTACGTGAAGGATACGGTACATGATGCAGTTTGTATCTTATCTTCCACTCACGCTATGGCTTTTTTACCACTTTGTTGAATGTTCACATGCGAAACCAGTGGCATAACTATACCGGCAAGGAGAAATGCAAAATTAATTGATCTGGTTTATTTTACTTCGCTTTTCTGCCACGTTTGACTAATTCCGGGATGAGTGATGACATGATGAAACTGATGAAAGGACACTCTAAAAGAATACCCATTCCCAGGCCTGTTTTCGAACCTGGAACCCCTGGCGTCGTAGTGCATTAATCCGACAGGAGGCGAGGACAAATGCAGAAATAAACGATTTCATCAATTTTCTTTCAGCATTTTTTACTGCATTGACGTGAATTTTGGGCAGCTACTTTAATGAACGGTCTTATGTAATTGTACAGTGGAATTCACAAGTATTGCTCAGTGAGTAAAACTTGATAACTCGCAAAAGTATGAAACCGAGAAAAACGCAGCTGAAAGTTCGTCCATTGCGTTGTGGTTTATGGGTTACCAAGATAGAAGCCGTGAGTTTCTGGCTATCAGCGGCTACTGAAGCCGATATTATAGTACAGTAACTTTAGACTGTGGAACAACTGCATCGAATATTAACTTGTTTTCAAGCAATAGATCTTTATGTATTCTGGTGAAGAGGTTGTCATCAGCTTGTTTCGCGTTTTGTTTTAATACTCGAAGCTCTCATTGCGTATAACAAATAGAGTAAACATAGTGGTGGACAATTTGTTTGGTAATTCTCTTGCATCCCATTTGGTAACCTACATAAGAACATCAAATTTTTGAAAAATACTTTAACAGAATTGCATAGTTACAAAGTCCCCACAACATAGAAACATCGCTGCAAATCATCTGGAGGTGGATTGAATAAATGAAAGAATGTATGAAGGAAGTAAAGTTTTAAGCACCAAAGTTTGAATCAAAGGTGTTTAGCTGCATTGGAAACAAACGAAATCCTCCAAAAAAAATAGAACAACTGATGTCATTGTCAAGTTAGAAGTTTAGTTATGAAGGAAACACGTCGATATAGTTTTTCAGGAATCCTTTGACAAGTCGTCAACTGCAATGCGGTGTGAATATTTTTGTACTTCGGTTGCAGTTCCCAATTTCTTCATGCAATGCAAAATACTCAAAAAGTGAAAAAGGGAGATGGTAATTAGCACCAATACTGTGAGTTATGATTCAGTTTACATCTATAAGTTTATATTGCATCATACATGTTTATTTTTAGCACGAGTTACACTTCGAAAATAATCAGAAATTCACGAGGCAAAGGGCCAAGTGAACAAAATGTACGTTTTATATTTAAGAGTGAGGAGTCCCTTAAAGTTATCTGCGGGAGGGCCCAGAAATCGGTCATTACGCCACTATGTGAAACGAATATAACTTGTAAGTTAAGTTAGAAACGTTATCTGTTAGTCTCCTTGTAGCCCTACTTTGCAGCAACGTTGTCTGCTGTCTATTTGAATGCTTTCGTATTTAAAAATTACATTCGTTCCTTGGAAGAAAAGAATGCTATTTTAGGCTCTGGTTATTTCTTCAATAAGTAATATATGCATTTAAAGGTCTCCCAAAGCCATTAAAAACATATCTATATGTCCTCATGGATTCGATTTCAGGTCTCGTTGCGCGCTACAACACAAGGCGTCCCGGGTTCGAATCGCAGCCTGAGCATGAATGTTTATTGTTAGTGTCCCTTCATCAATTTCATAGTATCATCGCTCATCCTCATCTTCACGATTAGCCAAAAATGGCAGAAAAGGGAAGTAAAAATAAACAAAATCAAATAAGAAAAATCAGTGGTGTTGCAGAAAACTATGCATTAACTTCTATTCATAATCTCATATTTTCATGATAATATAAATTACTATCTCAAATTACTCTTAATAGAAACAGAAACATGAATTTAAAAAAGTATCCACGACATTCCATCACATAACAAGACATTTTTGCATTAAAAACTTCTATTAATGATCTTATTATTATAATTAACTTATTCTTATTAATAATAACGACGAAAGTTATGGAAAGATTCAAAGATTCTAGATAATATTAAGGATAAATTTCTACGTCATGTTTTCAAGTTAAAATATGTAATAATTTGTTTGATGGCTATTGATAGGTACATGAACTTTAATTTTGCATGAATTATCTACAATTAGCCAGAAAATGATTATCGATTGTTACACGTAAAACACTAATGAGTTTCCCCGCATTTATGAATTTTAACGAGGAACATTTTTTTTTAAGCCGAATCGAAAACATTAAAATGTCAAAATATAAAGGCGATGAACATGGCATTCATCAAAATCACGCATTTCAAATGGGGAATAAAATTGTTAAACATTTCATTACTGAATTAGAAAGTTGAAAGTGTTTCATTCTTAACAATGTTTAATGACAAAATAATTAATTACATTTATCTTCGAAGCTTATTACGACATACTTCTTACTCGGGGTACAATTTAGCTTATATACTTCGATTTTATTTTCTAGAAAATGCAAATGTGAAGAGGTTTAAACGAGCCTAAGAAACAAAAAAGTGCCAGTTAATCTCTAAACTCCACAATTTATCACAGAAAAATATATTTACCATTGCGTCTTACTAGAATTTTAAACAAATTAGAGATATGCATTTGCCATATGGTACCGTCTGGATATAACAATGATGTTTTCAGGCAAAATGCAAATTCATACTTGTCAAGTTTATTTTAAGCTTTTAGTATTTGTATTTATTTTATTTTACGTCACTTTCCGAGTATTTAGGTTAATCGCATCGACGAAGAAGAATAATGGTTAGACAAAAATTTATGAATGGACACTCACAAATATCATTCATGCTGAGGCCGGGAATCAAACCCGGAATAAAAGCTGGTGAGAGTGTAGGTCTACCATTTGAGCTCTTTAACTGCACAATAAGTAATGTATATATGTTATAATTTTTCTGGATGTTAGCGACAGAGTGGTTCATTATTTCCATGCATTGTTAATTGAAGACTAAAATTGGTAAACGCTGTAAGTGCCACAAGAATTCAAACAGCGTTTTCCACGTTAAACTGTGCAATGTGCCATGCTTGATAATGTGGTAAACGTGAAAAGTGGCTGGTAGCTCTCTAAGTAGTTCAAAGGGCGTGTAAAAAGGCACTAGTGTGAACGTTCGTACAGGCTGATGTGCTGAAAGATGCGATTTACCAACACTTTCGCTTTTGGCACTTGCAACGTTTACCACTTTTAGTCCTCAATTGTAACAGTGGGTCAACTACTTACGCATATTCTAACACTACTTCTGAAGACGTGGTGCTTTCTCGATAAAAGACGTATGCTGTAGAGTCCCGATTATTCGAGGCGGACGGGACTGAGACTACCACGAATTACAAAAACTTTGACTGTACGGAACAACCTATGGAAAATCGGAAGAGGCGAAAGAAAAAGCAATGTAAGAAAATTGGTATTTACAGGATACTGTTGTGAATATTGTACTAATACTGTTCGCTACAGTAGTAAGAAAGATGCTAGGAAAAAATACTTAAGCAATGTTAAACTTGCACTTAAAAAAAATAGTTCTTTCACAAACCCACTTATATGAGCACTAATCAGAAAGAAACTCGGATTACACGGAACATCGGATTATCGAGAATCGAATTATCGACATTCTTATAGTACAAGCACTAGACAATGTATATAGTCTACTGTGCCGATCATGGCCGTAGGCAGGAAAAATTTTCGGGAGGGGTTCATTCATAATTGTTCCCAGGGCGTCGCCAGAAATTTGAATAATAGAAATAATAATAATAATTGTACAATAATAATTAAAATTTCATAATAATAAAACAATTTTATTCCATAATAATAATACTACTAATAATTATTATATTATTGTTATATCCTTGAGGGGGCTTACTCAATCCAGCAGATGAGTGAATATCCAGCATAAGTTTCTTTTTGTGTTTTTTTTACGTTTCATACAGTGTGTACTGAAATGCACAATTATTTTACTTCGTCATTAAACTTTAGATACCTTCAAGAAAAAAACTTTAAAAAAGTTAGATGGATATTTTAGTCATAAAGTTTTTGTTGTTTGACTATAAAATTAAATTTTTGGAATTTTGAAAAGTATGGAACCAGTTATTCTCTTTAAAAGCTTAGCCTGGTGCATGGATTGTAACCTCAATCGCGAACGTAATGCGCTACGAATCTGGAGGTACTAGGTTTGAACTCCTATCAAGGGGGATTTATTTTCGCCTTTATCGGACGGGGAATTTATAAGCTGGAAAGGGAATCTTGGGACAATCATAAGGGAATCTTCAGTCTATATTCCTTGTGACGCAGGAGCAACACTGGAAAGATGACAGCAGAAGTGATAATGGAGGGGTCGCCGGTGGGCTCTGATTCCGAGAATAAATCCTATTTCACTCAACTTTCAGAATTCCAAATGTATGAATATTCTATCTCGATCGTTTCAACATTGTCTCCTTGAATTTTTGTGATGCTTCGAAAAAAAAATTGAAGATTTGTTACAGATTTTGGTTTCTGAACATCCATTAATCCAACATGTCAGAAGTTTCGGGGGGGGTTTGAACCCTAGAAACCCCCCCTCTAAATACGGCCATGGTGCCGATAGATATAAATGAGAGCATGCTCGCCTTGCTGTCAGAGTGCTTTTAAGTTTACAATATCTACAATGATCGATTGATGAATTTGGTTTATTTTTCTTCGCTGCGAATATTGGCTAATCGCGAAGATGAGGTTGAGTGATGATATGGTGAAATTAATGAGGGGACACTCACATAGAAGAGCATGACCAGGCCGGGATTCGAGCCCGGGACCCCTGACGTCGTAGCGCGCTGGTGCTAACCACTCCGCCACGGAGGTTGGAACTTTACAATACAAGATAAACACGTAAGAGAACATTACAGTCTTCTTTACAATGCACATTTGCTCCCTGCTCTCTACCCAATGCACCGTAAAATAAATACCTGTGGAATTACCGTGGTACGCCTAATCGGCTGCTTCACCTCCACGTACCTGGACAGGTTTTCGCTTGAAGTTTCAACCTCCTGAAGCAACGCTTTCCGGCTATGACCGTGAACACTTGAAGAATGAGCGGTTTTCGGTAAGGGAAAAGTTAGGCGACAGGCAACATCACTTACCTTCATACTGAGACGGACCTTCGGCTTTCCCAACACCGTTATGCTGCAGGTACGGAAACAGCGGGCTGGAAGGTTTTTCACACTTGAGGACACAACGCACGTTGAAGCTACGAGTCTCGCGCACAGAATCTTGGCCTCTTCGGCCCACTTGGACCCCCTTTTTTTCTCTTCTTTTTTACCACCCCCGGATCAATCTTTTTTTCCCCTGCTGCGACGATGCACTCTGGCGAAACGGAACCTCCCGACCGGAGCCGATCTGCACTGCCTCCGGATGAAGACATGCCCAGTTGTTCCCAGATGCATCCCCGCTCCCGGGTGAGCTCCGATTGGCTGGCCTTAAGTGGGTGTGGCGTAGACTGGCTGGCCTCCTCGAGGTGGAGCTTGTGGAGCCTGCTTTGTTTTTGTCTTATTAGAAGGAGATACTGGTAGGCGAGGGGAAGCATTTGCTCCAAGGAGATCCAAGAGATGACTTCTGGATGATTCCCAAGGCACATCCTGATCTTGAACGAACTGGGATGCGATTTAGTTTCCAGGCTTGTAATTCGAGCTTCAATTCTGAGACTCCGTTATCGCATGGGTTTATCCAGATCCTTCAATCTGGAGGGGGGAGGGTGGAGTTCATGTTTAGAGAAGTGTAAGGGTAAATTTGGAACCAGAATGGGTCTGAGCCTTCGTGAACAGTTTCAGAGGAGCTGTTGAGGTGTTTTGACAAATCAATGCACAGCAGCATCACTTTTCTCAATGCAATAGTGATCCAGCGCGCTACCGTAGTCATAAGTTCGAGACCCACAACTCAAGTGGGTGCATTCTTGCATTTGTCTCTTCAATTTCATCTAATCAATATTCATCTTCATTGTCGCGATTTACCTATGGACGTAGAAAAGTGACGTAAAAATAAGAAGGAGCACAGTGTTTGTTGAGTTTTAAGTCCACTTTGTACACAGACAAACTAACCGGGACTGGACTTATGGTTTAAAGTAGGATTCGAAACACTCCACCGGCTATCAAACCCAAGTCGGATCCGAAGCACTATGTGCCTCCACCGGAGGTCGAACCCCGGAACCTTTGATTACAAGGCAACGATAACGCATCGGGGAAGCCCGTCTTGAATTTTACAAATTGTCCATGACTATTTTCATTATTTTTCTTCTATTGCATCCTAAATGAATGAATTTTTAAAGGATCTGTAAGAGATAAGGGGCTGTGTAAAAGTTGCTGGCAAATACTTATGCATACTACTCCACAAAACAAATATAGCAGGGAATAAATTATTACTTCAATTCCTGGAGAACATCGGTACTAGTGTTTCAGATCTTGTATTAGACAAATTGGAGCTTTACTTAGCGAATTTGACAATAATTTTATGAATGTATCGACGCAACATTGGATCTGAAAATTATTTCAATAAGCAATAAAAAAACAAAAAAAACGGGCCACGCTAACTCCCGGCCCCCATTCTCATCGCTCAAGGGTTAGTTTGACAAAATCCTGTTTCCCTGCTGGCCACTTCGGGAAGGAGGGATTCTAAGGTTGCCGCTTGTTGCCCAAACAGAGGGGCAGCGGTAGGCCTAATCAGCTGTTTGCTAGTCTCTTCGTAGTAAACGCGGCAACAGCGGGTTGCTGCCATAAAGGTGGGTCCCGCGCAGGGAGTTCACTTGGCTCGACTCTATACTGCTTCCAGCTTTAAAACGAAGTAGGTGTGGCCAATAAGTTACCGAAATTTGTATTAATGCGCGCGGTGCCCACTTTCTATTCGCCAGCACCTGCCCCTCCCTCCTAGCGCACGTGTTAGCTTCAGTGTCAGTATTTTCCACAACGTTTCGAAACTAGAGTGACTTTTAAAAATGTGCAAATATTAGTTTTTAAAATGAACACTGTTGTAAATACGAGAGATGAAGAAAGTATAATAAAATAGAGGTAAACACTTACCAACGATGTCAATTCTCGTCAATGGTAATATACCATGTAAGAAGAATTCACACAGCTGGCCGTTCTAGCGGAGTGGTTATCACTGTGCGCTACGACGCCAGGAGTCCCGAGTTTGAATCTTGGCCTGGGCATAGATGTTCTTTGTGAGTGTTATTTCATCAATTTCACCATATCATCACTTATCCTCATCCTCGCGATTAGCCAAGTGTGGCAGAAATGCGAAGTAAAATAAACCAAATGAATCGTGCAATAATTTAACCAGCGTAGACAAACTCATATCCATGAAGAAAAAAAAAACATCCACTTTCCTGCTGACGGCAGCAAGTACAAAATCGGCTAAAATGTGCCATCCGCGTTTTTGTTCGGCTGAATTTCCTTGCGGACCGCATAAATGCTTCTTTTTAAGACACCTGTTCAGAAGTTAACGATTCAACACAATACTCTGGGTTCACCGCAATTTTGGTATCGCCACTTGTTCAATGTTTCAAATGTAGATGTTTTGTAACACTTGCTGTTGAAGCCACATCAACATTCAATGATACTTACAACCTATAAACACTACGCAAAATCTCGAGAACCACCACACGGCAAGGGAGAGGAGGGCAGGTTTTGCAGGGTCGAGGGGAGGAAAGCTATAAATAGCCGTGTGCTTGAGGGTTTCGGAAGATTTTTGACCACGAGAAGTAGTGTCTCCAACTATGTTATTTTTTCCCTTATGAATTAGATACAAGAAATGTAAAGGTCTTATTACGTACACGCGTCTTGGAACATTAATAAAACTTTGTAGTTGCGAAGTTGGCTATATAGCAATTAGATACGATAACAGCTTTGGAATATTACCGAATTGTAACGATGTTTCTATAATGGTCGGGTAGCAACACTGAATGGCCCATCTGTAACGCCAAAAGCTTGTGTCCCCGCCCTCTACAAATTCCTTCTTGCAAGCAATTGCCAGTGTATGCATCTGGCATTTTTCTTTGACAAACTGGGGGAATTCGGGTTTTTGAAATCTGAGCATGTTTTATGTGGGAAGTAAAGGAAAGGAAGCGTAGGTGGATCATTTAATATATGCTAAACTAACATTCCGTACGATTTTAAGCATCACTGGTTGTATTTGGACCAAGCACTTTGGCTCTTCTCAAAGGTTTCCCTACAATCTTTTGCAGTGCGTTGATTTTACCATTCTAGATAAAACGCATGAAGTTGAAAGTAGTGTGTGCGTGTTTGTGGTATATACATCAACACGTGTGTTATCTAGAGATTCCCATGTCAGTCACTGTCAGTCTAAATCATGTTTTCTGATTCTGTCTAGTCCGGTGCTTCAAGATTATAGACTTTACTTAATATTGCAAATTTGCAACACTGCACAACACAGAGTGACGGACAAGTAGCGGGAATTTCGTTAATTTGAATGAGTGAATGTCACCATAGGTGCTTTACTAAAGAATGATTATGAATTCATAAGCAAGGATAAGGCTAGTAAATGCTTTGAACAGCATACAATGCTGTATTAATCTAGTTTCAAGACGGCATTGAATGGACTATCTATCAGGGTGCAAAAGGTCTGCGGAGGGACTACTGCCAGAATCCACCAATAGGGCTGCACTGGCTTTCTCTAGAACACGTGCTTTTGTTTACATCCACTTCGTAGTGGAAAAAAATGGACAATAGATCTGGCATGTTTGCATTTGCGATCAATCTGTGATCTATTTCCATGCTTTTCTCACGTTGATTCCGAAATACAGGCGTGAATGGTAAATTAAAACATTGCCATTACAAGGATTTTATGTACGTGTCCCTAAATTCAAAATAGACCTATATTTGCCTCCAAAATGCACCGCAAAATGATGTAGTTATGAACAGTTTGCAGCTGAACATTATTATTTTCCTGATTTCAGGTTTTAGCTTACATTGTGTTGTATCCTGGGGAATGTCTCTTTCAAACAGCTGGTTTCCAAATTTCATATTTTTCATTGCAAGGTCCGTGGAATTTATAGATCATGGTCAAGGGCGTATCCAGGGGGTGGGTCCAAGGGGTCCGAACCCCCTCCAAATTCCTTTCTACTTTTTGAAAATACTATGGTGGATTCAGCATACTTTCCGAGGAGACACATGATGAAGTATATATAGCACAATTCTCTCTGTGTGCATGGTTTGTGGATTCTGAAAATAATATCCACTAAAAGCATTTTTAAGTTTCACACTGAGTAGCGATATGTGAGCTGAAAACTTGACTTGAGTGAGGTGTTTTGGTACAGTAAGTGATTTTTTTTATATAGAGATATTACTTGCAGAGGTGAAATACTAAAAACAAATATATTGCATTATGTACTAGACAGTAAAAACAAACTATTGTGTTTTTGAAACTCCATTTCTAGGAAAAAAAACTTCACTTTATTTTTTGTTAAATTTCTTCAACATTATGAAATAACTGGAGCTTTCCGACAGAACCATCCGAAGCAAGTGGTATTCTAGCCGCAGTTGAAAAGGGGACTTTCTTAATTGTAATAGACACCCCTGGCTGGACCGCCTCCAAATTTTCTTTCTGGATACGCCCCTGATCGTGGTGATTATGGTTTTACAGCAATCTTAAGGCTGACTGACAGTTTGCAGGAGCAAATGTTGGCTTATGGATTCATAAAGTTTTTAAGTCACACGAAAAAGTAGTCCGTGTCGTTTTTCCGTTCCTGTATTGTGTGCGGATTTGTTTCGCACGCTCCTTCTTTCCCTGCCAGTGTGCATGCATTTTAATTATGCTATAGATCCTATTATTCTGTAATTACACACTGTTACAATGCTACGACCAAGGTCTACTTTTTTTTGTGCCACGCTAGGAAAGCAAAGTTTAGTGCATTGAAGGAATTCTTTCAAGCTGTTACTATATCCTGATAGTTCGACAACCCGTTAAACCGTACTGATTTCCAAGGTTGCGAACGTGCAGGGGGCATGCCAGCTAACCATTCGCGTCAGTGGTTTTGGCTGTTCTTTGTCTGCTGGGAAGTCCATAAACCAATTAACCTATACTCTGTCCCGGAAATCTCTAGAGCGAGCGAACGAAAATAACTATCTGCGCAAGTATTGACTCGAGAGTGCTCGACCAATTAACGAGTGATAGCGAACGGGATTGCGTGGAGGGGGAAAATAGCCTGCAGCTAACAGCGGTTTGCAGGAGCGTGTCCGCTCACTAGCTTTCTCCCCATTTCTGCCGTTATGAGCGACCTTGCTCCAGAGATTCCCGAATAGAGTATACCTCACTGTTGATGTCGCTGAAATAGCGACGGATCTTTGCAACTTGGACTAGTCCAGTGTCGCCTTGTATGAAATGAGCTTAAAACAAACTTTTTCAAACTTTTACATGTGTAATTATGTGAAGTATGTAAGCGCAACGGAGAACCAACGGGTCGGTCTCCTCAAAAGATATAGCTTTCATAATATATTGATAACAAATTCTTATTACATGTACATTTTACAATTTCATGGCGCAAGCACTCGAACTGGAAGTATTTTTAATGCACGTACACCCAACGGCAAAATAAATAGTAGGCAACTTGTCCATCGCCATTTTCATCGTTCATTACTTAAACCAACACAGGGTGTGGAATAAAAAGTTTACGTTCGTATTTAGAGAAGTGTGGGTAAATTTAGAGCCAAAATGATCGTTACTTGTAATTTGATGAAAACGTTTAGGGGCGTATTGAGGAAATTTTGGAACGGCGTTAGGGGGCATTGGGAGTCTGTAGACTGAACCTGTACAGAAATGTGCAGGAAATACAAGGTTCCGATTAATGACATAATTATGTTCAGCTTCCAAAGCTAGCTTCTGACTAGCTCTTAGTGTCGGACAATATATATATATATATCAGGTTGTCCCAGAAGTCCTGCACCATACAAGGGGGAAAATAAAACACAGAATATCAGAAACAAAGACAGACTTTATTCAGCAAAGTACAGGCCTCCATGTTCAATTACCTTCACCCATCTCTGCGATAACAGTTCAATCTCATGGCGATACCAGGTGGCAGGTTTAGAATTGAAAATCTCACGACAGGCAAAATTTACCTCACCATATGAATTGAAGTGCCGACCACACAGGAAATGTGAGAGAGAGCAAAACAAACCGTAATCCGATGGTGCAACATCCGGACTATAGGTGGGATGAGGTAACAACTCAAACCCGTCAAGCTCAGCCAGGGTGTTGGTCACTCTTCGAGACCGGTGACTCGGAGCATTGTCAATTTGCAGCAGTAACCTCTTCCTCCTCGTTAATGCCGGGTATTTCTCGTTCAGAATGGCATACACTCGGCGTAATTGTTCAGAATACAGTTCACCTGTTACAGCACGACCTTCTGGAACTCATAATGCACAATCCCGTCAATATTCCACCTCACACTCAGCATGAGATTTTTCCCAAATCTGTCCTGTTTCACATGAGCGATGGCTTCCTGTCCTCTTTTCACCCACTGTTTACGTGTATCAGGGTTTTTCAGAAACACCCACTTCTCGTCTCCTGTCACAATTCTCCTCCAAAAATGAAGATGACGTGGGTTTTGTAGCAATGTCTGGCAAATTGCAACTCTGCGCTGGACCTGCACCTCTGTCAGCTCGTGCGGACTTTGTCGGGCTGTTTATTGGTGTAATCCGGTGTAATCCATGTCATGCAAGAGACGGTTTACTGTCAATTTGGATGCTCCAACCACTCTTGCTAACACACGTGTGCTGCATTGTGGTGTAGCATTCACAGCATCCTGCAGAGACTCGTTAATGTCCATCGGAGGTCACCCCGTGCGGGCCTTGTCCGCGAGGCGTAGATCACCTGAAGCAAATCTTTTAAACCAACGGGAAGCTGTCGATTGATTCACCATTTCTTCGTTCTCCACACGACAAATATCCTGCGCTGCCGCTTTTGCTGTTAGTCGTTTTTTCCATAAGAAACGTAGCATTGCACGAATTGCAATTTGGTCCTCACTCATCGTGCCCACTTTAACTTCACGGGAACACTCGCTACACATGCAGTGCGTGCCTTCACTTGATCCCATGAACCTGTCCTCTATGCCTGCCAACAGCCTTTCACCGGTGGCACCACCTACCCTCGCAAACTTCACCTCAGTGTGCTGATGGCGCAGGACTTCTGGGACAGCCTGGTATATATATATATACACACACACACACAGTGTTGTTCTTTTCTGGGAAGAAAGGTTCCGGTACTTTTCAAGTAGGTTTGTTCTTGTGCTCATCATAAGAACTACTCAAAACCAGGGACCTGTAACGTAACGCAATTCATTGGTATTTGTCCCCGTTCCGCGTTATTTCCGTACCGGGTACCGCGTACCGGCCCAAATGACGTGGACCGTTCCAAGGAAAATTCCAGAACCACTTGGTAAAGCGAACAGTAACGCTTCTGCTGTACCGTTCCGTGTGTACTCGAGAGAGCTTCGGGGACGACAGCTTTGCGTATACAAAGTGGAACGTTGAAATACCCTACCAGAAAGGATGGAACTTATTCCTTCTGTGAATGCCGGTTCCGTTACGGTACGTACCTCTCCTTAGAATCATACCGGTACAAATTCATGATGGGTATACCTAAACTTTGGGATCGGGTACAATTGTAACAAAACCTATTTTCAAAAAATCAAATGGGTATTGAATGGATCAGAAAATATATGAGTCACGTAACTCTTCATTTTAAAACTTTCATTGTCAAATTCTTGAACAATCGATAATAACTAATATTATTGGAGGTTGTAGGCAATATATATATATATATATAAAAAATAAATATGGAATCCTGAGATTTGATATTAATAATTTTACTTTTATATAACCAATACACGTATAATTTAGGATCCAAGGTGATGCCAACATATTGAAAAAAATATTTTCAAGCAAGATATTGAAAGTTCGACATGATGATATAGTTCCGGTACTTTTGAAGTAGGTTTGTTCTTGTGCTCATCGTCAAAACATTGTGGTATGTTCATAAATAATCACCTGTAAAAAGGTGCGGTACGGCGCACCGTTGCTTACTTCCAGAAAAAAAGCACTGTGTTGGGGGGGGGGGGGGGGAGGAGGTGTAGGCATGGGAAGGCGAACGGGCATCAAAACTTAAAGTAAAAATCAAGTTAACTCGAGCACACCGACCCAATCAAGGCAGCGACAATAACAAAATTCCTCTGGCTAGACACAATCCAGCTTGAAACTACCGGGTCGCTCTTCCTGATCGAAAGAGGGAAGTAGTGGCACGATAACGTTTGCACACTAATGATGTTTCCAAAAATCCGGGGTACTTATCCGACTCGCCACGTGCCGTGTTTCTGATGAGCTTGCAAGCTACCGTGTGTATATAATGAGTGCGCTCAATTATAATCACAGTGCAATGATGGACTATGCAGACTGGAGACGCATGATGATTTGAACAGCTTTCAAGAAGTTACACCATACATGTAATTCATGGTCTTTGCTTTGTACACACTTGTGTTCACCGATGTTGAAGCTAGCTATACGTAGGTATAACCCGCATACCATTAAAAATGTACACCTTTTTCCTTAACTGTGAGTGCGTTAATCCTTCAGTCTCTTAACTCTCCAACGTTTGGCAACATTTGCATTCGTTAATACAATTTGAATTCAGAATGAAACTCGGTACTTACTGCGAGAAGGCCCTCGACTATGCTGGAGGTGAACACTTCAAGCAACATTACGGATGTATCTGTTCCGAATCGCGAGATGAAACTAAGGGTATGTGTCATTTAAAGGAATGCGGCATTGCACGTCACAAGAATGTGACAGGAAATTATGTTTTGAAGCTGTTTGCACAGGATGGTCGCTTTTGTTGCATCAAAAATAGCTACCGTACAGAGAGTCAATTGTTGCGGTTCCGAAATAGAACTTCTTGTTTGCCCAAGAAATCTTGAAGCCATTTGTCGTATGCGACTGGCAGCTGTCGAAAGGGGGCGGATATAATCACGCAACGCAATCCATTCCGCTGACTCTGTTGTTCCGGAACTTGTTGCTGAATACAGCCAAAACCTCTTCAGTTTATATGTATTTATTTTTCCTGCTCTGTTGTGTTTTCTTTACTTGTGGAGACGCCCCCTCGTTCGTTCTCTAGTAAGTTTTATATAATGATGAAAGAGACTAGATTTTTGGTGTATTTTATACTTCCGGACAAACTTAAAGACACAATGACCTTATCTACCTCAATGTAATGACTCCGACCTCCGACTTTTTCTTAATGAATTAGTTAAAAAAATTTGGGTACGTCGGCACGTATGGTCATTTTGCACCCTTCAAAGTAGACAAGAAAATCATTTTCTCTAAAATCCTTACTTAAAAGTTAATAAGGGTGTAAAAAGCCTCTTTTGATAGGTTAAAAGTGCAAGGTTATTAAGGAACCTGTACAGGACGTACACAACACATTACAATGTAAAAAACTTCACAGAAACAGTGTAAGAGACACTCTCTTCTCTAAAATATATATTTTTTTAAAACACTGTCATCATCTTCCAACATGGATGATAAACAGTTAAGTTGGGAAGTAAAATCAATAAGAATGTTCCGAATGCTTATAATAGCATTACAGACACGACACATTGGAGGGTCCAGCCCTTGCAATAAGTGGCCGTTGGCTGTATTTGTATTCAATATGAAGCCGAGTTAAAATTACATCTTCTCAGCGGAAGGGACAGTACGAGGAACGCCCGAACTTTATGTCGCTTTTCTGACACTCCTGACTAATCACGACGCTGAGAATGAATCGGCGATCACTTGAAACTGAAGGGACAGTCAGGAACAAACAAGCAAGCCCAGATCGAGACTCGAACCTGGAACCCTCGGTAAAGATGTGAATTGACCACTGAAGGCGCTCGGCACCGGGGTGGCAGTTAAAGGGCAAAGCAGTTCTTAACATCTCGATCCTGTATCCGTGATATAGGTTTGATTTCTGGATGATGCAAGGGCGTTCTGTTGTGCTTGTCCTCACACACCTATTTCATCAATTCATACACAATGCTGAAATATATGAAATGTGAAATATGAAAGAACCCATTCTTTGATAATTGTTTTATCCAACTGACAATAGTTATTTTTGCTGCTGGTGGGGATCCAGCATGCAATAACTAGTGACTTTTCTACAAATTCGATGCGCTAACCACCCGAAGGTCTGTCAGAGGTTCGATCCCAACAAACAGTAAAAACAAATCGTTCACCTGAACATGAGAGATGAAATGCTGTTTTGAAACGTAGTGTTATAATAGGTTTCAGTTGTAGCGGCACTAGACAATGGATAGAGACATAATAACTTTGCACGCTACGCCGATAATTACTTGTAGAGAGCTTCGTGACTTCAAATGATTGTCATGATAGCTAGCCTCGCTTCAATGATAACGATGATTCAAATATGCAGATGATACTAACTTTAGGGGGTCTCGTGCAGAAGGGTATAAGGCTTCCTTTCAGTACGCAAAGTCTCAAGCAGGGACGGCGACAGGGGTGGGCACGGGTGGGCAAGCGCCCACCCAAAAATTCCTGTGCCCACCCGATTGCCCACCCAATCAAATTCAATAAGTACATATACTTGGGGATATAGAAATGATCCAATAAATAAGTGTATTCTGGTGTTCATAACATGTACATTTTACTTGTGAATATTATCTATGCTAGAAATGTTCACATATTATCATCCTATATAAAGCCAAATTTCTCATTAGAAAGTGAAAGTAATTACTAGAGCTATTGAAAGAAAAACTGTGCTCAAATTAGTACTTCCATGATTAAAAGCAGCTAGTAGGATTAGGAGGCTCAAAATTATGCAGGGTATGATCAAGATTAGATAAGAATTTAGGGTAAACTTGAGGATTGCAGCTCCGGGTTTCACTGGGAAAGACTGCTTTGAAAAGTACCACTTCGGATGTGGTAAAAAAAATATAATAACAAACCACACCTTGTAACTTGGCAAGAAGTTGTAACTGAAACTGTGTAGAGAGGATTGGAATGAGGTCTTGGTGCTGTAAGCTCCGGGCCTCCACATACGTATATAAATCCCAGTCTGGGTATGGTTAAAATAATCTCCAAATAAAGAAATAAAACATCATCTTAGCGTTACTTCTCCAGCAACACAATAAATTATTTCAACTTTTTAAATTATTATTATTAGAATAATTTAATCAAGAAGACTTAGATGGACAGACCATGTGACACGAATGGCAGAGGAAAGAAGAGTTTACAGGATATGTATTGGGAAACCTGGTGGTAAGAGACCAGTAGGAAGGCCTAGACGAAGATGGAGGGATAACGTTGAGATGGACCTAATAGAAATCGGTAAGGATAGGAAAGATTGGATTGATCTTGCCTCGGATAGAAACAGATGGAAGGCTTGTGTTTCTGCAGCCATAAACCTTCGGGTTTAAGTATGCTAAAGAGTATAGTATAGTTTTAATTAGCTCTGCATTGAAATTCCAGAAGTGTCCTTTTTTTATTTCATTACAATTTTTATATACCTGTTATCTTCAAATATCAATATGGTATGCGAAATATCAACTTTATATTCATTCTACTAATAAGAAGGAATCACAATAATCACTACAATACCGAAGTGAATACATTTTAATAAACCAGTTATGTATGGAAAAAGCTACAGAATTATTCAATTGCTAATGACTGGCTTATCATATTTAGAAATCCTCTTTCGACACACAAATTTTGCCACACGAATCAGCCGAAAATATCGACAGAATCTGTAGATGCAGCTGAAGTAAAGAAAAAAGTTATGTCACGAAGTATCCAGAAGACTATTTTGTTAGTTTGTTTTTAAGCCCACTTTTATGCTCAGATTGGCTAATCGGGACTAAACCTACAGTTTAACGTGTAGTCCGAAACGGTGTGCATTGTGCTTCCACCAAAAGAGTGGGGAGTCCAACACATGACCTCTTCATTGTAATGCGACAGCGTTATGCCATTGGGGAAAAAAATATACAGAAGGAACTCGCACCAAACGTGTCATTTTATCAGCACAGAAGATGCGTCCATTTTAAGAGGGTGTTGCCTGAGACAAATTGAGACTTTCGGAAAACAACGTCATTGTTCACGGAATTAGCTGCCTTGATCCACTAATGAAACGCTGTGCAATTGAAACTACCACCTCAACTTTCTAAGAGGTACGACCTAATGAAACTCCATTTTTGGAAGAGTAAGTTGTGGTTGATTTGTTTTATTTTAAGTCATTTTTCTGCTAATTTTGATAATGATGACGATAAGGTTCAATTGTGATTAGATGAAAGTAACGAAGGGGCGAAAACAAATACATTCTGACACTCAAAATACAAACCCTCATAAATTATTACTTTGACAGTGGTTCCAGGCTTTAGGGACTCGTTGCCCTGAAAGAATTAAGTTTCCAGGGTATGCTGCACAGGGTAGAGGTTGACATTCTAGTGTGTTCGAAATGGTCACGCCATACAACCCAAGTCATCTATGAAAATAGATGAATTATTACTGGTATAGTGATCAACTTCGATGAATTCCTTGTCCTAAATCATTTTGTTACCTCAAAAAATATGTTCATGTAATTAGTAACATGAGAGTTCAGAAAACGAATAGCAACTTAGCTAATAATCTCTTCAATTCTGAACAGATTTTTCAGTCTTACTTGTTTATTACATATGAGTGATATTTTGTCTGAATAGCCTTTCATTAGCCTAGGAATACTTCATGGACAATGAACAAAGAATTGGTTTTCCGTGTGTGTTTTAAATCATTCATAATAAGACGTTCATTTTAATCCAAACATGCAGTGGCGGCGATTAGGAGGAGCGGGAAGTGGGGGATGCAGTTCCCCCGTCACATTTTGCCACTTTTTGCACCCGCAGTATGGACTCTTTATGCTAAGCCTTTTCTACCAAGAAAACGTATATTGTCCTTGCCCCTCAAATGTTGGCACCCAATCGCCGCTACTACAAACATTCAGATAGATTTGTCAGTTGTGCAAACCTTGTAAGCTAAGAAAAGTGATCGCCAAAGGAGTAAGAAAACTCTTTGAGTCCAAAACTCATACGATGAAAATACTATGCTCAGGAACATGTCTTCAATTACGAGAAACTTCACGATTGTCTACCATCGCACTTTCCATCACTGTCGCTCCGGCTCCCGTGGCTGAGTGGTTAGCAGATCGCGCTACGACGCCAGGGGTCCTGGGTTCGAATCCCGGCCTGGGCATGGATGTTTGTGAGTGAGTGTCCATTCATCAATTTCATCATGTCATCCCCATCTTCGCAAATTAGCCAAAAGTGGCACAAAAAGCGAAGTAAAATAAAGCAAATGAATCAACCAATCAAATCAATCTATCACTGTCGCCGAATACATAAAATCAAGTATGTGCCTTGTATTTGCAACACAAGCTTAAACCTAATTCACATTTTTTTCACTGTATTATCATGCATGAAAGAATGTGGTTAGAATGTATGGCTACACATGCTAAACACTTCCTTGAAATAATTATGTCCATCAGAGACAAAGCGAAAGGAAATGGATCAAGATGGGAGGATAGATTAGAAAAGAGTAAAGAGGAAAACAAGAAAAGGAAAGGGAAAAGAAGTAAGAGGAGAATCGGGAGAGAGGGGGATACATATGTCTTACATACACATATATACTAGATATGGTCTTACATTTATACTGCCCACCCTAATCTATCAATATGACGCTTCTGCCCACCCAGTCGAAAATTTCTGGCGCCGTCCCTGGTCTCAAGCTACTTCACGTAAAAGTATCTAATAAAAAGTTAGCAATCCAAACGACAAGGTCAATTAACTAAATGCAATAATAACATATATCTTAAAAGTAAATATACAGTGTGGTCATAAAGTTTGGAACGAGTTGCGGCACCTCGTTATGCAGAAAGTGTACGCGACGGGGTGGATGACACGTTTCTCCGATGTTGGATTGGGACTCTGGAATGGGCACCACGGGCCCATGACCTCAACTCCTTGTGCTTTGAGACAGAAGGTTCCAGATGTTTACGAACAGGAAAGCCGTTCCGGTTCATTTCGAGCCCTGATCACCACCAACTCTACACATATTATGCTTATCATATTTTTGATGCTGGCCTTATCTTGATTAGTTACACAGTTTCTCTGTGTGTACTAAAGATATCACTACCATTTCGACAGAAAATTAGAAATCAGTGTAATACTGAATCTGTGGTCGCGAACATACAGATTAAAAACTCAATTTTTACGAAACGAGATCCCAACAAACAAGAACGAAACATTGAATTCCTCTACACGCCGTGAAAGTTCGTCGGTAATGCACAGCAACACACCGTATAGAAAGAGAATGTGTTTCCTTCTGTCACATGGATCTATTTGTGTGCGTTTCTTACGACAGGTGCAAATAACGTTCGTGATGACGCACACAGAAACAGTATATCAATTACTCTGGCGTAGTTTATTCAGCGAGAAGTCATCTGGAAATTGAGATGCATAAGCAGATGGTGGCATGGTACTAATACTCCATTCCGTGTCCCAGGTCGAAGAACGAAAAAGATCTAAACCAAAATCTAATTATCTTGACTACGTGGTGAAACGTTGTTTCTCGAAAATGATTGGAGGAATCTGTGGGTGTCACCATCAGCTGTTTGTCTCAATGACTACAGTGCATCTTCTCAACTTTCAGTTTGCACAAGTGTTCCTCAGATCTTTAAAGCTTGTCGCCGTGCCTGCTGTCAAGTAAACAAAGCTGGAAAAAGAACTACAATATCATTATGTCGACAGCATTTGTATTTATGACTCATGGCTGTGATAAGGAGTGTGCTTTGAGACGAAATATCATTAAGCCCCATACCAACTAACATAGTTTGTAATTTAATTACTATTCCTCTGTGGGCAGCAAGAAGCCGGTAATTAGTGATTTATTAATTATAACACTATTTTTACTTTCAACATGCACCAGGGTTCAGAAGGAGAAACAGTTTTTACTAGCCTCTTGAGTACTGTTGAACTCCTGGAGTGCTCCAGGCACAGAACGGAAGGTCTAAGGTTGGCTTTGACAGTGAGTTCCAATTTAGGAATAGATAATACTATATCCGGTCCACATTATCAGTAATCAAAATTTATCGGACCACATTCAAGAAAGTTGTGCTGGAGTTGTCATAACGGCAAACAGAATTCTGCTGTCAACTGTTCACTTCCATCTCCACGAATGTTAAGCTATAGCTACTAATTAGAATAGTAAATAGAACTATACTATCAGCAACTATGTGACCACCACCTTCACGAGAGTTGAGCTCAGAACAACAAATAGAATGCTATCAGCTACTATACGTCCACCATCTTCACGCAAGCTATAGTTACCAGAAAATCAAATAGAACTATGCTATTAGCTGCTATACGTCACCATCTTCACGAAAGTTTAGCTATACTTACCAGAACACGAAATAGAACTATACTGTCAGCTGTTGTACGACCAACTTCATGAAAGTTGAGTGATAAGGTACCATAACAGCAAATAGAACTATGCTATCAGCTGCTACACGTCGACCATCTTCACGAAAGTTTAGCTATACTTACCAGAACAGCAAATAGAAATATGCTCTCAGCTGCTATACGACCACCTTCAGGAAAGTTGAGCTATACTTCCCAGAACAGCAAATAGAACTATGCTATCAGCTGCTACACGTCCACCATATTCACGAAAGTTTAGCTAAACTCACCAGAACAGCAAATAGAACTATGCTGTCAACTGTTATACGACCAACTTCAGGATAGTTAAGTTACACGTACCAGAACAGCAAATAGAACTATGCTATCAGCTGCTATACGTCACCATCTTCACGCAAGCTATAGTTACCAGAAAATCAAATAGAACTATGCTATTAGCTGCTATACGTCACCATCTTCACGAAAGTTTAGCTATACTTACCAGAACACGAAATAGAACTATACTGTCAGCTGTTGTACGACCAACTTCATGAAAGTTGAGTGATAAGGTACCATAACAGCAAATAGAACTATGCTATCAGCTGCTACACGTCGACCATCTTCACGAAAGTTTAGCTATACTTACCAGAACAGCAAATAGAAATATGCTCTCAGCTGCTATACGACCACCTTCAGGAAAGTTGAGCTATACTTCCCAGAACAGCAAATAGAACTATGCTATCAGCTGCTACACGTCCACCATATTCACGAAAGTTTAGCTATACTCACCAGAACAGCAAATAGAACTATGCTGTCAACTGTTATACGACCAACTTCAGGATAGTTAAGTTACACGTACCAGAACAGCAAATAGAACTATGCTATCAGCTGCTACACGTCCACCATATTCACGAAAGTTTAGCTATACTCACCAGAACAGCAAATAGAACTATGCTGTCAACTGTTATACGACCAACTTCAGGATAGTTAAGTTACACGTACCAGAACAGCAAATAGAACTATACTATCAGCTGCTATATGTCCACCATCTTCACGAAAGTTGAGTTACACTTCCCAGAACAGCAAATAGAACTATGATGTCAGCTGTTGTGACCACCAGTTTCACGAAAATTAAGCTACATATACCAGAACAGAAAAGAGAACTATCCTGCCAGGTACTACGTTACCAGCACCTTCACAAAAGTTGAACTAAACTTACCAGAACAGCAAATTGAAATATGCTGTCAGCTTCCATGCGACCATCAATTTCAAGAAAATTTCGCTATATGTACCAGAACAGAAAATAAAACTACATTGTCAGATGCTATTTTACTGCCATCTTCACAAAAGTTGAGCTACACTTACCAGAACAGCAAATAGAATTATACGGCCACCACCTTCACAATAGTTGAGCTAAAGTTGTAAAAGCTGCCAAATGCTATGTGAGGTCCCATCACCACAAAAGTCGAGTACGGTACATTTTACCTTCCTACTCGTATCTATCCGATCTCCGACTTCATGATTTCCCAATGAAAAGTCAACGATTTCCTCCGCACGAGCACGCTGCAATTCGCGGTTTAGCGAGGACATTGTGTCTGGTCAAGGGTGAAGAAGGGCAAGCAAGGGACGTCCTTTGACGATCACGGCAGCGAAATAATCGGATCTGCTCATGCCCACCTTTTAGGCAAGGGCCAGAAATCCTCGAAGCTCGAGCCTCGGCTAATCTTCCGCCTTACAACCAGAGCCACAAAGAGGGAACAGAAAGGGACGGAGCATGTTCACCTGAAAGGAAAAAAGAAGCTCTGAAAAGACGAGGAGGTGCTCTCCCGAGTCAAAAAAAAGGGAAACTGTGCGTGTATGGATCTACATTCAACGCAGTCTCTCCTTTTCACGAATTGGCCTTTGTGACGCCCTCAAAACAGCGTCTTTTTCTCGTTCTCCAAAAGGCAATTTCTTGGGGGTGCCGAATCGCCCACATACCGCAGTGACCATTTCTTTTTCCTTCCAGGCAGGAGTTCATCGCCAGTTTATTAACGCGCCTGCTTGAATGGTTCTGGCTGCACCTTTGAGGATCGGGCTGACAGACGGACTGGCGTGCTGCGTTTTCTCTCCGTTCAGGGGGAGGAGGAGGGTGAAGATTTATGCACCGTGCACAAAAGGGACTTTAGAAGGACACGTGAAGAGAAAAAAGGCTGGAAAGGCAAGGAGAGAAGAACATTATTGTCCGTGTGCTTCTTTCTTCTGTACCAAAGATGTTGACTTTGGTACATTCTGGTGTTGAAACACAAAGTAAATTTTGGGAAGCTCCTGTTCCAATTGGGAGCCGAGGTGGTCCAGTCGATAGGTGGCACGTAATTTTTTCCCAGCAATATCCCTACATGAAGCGGCTCTGGGGCTCGCCCAGCCTCTAATGAGGTAATTCCGGGTGAGATGTCTTACCGGAAGAGTTGCCTAAGTTGTAGTTTTTACAGTAGTGATCCAAGCGCTAGTCAGTGTGAGTCACAGTGTAACTTTCGTCCGATTGAATTAATTTTATATAGGTGTTGCAAGGCCATTTATGATAAATATCAGCATTTTCTCACTTGTTATAAGACATAGGTTTAAACTTATGCACAGGATGCGTTTGTTTGAGTCTATATTCGTATCCTAACAATAAAAACACATTCGTGGGTGTTCTTTGTTACTCGTTGTACAATGTGGGCTATCTTTGTCAGCGGTGGGTTGGTAATCGATACTGGAGCATCTCTACCGTACAAAAGGAGAGATGCCCCACCGAATTTGTCAAGATTCTTGCATTTTAGTGTTCTTTTTTCTTAAAATTTACGAATAATATTAGTTTTTCTTCTGAAGAAGTACTGATTCGTGATGATCTTTTAAACATGTATTGGGCGCTCGACTCACGATTTCATCACCAAAGGTTCTGGTTTCGAATCCCAGCCAGGGCATATGTGCAATATTCTCTTCATCCACTGATTACCATTCATCCTTATTGTCGAGATTAACCCAGAGTGGAGGGGAGTAAAGTAAAATACGGAAATATAAAAGTAATGTAAACTTTCAAACTTTCTTAATGCTTTTTCTTTAACTTTTTTTAAAAAATCTGTTCAACATCCAACCGATGATGCCAGCGACAAGAGCAACGCCAATGAGGAAAATGGTAACTACTTACATAATACAGAAAAAAAGAAAAATAAAGATAAGAAAAATGCTTATTTTGTGTGAAGTGGTTGCACGAAACCTGCACAATGTACGGAAACGTGCAAAATTGACATGATAATTGAAAAGATACTAAAATAATATACTTTAGCTAACCCCTTTTCTACAATCATGGGCACGCCACTGGGGTCCCTCCTTCACATCCCCATATGTTTCCGTGGCGTTTGCCATGTACAACGGATAGCTTCATTCTCCAGCAACCACGAAATGGTGGTTGGACAGAAAGGCGCTATTGTCACATATGCTTCCCCCCCCCACATGAAGTGACAATTTTCACCAGTCACTATTCAAAGCGTCAACCCTTCCTGCAAAGGGAAAAGTAATACACTGTTAGATTATACAATGACATTTTTTTTCGACAGCTTCAAAAAATATTTTTTCAATAATTTACTCTGAGGGGTTAATTGAACAACTTAAAAATAATACTACTTCGTTCTTTCAGCTGGCATGTAATCGAAATGCAAGAAGGTTTCAGGTGTTTCCAATATCGTCCACTTCGTAAATTATGGAAACATTGCATACAAATCTCCTGGAAGAGACAACGTATACGAAGTAAGGCGCACAACTATTTTCATTGGCAGAAAGACATTGTAATTAGAAATTATAAACATTAAATTGTTATATCCATACGACATAATACAATCATGAAAAAATGACAGCGACATCACCAATTTTCAAATTTAACTTCAACCATAGAATCAAGTACAAAGTTGTGCGTCTACGAATTGTCAATTTTATTCATACATCATGAACTCACCTGCAGACAAGAAACGGATGGGTTTAACACGGTTAAATGGTGTACCTGTGTCTTTCTCTCAATGTGTGTAAATGTAGACGTCTAATTAGTGCTACTAATTACGCCCTTACAGTAATTGAACACACAAAAAGCATGAGGGGTATTGACCAACACTTGTCACCATTCAACCACGGCATTCTTGGTTTGATTTCCGCCGATGGTGCAGTGCAGTGGTTCCAATTCCACTTTGAACTGTAGATCCAGTCCAGAATTAGCCTATCTGAGTGCGAGATGACTTAAAACTAAACTAAACCAAACTAAACTTCATGGCGAAAAACAGCGCTCTAAGGGCCAAACCTGCGAAAAGGCCTTTTCATTGGATGAATCGTAGTAATCGATTCCAGTGCCATCGCCGCGTTTTCTGGCTTTCTTGGGCAGACTGAAAAGGGGTATAAGAGGTGACCCTTTGCGAAGATACCCAAATGTCAACCTCCCTTCCACGTAGTACACCCTTGACGGCATTTTGCAGACTAGCGAGGCTCTGGCGTCTGGATACACAGCCAGTATAATCCTCCGTGGGGCTCGGGTTGTGTGCTGTACTTGAGTGTTTGTGATCGTCCTGTCATCGATTTCACAGTATCGCCAGTGGCGGCTATTAGTTTCCAAAACTGGGGGCAAGGACGCTCCCTCGAAAATAAGGGTTAGCATACTGCGGGGGCAAAAGTGACAAAATTTGGGGGGGCAACTGCTCCCCACGTCCCCCTAATCGCCGCCAATGCCTATCACCATTCATCCTCATCTTCGCGGTTTGCTACAAGTGGCAGATACACGTAGTAAAATCAGGCCCGTAGCCAGGCAGGGGCCAGGGGGGGGCTGAGCCCCCTTGGAACTGCCATCAGCCCCCATTGACATTAGGTAAAACTATTTTGTGTAACTTGTTTGCAGTGAAGAGTGAAAATGTAGAGCGCTCACAACTTTAAGGATAAATCACAGGATAAATGCACAGAACATGAACAGCAGCTATCACATTCGCTCATCTTGTTTATAAGTTGAAGACCAAGTAGCTGCAAGTATTTAGAAGATTCTCTATTCTTTAGAAAGTTCTTTCATAGGGGAGCTTCTTTATCTGTACCTTCGCTGCCCCTGTTGCGACCTCCCGTTTAGACAGAAATCTGTGACTTTGATGTCATCATCCACATTTCTTCCACATCTGCATCAAAGGCCAACAGCTCCCAAGTTTTGGGAACGAAGGAGAGTGTCATTGCTACGGCCAGGGGTGGAATGTATGGTAGGCACTATGGTGTGCATTTTTCTTGTATGATATAAATATCTGTATTATCAAAAGTAGTGTGGATGATAACAGCAGCAGTCCACTTCAAGAGATGTCTTAAAAGATATAGATATTTATATAATTTTATATAACTTAATGACCCCCCGACACACACACACATAATTTATCTTCATTTAATACTGATAAATTATTGAAAAATGGATTTGATTTGCAAAGCCCCCCCTGATAACCCGTGAGCCCCCCTGGAGATCAATTCTAGCTACGGGCCTGACTAAAATAAAGCAACTCAATCGAAACAGACCAGACTAAACATAGCCTTTTCCAAATAAAAAAAAATCACTAAATTTATAGTTCACGACATTTCTTCAGTGTACTGGTGGCGCTGTTATTGTCTTAAGTACTGATCATTGTACGGAATAATAAACAGGCTTCCAAAAAAACAGTGGGAGAATACTCTAATGAAATCATAAGTGGCGAGGCACCCAACCCGTAGGAAAAGCAATTAACTACCGAACGTCAGGGGAAGAAGCAGCCACACAACCTCCCCCGCAATCTTTCGCGCAGGCCTACAGAATTCTTGGTACCTCATTTCGGCTTTTAAGCCATAATTCCTCTCTCAAAAAATACAGCCGAGCAAACTCACACAAGAGAGAGAGAGAGAGAGAGAGAGAGAGAGAGAGAGAGAGGTCCAGTGCAGTAATTCTTCCCCACCAATAGCCGGGGAAGGTGCGGACCGCGAAAGAGATACCCTTTGTCACCCGGATCGGGTTAAGAGTTATCGGTCGTGTCCCGGCCATATTCTGGGAACGAAATATATTTCCGTAACCCCCCTCCCCCACCCCCCCAGCACGGAACCTTTCTTTTCTCTTCATCTTCTCACCGTTGCCCACCTGCGAGGTTGTATACACTGGTCCGCACACACGTTCGGCGTTGTTCTTCTGTTTCCAAGGTTGTCGCGATGGCCGTGATGAGTGGTGGCGCCGCGACGGCTGCTGAATCCAAATGAGAGCTGGAACCAGTGTTGCCACAGTGTGAGGGCACAATTTCCCTTTCCAAGTGGCAAAATTTCCCTCTATGAAATAATTTATTTCTTTACCTAAACAAATCATATAATAATAATAATAAGTAGTAGTAATAGCAGCAATAACAATATTATTATTATTATTATTATTATTATGAGTGGTTGTGGTAGCAGTAGTAGTAGTATTTCCTTTGGTTCAGTTTTAGTATGAACAAAAAATGTTAAACAAATGTTGTACATACTTGTCAGCTTCATCGCTTCCTAGCCAGATGCATTAATTCGTTAATCCTCATCGTTACTATTATCCGAAAATGCATAAAAGTGACGTGCAATATGCTTAACAGAAATATAAGTAGATACAGGCTTATATTCAAAGGAGCAGAAATAAGAAGGAACGCGGAAAAATAAAGAAATAAAAATGTGAATATGGAACTGGAACTTAACATAAATTGTAATAATGTAGTGTCAGATGTCTTAAAAAATTCCCTGAAATTGTTAGTGTTGCCCACGAGACGAGACTTTGGCCTGTCTCGTCTCGTGGAAGTCTCGTGGAAATGCTGTCTCATCTCGAAAATATTCGTTTGTCTCATGACACATGGTCAATCTCGTCTCGTCTCGAATTTTTAAAAGCCTGTCCCGTCTCGTCCCGTGGACAACACTAGAAATTGTAGTATTTTTTATCGAAATTTCCCTATTCGGTCCGAATTTCCCTTCATGTGGCAACACTGGTTGTAACTCCAGCTCCAGCCAACGGGAAACCCATAAAACATGCTCCGGTAGAAGCCGCATGTCTACTGGATCGGAGCCCGACGTCATACGCCGTGTTAATGATGGTCCCCCGTTCCCTGTGAATCCTCAATGAGTTTTGGTACGAAGTGACAATTCCTCCCCCCTACCGGAGAACCGGCCTTTGAGGTGCTTCCGTTCAATGGATGTGGCAATATAACTCACCGGAGAAAACCCGCTGGGTTGTAGGCAGCGGCTGCGTTTTCCCCCCCTAAAGTATTGTCGGTGCTTCACAGTCAAGACTGTGGGCAACTACCCGACCGAATATAGATCACTCGCCACAATCGCCTTCTGATTTATTACCTTTAAGGAAAAAGCAACAATTTTTATAGCGTTATGGTTTCCCACTATTTCGAAACTCTCATACGTGCCGACGTTTATGATGCACCGAACGAAATCACAAGGCACATGAATGGACCTGATAAATAGTTCCTGCGAGTCCATCCTAGTAAAGTTGGAATCGAACTTGATGTCTTCCAAATTAAGATATCGCTCGAAATTCTTAACAGAGCCTCAAAGTTCTTGTCTCACTAGCAATACAATTGATTGATTAATTTGGTTTATTTAATGTCGCATCTATGCCAGTTTTGGCTAATCACGACGATGAGGATGAAAGATGATACGAAGAAATGCATGAAGAGACAATCAAAAACGTATATGGAAGACACAACACAAGCTAACAGAGGATTATACTGGCTGTGAGAACACACGCCAGAGCCTAGTTAGCCTGCAATATTGTTGCACTACATGGAAGAGAGGTAGCCATTTTGGTGCCTCTCGGAAGGACACCCCCACTATCAATAAAAGCAAATTGATATGGTCTTTATTGGGCTAAGCTTCTAGTAGCTATTGTTGATTTGTAAGTAAAAATTACAAAGTCTACTTTGAAAACGACATATTTCGGAGACAGGGGATGTTCTCGTCGGTTTGGAATGCAGGCCTTACAAATTCCATTACTTGCCTCATCCGGTGGAAAGGCACCAGCCTGACAGCCGGATCTGAATCGACAGGTATAATAATTTGTATATCTAAGCAACCGAACCGATCTGAGAAGATCGGAAGGAAAATTCGGGATCAGTTTTAGCTTGGATCTGAGGGAGTCAATACCTGGAGAAGAAAGAACGCAGGTATGTACCAGGAGGACGGAGGAGTCACTCCGATCTGAGTATGGTCTGAGCCTATTTACAGAAACCTCTCGCTAGCCCATTTTCTTCACCCTATACTTAGATCCCAATGTAGAATTTGACTAATAACGAAAGAGGGAAACACCATGATTGCCTGAGCTCAGCACAATCTTATTGAATGTGCTGATTTTAAAACTTTTAATCTTCCCGACTTCTTGTCATCCATGTTGGTAGATGATGACAGTGTTTTTCGAAAACGTTTTAGTTTTCCTCCTTAACTTTATAATATGTTGTGTATGTCCTGTCTAAGTCCCCTCATTACACCCCTTATTTAACTTTCAGAAAGGGATTTTAGACAAGAGAATTTTTCCTCGTATACTTTGATATAGATGCAAAATGGTCTCATGTGCCGAAGCACCCAAAAATTTTAACTCAATCCTTTATTCATTCACCTGACCTCGTCAGACAGTACCAAGCTAAACTTACTGACACCCTAGAATCACAGAAGGTTTACTGTCACAGCAACCCAATCTTCCATCTGCCTTAGTACAAGACCATCCAATTCTTGCTAATTTATTTATTGGTGTTTATCTTAACCACGTCCTTCTTTGTCTTAGGCTTTCTGTAAGTCTCTTACCCTCATTTATGGCAGAAAGGATTTTGCAAACTCGTCGTACGTACTTTTTTCATTCGTGCCACATATAGTAATATTACACACAGAAGGCATCAAATCAAGGTCGAAGCACTTTTGGTCCATCAATGGACACAGTAATTGTTGCTTTTTTTAAAATTAATCTCCAAGAAATGAAGAATTTCTCCATTTACATAATATGCTCTAGCGAAACACGTTCGTTTTACTTCTGCTATTTTTAAACCGTCAACTAATTATGCTCATCCCTGTACAACGTGAGAAGAAAGTGAGTCATATACGTGCATACAAACGTGCTTCAATTCGACACTTCCAGTTGCGTAAGACGACTGCTGTAATGGTGCGGGGTGATTTGTTCTCTTAATTTTTTAGTATACACTATAGCCATTACGTGTCTCACAAGGGTGTTAGGTTTGGCAACAGTAGTGGCCATTCACTTATGTAATATAACTTTTGCCTCACCATGTAGCTTTCTCACTTATAGCAGGGACGCGTCTTCCCTGGCCCCTCATTTCTGACCCCTTTGTTTCCAACTACGGGCCTACTTCGAGGCTAAAAATTGCTAGTAAAGATTTGAAAACTGATTTTTGGACAGATCCCTAATTGAAACTCAGTTCTACCGCATGTGCCATGGAATTAGGCGCCTGCAGTGTTGCCACATCGATGATCAACATTTTGAGGAACTTATCCTAGTATTTCTCGTCTTGTAACCAAAGGATCCACTCCGAACCTTCGGAAATAAAATCTTGGGTTGATTCTCCATAAAACCTCCAGGTTCTGTCAGACCACGGTCCCGATGCCACATGCGATAAATGGTTCTGAAGCCGCAAGAGGGCGGTGTTGCCATTGACGGGCCTTCATTGTTTATCTCTCTCTCTCTCTCTCTCTCTCCGGAGCCACAAGCTAATGACGCAGTTAAAGTTTCCAGGAGGAAGAGTCGACTCAATCAGCCGCTCGTCTTAATTGCAGAGAAATCCGGTCTCGGATTACTAGATATTCACGACTCCTGGCGGAGAGTCAGGAGAACGCTCTCCAAAGATCGAAGATGCTGTCCTCTCAGTAGCCACAGCAACGACGCATGCGCCTCAAGAGTGGTGGCGAGGTCCTCTTCAACCTCCCACTCCCATGGAGTCGAGGGACACGGCAGAGTTTCCAACCCCCTCGCCTCTCTGCAAGTCAAGCAAAACATCTGAAGCCTTGGAGCATGTTGAGTGGTCGAATCACGAAATCACCAACGATGGTTTCGGGTTCGAGACCTGACCTTGCCATGGGGATTTTTCTTGTGATAGTCTCTTCATCAATTTCTTGTCATCATCAACGATTCCCATCGCCACGATTATCCTAAGGAGGTAGATAATCAAGACAAGGTAAAAATAAGGTAAATACAAAGCAACTTCTTGATTGATTGAAAGATTTTGTGTATTTTATTTCGCTTTTCTGCAACTTTTAGCTTATCGTGTAGACGAGGATAAGTAACGATATGATGAAATTGACGCCCAGACAGGGATTCGAACCCATTACCCCTCTTGGGATTAAGTAGAATTGTACTTCTCACACAGAAGTTTTACAATATTATATGGTGCAGATGAAACTTTTGATGTCAATTGTAATAGTTGTTTGAAGAAAAAACAATTTATACTCTGTCTCAGGAATCTCTGGAGCAACGCCGCGCATAACAGTAGAAAAGGGGAGAAAGAGAGTGGGCGGAAAGAAGCAGTGCGCGCTGTTGCAAATGACTGTCGTTCATTGGCCGACTGGTGGGGGGGGGGAGAAAGATCTTAATCTACAAACCCCTCCCCCACAAACATACATATAAATTAGACGATATACATATTTATAATGTTATTAAAAGTAAAAATTAATTACTAAATTAAAATATATTATTATTATTATTTATAATTACACAAATAAAATAATTTGTTACTTTTACATATATCAGATATTATAACGTAGCAAACTAATTCCCTCACTAACTGGTTAAAGATGTTAATAAATTATGAAATACTAGTTGAAGTGGTTTTATTATAATTAGATTTCATAGTTATTATTGTTTTCCATTCTTGTTTTACTTCTATTGTGCGTATTGATGTAGATTTGTTAATGAACTCTTGAGAGAGAAATGGCATTGAACAAACAACTACACTAATTTGTGTGTGTTTTCGATATTATTCTTAGTAAAGTATACTTGAAATTAAAAGAAATTGCTTATCTTTTGTTTGTTTGAACAAAAACTCTCCCCCCCCCCGGAATTTTTTGGTGGGGGATTTTTGAGGCCAAGATTGTTGGTTGGGGGAAATCCCCCCCTTCCCCCCAGGATTTCGCACCCTGGCCGAACCTTATCAATTCACTTCTTTCGCCGAGGACTCGTTTCCTTTCGTTTGCTCCACGGATTCCTGGGACAGAGTATAGCTGGGAATAGCCTGTTTCATAAGAGTTCTGTAATTTCTCTGCTTTTGCTATCAGTTCGTCATACGTTGGGTTGGGTATGCCGTGGTGGTTAGGCAAGCAAACCAGGTTTGAGGGCTCGCAAAGTAAATAGTGATATCGTTCTTTCCACGGGTTTTTCGTCACATTCTCCGCCGTGTTGGACTTGTAATAAGACTTATTTCACCTCTTAAAAGCCGAATCACACGGAACTGGAATTTCAAGTTGGCGCTGAACTGGCTACCTGCCCGGATGTGATGGCTGCTTGACTGGTTTGGAGGAATAGGACATGTTCTAATTGCTACTAGCTCTGCTCGGCTGGATTCTGTGGAACAGCCAATCAGAGCAAAGTTTGGGCATGTGAAGATAACCTGTGAGTTTGCAAAGGGGAGTTTTTTGTCTGTGGTTTCCGAGTGTTGGCTGGCTGTTTTTATTAGCTTCTCGATAAAAAAAAAAGCAATGAGATGGTGTGCAGTGCATTCGTGTTCAGTTCATTAATATTTAGGTATTTATGCAAAGCGATGAGATGTGTACGCGACAAATAAAATTAGACGAAAATGAAAATCCTTATTATTATCAGTGTATTAAATTAAATGTTTGATTTTTAAAAATTTGTGAATGAATCCTGCGAATCTCATGTATGAATATGCATACTCGAGTTAATTAAAAGGCTTGTTCTGTACGCATTGATTACTATATTTCTTTGAGTCAATCTCTGGTCCATACTTATCTTTTTTAATTTTTAATAAAAGCACAAACAATAATTCTCCTACAACATTCTTCAAATTGCTAGTCCATCTTTACAGTACAGATTGTCTGCTCTGCGCAATATCTTAGGGCAACAAAAGTCTATCGACAAGTACGCGGTAACAAGTATCGTGTGAGGCGAAAACTAGCAAATGGGTAGCCAGTCCAGTGCCAACTAGGGCATTCCTACTAGAAATCCAGTTCCGTGTGATTCAGGTTTTACTCATATGTATTGGCCTACAGTACAATCTCAACTAGTAGTCCCACCACCACAAAGCTAGGGAAGAAAAACTCGCTTTTAGAAACAAATTTATGTTTAGTGTGTGGTATGGAGCATTAAGCAGAAGTTATTAACTGAAAACGACTGCGTGCTAGTCAACTTATACAATGAATCACAAATCCTAAATCCTTTCACCTAACAATATATAGATGTTCTTCATTAGTTTTTTTTTTCATACTGATCATCATCCTTCATTCAACTTTCGATTTCTTGCAAAGATGCATCCTCACATCCAGGGATACGTTGCACTAAAGTTAGAATGGTTTCTTCGGTTTCATCTGTGCTTTCGGTTCCCATACTTTCATCATCGCCTGTCGGTTACATTGGGGGGGGGGGGCAGAAATATTGCCTTAATGTCACCATTTTGAACCTCCTCTGCATCAGGGTGCGTTGGAGCATTATCTAGCACCAAAACTGCTTTTCTGGGTAAATTATTTTCTTTCAAAAACTTCTCTGTTGAAGGAATGAATTCCTTAAAAAAACAGTCTTTGATTTTTTTTGTCCGGTGGTATGTCGGATAATACGGAATATCGGATAAGCGAAGGTCGGATAAACGAGACTCTACTGTACGTATATATCCTATCCTGTTCTTCAATGTGTCAATATGTAGCTTGTAGGTTACAAAGCTTGGATAATTTGCACAGAACAGGAAACTGATCATTTTGGTCTCTACCACTCGCTCTATACGCTTTCTTCCGATTAGACCCGTAGCTAGAGGAGGGCAGTTGCCCCCCCCCCCCCGAGGGCCTGTTCTGCCCCCCTGTAAAAAATACAGAACACAATCCTACCTGGAATTCTCACTAATCTTTACAATTATATCATGTGTTACTCTAGCAACATAACAGACACTTATTGATTTTGTGATCTATTAGGGTGTATGGGATTCCGTATAATGTATCAGGATTGGGGGGAAAAATTCTTTTCCAGATTCAGACTTCGGGAAATGATTTCACAATTTTCAGTATCTAGAACAGTTGTGACATTTTGAGTAGTATTATATTAAAGGTGCCTAATGTGTTTGGATGTTTTTCTTGGATGTGTAGCTATGAACTTTGAATTGCTTACATTTTTGTTTCCCAAGTATAACTTTTGGTAATAGTGTGGTAGAGAGAGGGAGTGGATATTTGATTTTTGTTACTTTGCGTTGCTTTTCTGCCACAACTAGCTAATCACAACAATGAAGGATAACGTGAAATTGATGAAGAGACACTCACGAACAGTGTCGCAACTACAGGGGGTAGGGGGAATTGTCCCCTCCCCCTGACCTTGGACAGAAGTCCATTCTAGGGCAAGCAAACATTTAAGTAAAAGAAACAAGACTAGGAGAATCTAAGAATAGAAGGACAATTGGATACTCATGATGGAATTAGTTTTTACGTGTTCCTTGCATTTTCTACCAGACGGCCAAGGGTACTTGCAAATGGCACAGAGGGGCAATTGCCCCCCCTCGATTTGAAAATGTATACAAATAAAAAGACATTTCGTAAAATTTTCTTGCTCGCTTCGCTCGCAATTTCTGCTATTCAAGTCCAAGTCCAAGTTCAGAGCCATAGCTAAGGGGCGGCAGGAGTCGGCCCTGGGAGCCAAACAATCTATATGAAAAAAAAGTTAAAGAGAATGCCATGGTGCCCCCGTAAAATGATAGCACCCTATTAAAACAATTTCTTTCTATGTAAACTTAATATGAAATATTAATGATGACACTGTAATCTAAGAAGTCATTGATCAATCAAGGGATTCCTATTTGTTTGCCAGGTGTCAAAACATGTATTTCAACTATAATATAATACAATTCTCACAATATTTTGCAAAATGGTTAACGTAACCAGTAGGCAAACGTTGTCTATAGTGAAGCAAGAGTCTCCCCTTTGTTTTAGCAAGTACAAAAGAAAAATGTATTAGCTACAAATTTTTACACAATTCATCAAAGTGAAGGTAATATGTAACCATTATTATTTAATTAATTCAATTTTTCTTGCATAACACAACACAATGGTGTTGTTGGATTCTCGTTAGATTCCTTTGTGTGTAAAAATCTTGCATACTGGAAACTAGAGGGAATCATTATGAAGCATGATTTATAAAGGGCTCCCTTAATCAGTTCTGCAGAGAGGCCCAAAGTTGCTGGTGAATATTAATAATCTATTAACATTATCGACCTGTAAATATCAAGTAGATACAGTCCCTATTAGCCTACCTAGGTATTTATGTTAAACTTTATATTCTTTGGCAATCTGGAAAGGTCATTATCGAAATATTGCTATTTGATGTTGCTCGAAGTTCTTTTGTTCGTTGCAGTTTCAAGATATCATCCCTTTTATGTTATTTATCTCTTTTGGGGGAGGGGGCAAGTGCCTTTGTGTACCCTGTTATATCTGCCAATGCGACACAATACTATATTTAAAATTTGCCCCCTCTAGGATTGACTTCGCCCCCCTTACAAAGAATTCCTGGCTACGGGCCTGCTTCCGATGTTGATCGTCGGCCCTTCGTGAAAGTTCAGACTCTCCCTGTTTCCATGAACCAATCATAGCATAACTATGTTTCTCACATCAGGCGGTGTCCTTCCGTACTTGGTGTGACTTCGGACAGTTTTCGGTAAGTGCCTCTCGTGATATGATAGCACACATCTCCAGATTTGAATTTGGACACATGTATAATTTCTTGGGCACAATTCCTGTTTTATTACCACTTCAATGTGTTACGTTCCTAGTAACTTTCCTCACCCTTTACTCCTATAGCCGGGAGCATTGAGGCTCTAAGGGTCTATACTGAAACCTATCTTCAGGGTAGGTGCAGAACAAATCCAACCAAAGTCGTGAAGTTTTAATGAAATGTATATTTACTGCTTGAGTACTTACAGCCAGTGGTTAGGTAACTCGTAACTGGAACTTGGAGATCAATTGTTAATAGATAATTTCAAACTTACTAGAAAGGTCAAACTAGGGTGGCCCAAACCTAGGTTTTACAGAAGAGCGGCATACACCTATTCACTTCTTCCTAGACTTTGAGTTATCACCCGAGATGGCCAATTTAGTCTTTTACAGAAGAGTGGCTTGCACCTATTCACTTCTTTCTAAATTGGAACTTATATCCCATTCGGCTAACCTAGGTTTTACAGAAGAGCGGCATACACCTATTCACTTCTTCCTAGATTAGACCGTTCCTATTTGGCCAGTCTAGGTTTTACAGAAGAGCGGCTTGCACCTATTCACTTCTTCCTAGACTGACACCAGAACAGACCTCCTTACGAATAAAACTGCTTCGTATTTATACCCAAAGTTCCAGCCTCGAACACCTGTCTTTAGGTAATTGCTTATTACAATACTCCAAATTACAACAGAAAGATATTTGAAAAATACATAGTTTGGCAATTAATAATTTACAAAGAAAGTTTACATATTCATTTGAGTTAACAATTATTTCTTTAACGTTGATAAAATCTTACATTTTGGAATTATACAAATTTAAATGTTCCGCCATTATTTAATTACAATTAGGATAGTTCATCAAACATTGATAATCTTTGATTGGCAAATCCATATTTACATCATAATAAATGCCCGTTGTCTTAAGCGAGTTGACTTCATTAGATTGCTACAGAAAGGTTAATACATTAGTTCAACAACGCCTTGATTGGCGCGTTCATATTTGCGTCACAACCCGAACCATACAACATGTAGTATCATGGACATTAACAAGGACTCGAGGTAACACTATATAGATTTTTGTTTTAACATGGAAATTCAAAGTTACAAAATAAGTAAGGTCGTAACAAATCGGATCAGAACCCGGAGACACTTGGTGGGATTTCAAACTTCGCCATAAATGTTTCTCAAAGGAACTTCAGAAGGAACAAAGGTTTTTGTGGACACCCTGTATTATATTCCAAACGCATTTTATTAGGTGTAAGAGTGTTCAGTAACCATTTGTTTTGAATCTTCCTCCATGCTCGCATGACTATGTTGTTATTCTCCAAATGTGAACAAAGCATTATTCAAGTTGTTCGTCGACTTTCCCACCTCAAACCTTGAATACAATCCGAATTCTTCCAGGTCAATTGATCATTACAATCAGCGCCACATGTTGTCTAGTATTTAATTACAATAATTTTGGCTTTTACTTGACTTGACCTCTTTACGTGTTTTTATTCATGCAGTCTACCTCTTCCAGTGTCGAACAGTAAGTGCTTAAAATCTTGCATCCGCATCACCATCAAGGGGGTGTTGGGACCCTAGGCTATTCCTTGTTATACGCCCTGTCGACCGTGATTATTATTATTATTATTAACAACAGTTTTGTTATCATGGTACTTCCACTAATTGCATGCTCTGTTAATAACACTTGTAAACCTTAAAAGTATACACATCTGATTAAAATCTATTCATTGAACTTCGACACTACAATATACTTAGATTTCCTTCTGGCTTTCGTGGTAGCAAACTGATGAATGAAAAACTTAAAGTCAATTTCTTGCAAGACATCTGCATTAGCTGTGAAGGATGCCAAACTAGAAAGTCTGCTATCCGATGCTTAATTTTTGAAGACAGTTTTTGGAATGCTGAACTTCAGTGCTCCACTTGCATTTAATGGTAAAATACTCACAAAAAATTTCAGAGCAATTCCAAGGTTTGGGAAAAGCTCTGTTAAATGTTTTTTTTTTTCACGAATAAGTTTTAAATAGTTGTTTTATTTTGCTGTTATCATAACATTAAGGAATTTTCTTAGTCGATGGTCTTTACACTTCTGCTCCTTCAGCGTCTCATTTTGGGGACTATAGCCTAAGATAACCTAGTGGCGTCACGTTACTTGGCTCTCCTAAATGCATCATTGGATTTAACCAACTGAAGAGAGAGACTGACACCTGAGTGTAGTGGCGGTGATTGGGTTCCAAAACGGGGGGGGGGGCAAGGACAGTTTACTTTACCTTGGTACATAAGGTTTAGCACAGTGCGGGGGGAAATGTGGAAAAAAGTGGGGGACACTAATCGCCGCCACTGCCTGAGTGTCTTTCAAAAACGGTCCCTTCTAACGTGTTTTATAAGCATGTCCATAATATAGGCCTAGTTATATCATTCAAAAGAAGAATGTCATGCTCTTAAATCCATTTACGGGAAATAATAAATTATCTAAGTGTGACACATTTGGAACAATTACAGTAACAAGCGAAAGTTCTTGTACGGTAATAATTTTCTGTATAACTCTTTTACCATATAACTATGCCTCTATGATGCGTAAATATGAGTTGAGTCAGGTTAATGTGAGTAACGTACCTAGGTATATTATGCATAATAAGTAATTATTCTTAGTTTCCTTTATATCTAACACTCATCTACTCCGTAGTTTAATTACTAATATTCAATTAGCTAATAGGGCTGCGCTTTATGCATTTATCCCGTTCCTCTGTGCCTTGTTCCAGTCTCGATTAGCCTACTACGGCCAACCTCTGTGGCGAAGTGGTTGGCACAGCGCTCTTCGACGCTAGAGTTCCCGGGCTCGAATCCAGCCTTGGGAATTAGTGTTGCTCACGAGACGAGGCAAACTAATACTTTCCAGATGAGACACGAGACCAGATGACATTTTCACGAAACGAAAAGAGACATTCCAACGTCTCGTCTCGTCTCTTGGACAACACTTCTCGTCATGGGTATTCCTTTTGAATATCAGTTCATCATTTTCCGTCGCGATTATCCAAAAGTGGAAATGAAGCGATCTAAATTAACCCAAATCAATTAATCAATCGATTAGTCTACCTGACCATAAAGTGGACTTTAAAAACTTTTGTTTGAAAGATGTGCTAAGTGTTGAACATAAGTTTGGGATGGAGACTTTTGGAAAGTTACAGGAACGCAGGGACACCTAGGACGCTTTTGGGTCCATTCCTGAAATAAAACTCAAATGCTATTATGACTAGAAAAATTGAACGAAATAATCATATTGATCCATTTTCTTCAAGAAAATAAAGTCCAATGGAATCATGTCCTTACCTTCATAACCCCTCGTCAGTCTCGAAAGTGGCCTCACTTTCTTGTTTCTTGTTGTTGAGCTATGTTTATGGTAAACTACTGAAGTGTCGGTTGTTATGTGTTCCCTATTGAAAATGTCTGTGATGAGAAGAAAGAGGAGGGGGGGAGTTATTGACTTGTTAATAAAGTAAATGTAGTACTAACAGTTTTAACGTTATAATGTAATAATGAACAATATTATTTGTAAAACCCGTCGTATCCTTACCAGCGGCCAACAGCCAATAAACGTTACTGGAAAAGAGTGATCGGTAGGATTGATCTCCTTACACTCAAGGGGTGTAATTCCAGGTTCTAAACAGCCGACCTCCATGACGTCGTGGTTAGCACACCGCGCTACAACACCAAGGATCCCGGGTTCGAATCGAGGCCTGGGCATTGGTGTCCTTTGTTGTGGGTGTCCCTTCATCAATTTCATCATAACTCATCCTCATCCTCAACAACAAATCAAAACTAGGTTCGATACTCCGTTGAGGTACATTTCAGCAGTTCGAATTATATCTTTAGTCCTGACGATAACGAAGTCGTTTTCGAAATTTCTCCTTTAGAAAAACTGCTATGGTGTTCCCAATTCCGAAAAATTGCATCTCCTTAAAATGTCTTCTAGAGCATTCACGTTAATCTTCGAATGGATGAGGAGACAGGTGAGTGGAGAAGGTTACATAATTTAGAACTACATAATTTGTATTCATGTCCAGATATTATTAGAATAATTAAATCAAGAAGACTTAGGTGGGCAGGCCGTGTGGCACGAATGGGAGAGGAGAGAGGAGTTTACAGGATTGTTGTTGGGAAACCTGATGGTAAAAGACCTGTAGGAAGGCCAAGACGAAGATGGGGGGACAACGTTGAGATGGACCTAAAGGAAATCGGTAGGGATGGAAAAGAGTATATAGATCTTGCTCAAGATAGGGACAGATGGAAGGCCTGTGTTGCTGCAGCCATGAACCTTCGGGTTTAAGAAGGCTAGAGAGTTAGTTAGTTGATTTGTTTTCGCTATTATCTAGATAATTGCAATAGTTCCGTGGCTACGTGAACGTATTAAGCTGTTGGGAATATCTAGACAACAGGTGAAGCAAACCACACGAAGATTTCCGTGAATGCTTTGGTCTAGAAGGAACTCCGACCAGATATAATTCTTCAGAATTTGGAATATCATAGCGGTGTCCTCGAAAGGAGAGAAAATATATTCTTCGCTGGCGTCGGTCAAAGCTCAAAGGTACAGCCAAGCCTTAAAATGTATGTCCAATCACGATTACCCTTTTCTCTCTGTGCATAAGGCACTTGCAATGTTTACTTTTGACGGCCCAAGATTTAATTTTCGTGCTTCAAAATCGCCGTGTATGACATCCCCTTGACGTGGACAACTTTAACCGTCACTGATACATTTTCACCGCGAGATGGCAACACTGCACGTCCTGGCCACACCACGATGGGTGGGGGAGTGGCGAAACGGGAACGGGCGGCTGCGAGAACTGAATACTTCTCCAGGATGAGAGAGAGAAAAATGTAAGGTTACCATGGCAACGGGGGAGAAGGTGTGTGTGGTTGAGCTGGAGAGGTGGAGAACACTTTTTTTTCACAGCTCTTTTTTTTTATTTGCAACCTAGAGAGAGGAAGACGGCAGAAGGAGAGAAAACTCGGGAATCAAAGTCGAGCTGTTCACAATTCGCTCCAAATTGCTGTCGTTGTTTCCTGCAGCCAAATTCCCTGCAATCAGAAGAGAGGGTGAGAATTTCAGAGGGGGCGATTGTCACTTTCAAAAGTGAAAAGGCAGCTTTTTTCTCTCTCCCTTTCCAAAGGACCCTTGCGTCGCACGGGTGGAGGATGCTTACCGCCCCCCTGTAAATTACAGTATAATTTTCCCTCCATTACAGGATGATCCTTTCCCGAGTCCTCGCTCTCTTGTTTTCTGGTCAGGAGTTCTGAGATTTTGTTCTCTCCAGCGTCCATTCATGTGAAGGTTCCTTCTGGACGCCTTTTAATCCATTGCAATAGGGGTTCGGCTGCTCGACGGCGGCTTATCCAGCAACGACAAAGGATCGGCAATGTTCGGCTTTATGTTTATGTAATTTACTCAACGGTGTAATGGCTTGGAAGTGATCTAGTCGAACAATCTTGAAATTATTCCCGTATCGAAGAGATCTTCCCTCGGCGAGTTTCGAAATTGAGTTAATAGTCGACGTAAGCTCTTAATAGCTTTCTGTAAATTTCGCATTGTGGTTGGAAATGTCATACTGCATACCCGATGGTAATTGTCGAGATATACGCTTTCTTGCCTCCACCCCCATTCCGTCCCTAGATCCAAATTGCCGGAAGTAGGGGGGGGGGCACATAGGCTTTGACTTTTTCCCCTGGCGAGACACATTGCAAACATCCTCAAATTAACGAAAAGTGTTACTGTAATTATTTTATAGGTATTATTTTCATTATTATTATCACAAATAATAACAAGGTACACTAAAAAATGCGCTGACCTGCGTGGTGGAGCACAGCGCGTTACGACGCCAGAGGTCCCGGGTTCGAATCCCGGCCTGGGTGTTCTTTGTGAGTCTCCCTTCACAAATTTCATCATATCATCACTCATCCGCACCTTCGCCATTAGCCAAAAGTGGCGGAAATGCGAAAGAAAATGAACCAACTGAACTCTGAAAAATGTGCAACTGAGTTGCCACACGAAGTAACTAGTCATATCTTTTAGTGTTAATATGGAATTGGGTTTATCATCATTTTCAGTGTTGCGCTACACCATTTACTTCCAAACCACATAAATTATGGAGGCGTTTAATACCCGATTAGGTGTTGTGTTGCATAAATTGCATATGTTTTAGAGTGTGTCTATCATTATTGAATTTTAGATTTTTGCTTATTTGCCGCCACACATATCCACACATAAATTATCACTGCTTACATACAACTAGGCCTACTGGATTGATCTACAAGTAAGAATTGTTTCCTCCCAGCAAATGTTCCAAAAGTTGAGTTTATACCCCCCCTCCCTCCCTATTGTCTGCCGTCCCTGAATTATTGAGAAAGACGCATCTCCCCTGTCTCCCGTCTAACATTTCCCGGACCCCCCTCCAAACACATACGGTTTAGATGCCTTCGCTAGTAAGCAAATTTGAAGATTTTTAAATTACTATATTGAACCAAATTTTTCTGTTAATGTACAGTCACCGGCAAATAAAAATGGGGCACCCAGATCCTGAAATACTCGCTTCCCTGCAAGGCGTTATGTGCGTTGCCTAACTCTACGGCGGTGGTAGAAGTTGTCATTGGAAGTTGCTATTAAAATCCACTTATCGCCGTATAGTTAGGCAACACACATAACATAACGCCTTGCAGGGAAGCGAGTTGTTCAGGATTTAGTTGTCCCATTTTTATTGCCGGTGACTATACTTTATGTAGCATACTCTTGTTATTGCTATATTCGGCTACTCAGGATGTCCTTACTCCCCTGCTACTATTTCATGTTCTACCTTTTTTCATTGTTAACCGTTATTTATTCACACCAGAGGCGCAAGAATTTTTCTGATTTGGGAGAAAGCCGTACAAACTTCACCATCCACACAGAAGATGACCGCCATCTTCGAGTCAACTTAACTTTCATAAATGGAAAGGTAGTCATGGGACATACGAAAATGGCATAGGATTTCATGAGGAACACATTGGTATGCAAAATTTCAATGTATACTGCTTGAGCCGTAATGTTTTTCATGTTCCATAAGTGTGGAAACATTAGTACTATAAAATACATATGAATAGGAAAACAGGAATCAAACGGCTTGATATGATGTACGAAAGGGAGTAATTAGGGCAAGGTCCGTTGACCTGTATTTGCCGCTCGCTTTGGAAGGTCCGTTCATAACGCACCTTTTGAGCAAGCCGAGGTGGTTGTAAAACTGTGACGTCATAGACATGACAGATCGCTGGGGAAAGTTTAGTATCCGCTAGTTTTAGCAGGGGAAACGTGTTTCTGTGTTCTTTCCTTGCTCTTGTATTCGTGTATTCGCGTGTATTTTTAGTCATTTTGTTGTGTTTTATATATTGTAGTGTTAGTGATAATAATAATGTCTAACTGTGCTGTGAGCACATGTCGAAACTATCTCAGGAAAAAGAAAAATTTTGATATTGTTTACCTTATATTTCCTCCCGACGAGAAGTTCCGAAAAATCTGGGAGAGCAAATGTTATCGAAAAGACAAATTTCAGGTTGCTAACTCGAGAATTTGTTCTTGTTACGAACGTATATGTACTATAACATTGATACGGCTATGACCAAGGCTTTGTTGTTTGATATTATATCAATGGTTGGAGTAGCTGGGTATAAAATAGTCGCTATAGTTTCGGATCTAGGTGGAAGTAATAGAAAACTGTGGAACGATCTTAGTGTCAATTGTGAGCAGCCGTTTTTTTTTTTTTTTTCAGTTCAATTGTCAGGAAAGAAAATTTGGGTTTTTGCGGATTTGCCACACTTAATAAAATTATTGAGGAATCATTTTATCGATAATGGGATCCAGTGGAATAAAACTGTTATGAAGAAAAATATCATAGAAAGGATACTCAAAATGGATTCTTCCAAACTCCGGCTTGCTACAAAGTTAAATTGGATGCACATATCAGTGCAACAGAACGACAGACAAAGGATTGTGCCAGCAAAGGAACTTTTCTCCAGGCACTCTTATTGAGTATGTCTTCCCAGAGAATGAGGTTGAGGCAATTTTTTCCCATCTCACTAACAATTTTATTGACGTTATGAATTCAGGTGTGCCACTGAATTCTAGCAATAAAATCAAATGTGGCTTTGGCATACATTATGACGAACAAATGGAAGTGCTTAGTGAAATGGAGAAAGCAATATCAGAGGCAAGAGTTATAGGAAAATGCAATCTTCTTCCATTCCAACAAGGATTTCTTGTCTCCATCCGCAGCTAAAGAGGATTATACCATGATTTAAAATCAAAAGGTTTGAAATATATTCTTACCGAGTGCTCCTGTGGAAGATGCTTTGGAGACCACGATGCTTGCTTCATTGTTGATTGTCTCGTCGATTCTCAAACAACTGACCAAAGACAAGAAGTGACGTTTACGTCATCATATGTAGACCTACCAGATGAAAACAGTGACATGCTTTACTTGATGAGAAATGAAGAAAAGGAGGCTCTGCGGTATGTTGCGGGCTACATCGCAAGAAAATGTAGGAATGTCGAAGCTGGTGAAATTTGTGCATCAAATTCATCGGGTGGAGGATGGATAGAAACTTTGTTACGAGGTGGCCTTGTGTCTCCTTCTCCCCGTTGGATGCAAGTTATAGAAGTGTGTGAGGGAATATTCCGGCAGTTCCACGGAAAAATAATAAATCGGGGAACAAAAGTAATAAGCAGTGTGTTGGAAATTCTGAAAAATAGGTTTCCCCGTGAAGATCCGAATATGCTCAAGTTGTTTTGTAGAGCAAGAACATTTTTCCGGTTCGATATCTGAACCGCAGGACCCAAGAAATAAAAAGAAGAAATGCCATGAAACAAAAACAATGGACCCAGAGCTGCTCTTCTTCCAGTTCTTTCCAGCACTAGCCGTGGGTACGTTTATGCTTTTACATACTTATAATTCTTCTATACACCATTACTTTCATGTATTTTGTGTAAGTTGTTTTGCAATGCTCTACAGTATGTGTTTTTCTTTTCCTCTTAAAAACAAGAGATTTGCATGCTTTACAGTGCTGAAAATAGCAGACACGCAGAGAGTATCACCCTGATGGCGTCACAGAAACCCTGCCGTGGTTGTAAAATCGGGGACTGACAAAAAGGCCTGTTATGACCAGACCTTCGGGGAAAAGTGGGCTTCGATGGACCTTGATATTAGGGTATGTTTCCATCCATCCTAAAGTTTTGCCGGAAACGATTAGCATAACGTGCGAAACAGCAATACGAGTAGAGTTAATTATGTGAAGGAAGATGTGTTTATTTACTGGCGTCCGGACTCATAACCAGTATGATCCTCTGTAAGGTTTGTGTTGTGTTGTCCATGTGTGCTTGTGATTGTCCCTTCATCAATTTCATCTTATCCCAATTCATCCTCATCTTCTCGAAGCAACTTAAATCAAATCATTTTTTTTTTAAATATTTATTTTGACTGCGTCGACTAGCTTTCTGCGCCCCCCGCCTGTTGGTCCGTCGATTGCAGCATACTCGAATATGTGCAGAAAATATTCTAAGTAATTGAAAACTCTTCTGCTCTTTTGGTACGTACACTACATTGCAACACTTGACCGCAAAATACATTTATTGGGTTGGATTGTATTTGTTGCAGCACTATTATCTAAAATTCCAATAATTGTGTTGTAGAAAAATAACGAAGATCGCCAGAAGCGTCATGCTTTTTGAAATCATAATCGTTGCACTAATTTTATCAGTGTTCATGAACAACTCCACTGCTTCACCTCTTCGCTCGTCTTCAGGTGAACAAAACAAACGCAACCAAAAAGACATTTGTTCACCTGAAGACGAGAGAAGAGGTGTTATCTCGAAACGCAGTGTTAAAATAAGCATAGTTAAAAACACTAGACAGTGGGAGTCTTGCCAACTTTAAGGAATACAATTCCAGGAGATTTCCTTACAGCCCTGAATATCAACTGTTATCTTTTTGTGGTGTTCCTGTTAGGAATACAAAATTCAATCAATTTGATCTAAACAACCTAGCGACCACAATTTGTAAGTAAACAAACAAGAAAGTAAAAGTAAGTAATACTTTCATTTCTTTTCTCACGACTCCGAGCCATGATAACAACACGAACACTAAAACTCACTTAATCCAACCGTAACATACTACGAATTAAATCTATGTAATGAATAAAAACTAGAAGTCTCGAGACTTTGGCGCAACAACGGATTTAAAAGTTTCTATTTCTCCCTCCCCCCCACTTAAACAATAACTAATAAGTATTCAAGAGTCGTAATATTATGAGCGTTTGGTTTACAATAACAAGTTCCTTCCCTTGACAATATGCTACAAAGAAAAACAAGATACTAAACAATATTAATAATATTGAATCTTGTCATTTCGGAAGAAGCAACAATGTTTTTCCGGGAGATCGGGAGAGTGAGTTCGATTCCCGGAGACTCCCGGCTACAATTATGTCCAATTAATACTACATGCTTATACTCGAGACTTGTACTTGAGCAAGTTGTTAAACAGTATCGAAATCGTGAAAGTATTAAGATTTGCCGTGCACTGCCATCTTACAGCTTGTTTTGGTTCTTGCGTAGCTCCACAACAACAATACGTCAGATGTCGTAGAGTCAACCTTAGCAAGGTGCTAATAACACTGTATCCCTTGTCGAGACCTAGCCTTTTATCTCTACATTACCTTGACAACGGGACTTTACTTAGATTTAACTCCAGCGATAAATTCACTTTATGTATTTTCGCATAATCGGCGAGCACGAAATGTCTGCAATATTTACAGCACATCCTCGTGCCCCTTGCTTAATCTCTTCAATCTGACAACCGTACGGAAAAGGCTTTAGAAGACGCATGTTTTAGTTTCCCCGCTGCGGTATTATGGGTAGTTTCCCTTTATCCAAAGTCCGCTGGCCGGTTGCCAGAATCTTAGCTTCGCATCTCGCAAACCCGGCGTCTCCTTCTGTCCATGTACCTAAGGATGGCGTCGGACTGAGTTCTATCCTGGTTCTGTGCTCCCCTGCTGGTGATGGAATGAACACCAGCCTTTATAACTTAACCGTCAAGAACTAGGCTTTACCTCGTGCGTGTTTACAAGTAGAACACTTCGGTTGCATTCGTTAGTTCTCGTGCTTGTTCGTCACATCTCTACAATGTTGCCAGACTTACACTCCAGTACGCAGCAGAAATCGTGCAATAACCTCTGCCTCTATTGACCTCATTATCAGTGGCGTATGTTCAATGCAACTTCTGGACTATCTCGCTATGACACGTGGTCCTAGGCTATAGAGGAAGGGAGAAGATTAGGCTCACCTAAACCCCCGGTATAAGTGGTTAGACACATCTATTTTTGCTCTATTTTGACTTCTTCAAAGAAGCCACGTTGCCATCCCAACAGCAGCCAGGTCACAAACTTCAAAGTATTCAGGTTGCCAACTTCTTAGAATTCAGGTTGTCAAATCCTAATAATTCAAGTTGCCAAGTACTAAGAATTCAGGTGGCCAACTTCAGAGTCGCCATTATCTAATCGATTTTTTCTTCTGTATTTTAGTCTCTAAGCTTCAGGCTTTGCTGATAGCTTTGATAGCCTAGAATATACGCCCATGCTCATTATACAGGTTGAATCATAAGTCTCCATACAAATGGTGAAAACGGTGACTAATGTTTATTTTTTAATTTCAGCAGGTGAACCAATGAAAAGGAGATGCCACTAACGAAGGAAGAACGGATTGACGTCATTCTGTTGGCTGGGAGTGGTACAGTCATGTTAGAAAAATCTATCGCATGGAATTTGTCTAAGTCCAACGTCTTACGAAATTATGTTGGTAGCTCTGAAACAAGGAAGTGTTGTGAAATATACGATCCTCCAATCAGAGTGAAGTTCGATTCGTAGAGCAGGAGGCGTGACTCACGGTCTTGTCCACAGGAAGTTCAACCAATGCAGCATTTTCAAACATGAGATAACGTCCCCATTCCTTAAATATTGTTTCAATAACGCGAATCAGCAGAAAGATTGAGCAAAAGTTTACTTTGTCGCTTTAATTACCTTTAATCGTTTCAAATTAGTATTAAATTGTCCCTATTATAATTCACGAACTTAATATATGTATTCATGTATGTGTTTGACAATCATATATCACTCATTAGAACAATTTTCACATTGTTTTCACTACGTGAGATGACATTTCATTTACATTTACGATAAAATAGTAGTTTGGGTGTAATAACAGTTTTCATTAATTAATTTAGAGATGCATTTTTATTTGTTGAGTTAATGATTAGGTTAATTCGTTATTTTTCGCGGAAAGAGGGAACCACAGCTGAAAGAAAATACACAAATTGCATTATTTAGGTCAAGAGTTCGTTTTAACATCACTTTTTGCACACATAAGCTAATCACGACTCGGGATACATTTAAATTGGAATCTGAAACCTTATGCGATCTGACTGGAACTCGGGAAAGGACACACTGATCAAAAGACGTCGATACATTACCACTATGGTCTGGCGAACGCCAATAATAATGAGGGGTTGTGGGAGTGGGAGAGGGGTGACGGAAAGTAGAAAATAAATAGTATTTATGGGGGTATTTTATGTTATATTTATACACATACAAACCTAAGAAAATATTTATTTTGATACATGTGTGTGGGAGGGGTGAGAAGGGAGAAAAGAGAGGGACAGAAAGATATTGGGAGACATGGGACGAAGAGGTGATTGTAGAAAATTGACGTTCAGTAATAAAAACAATCAAATCAATAATGATTATCTTATAAATACCATATTTCATGGTTTTATAAATGGGGCGGGGAGCTGTTTGCTTAAGTTCAGTGCAGGATAACAAGTAGAGACACATAGTGGTTCGTATCTCACTTTAAACTGTAGGTCCAGGCCCGATTAGCCTATCTGTGCATAAAGTGGACTTTGAATTCAGTAGGAAAATAACGTCGATCTAGTATTTTGGATTTTAGATGCGTTGAGACCACTAAAATTACCAATTCTTATAATAAGGAACCTGTCCTCATCTTTTCATTTTGAAAGAGAGAGAGAGTTAATTGTATAATCTTTCGTTGTTAATTTCAAAGAAGACTAATTCAAATAGTAAGAATGGGAACGAATAAAGCTTGCGAAAAGTTTTTGCCACCGTGGGGAATTGAACCTACGACCATTAAAGTGACAACCCAGTGCGATAACCACACATACATGAATACATACATTAAGTTCGTGAATTATAATTGGGAGAATTTAATACTAATTTGAAACGACTAAAGGTAATTAAAGCGACAAAGTAAACTTTTGCTCAATCTTTCTGCTGATTCGCGTTATTGAAACAATATTTAACCAATGGGGACGTTATCTCATGTTTGAAAATGCTGCATTGGTTGAACTTCCTGTGGACAAGACCGTGAGTCACGCCTCCTGCTCCTCCTAATCGAACTTCACTCTGATTGGAGGATCGGATATTTCACAACACTTCCTTGTTTCAGAGCTACCAACGTAATTTCGTAAGACGTTGGACTTAGAAAAATTCCATGCGACAGATTTTTCTAACATGACTGTATCACCCGTCATGTAGCACTTACATTCAATGCAACCCACAGAACGCAAATAACCCATGACATCGTGGCCAAACTTATCAAGAAATTCAGAAGGACAGGTTCCGTCGCCGACGAAAGCAGGCCTGGAAGATCAAAGACAGCAACAGATGAAAGGAGGGTAACGCAGGTGCTGACAGCGTGACCAGGAGTCCGACAAAGGGGACCCGACGCCTTTCTGCGGAAATTGGAATCAGCCAAAGCAGTGTCATGTGCATTTTGCAAGTGAACAAGTGGCATCCATACAAGCTGCAGCTCTTGCAACATCTTACAGAGGACGATCCCGACCGTAGAGCAGAGTTCTGATAAGTTTGGCCACGGTGTCATGGGTTATCTGCGTTCTGTGGGTTGCATTGAACGTACGTGCTACATGACGGGTGGCATCACTCCCAACCAACAGAATTATATCAATCTGTTCTTCCTTCGTTAGTGGCATCTCTTTTTCATTGGCTCACCTGCCTGAAAAGGAAAAATAAACATTAGTCCCCGTTTTCACCATTTGTATGGAGACTTATGACTAACCCTGTATAGCAGTTAAAAGCTTTTGAAGGCATGTTATTTGACTTCTGTTTAAAACTAGCGATTTATATAACGTATTTAGAGAGTAAGGGCCCTTTCCTTAAAGACGTGTACCTTCTTAAATTATATAGAAAAAAATCTGTACCATTTTAAGATGAACAGATTTTTAAAACAACAAAACGGTACATTTTTCATATTTTCGTGATGGAAAAACGGGACTGGAAAATCTACACATTTTAATGTAAAATATGTTTCCTCGTAAATACTTATGTTTGAAAACTACTTAATTAAGTAAATATATGAATCAATACTGTGTAAATTAATTACATAACATGGTGATATGCACTGCAGCAGTCCTTTAGAATTATAACTCATTCATTAACATTTTCACGGTGAATGGATCTTCTTCAGTCCATCCTTCTTTTCAAGTAACATTTTGTAAAAGTTTACACAAGTTCATAGTAATAATGATAATAATAGAGAAGATGTATTATTGCATTCAGTGGCGGTGAGTGGGTTCCAAAATTGGGGGCGCAAGGACAGTTTACTTCCCCTTGGTAGATAAGGTTTAGCATAGTGCATGGGCAATTGTGGTAAAAAGTGGGGACAGGAGCGACTGCCCCCCCTAATGGCCGCCACTTATTGAAATAATTCTATGCCGATAGGTCATTGTCACAAAAAGGGACATTTTTAAGCGTCCCGTTTTACGATCAACAAAATAGACGTTCCAAGGTGTTATGTGTGTTGCCTACTCTACGGGGGTGGTAGAAGTTGTCATTGAAAATTTGCTATTAGAATCCACTTATTGCCTTAGAGTTAGGCAACACACATGACGCCATACAGGGAAGTGAGTATTTCAGGATCTAGGTTTTCCATTTTTATTTCCGGTGACTGTACAGTGTACACACACGCACACAAATATGTACACCCCATATATATATATATATATATATATATATATATATATATATTATGTATGTATGTATGTGTGGGGGGTATGTATATATGTATGTATATAGCTATAGTATATATATATATATATATATATATATTCTTTGGTATATAACTGTGGCAATAGACCGTAATCATGAAGTCATCACAGCTCATTGTGTCCTTGTGGAGACGACGGATGATTCTCCGCTCTCTGTTTTAAGGGGGAGCCGCCCCACGGCGGGGGGTCGATTGGGATGAGCTGTGGGAGCATCGACAGGGGACCACCAATTACGACCCTCATTACGATTCGCCTGCACCAGTGGGCTCAGTCCCCTCCGCATGCCGTCCACTGTCAACAGTACCAAACAAGGGCTAATTTCCACAGCGGGGAGCATTATGACGTCATGCTGACGAGACTTTTCAGCAGCGACAATTGGGGGCAACCGCGCGATTAAAATGCGACTGGATAAATCCATCTTGGATCAAAATCTTCAGTATCTGAGAGCCAAGTGCATTCGCATGGATATGTCGATGGGTGATACCTTGATGGAAATGTGCATGTCCCGTGTACAAGGTTTGTCTTAACTCCATTTTATGCTTGGATACAGTGGCGTGCCCAGGAATTCCGAAACGGGGACCTAGGTATACTTTTTTAGTAGTCAGGCCATATTTTCCTGCCTTTGACTTTTCATAGTAATACTAGGTCAAAAAGGGGGGGGGGGGTTATGACGCCTACCAACCCCCCTCTTGGGCACGCCACTGCTCGGATAGGCTTATCGGGACTGGAACAGTTCAAAATGCGATCCCAATCATTGTGCAATGTGGCTCCCTCGAGAATCCAACCCACCAGAGCCAGGAGGGTGGGGGGCAGATCCAAAATGAGAGGGAAGGAAGAATAGATCGGAAATGCTGTTGGGGTATTAGATGTGACCACCAACGCTATGGTATTATTGTCGCTAGACCTAGAGATTGCAATATCATCGTCCAAAGTAAGGGAAAAAATCAACTCGCCTATGTCCCGACACTCAGTAGGCTAATACCATAGACGTGCGCAGACCCATTGATTAGGGGTGGGAGACAAAAGCTTTCAAAGTTCATTCGGGGAAGAAAAACCTCATTTTATCTCACTGTTTTAGTTTTATTACATTGATGGGTATTTGTGTGTGTGTGTGTGTGTGTGTGTGTGTGTGTGTGTGTACTGGGTGTCCCAGAAGTCTTTCTCTGATTACAAACTTTATTCATTTCCTCTATATGCAAGGTAGAGATGTGAAAGTGGTGCCAAAATGTTGGAAAACTAACCAAGTTCTTTTGTTGCAGGTTTGAGTAACGTGGCTGTAGTGTAGCAGTGTCAGTGCACAGAAAACCGGAAATGTTCACAAATCAGGAAAAAGCTCAGCATGTCCTCTGGTATCACGAGACCCGGTCACCAATTACGGTGCAGAGGAACTTTCAAATGTTCAGAATTCTTTCGTCTAGAATATCTGCCATCAGTAAGTTGGTATTTAAAAATGGAATTTATCTTCATTCCCAAATCCTGTCAAGTCCAAGAAACATTGTATGGAAAGATGCCACCCGATGTCAAGAGCATTAATTCCGGATTCCTTGGCACTGACACTGCTACACTACAGCCACACTACTGAAACCTGCAACAAATAAACTTTGTTTATTTTGGCACCACTTTCACATCTCTACCTTGCATATGGCGGAGATGAATAAAGTTTGTAATCAGGGAAAGACTTCTGGGACACCCGGTATATGTGTGTGTGTATATATATATAACATATTATTTAAATACAATACATAATTAATGCATACGCCCCATAACAAACCAACAGCAAAAATGATATTAATGGTATCTGAAATTTACGCGCTCCTTTTCCTCCAAGCCAAACTGTCATAACAGCAACTGTCTGAAGCAGTTAGTTGTTCTTAGTTCTCTCTGGTAATGTACAATGTATTACAGAAAATAATTTGCGAGTGAAGCGAGCAAGAAATTTTTTTATCCAAATTTTTGCAAATTGATAACAGCATTCATTTCATAGGGCGCAAAAATTTCCATGGAGGCCATGGCATTCTGTTTTACAATTTTTCTATTCACATTGTTCGGCGCCTAGGGGCAACTCCCGCCGCCCCCTAGCTACGGCTATGAAGTTGACAAGATTGTAAGAAAAGCAGACATTGCAAGCGAAGCGAGCAAGAAAATTTTACGCAATGTATTTTTATTTGTATAAAATTTGAAGTCGAGGGGGCAATTACCCCTCTGTGCCCCCTTCCCCCGTTGTTGCTTTGAACTTTCATGGGTTTGAAAATACTTAATTTTCTCCTATTATATCGATAAGATTCCTCTACACTAAATTTCTAGGTGAAAGTATAATAATGTAGGGGCATGGAACGTCTGGAAGGGGGGGAGGGGAGGATGACCACACCTCCCCCTTCGAAAACGAATATCAACATAAGAGTATATATTTCACACCTATAATTTGATTTCAGTCATTGTAATTTACATTAATTATTATGCAATGGGGGAGCGCAGGAATGCGATAATTTCAAATTCAAGTGGTGTTTTTTGAGGGGGCAGCACTATTATCTGGGTAATATGCCCCATGGAAAAATATCTTGATTGTACCTTCGTGGAAAAAATCAGAGAACGTCCGTGATTATTGGGCCAATTGCCCCCCTTGCCCCCCGTGCGCCGCCTATGGTTAATACAGTCGCTTACAGACAAAGGCTGTCTAGTGGCGTGCACCTTGGTGCTTATTGTTTACTTTCAATTCTTAGATGTATTCGAATAGTACTGTTCTCCGCAAATTAATAATGCTTTAGGATTTTTATATAATTTTAATAAGTAAGAGGACTTTGCATGTTGTTTCATATTGCTATTATCACAATAGTAAGGGATTTTTAATTGTTGAAGGTTTTTGTCACTTATGCCCCTTCAGCGTCTCATTTTTGTGCACCCCCCTTGACTTGCAGTCCCTAGGCTATAGCTTAGGATAGGGAAGCGGCAAATCCCCTTGCCGAAGACAGTGTTCAGCATATACAGATGTGTTTCACAAAACAGTTTTGGCGTCGATTTCTGTTACCAATGGTAACGTCCGAAGTTGTTTCCATTGTTTATTTTTCTGGACCTTAGACACATATTTTATGCACCCTCCAGGAAGAACTCGTTCAGGGCATCTAGCCCGTGAATGGTCCCTCTCCCCTGCACACACACACAAACAAGCCAAGAATCACATCCAGGAATTTTACTGCCCTCGCAACAAAAACTTGCAGACCTCAAAAATCTCCTTCCACGACCGTAACGCCATCTGTTCGTTGCCTTCTGCCACAGGGCGCCTTTCCGGCGCTCTTATAACGCTACTAATGACTTGTAATGAAATGTTAATGTTATGGTTCGAAGGGAAGTTTGTCATGCAGAAATGACGATCTGTGATTTAGGACACGACCCTTTTTTTTCTTCTTTCACTCCTCACCTTGGCTCGAAGGAGATTCCGGATCATCTACATTCCGAGTACACACACCCCGCCCCCTGCCATTAACTACAAGAAACTTTCCCATCAGACAAACCCCCTTTTACATCTCTTGCAATAATTTGCGAACCAATAAAGAGCATCTTCAACCATTCCCCTGCAGCTTCTACACCATTCACGCACCCGATTTCAGCAGAAATTAATGAACTCGTGCGAATCGTAGCTGTAAATTGCTTCCAGACAATGAACACGATGGAAATCATACTCCAAGACCAACGTATCAAGGGTTTCTTCCTTCGAGCATTTCGTAACCAATAAATGACCACAAAACCCTCACACCGCGGCGCCACTGAGGCGCTGGCTGCAGTCAGATGTTTCGTCGTAAATTCTCTTGGCGCCGACGGATGCAGGTCGCATAGTCAGGCGTACTTGCTATTGTCTGAGTTTAGTTCATTCTTATCGAGCAAGCAATGAAAACGCACTGGAAGAGGCCAATGTAATAACAACAGTTTTTTGTTGGTTTTTTTTTAAAAAACTCATTTCCGAGTATCAACGTGTCTTGTCTTAATCGTCTCGAGTACATATCACGAAACTAAATGGGTTTTGAACAAGTTTTTACTGTTCTTATAAAATGTCATGTTTTAAGCCACATGTACTACATTTTATAATTCCGATTCAGGGACTTAAACAGTTACAGGAGGCACCACAAAGCTGTAAGTTTACTTCCCACACAAGCACCACGCCACGCATACCTACAGAGAAAAGAGGGAGACGTGCACACTTGGGTCTCATCGCACACTTTATTGAACACCGTCGTCTACTGTCGTCAGCGCGCAATGCCTTTGTTGTTAGGTTAGGTCTGTTAGATTTAGTTTTCTTAGCATAAATACACAGCAGGTTTTTTTAGGGTTTGACCAAAAACGCATTATTTATGCTAAGAGCTCTAAACCTAACTCAGAACGTATATCGTGACGTCAGTAGCCTATGGTGTTCAATACGTTGTCCGATAAGTGAGACCCTGCACGCTTACGGAGAAAAATGGAGATACTATCACAAGTACGGATAAATGAAAAGAGAAAGGATAAATGCATACGTACAGGGGGGAGAGAGAGATAGAGAAAAAGAGAGAGAGAGAGATGCACAATGCAGGAGATCCAGTAAGAGTAAAGATGCGGAAATATAAACAGGAATGGATAGAGACAGATGCAAATAATTAAAAAAAAAGTGGGGAAGGGGAAGAACTTTTTAAGCACCGTATTATTGACTTGATTTATGTTATTTAGCGTCTCTTTTCTTCCACTTTTGGCTAAACGCAATGAAGAGTATCAGGATGATCCTTTTAAATGGTAGAAAATAATTCTAGAAAAAAAATAAGTAAAAATAAAGTATTTTGCAATTGGAATACTGTGCGCAAACACTGAGGACCTTGCTGTACTGGAATGCACGTGCATTGTCATAAGTGGACTACGTGATATGCGGAATGCAAAATATTCGCGATAATTGATCTCGTTAAGGTATCCAGTATGCGAGGCTGAACATGGAGGTATTGGGAAAGCACTTCCTTCTTTTGGTATTCATATAAACTTGGCCCCGCTCAGGAACCACCTCTAAAGAGCTAAAAGTGAGAAGCAAAACGCCACGTGCGCTAACCACTCCACCCGGGATCAAATTCAGGCCTGTACTTGGGCGTTCTTTGTGAGCGTCCCTTCATCAATTTCATATCGTCACTCATCCTCATCTTCACGATTAGCCAAAAGTGGCAGAAAATCGTAGTAAAATAAACCAAATCAGTCAATGAAATGTATAATGAGAAAAGTTGTTGTTAACCGACTTCAATTAGTGAATTACATAGCTTACCTTACCTTACCATCCAGCACTACAGCCCTTTGTGGGCCTTGGCTGCTTGCACAACATGCCTCCAGTTTATCCTATTTTGCACATTTTATTCCAGCCTATAATTCCCGCCCTTTCCAGGTCCTGGATAACTTCGTCTCTCCACCTCTGCTTTGGCCTTTCTCTTCTTCTCATACCGTACACCTTTCCCTTCATTATCTTCTTCAGCATTCTTTACTCTTCCATCCTTTCTACATGTCCTATCCATTGTATTCTTATGCTTTGATATATCTCACTATATCTTTTATTTCTAGTATTTAATTTATTTCCTTATTATTTCAAATCATCCAATTGTCGTTTATATTATCTCTATAGTTCCATATATTTCTCTTATTATATTTCTGTCAAATACTATTACACGTTTTTCATATTCTTTGTTAAATGCCAATACCTCTGAACTGTATGTCACTACTGGTCTTATTAGTGTTGCATATACTTTCATTTTCGTTTTCCTATCTAGGAATTTGTTCTTTAATAACTGTCATTTGCATAATAGATAACAATTGTCAAATGACTGTAACAATAAATTATAGAATCCAAAGCATAACAGGCTTTGTTTCCCTTTTGGATTCTATAATTTATTGTTACAGTCATTTGACAATTGTTATCTTTTTCCATTCCAAGATACTTGAAAGAACTCAACAACTCAACACATTCTTATTGGACTTACAGCTTTACAGCTGTTTATGCCCAGCATAAATAGTTGAAAGATTTAACCAGTTCTTTTTCTGTGAATTACATTCAGGTGAGTACAATAGGATCTTCCAAACGTTATTATGACGTCATCAGGCATACGAAAATTCCAAAATAACATTATAGTATCATACATTTCTTTGAATGTTTAAATGTTACATAAATGTAAGTAGTGCGATGGTGGTGGTAGTTTTTATCTGCTATGACGGTGCAGAAAACACTCCATGTACCTTCAAATACCAAGACAGAAACCCGACGCTCCTTCTGAACCAAACATATAGTATAAAGTGGAACCGAAAAATTGATCCCGACTATGAGTGTATCTCTGCAGCATTATCTTCGCATCTTCAGAAGTGATTTATGATCGTTCTTCTCTTTGCTCTGGTCGTCTCCTCCCTACCTTAGAGTGCAGCGCTTGAAAGGGATCGGCTCCAAGCCTTCAATCCCGGTGAAAGCGACGCGATGATTTTGCATCGCTTCATTTCAACTCCTTCATCTACAATGAGTTTAATGAATTGTGAAGGGAAGATTGAGTAAGATGGTCTCCTGAGGCCACTGCAAGACAACGGTCGGCCGTTGCTTCCAAGAAAATGGCCATCCTGGAACCTTAGTAGGGCAGTCGTGGATTTGCGTGTACACTTTTGTTTCAGAAACGAAAAGGCTCAGAGCCAGTGATGTGCCGTACACTATAAGCTTACGTCTACATGCGTTGTCTACACGTAATCTAAGCGTAGATTACATTGGGTTGTAGTTTACATAGACTACGTAGACAATCTAAAGTGCATTAAAATTAATTTTCAAGGCTTTCATGAAAGGAAAGTGGCATTTTCAACAATATTGATTCCTAACGAACTGAAAATAATCCTATTTAAAACAAAATTTCTCTTCTCTTCTATCATAAACTATGGAAGAAGATAAATAGTATGCAAAAAAAGCAACAGATGGCAGTCGTGAGGCAAGAGTGGTCTTTTCCCCATAAAACACTAGAATATTTCCTATGTTAGGTTATTTTCCTAGGTGAGAAATTGTTCGAGTTTGGAAGGAATAGTATGAAAGGTTCTTCTCACACATTTGCAACTGATACGCAGTATAATTTTGTTTTACTTCCACGGCGCCCTTTGCTAAGTTATCACCTTTCGCCATGTTGTTTACATAGATTACGTCATCTACGTGTATAAAATAGTCTATGTCTAGAATGTAGACTATCGTTGTTTACGCGTAGACGCACATCACTGCTCAGAGCTTGGGCGTCGCTAGAAATTCTTGTAAAGAGTCGGACCATGTATAAAACTTGAATAGTAGAGATAATAATAATAATAATGGTTATGATTATTATTATACAATAGGGTCATTCCATTGTCGACACCAAGATTTCAATTTTGTCATTGAAGTAACTATTCTATAGTTAAGCAAAACTTTTCTTACATTTTCTGTGCAATGAATTATGAAACTAAACACAGTTCATTCAACATAACTACTTTTGAAATACTTTTCAAGTTCTATAGGTATAGTGAACAATTTTGAGTCACCGGTAGGACAGATAAAACACTGCCTCTTTGATTAATAAAAAGTTTATTTTAATTTCTATGAATTTTCAAATTAAGGAAAATAAATTATTTAAAACAATGAGAGAACGTAATTGATTTTTTAATATTCTAGTGGAGTTGAAGGGGAAATGTAACAGTTAAAGAAGAAATTTATTGTCTTTTGGTGTCATAATTGGGACACAATTCAAAAGTAAATAAACAAAATAAACGAACAATATGTAAAATATCTTCTAACTTAATTAAGTATAATACTAGAAACTTTATTCAAATGACAAGCCTAGATTGTTGGCTCACAAGATAGAGTAAAGTTACAGTGTTTTATTTAATTTCAAAAATTGAGATTCAGAGAACTTTGTCATGAAATGCCCCAATACTAACCAACCTATTATGAAGTATTAAGAAAGAAACAATTTTTTCCAAATTTATTATTATTAATTATAATATTATGTCCTTGGGGAGACTTTGCTACTCGATTCACCACATTAGTGACTATCCAGCACGACTGTTTTCCATCATATTTTTTTTTACATTTCGTGTAGTTACTGTACTAAAATGTAGAGTCAATCTATCTTTTTATTGACTGTTATACACCTCATTCAAGAAAGAGCTTGAAAACGTTGTGTGATCATTCACTCGAAAATCTCATTTTTCTAATTTTGAAATTCATGGAACCATTTATTTCTTGGATTAAATGGTAGAATATTATGCTATAAACTACACACAGAACCCAAAACGTGTCAATTGACACATATATATATATATATTTTGATTTCAATAACACGTTAACGTGCATAAACTGCAAATGATGCACCTTTTAGTGTGTCAAAATACACATAGGAATGTATTTTTATTAGATGAATTTCCGTGTGATGCACTAAAATGCATCAATTAAGAAGATCAGACAAGATCATTTCGAAGTTAACAAACTTTCACTTTCAATGCATCAATTGACACAGCTAAATGTGTAATTTTGTTATCTTTTAAATGATCTTGTCTGATCTTCCCAATTGATGGATTTTAGTGCATCACACGGAACTTCATCTCAAAGAAATACCCTTTAATCCATTCCTATGTGTATTTTTGCACACTAAAAGGTGCATCATTTGCAGTTTATGCACGTTAACGTGTTATTGAAATCAAAATATAACGGGTGATTTTTTTAAAACTCATGGTTTTCTTTGTTGTGTAAAATTTGTAAATGAAGTATTATTTCCATGCGGTTTGTGGCAAATGAATAAGGAAGGATGGGAGATTTATTGGAGTATGTTTACCGGTTTATATGCATCCCGGGTAATATCGCCCACGCCTCAACAAAAACAGCAAATATTCACCAGTGTACCCTACAATAACATTGAAGTATTGGATTTTTGCTAAACTGAATTAATGAAAATGAGTTCTTTTTTTTTGTATTCACTCAAACATAAATAAAACATAAAAATTATGGCACAGACATATGACATAACATCTCACCTTTAAAGAAGGTGCTGAAAGTGTCGGCCTCCTTCCTGTAAACAAAGTTGAACACGCCGTTCCATGTTAAGGGCTGTCTGACATAGTGTTTCTGCGCTAATGTTCGCAATTTCAGTGATAATGTTCTTCTTCAACATTTCCAGGGATGTAGAGTTGTTTGTGTACACACGTCCCTTTAGGAAGCCCCACAGAAAGAAGTCAAGTGAAGTTAAGTCTGGAGACCTCGGAGGCCACAATCCCTTTGAAATAACCGTATTCGCAAAGAAACTTTCAATCAGTGCCATACTGTCATGCGATGTATGGCATGTAGCACCATCCTGTTGAAAATAACCCTGTGTGAGTTCAATGTCGTCCAAACTTTCAACAAATTCCATGAATACTGCGCTGTACAGCTCTGTGTTCACTGTTTCATTGAAGAAGATTGGACCCACTATACGTGATGCTGAGACAGCGCACCATACCCCAACTTTCTGTGAGTGCAACGGAATTTCGATTACACTATGTGGATTTTCAGCTGCCCATATCCGCGTATTCTGAGAATTAACATACCCAGAGTGATGAAACCAGGCTTCATCAGTAAACCACGTTATTTTCAGAATATCAGGATTACGCACAATAAACATTAAAAACCAATTACTGTAATCTACACGTTTAACTTTATCTGGATCCTTCAATTCTTGAACAGCTGTAATTTTGTACGCCCTTAGTTTCGCAGTATATGTATATGTGTCAAATGACACGTTTTGGGTTCTGTGTGTAGATCCTTTATTTTACATTTACTTTTTTTCGATCCAACATAGTTTTTACTTTGGTTATTGGTTATTCGAATGCAAACTAAATATTATTTCTGTTATTAACAATAATAGTAACAAAATTTATATTTTTTTCAATAAATTGAAATGAACTATACCCTTCCTCTTCCCGACGCCCATGACTCATGAGCGTATTTCAAATTTCCTTTCCAGGAAAAACTTCCCTTATTTGCAGGCGATATAGAAATCGCTATCAATTAGCACACTTCACAATTGCATCTTCATTGCAGTTTTCGCATACAAGAGATGTATTACATAGTGGTCGCAAATTCTGGAGAGAATTTCAATGATGCAGGGCACAGTTCTGCACAGCAGAACTGTTGCCACATAACCATTTTAGGCAGCGGCGGATCTTTGCTCTGCTCCATCATAGTTATTTTCGAAAATTCCTCTCATTTTGCAAAACCGCTACAATTGAATTCCTTCGAGAGAAAACGAATGAATTTTTGCGTGCCTTGCTTTCTGTGCTGTCTACATATTTGTGATAGAAAATATCTAGAGAACAGAGAAGGCAAACAAACCACACGAAGATTTACGTGAACGATTTCTAAGCAGATGTAATTTTCAGAATTTGTAATACCATGGAGGGTTTTCGAAAGAAGAATTTTCGAAAAGGACTTTGATGACACAGAGAAAATGTCCCTTGAAGTTTAACACTAGGCAACATAGAGATACAACTTTACCCATCTTTGCTAGCGTTGGGTGTATTGACCATTGAACTATATAACTGGAACGCTCGCTGGAACGCTTCCTCCAGGGAAGTTTGGAAGAAAACTTGATAATCCCATAAGCTTACGTGTATTTACTCCCCTTTTTGCATTCGAATAGGTAAAAAAGAAACACAATTTAACCATATATATGCATTCAGTGCTATAAATGAATGTCTTATTTTTTCTTCGCAATTAATGGTCGGCATGTGTTTTTTCGAACAATTTATCCAGTCTTAAGTGAGTTGAACATGGTACGGGCGTGTTCGGAATTTGGATGTATACAAATCTGGGTGTCTACTTCATTCTTAAAATATGTGTACTACGCCTAAAAGTATTTATTAAGAGTTAATGACGATAATTAAAAGTTATAGCGAAAGCTTTCGAATGTGTTTATAGCCACGTGTATCATACACTGTCGCAAGTGATTAAACTTTGTACAGTAACCAATTAGATTTTTTTATAAATATATGTGAAAACCTAATGTAATTACTTTAATCAATGCTGGTATTATTATTGCATGCTATCAAGGATTATAGTGCGAATTACGGAGAGCGCGCATCCTTAAGTACTAGTAGAAAAGTGCTGTCGGGTTAATGCCTATATTTCGTTTTGCGTTTTGTTAGATGTAGCTTCCTTGCACGTAATTGCCATGTCCTTCATCTTTTCTCATTTTATGAAATTTAACCAAGATATTATATGTTAAATTTATATAATTGTGTATCGCGATCGTACAGTAAAAGGAAGAATTAACGTGTCCAAAATATATGCATTTATAACGAAACCAAAATTTAGTCTCACTCAATACAGAGTAAAATCGAAGTTTCTGTGCATTTCTTTTCAATCTACTCCATACCTTTTAATTATTATTTTCTTTTCATGCATTTGCACAGTTCTCGTTAGTTTGATGCTGTCAGCTGGAAGACACGATGAGGGGACATTTGCATGTAGTGTCGCATTTATAAATAAATATGGGTCCGTGTATTAAAACTGTACATTTCTCCCCAATTTTTCTTCCACGGTTTGAACCCAATCGTGCTCAGAGTGTGGCTCTGATATCAGCATATTGTGGCACGTAATGACACGGACAACAGCTGCTGAATTCTCAATATTAATCAACTTTTGCAAAGAAGTTCTTAAAAATACATTGATATCGTTATATTAATTAAATCCCGTGGTGTTTGACTATTTTGACGTACTCATTGTAGTGTTTTCTCATAAATTATGGCTTTTATTTCGTAAATAATCAGACGTAAAAATCCATTTGCAGACATAGAAAAATTCGTCTACTTTAGCGTTTCTTCCACACTACCCTGGCGTAACTAAGGGAGAGAATGGCTTCACTTTTGCGCTGTAAAGGAGTCGTTCCAGTTATATATACAGTAGTTCAATGGTATTGACAAATTTTGTGAAGTTGAGCAGATGATGGAAGATACCCTGTGATGTTTTGTTATTGTCCAAATGAAAGCTCCGAAAACAAGAAAACAACACACACACACACGCACGCACACAATCAAACCAAGATAGTCAAGTGATACGCAGTGATTGTTTTCCAACATGTATTTATTTCAATTCTCTCTTAATATAATGTACAAGTTAAACATTTCATGTTGATAACATCAAGGAAATTTACATTATAAAACGATCATCTGTGTTCTGTGTTTCGCTCAGTTCAACTGCTTCAGTATTGAAAACGGCGGTAGTGGTGGTAAGATATTGACACAACACGCATGCGCTGTCTTCGCTCGCTTGCTCAACCGTCTCAAGTAGCTAGTCTCAATTACAAAAGGCGGAATTTTACTTATTTTTCCGTTTTTCTGAGAGTTCAATAGTGTGATGTTGAATAAATAAAAAGATCCGCAATTTAACTTTCAGGGAGAGAACTTAGAAGCATTGTCGATAGGTACCATCGATATCTGAGATTCATACTAGGGATGGCCAAATCCTGATAAAATTTTATCCGGATATAGGATAATTTTCTAGCCGAATTTCAAATATCCTGATATCGGATATTCTGATACGAATATCCGAATTGTCTGCAATATCCGGATATTCTAATTATTCGATATTCGGATATTCAGATTATCTGAAATGTTCGGATATCCGAATGTATTCATTATCCGGACAGTTTTATCATTTATCCGTTTTACGAACTCTCCACATATTATTTTATTCGCAATGTTTGTATTTCACTGTTCGAAACCTGTAACATACGGATTATCCGGATATTGGGATAAACCGGATTATCCATCCATCCGAAACGGATATCGGATAATTTGAAATCCGGATTTTATGGCCATCCCTAATTCATACTAGCTATATCTTTGTGCGAGAGCTATTGTAATAGACATCCGAGCCATCTTGGTAGTAGAGTGTTGAAGGCGGACTCATTATATCGCCACTGGGGGTTCTAGATTCGAATCCTTCCGTAGTCATGAGTGTTCCTTTCATACTGTCCCTTTATTAGTTTCATCAAATCATCATTCATTCTCGTAGCGATTACCATAAAGTGGCAGAAAAGCGACGTAAAATAAGACAAATGCCAAATAAAGAGATCTATTACAAAGCGTAAAAGAGGCCAATGATAAACTGCTAAAAGCGAGATAACAGAGAAATGATTTCGTGGGGTTATTGTTTAGCTCTACAGATATTAACGAAAACCGCGATTTTCCCTTGCTTTTAAATATGTTTCCCTTATACAAGACTTCGATAATCTTTGCTAATTTCTACACACCTAAACGTTGTTCTTCCATCTTCGTTTGTAGGGCCTCCCCGATGGCGCAGTGGTAGCGTTGTCGCCTTGTAATCAAGAGGTCCCGTGTTCGATACCCGGTGGAGGCACAAGTGGTTCGGATCCCACTTTAAACTGTACGTCCTGTCCCAATTAGCCTTTCTATGCATAATGCGAACTTAGAACAAAAGATACTACAAGGTTTGATTGATTGAATGGTTCGATTTATTTTACTTTGCTTTTCTGTCACTTTTGGTTAATCGCGAAGATGAGGATGATATGATGAAATTTATGAATGGACTCTTACACAGAACACTCATGCGCATGCAGGGTCGTAGCGAGCCGTGGTAACCACTCCGTCACGGAGACCTGCTTTACAAGGTTCGACAATCGCATATATGGCACGTTGATAAGCTAAATAGCTCAATAGATATTTTATACCAGTTCAGTCTTGCTTTCTCACATCTATCGACAACAGAGTCCGGAAAATTCTGGATTAAAATTCCAGTTCCAGTTTAAAAAGTGCAGTGTGCTTTCTAGGATGGATTGCCCTGACAACATAGGAACAACTTCGTTTCTCATGCTCAGTTTTTATTCATGCCGCATACTTTCTGTTGTCGTACTCAATATTTGTATTTTTCTATCCCCCTTTTAGCATTTTCTTTACCTACAGTATTTTCTCTCTCCTGCGATGCGTTTGCGGGAATGCTTTCCTATAGAGCGACCACAAGGAAAAAAACCTTGGACGAAAAGTCCCCGCGCAGCTTTTCCTTCTTCCGTTAAAGTTCTGGCCATAAGGAAGCATAGCCCACTCTCTCCCTCCCCTGCGCAGGTTTCTTTGCTTGTGGTTTCACTATAGCTGCGATATTTTCCGACCATCCCCGGTCATATCTTGTTCGCATATTCGTAGCGAGCCTACCGTTCGATCACGGAAAAGACGCCTACCTAGAGTGGATGAATCCAATCTCAAGAGGGGGGAATACGTAGAACATGCACGAAGCTAGGCTACGAGTTTCATGCCAGCAGTTTCCTTCTGTTTACAATCGTTAGCTTTTAGTACAGCAACGATGCTACGCGCCATACTTCAAAGTTCTATCAAGAGGAGGCAATTTTCACGGTATCTGTCTAGCTATCTCGCAGCCGTCATCCCTATTTTCCAAGTGGACTTGTCCAGTTCGCGCACGCGCATAACGCAGACTGATTGTACATTCTTTCGCGGTACGAGAACCCTGACTATTGGAACCCTAAACAAATCCGCTAACCAATTTCCCAGTTAGCGCGGTAGCTCAGTCGTTATGACGTCTGACTACCATGCGGCTGGGAAGAACCTGTTTAATCGGTTCCGGCGCTCACCCAGCGTCGTATATTAGGAGGTTATGTCTGGCGATTGTGGTGGCATCCAATTCGCCTGTCAGGAAAATACCATTTTCAGTTTCTGTGATTGCAGTTCCTCTGTGGTGCCAATTCAACATCTACATAGAACAAGCCGGGGTGGGGGTGGGGGTGGGGGGGCTTTATGAGTTTCTCTTTCTTTTGCCACAAGCCATTCATCTTTAACTGTAATAGTTTATTTGTAATAAACCTTTGTAATGTTGGAAAGACTTTATGCCCACCATATATGGTTTCGTTTGTTGTCGTTCCTATGATGAGCAGGGAATCTCGATATATTGGTCTCGGGGAAATTAGAATAGAGCATTTCCACAACTTCCTTCACAACTTTTCCGCAACCAAAGCAAAGGTCAATAGTTCTTATCGATATGAACAAACTCCTTCACTATTAGCTCACTTCTACTTCGAGGCTAGCTGTAGTTGTGCTGAATCAACAATAGAGGAGGTTGTGGTTGTACTATCCAGTCTGTTAATAAAGGACATTCATGGAAGCAATTTGCAGAATAATAAACACAATCAATTCGCATTAGAGTGAAACGCAACCCAAAAATGATGGCGTAAATAATTCACAGCCAGAATTGAAACTAGCGACCATTATTTTCATTGTGTCTCTCTAAGGAAATATAAACATTGATCTGCACATATTAATGTGTCAAACATTCTTAATATGTAACGTGCCATTTCAGTAATGTTTGATACAAAATTCGTTACTTGCTTTTGTGTTTCAAAAAAGCATATTAAATCATTTGAGGCGTTGCGGATACGAAGGGCGAACTCAACAAACGTACATTTTGAAAAAAATGTGTTTCAAGTTATGAGCCACAGAGCGAACTTAACAAAAAAAAACAACTTTGGAAATCACACTGGAAAACTTTCCGATATGATGTTATGACCTTTTTGTTGAGTTAGCCTGTGCCTCACAACTTGTAAAGCATTTTCCTCAAAATATTCGTTTGTTGAGTTCGCCCTTCGTATCCGCAACGCCTCATTTGTACCGTAATCGACAAATTTGGAAATTTCTAATTCACAATATTCTTGCATCGTTATTTTTAGCAGCAGACGAGACCCTATGCGCGACAACTTTTCCCCTTCAATCTCGTCGACTATTCAAATACCTGTTGCTGTTATTTCCCTATGGAAACACTGAGGCAACGGGAGATTTAAAAATCCCTTCAAATTTCCTTTCTTCCTGAGCACCCACTGGTACAATCGCAGTCGAACACTTTGAGCCTAAAGTTTCAATAAGTCTTTATACATATAAAGCACTGCGACTGGGATCCGATTCTGTAGGAACAGAGATTCAATGTTCAAAGCGGACACTCAAGTCGCAGCTGCGAAGGGCCTCCAGTGTGCAGTCTTGGTTAGCGCGTAGTTGGCCGGCTTCACGGTCATCCGAAGGAGTACAGCATGGCTATGGGAGAGGGCTCCAGGCAGGCATCGGACACTGGCAGTTGCGTCGGTTCTTTCTCCACTTGGTGGTACGCTGGAAGAAAATAGCATGAGCTTAGCAACTTACATAAACCTAATGTTTATGAATATTAATATTTCGTATATCTTTCGCAAAGTGTACAGTTTCCTATTCGTAATCTCTTATTTCCTCTTTTCGTCACCCGTTCAATTAACTTTGGTATTTCTACTAAACGCACGGCCATGAAATTAAGCGGGTGGCACAACCCCGTGTGTTTTCGAAGGTTTAAGAGAATGAAAGATCTCGTTGTAGACTTGGTCTTTGTAATTCATGTGATACAAACTGACAGTATTTGTTCGGAAGGTCAGGGATGACACAAAAGTGCCCCGGACAGAGGTCGATCTGACGCTCGAACTAGGCAACGCAGCCCGGTTGACGTTGCCACACAGTGCGCGGGAACCAGCAACTTTTGTCCCGCTCTCGCTTTGCTTTTCCCATATGTGGCAACAGCGCAATTCTGCCCAGCCGCCTATTTTCATGGCCGTGCATTTAATTAAAGATTTATATGAGTCAAAGTAGAAAATGTAATAATTTGACTACGACCACACAATGGGTTAAATCAATAAAATGTCTTCTTTTTATCACAATTTTTTCCATCAACTAGAAAAGAAATGAAACAGCACATATAAACCTTCAACAACTATTATAATTAATATACCAATTGTAACATTGATAGTAGTAAATTATTATTTTTCCACATTGACTCATAGAAATCATTATTCAGTAGAAATAACAAGATTGAATAAATGATCGAAAAAAGAATAATAAATAATGAAGTTAATTAATTGCAAATTGTACATTTTTCGAAAAATATACGAAAGATTAAAATTCATAATCATTAGGTTATCAGTGCTCAGAGTAGAGGATGTTATTCCCCAAGTTAAGAATATTTTCATCAAGCGTCCATCCAGGTGTGATAACTTGTATAAGCACCCCCCCCATACTGCATTACCTACATGTTGATCCAACCTATCTTCAAACTCCACCAAGATCCTCTCCAAGCTAGGAATTTCTACTTCGAGCACTGTATGTTTATACAATAATGTAACGTTAAAAGTCAGATTATAATAGATAGATTGCAATGGTTCCCAATCAAATTTAAGATTTTGATGTTTTCGGGGGATAATTTTACCAGAGAAAATGTATTTCACACTTCAGTGAGGTTAAATTTAATGCTTATAACTTAGAATTTCGTTATAATTTTATATTTATCATGAAATTTCTCTTTTCCTTTCCGCAAAAAATTCTGCCCGAATTTCCCAGTGTCAAGGAATATTTTCCTCATGTGGCAACACTAAATACAATTGCAGTGCGGTGCGCTTATCTTGGTGACGATCGTTGCTTTGAAATCTACTTTATCTACAGATAAAAGAGCAGTATTCTAATTTTGGCATTGATGGTTAATTTTGAAACAACGGCTCCCAGTTTTGTAGTGAAACTTCTATAAATAGGTAGTGGTGTGCCCTGGGGTTTTGATGGGGACGATATCCTCTTTAGACGCAACTTTCCTAAATAAGCAAAACACCACATGCAGGAAAGATGTAATCACCTCTGAGAAAGAGGAATACCTTGCACCTCTCTCTTTGTGGTCGGGTCTCCCTGCAAGATTCGTGAGTACGCCACTGACTAAAAAAATATGGAAGCATGTATAAAAAACTGGTGGTGACTATTACTCTCAATATGAGTACTTTTTCCATCTTTCTATTGAGTAAAAGAAACATATTAAAATCACAGGCATAACGTTAATTTCTAGGTTTAGAAAATAAATTACAACTAATTACAGTTAGCTAATTAGTAACACAGCATACACACATGCAACGAACAGCAAAGAACCAGGTAGGCTAAGTCCAAATCTCAAGCCAAAGTCTTTGTTTTTTGAGTTTCGAAATAAAAAATGTTAAAAAAAAAGGTTTCAATTGAGGCAGGCAACTTAATTCTCAATTTTCATGTAATGATTGTGAAGCCTTGATACGGCAAGTGTAGTACAACATTATACATTGTACATTTTGGTTGCAAATGTGGATTTAACCACCCTGATTGTTAGAAACGGTCTCTTGTTAGTCAAGGAAGGTCAGAGAGTAAAAAAAAAAAAATAATATTTTTCTCCGAAGAGGTTGATCGGTGAAAACTTTACAAACTTTACAAAAACTCCAAGTCGGTTTTGTAATTTGGCATTTCTGGATCAAGATACAGTAAAGTAATACAACCCTTGCGTAATATTGCTCAAATAAACAGTTTAGTATAAAGAGAGAAGCAAAACCATGCAAAAATGTTGCCCAAACAAATTTTCCGTTGAAAGATACAAATCGGTCTCCACCATACACTCCCGTAAAAATTTTGAGATCCAGGGAATTTGCCTTTTGATTCCGTATCTTGAGGTCTTACATTGACATTCATTCCAACTCCTGTGCATGCTCTTTTTATTCGCCTTTTTCAGAATTTTTGGACTAGCATCTTTTGCACTATATCGTATTTGGAATCCAATTAGTATAGTTTTTCGCGATCAATTAAAAAATAGTATTGCTTTTATCGTCAGAGTATTTTCTGTTTCGATTTTCAAGACTGCGCTCACTATTCCATAATTCTCATATTTGTGTTGCAAATCATATCGGAATCGAAGGATCAGAAATTTTAATATACATGCTAATATCGTATTTAAGACTGTTTCACCCTCTGTTAGTATTAGCCCAACATTTTGAAAATGGCAAAGATAAATGTTATGCACAGGAGTCAGAATAACTGCCCAAAAATTTTGGATAAGACCTGAAGATATTCAAACAACAGAAAAAATCTCAGGATGCCACATTTTTTTTCAGTGGTTAGTGGTGGGGGCAGGACTACAACGTGGAAATTATTTTTTTAGTTACTTATCAGAAAATCAGCTGTTCCGATGAGCTCAAGATAGGTTATAGTATTGCTATCTGTGTTTTCTGGGCAGAAGATGCTCTTATTTCCTGTACTGAAATTCGCCCGTGTTCATGTTATTCGTATTTTCATCAATGGTCAGTCGTCTGTTGAAAAAACAATTGCCCTGGCCCGTTTCATGTCATTCGGCGCTGGTCACTCTGCTCTTATTAATATTCAATGTTTCCCAGAGCTTTTTTTTTTCTATTTTATTTTTCTTATCGCTCATACACACTGCGCTGAGATGAAACGCTACCTCCACATTGCACTAGTAGCGTACAATTAACTTCAGCACTGCAAATTCCTTCTGTTCACGCAAGGCCTTTGCTCTTCTTTATAATAAAGAATTTATGTTATAATGGCTGTGCAAACCAATGAAAACAAGGACATTAATTACAACCTGTACTGATCATATAATACTTAAACAGTTGATTTGGTGTAAGAAAGGAATGATAATATGAGAGAAAATAATTTTACACTATTGATAATTTCTGACTCAACACATAATTTGTTGTTCTTATTGGATCCCCCTTAAATAGTCGTTATATATATATATATATATATATATATATATATATATATATATATATATATATATATCTGTAAAAATAATATAAATTCATTTTGCACATGAACTGATCAATAACCGCTTACAAAATAATTATTCTCTATAAGAACAAATGGTATCTTTCTTGAATATTTAAGGGTTATAATGTATTACATTCTCACCTTTCTTGAACCTAATCGAAGTATTAATTATTTTTAAAAATTGTATCAATGTTACATAAAATGTATCTCATTATATACCTATTGAAAAGCAATGGATGTTTTTCTTTCATTCGCACTGGTATGATGTTACATACGGCCAGAGCCGGCCCTAGGGAAGGGCAACTTCGCCATCGCCCGAGGCCCAGCGTTTCAGGCCGCCTCGCACCAGATAAAAATAATGGTTTATGTGCGGTTTTGTTACGAGTTTATAGGATGCCGGTGTTCCCTATTAGGCAACTAATTAGATTTTTCTTGACTTCATGAATTGTTTTAACGTACTTTAAAGTATACAAAATACCTGAAATGTTACAAGGTACTACGTAAAAATCGTGTTGAAATATTTCAATCAAACATAGTTAATATGCACTATTCGTTTAATTATAGAATGAAATGAAGTGAAAATATTATTTTATATGAAACTGTGTAAATTAACTGTATTGTCAAAATTTAATGAAAAGTAAACAAAGATAATTATGGTAGAGAATGTTATTGGATATGATTAAATATTGCCAATTTGCACATGACCAGGTTTGTAATTAAATACAAGTAGGCTATAACGAACGTCGAACCAGTGGCACGTCGAAAATGAAAAGAAACACTAGTTTGGAAACATTTATTAGCCTCTCATAATTCTTGGTTTTAACCTTCAGCATGTTCTGCTTTTTTTCTCGTAGATAATAATAAAATATATAAGTTAATTGTTTATTAATTGTTATAATCATTTTTTAATTGTGAACACTTGTACTTCAGGCTAAGGAATACAATTTTCATTCATTTCAGATCTCTGAAAAATTTTCTTTATGTAAGTTCCGTGTATATTGCATGTCCCAGGCCCCGCACCCACGTGCATGTGGCAAAGATTCTTGTACGTAAGAAATTTGAGTGTGTAAAAATTTGACTCGATTTCAAACCCTGCACTGGAAAAAGAAAAACAAAAGAAAACGTCCTTTAGTGAGTGACATATACTGTGGTTCTACATCATATTTTGGTCAAGGTTTAACCTCAGTGGATTTAAAATTGTGTTGATTACCATTATTGTCTGTGCTGTTTTAACGCCACTGAAGTTTAATATTGACCAAAATGTGTTGTGGCTTCCTGGGATCTCTGTGTCGCTTTAACATCATTTCTTTTTGCAGTGTGTCTCAAAAACCTTTCAATCACATGCTTACGAAATTATTAATTTTTCACTCGTCCACAATCTTCATTCAAAACCCAAATTTCTTCACTAACCGAAGAGACAGATTCATCAGCCAGAACAAAGAGACAATCAAATCAGCATATAATTGTCAGTTTACATGCAACGCAAGCGTTCGCCTTGCACAGAAGAAGAAAATATACATATGTTTATTTTTATTTATTTATTTATTTGCTGTTTTCGACTCCGAATGCCAAATCACAAAACACCTCAAGATTTCACCAATCGCTCAGAAATAGTAACAATAAGTTACAACTTGACAGTAATAAAACAAAAAAAACATACTAATAGTTCTGGTGAACATAGAAAGATAATTTGTATAAAAAATGTTCGAAATGACCAACCTTGCACTCATTCTTCAGGATGGATTCTGATCCAAAAAGCAAAATCGAGCACTCTTCAAAGTGTACTGTGCATTAAACATTGACTCTCTGCAGGTAACTCTTCTAGCATTGTTTATCAGTTTACAGTATCAGTTTCAAGCGTTAATTAGAAATGAGAATTAGCTTCCAAATATGCAAAGCTTATTCCCAAAAGAGAGGAAGTAATTTATGAATTTTTTTAAAGCATACTCTCCAATAGTAAGAGTTCAGGAATCGTTTAATGAGTTATTGTTAGGGCATGATTTGGACATATTTTTCGATTCATGTAATGTTATTAGGCGCAAAATTTTGTAAAACATTATATTTTATCGGATATGTGTGTAAAGGAATTTTAACTCTATTTATATGTTGTCACACTATCATAGATTTTAACATTATTTTATGTATTAACATTATTGTTAACATTGTATATTATTAAAATTATCTTTGTGTACATTATGTTCAGCATAAATGGAACTTCGGTCCTATGATGGACTTATAAATCAATGAAATGAAACCAAAAAAGTTTTATCGGAACTATATTTTATCACAGCGGCGAATACTAGGCCGTTATCTGTAATAGTCTCCACGTAAGTGTATGTACGTTTCATTTTGTACTGTTTCTTATATGGAGAAAAAAAATACTTGCGCCACCCTGATAATGTAGTGGCTATCAATCAAATTATCCCAGGTTGAATTTCCTGTGGGGCAAATAGTTGATTGATTGATTGAGTTGTTGGTGTAAGTCCACTTTATGCACAGTAAGGCTAATCGGGTCTGGACCTACTCTTTAAAGTGCATCCGAACTACTATGTGCCTCCACCGGGTATCGAACCCGGGACCCCTTGATTACAAGGTGATGACGCTACCACTGCACCATCTGGGAGGCCCCCCCCCCTGGGGCAAATAGTGTGCGGATCCCAATTTGAACTATATGTTAGGAACTAAAATTGGTAGTTAATTGAAAATGAAGTATTTCACAGGACTTAAAATGAATTTAAAAGCATCAGAATTAAATAGCTATTTACGTATGGAAATGTTCCCATTTTATACGATAGATAGAATCGATTATGTAGCCGACGTCTGTGGCGGAGTGGTTAGCACAGCGCTCTACGGCGCCAGGGATATTTATATGAATGCCCCTTCATCAATTTCCTCATACCATCACTCATCCTCATCGTCGCGATTAGGTATAAGTGGTTGAAAAGCGACGGTGAATAAAAAATCAAAATCAAATCGAACTATCGGTTATGTGAGCAAATAAGAAATGTTTTTTTTTATATAACGTTAAAACCAAAATTAGTAGTTAATTGAAAATTGAATGGCGTCGACTGTAAGTAAGACCCAGTATTGCTTGATTGGCTATAAGAAGCTACTCTTAATCCGAGTATGTTGCAAAGTTAAAAAAATGGCGAAGCTCTTGGAATCAGAATCCATTGAAGAAGAGACCTAACGTCCTGCCTATGACCGAAGTTGGTTTGACAAATGGACACTAGCTTACCGTTCTGCTGAGCGTGGTGTTGGTGGTGGTGATGGTGGTGGTGGTGATGGTGATGGTGAAGGTGTGGATCTTGTTGGTTCGGGTGTTGGTGGTGGTGTTTCTGTTTTGCCTGAGCCAGGTGCTTCTTCTGCCTCGCCCTGGAGTTCTGGAACCACACCTGGGTCACCCTCTTGCTCAGCCCCGTGATCTGCGCTATCCTCTCTAGGTCCTGGCCGTCAGGGTTCGAGTCCAGCTGGAAGTTCGCCTGGAGAACCTGGAGCTGCTCGTCAGTGAACGTTGTCCGCACCCGCTTCGTCTTTGCCTTGTGCTGGCCCTCTCCGTCAGTTGTCTCTGCAAGGATACGAAGCAAAGGTCTTGTAAATAAGCGCTAGATTCCCAAAAGGGAAGGTTTGAACTTTAAGAGGGTTTTCAGACTGAAGGGACAAACGACACTTGTTGCTTATACCCTGTTCCAGCTAACTGTGGAGCAAGGCCTCGCATAGCATCAGAGAAGCGAGAGAAATCGAGTGGCCAGAGCGAAGCAGTACACGCTGCTGGGAAGGCAGTCGCTTTCCGTTTCTCTCACGTGTTCATTGGTGGAGCCGTCTCCCGTCACTACTTGCGCAGAGACTTAATTTCGTTTGCCTCCTCTACAGTTAGCTGGGACTGCGTTTAGGAGCGAATCCTCAATGCAACCTTTCGAACCGAAGCGACACCACAAACTGCACGTGTTTTAGTGGAACCACAAGGAAAGAAACCTGCGCAGAACCCCATCGCGCTGGCGGGTGGGAGAAAGGACAAGGGGAAAGAGCCTTCAGCCCGGCTCACGTCAGTGTTGCCAGACCTATTGATTTCTCGGGAAAATTCCTTAATAAACAATTGCTAAGAAACCTCCAACGGCCTGCTCAAAAACACGTTTCCTGCTCATCTTACTTGAGGGGAGAGGTAGATTGGAACTCCACTCAGCCATGAAAAGTGCTGTTTGAACTGTGAAATTATGCCAGACGATACTCAATTATGCTAGGACATTAGTATTATTTTATTACTATTACTACATTAATATTTTTAAATGGTTGTATTTTATCCCACCCGAAAATTATTTCTGTTTTAGTTTTTTTACGTCGCTTTTGTGCCTCTACGTGTAAGTACGACAATATGGATGAATGAAAAACTGATGAAATGGATGAAGTGACACAAACACAGTGAAACGTCCTTGCCTTACCTTACTAGGTAGAAACACTGACTTCGTAGCGTGGGCATGTATGTGTGTGTGTCTATATATATAAATGCAGCAACATAGAGGCAGCATAACTGACGAATAAAGCATGTGAGTGTTAATAACAAGAAATTTGCTAGAGAACTAAGCGGCATAGTTCAATTACAAAGGAAATAATGCACCCCCTCCCCCGTAGTTGCTTCCAACTTTCATCGGCTTGAAAATACTTAATTTTCTATCCTTAATATACTATGCTATACTTAAATATTTAATTTTCTACAAAATTATACAGCGGCATGGACGTCCAGAAGGAAGTGCAAGGATGGTCGCCAACTCCCTCCTCTTCTGGAAAATGAATGTTGACATAAAAGTACCTATTATTTCACACGTATGAGTTGATTTCAGTCACAGTAATTTACATCCATTATTATAATAGGGATGTAGGAACGTGATAATTTCAAACTTAAGTGGTGTTTTCTGAGAGGGCAACATTATTACGGGGAAATATGCCTCGTTTACCCGCCTGATAAAAATACATTGTTTCCCCCTCGCTGGAAAAAATCTGCAGCCATCCCCTTGCCCCCCAGTACGCACGCCTATGCCGAACCCCGCCCCCGTGAACGTCGTTCATCCGCTACTATTAGATCATCGTATTTTGTAGCAGATCTTCTGGTTTCCCAAGGAACAATCTCCCGATTTTTTCAAGCCTGATCTGGCAACACTGCCCCGAGCACCGATAACAGCAGGGAAGATGCGCGAACGCTTTTGACGGAAGGTTTTTTTCCCTTGTGGTCGAGCTATACGTGTCGCTCGGACTGAACTGTTTTCTCAATGTCGTGCATCGTGTCGCCTCGGTCTGTTGTTGGCACATGCTTAAGGCCCGCTTTAGAGAAATGCATTTTCATTAGCATTTTTCTTAACATTTATGCCGTCACAAAAATTCTACCGTGTAAGGTTAAATATTTCATGGCATTTCTCAAGGATGGAATCGGTTCTCTTTCGGTAACATTTTTAGTAGCATAACCAATCAGAAGCAAGCTCTAGGTCACGAGTGCAGATGTAATGGCGGCCAAGTGAGATGTAAACAATATATCTCTTCAAATTTTTAAAAGCCAATGACTATTCAACGGAGAGCAATAACGTTTCCTACAAAAAGGTATTAGGTACAAATGAATGGCGTTGCTTAAATGCATACTTTATAGCGTATACAGTACACGCATGGAATAATACTTTAGTTGTTTCAATTGTAAACGCCGTGCACTGACCATAGAGGAGTAACTCGGTGTGCCTGTCGTGCTGTATGTAATTGTCGCTTCCGTCTGAAATAAGGCAGCTTTCAGACCTAAGCTTTATCTAGCTTATGTCTAGTAAAGATCACTAAAATATGTATAGAAGAAGCTGTCCTACCAGAGATGTTAATGGTAATTTTTAATGGATTATTAACTGATTACCAAACAGGTTTGTTAGATCTAGCTAATGAAAAGTAACGTCTCTGTTAATTATTTTATGCATATTATTAGTAGTAGTGGTAGGCATAAAGTTTTGCAGGCACTGTCAACCCAAAGGTTTATGGTCACAACCTAATCCTTACCTTTATGTAAGGTCTGCAGAAATAAATCAACTTCATACTATACAACTGTAAACAAGTATTTTTGCTCAATTTGATTTTGGTCTTGGTAAGTCTTTCTGGGGGGTCCAAACCCCTCTCCTAAATACGTCCTTGGTAGGCTCCTCCCCAATAATCCTATCGCCTTTTCTGATTACTTCTAAGGAGTTCTCTAACAAAGCTATGGTTGGCGGGGTGGGGGTGGGAAGGAGGATCCCCCACAAAATGTTATATCGCCGGGAAAAGAAAGTAATTTTTATACCTACCAGAGATGTTTTTTATATCCCTCAAAGAAATTGAAAGCATATAAGTAGTATGCCATTTTCTATGTAAGAAACACAATTGAAAAATCATTTGCGTCCATTAATTGTTCAGTCATCACAGATTTCCCTGCTGAAAAGTATGCAGTCTTGTGGATTAAAGAAGGACATCATCCTGCAACTGGTCGACCTCAGCCGAGACAACAGCAGGCTGTTTTCCACTTAAGTTTGCATGGCATAGTGCTGATATTTTACATGTATTAAAACATTTACAAGAAGCATGTAGGTACATTATATGAACATTAAGTTTGAACTTGGGCAATATAAATTTGATCAAGTTTTCGATATCTCCTTTTGTGTATGACTCTGGGGTTTCTCAGAATGTAAATACACTGTTCTAAATTACGTCATAATAATGTATTAAGTAAGATTTAATGGCCTAGGTTGGAACCACTGTTCTAAAATGATTAGAACCGCAAAGCAATAGTTTAGTATACAAATGCATACCACACTCCCCCCAAAAATACCTTAAGAAATGAAAACACATGTACGCCACTAAGTGGGCACATCCCCCAAAGCAAGAAAGATTAATTCGCACAGTGGTTGCTTTGGCGGTAAGAATAATGCGATTTCCTCCTCACTGCCTGCCCAAGGAAGGGAAAAGAGTACTGACGGCGTGACGTATAAATAAGAACAAAGTTCAAGTGTCGCCTATCCTCATTGGTCAAATATCGGGCAATGGATAGCCATTGGTACGTTGCCACTTAGGACAGCGGAAGCATGACAGAATGTAGCCAAACATCTTAAAACATTACCCTTAGGCACTTGTAATAACACTGCAAACTTTCTGAACTTAAAGCCTTGGAGATTGAGAAGAAATTGTAAGGTATTCAATCAGAAAGAAGTTGTCAAATTTGTACCAGTAAGTCAGTTTATGGCACTAAATTACAAGGCCGAGAGCTCTTACTCGTACTTTGGAGTTCGTTAAGATATGCAAGTTTTTTGTTAAAGCAGCAGGGACGCAAACGGAATAGCAAGTGGCCACATATTGTCCGAACAGGCTCGCGTATTATGCGAGCAATTGCCATCAAGGGGAGCAATGAAATGCAAATAGGTCTGTAAATGACATCACACGACAAATGCACACGCGCATGCTTTATGTTCAAGAGTAATTGCAGCACGGTGCAACCACAAACTGCCATGTGGGCAATTCAGTTCACATGTGTAGATTTGGCGTTAGTTAAATTCCAGCTTCGCGCAGTCAACTTGGTACCTGGAGAAGGACCTTTAGCTGGAAGGTGTTTGAATCCAAAGTCTGCGATATTGCTGCTTCTTTACTCTAGAATGGTTACACGATATCGATATTTGGAAATCCAACAGTCTTATGCAGGTTTACGGATAGCACTGAGGCGGTCGTTTTAAAATTCTAGGCCAAGCAATTCTAAACCTCTGTGAAATCGAGACGATACGAGATTTAGTGTCCAGGACTCTCGTTCTCAATGCGAATTTCATAAACTTACATACAATACTTGAAATTTTGCCTATACCAACATTATCATGAGACTTAGATATACGAGTGGGATTCAACCTGATGATTTATACGTACCTATAGGGCATATGTAAGTATTTTGTTGGCACTACTTGTCTATGGAGTTACATACGTCTTGGATAAAATTACGTTTTTTTACTTCGTTTCATTGAAACGAGACGTCAAACAGAAAAAGTTTAATAGAAAAAATTGTTTGTCTTAATGAGCTCTATTATTACAAACGTTTGTGTAGTGACACACTACTTATATGTTGCTCGATGCAATCCCTACATAAAAAAAATGTAATGTGCTCTTAATTAAGTCCCCATAACGTGCAGCACATGAAAACAAATTATCATTTTTTCTAAACGTTAGAACTAGAACTACGCAACCATATTAAACTATTGCGAATATCTATACAACAGCGAAAACAAACCACACGAAGATTCGTGTGAATGCTATAGACTAAATTTTAATCAGATGTAATTTTGTCAGAATTCGGAATATCATAGCAGTTTTTCGAATGGAGAGGAAATTAACAATCACTTGTTAATCATTTTTGCACAATTGAATTAGATCACAAATAACTTGAGAGATAACACGAAGATGAAGATATTTCTTCTCTGGGTTTATATATTTAAAAAATAATAACGCAAGATGCAGTTCACTCTTCTCTGCATGGGCGTATTTAAAGGGGGTCAACGGGTCCAACCCCCCTCTTTTTGAGTCATTAAAATTACCAGATTACCTGTTCTATCCGCTTGTTCATAAAACTTTTTTCCGACTTCTTTTATTCTCCTAAATTCGAGACGTATAGGACGGGATACGGATAGGAAGGAAATTACGAAATTCCGCACACCAGATGGGACTGCAGACCAAATGTCTGCAAGTTCCTGATAGTTTCAGAATTTCTGCGATAAGAAACTGCATTGGGACTGTCAAATGAGTTATAATTTTTTCCCCTCGAGTCTTATTAAAGGAATTTAGTTTCTAAAAAGACATATCAAGAAAACAAGGTAAACATCTTAACATTCTCAAGTTGTTTGACACAAGATGAACAGAAAAGTATCAATACTAAGTAGCTTGACTTCGTGACTACATACACACAAATTTGTCGGGTCCAGCAACCCCCCGTACCCGTTCCCCAACAAGCTTCCGGTCAGCAGAGTCCTGGATTTTTACTTATGAAATAAAGTAACCCTAATCATGCCAAAAGTTGAACATCCCCCCTTACGTGAACTATATATACGCCCATGCTTGTCTGTATTTATTTTTCGTTACACACACTGCCACTTTCATGACTGTTGATATTCGTTGCTACAGCAATGTCAGAATTCCAAATATTACAACGTTTATACAGCGTTAGCGAAATTGAATAACATAAAATATTATTAACGTTGTACAAACGTTTTTATCATAGAGTCACTCGGGGGAATATGCCCATGGGGGTTAAATGCCCACTCCCTTGTATCTCGCGCAACGTTAATGTTATGACAATTCTGCGACTCTTGTTTGAAAGCGCCCTCCATGGTGAGACGAGGCAGCAGGTTTGGAGTTTGTGAGAAGAATCTGAAGCCATCCAGGGTTAATTTCATGAGGTAAGAAGACAATTTTTGAGGTAATATTTTTTTGGACGTTGCTGTATTAACAGTGTGCAATAATATTCCCAAGAGAGAAAGAAACTGAATTATATTTGGTGTAAAGATCAAGAGTCAGGGAAACATATCTGCAGAGTGAAACTGCCGCATGGTGCTCAGAGTTGCCAACCCAGTGATTCAATTTTCTGCTTGTAGCTGTGGGGTGATATGCACACAGAAATTAAGTACAATATGCCCATGGGCATTACTATGATAAGAAAGGACCACAATGTGACTGGATCCAGTGTATTCGTTGTAGTATGTGGATGCATGAAATATGAACTAAATTCAGGTCCATGTGTCCAAAGTGCAATGCAATTTCTCACAAATGTAAACAGTAAAAGAGGCAATGGTAAATTCAAAATAAATGTTGTTAGAAACGCTATGCTTGTCTGTACAAGTAATGTTCTGTTTACGAAACCAACGTTAAAAATCTTCCAGTTAATGCTGTGTATTATTTTCCTTTAAATATGTCATGAGAAGTATTACAACAATTGTTTCTTGTATTGGGCATTTTACCCCTAATGGGTGGGCATTTTACTCTGATTTGTCCAAATTAACGTTCATCTGTTTATTTTTCTATGGTTCTCTTGCTATGAGACTCACAGTAATATAACTTATAGGTAACAATAACAAAACATGTAGCTTTCATTTGACATCCTTTTCATTGCGACACTCCTTCATTTAGCGAAGCTATAAACCGCAAAAATAAAAAAAAGTTGGGCGTATTACCCGGAGTGACTCTACAAATTTTCATCCTTCAACAGAAAATGAGTTGTCCAATATGAAATTAATAATTTCAATAATTTCAATAAATATATAATCATATTGTGCGGATGCACGGAACCGTCACACATTTCTATACTATTCCATTCTTTAAAATGTGTATAGGGGGTTAACAAGTGTCAGAATGAAGCACTAAATAATGAGAAAATAGATTGCATGGCATATAATTCTTTGATAAAGATGTTACAGGCTAAGACAGGAAACCCGTTTTGAACGATCAGCAAACCAGAACAGCCCACAGTTGAAATGGAGATAGCTCATCAGATGTGGTGTTTATGGTAGTGGTGTCTTGGTCTAAGCATTTTCGGCCGTTAATAGCCAAGAACTGATCGTTGGGGGTTTTAATTCTCGGGTAGGCATCCCAGTCGTTTCGCTCATGCGCAAACTGAACAAAGCAGAACCGAACTGGACGCTCTTGGGCTACTTTCCGGCCTGTGCTGTGCCGGGCCGACCGTTCAAAACGGGTTTCCTGCTTAAAATACAAAGTTTAGCCGTGCCTACCGTCCGTTGAGCTCCGCCCACCGTCGACGAGTTCCTGGTAGTGAGGTTTGCAGAGCACCCTGTTGTCGGACAGAGCGAACTCCTCCCCCGTGCTGAGCTGCCGCTTGCAGGAGTCGCAGGCGAAGCAGGCGAGGTGGTAGACGTGCTCCCGCGCCCTGCGAACCCAGTCGGTGGCCGAGATGGAGCGGCAGCATTTGGAGCACTTGGCCCCGAAGTGCCTGCAAAGGAAACATGTCAGGAGTAAATTCTTACATAATGCAGTACTTCAAAATACACCAGCACAATTTCGCTAGGCTTTTCTTAAATTTTTCGTGTTCCTAGAAACAAATAAGCTTCTATGTATTGTTTCTCTTGTCGTTCTTTTTCTAGAATCGTGTGCAAAGCAAAGTCAGAACAGTAGCACATATAAAGTTTCATGAGACTGGCATCAGAATGCTGCATGGAGATGATTTCGCTCGAGCGTTCGCAGGGACGACGCTAGATAGCGTACGGAACTGAGAGCTTCACCGCTCGAACAAGGAAAACAAGCGGTATAGCTACACTCGAAGTCCAATAGTACACGTATAACCGAAATTTGTTTGTGGTATGTATTCTCAAATATGGATTTTGAAGTGAAAGACGCAGTGAAATTAAAACTTAAGTGAACTTAGTCTTCATCCACATGTTAAAATGCAGTTTAGTCTGTCTTACCAATACAGTGACATATGAAAATGAAACAGATGGTTGTGGGCTGAAACTGCCAAGGCGGATATTTTACATACAGAGACACATTAAAATTATTCTATTGTTGAAAACTCGAACGAGTACGAACGAGCCGAACTAGACACATGCACTACTCTAACTGGCTTCTACCAAGAAAACTATTTTTTTCCTTTCTTTTACTCTACCCTAAAATTTAACTACATGTGTTTTAATAAATCAAACAACGCCATAAGATACAGTATATATATTATCGCAATTGATCCTTTTGACGCTACGTTTCTTACAGTAACCATTTCTTACAAATGTACAGTGGGATCCATGAGTATTACCGTGCAAATTGTCCATCACGATGTTCGTGCACTTTATTTGACCCAATAAGAGCTTCAAGAATTAAAAGAAAACTCAAAACAAGCTGTTGGCAACTTCTGCACTAGCATACATAAAAATCCATCGCTTAAAAACACACAGGATGTAAGAGAAAAAATAATGAAAATAGTCATGGACAATTTGAACGGTAATACTCATGCATCCCACTGTACAAAATTTGCACTATTGTTTCATAAAATCATATCATCAAAGTCACAGAATATAAACCTGTTAGTTCAATTCTGGTCTCACTTACAAGAACATTTAGCCATCTTTGATCCTGACATCTACCATATTAATGACATTACTATTTATATAATTACTCACTGTTTCACATGTTCATGTAAACCTACGTATGGCAGGAATTATGTTAATTCCTCCTCATATGTATGTATTATCTTTTGATTACTACATTATATTCTAATCACTATTACTATGCATGTAAATACTGACGTGGTCAGTTGGTCCGAATAAAGATATACTAGGGTGAATCAAATATAAACGGGAATTTATTTTTCATAATTTATTAATTTATTGAAACAAAATACAAATACAAAACAAAGTAATTACTTTTCTACATAGCTCCCTTGAACTGAAATGCACTTTTGCCAGCGGATAGGGAGTTTGGCAATCCCTTTGTCCAAGAAAGTTCTCGGTCGTGTGTGCAGCCAGTTGCACACGAACACTTCCACTTCTGCGTCATCCTGAAAACGCTTACCTCCGAGTGCTTCTTTCCGGTTTCCAAACAAGTAATAATCACAAGGGGATAAGTCTGGACTGTATGGATGATGTTCAAGTGGTGTCCAATGAATTTCGTCCAGTTTGTCACGTGTTGCACAAGCTTTGTGAGGTCTGGCGTTGTTATGAAGCAGCAGAACACTTCTGATGGGTGTACCACGTCGTTTGGTCCGATAAGCAGCCTTAACACTTTCCAGGAGTTGACAATAGTAAGCAGCATTTACTGTTCTTCTTTCATGAAGATAATCAATAAAAATGACACCTCTGAAATCCCATAAAACTGTGGCAAGAATATTCCCAGCTGATGCGTGGCTTTTGGCCTTGACTGGCCCAGCCTCTTCTTTTTCCCGCCACTCCTCCCAAAAAATGTTGTGCCATTCATACACACGGGTCTTTGAAAGGGTCGACTCACCAAACTGTACTCGAAGTCTGGTCAAAATTTCACTTGGTTTTACCCCTTCGTTTGTAAGAAATTTGATAATGATGCGTTGCGCAATGGACGGGTGTACCTCCTGCTCACTCATCGTGCTACTGACTGATGTTAAAGGTTGACAAGGACTCCAGGGAAGGAACAGACTCCAGATACACCCACTATCATCACCTCAAGGCCACAGGACTCCACCACACTTTCCCTGCAAGTAAGAAATAAATGCCCGTTTATATTTGTTTCACCCACGTATTATCATCATCATCATCTTGAATAGTCAGAGAAATCGACCTATAACTAAAAAAGTCAGGATATTTTATTAATATTGAAAAACTTGGAAAAACCACAAAATATTTTTAACTGTGATTATTTTTTATGCAGTGAAAACAGGTTTTTTTTTGCATATTTGGAAACGCCGTTTGGCTATAGAAAGTGTCAAGTTTGTAAAACAAAGAAGTACTTGTTGAATTGTACGTACATCTTACAAACGAAGTCATAACTTCCATGTTTATAATGTAAAATATACCGTGAGCAAAGTGAAAATAAGTTTAAACATTACAAAACAGCTTCAAGGTTTATTTGAATAATCCTGGAAAAATAAAGGAATTTGAGCAAAATGAGTGGGAACTATGAAAGTACAAGTGCAACCTTACCACTACAGCACCTGAAAGGCGGCGAAAAGTCAAAAAGTAAGTGAAGAACAGCGCCGGGCTGCTAATAGGACAGTTCCGACAATTGTCAAAAGGGCCGGTCGCGTATTTACAAAACTTATCGCCATTACTAATATAGCTAATGGCAACAGCCAATGGTAGCCGGTCTTGCACAGATAAATCTGGACTGAAGTGGTCAGGACGAGACAGTGGCAAACCATATTTAGTCTCTCGAAGCACTTGGAAAAAATTTCAAATGAATTGGCAGGAAAGTCCGTTACAGACATTTCCAAGACAATTTTCACCATGGGTTAGGAAACCTTCAGACGGAAGCGACGCGAGCCCATTCAGTCTTAATGGAGATTTCACACCGAAGCGATAAGCGACGCGTGTCGCTTAACGACTGCACCATTCGAACGGAGGCTTATGCGGCCTGTCATTTCACTACGGTGTGAAACGTTGCTGTTGGCTGTCTCGTTCCCAAGCGACATGTGTCGCGTAGGTCTGAAAGCTACCTTAGACTGAAGGGGCCACAATTTTCCACAATTACGAAAAATGTGGCTTCGCACTGTCTCATACCCACCCGTTCAAATTATCACATAGGTGCAAAAACATTTACTAATGTTCTATTTTTCATTAACACTGCGGTAGTCGGATGACTATTGTGATCCATAGAATATTATCGTATTTACCCATTATTTGTCAAAATTTAACTGGTTTTATAGCGAGAATGCCCTTTTTAAAGTATTCTGGTTCATTTAACAAAAAGTTGTAATTATTTCACTCAACACATTAGAGAAGAGATTTTGGATGAAACCGAACAAAAATACATAGCTTAAAATATTAATTTTGTTATTTTATTTCCCCAAAAAAATTCACAAACAGATTTGTGGTCGTCTAGGCACACCCACTTCATATATTTGCAACAGATTTTAGAATCACGTACTTATAATCCGAAAACGCTCCCGTCATGTCGCGCGGATCACTATTGTGCTCCACTGAAATGTGAGATCTATAACAAATCAACAATGGATAAATTTCAAACAATGGCTGAACGAATAGAGTTCCTGGACTGTTCCAGGAAGGTACACTGGTAGCCAAGGCCAAGAGTGTTGTCAAACTGCAGTAGCGTGTGGATCCCTATTATGATGCACGGAACCACTGCACTGTTAAATCTGTTCATAAATTGAATTACTTTCGAAAATGAAACGCGAATTAAAAAACTTGTCCAGTGGACGTTTAAAACCTGTATTTCTTAAATTATTCAAAATTGACCCAACTTAATATTTCGCGTGGAGGTTTCAAGAGGTTTGGAGTTCTTCCGTACAGTCAATCCAATGCGCAAAACTGCTGCAATGACGTACATACATAAATGTGGTTAGAGTTCTGGAAGCTGAAGGATGTGGAAGAAAGCTACAGCTTCACTTCCACTTCCAAAGAAACTGAAAAAAGAAGAAGAAATTGAAAGAAGATAAAAGTAGCAGAGGATGAAACAGGAGGCAAAGTTTCCATCCATTCATCTCCCCCGGGGCGGAGTCGGGAAACTTGCCAAGAAAATGGCGATAGCATCCTCCTCTCGGGGTGAATCTGCAAGACACTTGGCACTGCAAACAGTGGAGTTTTGAAAATTGAATAAACTCGGGGAGAAGATCTCGTCGGGAATGCCAAGTTTGTTTCCACGCCTCTGCTGTCGCCCTCGCCCCCCTTCCCGCCCCCTCGGTGAAACTTCCGAATGGAATCCTTAACAAGCTACCCGGAAACTTGTCTCTGAGATTTCGCAGCAGAGGGAAAGAGGCGGAGATGAGCATACGAGATGGGAGAGAAATTGAATTTTCTCCAAACATTCTTTTTCTCTCTCTTATCCTTTTCTTCTTCTTTTTTTGCTTTTGAAACATCGTGAAATTATTTCTGATGAAGATCTCTTGTTTGTGTACTTCCAGAAGTTTTAAGGGTTTTTATGGCAAGTGGATGTGATACAAAGGAAAAAATAGTAACGCGTTTAAGAAGAAGATTAGTTTTTGAAATTACTAACTTTATTTTTTCATTGCAAATGTTACTCTTAGTTGAATTAATAATATGTTATCGTATCACTTTCAGAACATGAATCTAGAAATATTAAACAGCAAAAATTATATGAATGTAATAAGCTCTAATAATAACAAACCAGTAATGATCACTCATGCCGGGAATCGAACCTGGGTCTTTTGCATGGTAGTCAGACAGCATAACAACGTTATTTCGAATGGGTAACCTCTAAAGGTTAGTTCTCCTATCATTCTCTTTCACGTCTTTTCACATAAATTTGGCTTAACTCTCAATTTCTTTCATTTAGAACAGAAGAACACAAGCATCCGTATCTTGTCCAGGGTTCGAACCCGGGACCCCTTTCGTCGTAGCGCGCTATGATATTCACTCCGCCGTAGAGATTGATATCTAGACCACCGCTTCCCCATAATAAACAAATATATTAATGATAATAACTGTAGCAATTATAAGAGTAACAGTGAGTGAATTCATTCAAAAAATAATAATGTAAACTTTATTTAAAATAAATATTTTATCTTTATGATAATTTGATTAAATCTAGTCTATTTGTTTGGAATTACCAAAATTGGTAAAGACTACAATTTTTTTTTTTTTTTATGGTTACGAGTAAACTCACCCAAAGGTTTCTGCTTAAATAAATAAATATATATGTATATATGTGTGTGTGTTCGCACTACGAAAATCTCACAGTTGTCATTGTGTTTATGCAATTTGAAATTTTGCCTAAGAACTCAAGATATATATATATATATATACATACATACACGAGGGCTATCCAGAAATTAACTCACCTTTTGGAATAAAAAGAAGTCATTTTTTATTATATACATTTTGAAGCGACACTCTTACACTACTTTTCGACATAGTCGCCGTACAAGTTTAGGCACTTATCATAGCGATGAGCAAGCTTACAAAGTTCATTGTCATAAAAAGTTGGCGCCTGTGACTTCAACCATTTCTGCACACCAGCCTGAAGGTCTGCGTCGTCATCAAAGCGCTGCGTTGCTAGCCAGGTCTTCATGTGGGTAAACAAGTGGTAGTCAGTTGGTGCGAGATCCGGGCTATATGGCGGATGATCGAAAACCTCCCAATGAAAGGCCTGTAAAGGTTCCTGCGTCCGATTGGCCGAGTGCGGGCGGGCATTGTCATGAAACGCCGATTTTCACGAATCTTGTCATTGGATAGGAATTTATCACACGCACTATTTCTAAGTGCAAAATTCCTGCACAGTTTCCATTCGAACAACCCAGAAGCCAAGTGTATTTGTTTACATTGACTACGTTCTTACAGCCGACAGAGAATAGTAAATGTAGGTTGCTTGTAGGAGTTTTGTGGCATTTACCAACAAAGTTACAAATTGTGCGTTTATACCAATTTTTAACACACACCTGCTGGAAAAGTTTCTGCAATCAATATGAAAGAGACATGTGAAATTCTGGGAATGCCTTTATTGTTTTTTAAAGTATTTACCCTTAAGATCGATACAATTTTGCATGCGCTCAAACCAATTTTGAAATTATTTCTTCCACTCTGAAGCTGATACCTCAGAAACCGCTGTTCGGAATGCGTCAACAACTGCTTCAGGCGACACAAATCGCTCACCACGTATCTTATTTTTCATGTGTGGGATCAAAAAGAAGTCATTAGATGATAAATAATTTGAGTACGGACAATAAGTCATTAATTCGACATTTTTACTGGACAAGAAATAAACAGTTTGGTGTGCTGAGTGGGAACTGGCGTTGTCGTGGTGAAGAATAATGCGACGATTTTGGTTTGTTTTACGCAATTCATTGATGACAAACAAATTGTTGTATACCACTCAGCATTTACAGTCCTTCGATCTTCTAAAGCTGTTGTTGCCACATGTCAGGTATAACAGAAGAAACAAGCAGTCATTTGCTTGGCAGCACTCCTCGAACGAACAACCTTTGTTGGTTTCGGCTCACTTTGAAACACCCAAAAAGTGAATTGCTGTTTAGTTTCGGGTTCGTATGAATAGATCCAAGTTTCGTCCCCTGTAACGATGTAGTACACCAAATTTGACTTGCCTCGGTTGAATTTTTTGAGCATTTCTTTACACTAATTTACACGAGCCTGTTTTTGAGCTTCGATCAAGTTGTGTGGGATCCAAAGGCTTGAAAGTTTCCGTACGTTCAGATGACCATGCAAAATCGTATGTATTGCTTTCATGTCAATGTTCAAGGTTGCCTGAATCTTACGGTATGTCACATGCCGATCTCTCTCAATCATTTCACGCACAGCATCAACGTTACTGGCAACAACAGACGTGGATGGACGACCTTCAAGAAATTCATCACTGAGAAATGTGCGACCACGCTGGAACTCGGAAAATCAATTGTACACAGTTATATTGTATGGTGCTTGATCCCCAAAAGCCAAATGAAGTCGCTCGATGCATTGTTTCGGTGTTAAACTACATTTGAAATCATAAAAAAATCATTGCCCGAAAGTGTTCACGAGTAATTTCCATTTCCCACACGAAGCTACTTCTTCAAACTGCTGTGAAAATAAACAAATAGGCTTAAACAAACAATCAAAGATAATTCAAACATAAAAAAGGTCTATTCTTCCGATTTTCATAATAGCGGAACACTAGCGCCACTGTTGGTGGTAGTTTGCAGAAACTTTTCCGGCAGCCCTCGTATATACACTGCCCTCCAAACGTTAAGCACGCATTGCAAATTTTCGAAAGCGTATTTGAGTGGCTGAAAATCGCTGCGAATGTAGATGTCAGTTTTTATGTGTAACTTCCTTTCTGTAAGTAGAGAGTGAATCATCTGTACCTAGGTGCTTAATCTGTGCTCTTGAAATAGAATAAAAGCAAGGATTTCGTGCAAGAATCATGACACTTTCGTCTGAAGGGTTTGAGGTGCATTTAAAAGCTGATAAGAAGTGTTTATAACTTTTGTAGGATTATTTTTAATAATATTCGTATTTCTATGGCCGAAAGAAGACGAATAACAGGTAGTGAGCGCTGGCGTGCTGTCGGACGCATTGAAGCAGGACAGTCAATCAAAGATGTCGCTATTTTCTTTGGCGTTGATCATTGGATAATTTCTCGATTATGAAAAGAATTCCAAACAAGTCAAACAGTTGTCCGGAGACCTGTGCCCGGTCGTCCAACGGTTACCACACCCTCTGATGATCGATATATTGCTATAGTAGCCAAGCTGGATCGACGAGCGACCTCCACAATTGTTACATCCGTGGTTGCAGCGGCACTTGGTAAGACAATATCTGCCAGTACTGTGCACCGATGGCTTCACATGAAGGGATTGTACGCCCAGGAACCACGTGTTTGTGTTGCACTAATTCTCCAAGCCAGAGGGGCAACATTAAAGTGGTGTCGTCAACATGTCAATTGGATTGTCTCAGATTGGTGCAACGTCCTGTTCACGAACGAGTCCAGATTTGCCCTGGAATCACACGATAAGTGTGTAAGAGACTGGAGAGAACGAGGCACACGCAATCAGGCCAAGAACATGATCGAACATCACGCATTCTCAGATGGCAGCGTCATGATGTGGGCTGGAATTTCAATGGGATACCGCATCGAGCTGCACATCTTTAAAGGCGGTTCTGTGATGACTGCGCGGTATCGGGATGAAGTCCTAGACCCCATTGTGAGACTCTACGCTGCAGCAGTTGGACCTGATTTCCTACTTATGGACTATAATGCACGTCGCCATCGAGCCAACATCGTTGACAAGTACCTGAAAAGTGAGAGCATTTCTCATATGGAGTGGCCGGCATATTCCCCCGACCTTAATCCCTTTGAAAACCTTTGGGATGCCCTCGGGCGTGCTGTCTCTGCACGTTTACCTCCTCCAGCCAGTCTCAGAGAGTTGAAAACTGCTCTAATGGATGAATGGGCATTGCTCGCATCTGCGATGGTTGATCAACTCATTGAAAGCATGGAAAATCGTTGTAAAGTTTGTGTGAAGGTCCGGTTTGGTCACATACCATATTAATGTAAGTTTTGTTTTCGTCACATACCATATTACTGTGTTTTGTTTGGTTCATTTGCCTTTAAACATCATTATCTTAATGAACCAAATGTGACGTCATCATATAACACGAAAAGTAAATATATTTTTTTCCATTTTCGTACACAATTCTTGTTTTCTTTAATGCATAAACACATTTGCTACCTTGATGTGTAATTTTGTGTTAAACAAAGCTTTACTTTTCCATTCTTGTTGATTTTACTATCGCATGCTTAAGTTTCGGAAGCGTGTTTATATATATTTATATATACGATATAATATGTGTATGTGCAACACACACACACACACCATCACACACACACACACACACACACACACACACACACACACACACACACACACACACACACACACACCCTACATAAGACTTAGCTACGTTTCAGTACCAGAATATTAAGCTCTACTAACTGTGTCGAACGAGATGGCGTCGCAACAAGAGATGAGCTCAAACTACCATGAAATAGTTTTGCCTACCTAATAGCCAACACAATAAATTTTCAGAATCAGTTACAATAGCAGGGATCACTAAGTAAAGAGATAGGAAGAATGAGAGAGAAATGAGAAAAAGTGGAGGAGATAGAGTAAGATAGAAAAACAGGAAGAAAGAACAAGATAGAAAGTGCTTGAAAAAGAGAAGGAAAGAACAAGATCGAGAGAGATAGAGAAATAGAGAAAGAAAGAACAAGGTATAGAAATAGAGGAAGAAAGAACAATATAAAAATAGATAGAGAAACAGAGAAAGAAATTACAATTGGAACGGTTAGAGGAAATAAGAACGAGGTAGAAAAATAAAGAAAGATGGAAAGAGAGAGAGGAAGAAAAAGGAAATCGAGAACCAGAGGATAAAAGAACAAGATTGAAAGAGGTAGAGAAATAGAGTAGAGAAAGACAAAATAAGATATAAAGAAAGAGAAATAGAAGAAGGAAAAACATAGGAAGAAAAAGAGGTTAGAAAGAGATAGGAAAATAGAGGGAAAAATAACGAGATAGAGAGAAAGTAGTGACAAGAGATATAGAAAAAGAGATAGAGAAACGGAGGAAGAAAAACAATATAGAAAGAGTCAGGGAACTAGAGGATGAAAGAAGGAGATAGACAAACAGGAAGAAAGAAAAAGACAGAGAAATAAAGGAAGAAGAAAGACAGAAACAGAGCGACACAAAGAGACAAGAGAGAAATGGAGAAAATGAGGGTGTCAGAAAAATAGAAATGAAGTAAGAAAGATAGAGAAACTTAACTACCGAAGCAGAGACGACTTGAAAGCATTGAGTCCAACGAAACAAAATTCTCTTGCGACATTGCCGCCTTCCCCAAGCCTAGAATGAAAGTCCTTGGATATCAGATGCCGTTAGCTATTGATGTCAAAAGCAGACTCCAGATTTAACTCAAAGGTTTCCGAATTGTCCCACGTTTCGAGTTCCCACTCATTACAGGCACTGGGGACAAGTCAAAATATCCCAGAGGACATCGCCGCTTTGTCCCAGTTCTGATGCATCACTCCGTTAAAGGACCTACGTTATTTAGCCGCATAAAGAGGTGGGGATTCAGACTCACATATATCATTGGGCTGTCAAAGGACCATCTTCCGCCTCGCTTTCATTCTACTTTCCTTCTTTCTCTCTATCATTCTTTTCTCTTCACTATTCTCTACCAGATTCTTCTCATAATTTAGCTAGGATTTTCTCCCTTTATTGTTCGGCAATGTCTGCCTTCTTGTCTGTGATGGTTTGGTCAAATCTATTCACTTGGAAGCAAGGTGAATAAAATCATGATTTTTATTCAAAAAATCATATTTGATGATTTTTTTATTTAGATCGATTTTTTTATTTAAAAAAACACGATTAAAATTTCTTGTATGGTTTTTGGCACTATACAGCTTGTAACAAAAGTCCGGGAACACTTTAAAAAATATATTGTAGCCAAACGAGTAGCATTACAAAATAACAAAGTACATCATTTCAAAGAGTAAAGTTGTATTTTTTTTTTCTCATTGCAGGTGTTACATGTAGTTCCATATATCGTCGCTAGGTGGTGTCATAATAAAGATGGCGCTTTCTGAAGCTGAGAAGGCTTTCTGCTGCTAGAATTTGACAAAACAAAGAGTGCAACGGATGATTTTTTATGAGGTTATGTAAAGGATCATGTATATGTCCCTCCTCTTCCATGTGATGTTGTGGAACTCAAAAGGAGAATTGAACAAGTAACAGCCACAGTCTCGGAAGACATGTTAGGCCGTGTGTGGGAAGAGTTTGATTATCGCGTCGACATTTGTCGGGTCACGCATGGTTCCCACATAGAGTGTTTGTAAAGTGAGTGTTGTTGAAAAACTTACAACTTTACTCTTTGAAATGATGTACTTTGTTACTTTGTAATGCTACTCGTTTGGCAACAATAATTTCTTGAAAGTGTTCCAGAACTTTTGTTACACGCTGTACATATAGCTAGATATGTTTTTTTAAAGAAAGGCTTTTTACAGTAAAGGTCCTGTAAAATATTTGAACAGTCTTATTAATCCAAATAAAAAATTATATGTAAATGTACATTTTTTCTGTTTCTGATACTGCATATATGAACACATGGACACGTTTGTTGAGTGTGTTAATGAAACATAATTCATTAACTTTTAGCCAAGTGAAAATAAAACATTCCGGATGTACTCTATAATTGTAACTTAAAATATTTTTTAAAGTCTTTGTGGCTGAATTTTGGCATTTTTTAAATGGGAGTTTGCAAAATATCAGCTGTTATGTTTATTCACAATTTTAATAATAACGACACTATTTACGGTTTAACATGATTAGTATTTTGCATACTTTTAATACACAAAATGTTTACTATTTTTGCCTATAAAAAATATTGAATTTTAAATCAAGATTGTGTTTCCAGTTTACATATTACATTTTCTTTCGTATCCCCTTCACCCTATCAGTACATACATTTTGTTCCTTTTCTTTTTATATATTAGAGCCGAATGAACACCATAAAATGATTACGATATTAATGTACCTACACCAAAGGAATCACCTGATGTATATTTTGATTCAAATCGCGATTTAAATCAACTTGATTAGAAATAAAGGTAGTTCGAGCTGTGCTTACGTTCCCACGTATTCCATGTGTACTGATCATTAGAGTGAGAAGAGTGATTCCTAAACTTTGAAAATATCGATATTTTGATGCACAGGTATGACAATTGTTATTGTTTACACAGAGACGTAAACAAAAGCGTTCAAAAGGTAATTAACAATGCAAATGCGTTTCCCAGCTTATAAATACGTACTGATTCTACACTAATCACTAGGGCCCGGGACTTTATGTCCTATAAAACTGTAAAATATGTATGTAACTATGTCATATGAATTGGAAAATATGTCATGAAAAATTACAAATATGTCAGAAAAATGCAGAAATATTCCCAGTAAAGCCAAAAATATGCACAACAGTACTCTCAAATTTCTCCCATACCCGATAGAGTAGAGTAGGGGCTGTAATGTACCGAATGTTATTTTTACTTTTGACTGATTTTTGTGAAAAGCGAAAAAGGCAAAGAAATGAGAACGAAACTTCTTTACTTTCCGTGCAACAATGAGAGAGAACATTTTTCCTCAATAATGTTTGCATGGCTATCAATTGTCGGCGGGATAAAAAGAAGTGGGGTATTAATGTTCTGAACTAAGAAAAGACGGCACCTTTCTTCCTCTGTAATTTCCATATCCTGCCATCGACAATATGAACTATCCCTTGTGCTAAATCTACGAAGAAAAATATATGAAATAACCCATTATGTGCGAGAGAATTACGAAATTATACAGAAATATGTCTTATTACAACAAAATTGAAGAAATATGTTGTAAAAACGCGAAATTGGTGAAATATGTCAAAATATGCTTTGTCAAGTTTGTCTATTTCGGTTGATTTTCATCAGATATGTAAAGAACTCACACCAATATTAGATCCGAAGCCAAATGAAAAATATGTTAAGACATTAAGTCACGTGGCCTACTAATCACAGTTGAAATTTTAGCAGAGACGGCCTAGGATTCGGCGCGGAGACCGCCTTTATGGCAGTGACCCTCTGTTGTCGCGTTTACCCATGAAGGACCTACCGCTTGAGCAAGAAGTGGCAACCTTAAAAATCCCCCTCCCCAAAGCAGCCCTTAGGGAAACAGGATGTTGTCAAAGTAACTGTTTTGCGCTGTGAATGGATATTCCAGTGATTTTCCATGTCAAAGAACCTCTGAATCTCAATTTTTGAAATTAAATGAAATGCTGTAACTTTTTTTCATCTTGTGAGTCAACAATCTAGTCTTGTCATTTGGATAAACATTCTAGTATTATACTTAATTAAGTTGGAAGGTATTTTGCATATTGCTCTTTTATTTTAACTTTTTGATTTGTATTGTATTTTGTATTGTATCCCACCCGTGACAACAAGAAGCAATTAATTTCCCCTTTAACTGATACAATTACTTTCCCTCTCAGTCTTAAATAATTTATTTTTCACAATTTAAATATTCACAAAAATTTTTCACTTATAGCTAGAAATCTGGGAAAGTATTTAAAGGGTAGTTATGTTTAATCAACCGTGTTTATTTTCATAATTCACTGCACAGAAATTTGCTTAACTATCAGTAGAATAGTTACTTTAATGACAAAATTGTAGTGTGGCACCCGTGACAAAATTGCAATCGTGTTGGCAAGTTTGAGGCACGAATTCGCATATTTAGATAAATACACCAGATGTACGTGAATCCTTGCAATCTACAGGTATTTGGAATACACATACATTAACATATGTCCGAATGAACATGTGGTACAAAGGATCAGTATGTCTTCGGCACAAAAATATATGGTAGGTCCGGTTAAGGTACCTGCTTCCTAGCCTTTGTGAAGGGGCTGTATGTTCTTTGTTTTGTGTGGATAATATTATGATCTAATGTAGATAAGGAGAAGTGTTATGTTTGAGTGTACAAGGCACGAGCCTTATTGTAAAAGGAAGGATAAGTAAATAAATATTCCATCCATTTGTACACACAGAAAACTAAATGCATCATATCGATTAATGCACCAGAATGCATCGATTGATGCACTAAAGTGTGTAAGAATCAGATTTATATTTGATGAATTCTAGTGCATTTTTGTACATCATGAAAGAAACACCAAAGTGCATCATATGATACAAGTGAGGATTTCTATCAGTCGAGATGCATTTCAATGCATGAGTTGATGCATTTTGATGCACCTACCTGCATCTTTTTCGATGATGCACTTAAACGTCTGATCTGAGCTACAGACTGTATGCATTTGTTTGTTTCAAATGATGCATTTACTTTTCTGTGTGACGGTGAAAGCGAATCCATGAACGAGAGCGCACTGCGACCCTGAAGAAAGGCAACCTCCCGACAAGGAGTTCTCCGCCATGTTTAGGGATTCTTCCAGGTTGATTCTTGTTTTGCACGAATTCTTAATGACCCATGATTTATGCCGCCTCGTGTTACCTCGTCGAAGGTAAACGTTTGCAGCGAACGAAAAGGGAAGAATATGACCCATTCAAAGCTATAAACTGTGATTTGCAATGGTTAACATACAATGCGAGAATGCTGAGAACCACACAGCAAGTTGCTGTCGCTCCTTTGTTTGTTTGTTTTGCCACAAGCTGGAAACAATGTGGGCTGTACTCTGGGTGAGGAAGTGAGGTAAAATATGTACTGCGGGAAGATGCAACAGAGATAGCCTCTTTGCAGAGGAATGTAATGAACCCTCCTTTGCAGTTACGCCTTACACTGCACCGCCAGGATGTGTTTGCTTTCGGTAAATATGCGAACTAGATTTTCGCCCCAACGCTATTTACCTCGGTGCTGTTAGGGCTGCATCCCAGTCACCCCCGCCACACTAACGCCACTATATCCAGGTCCTCCTCCTCCTCTCTCCTTCTTGATTGATTGATTGATTTGCTATATTTCACTTCGCTTTTTGTGCCACTTTTGGCTAATTTGTGTGGATGAGTGAGGATATGATGAAATTGATGAATGGACACTCACAAACATCCATGCCCAGGCTGGGATTCGAACTCAGGACCCTTGGCGTCACAGCGCGATGTGCTAACCATTCCGCCACGGGGGCCGGCTCCCCCGTTTTTGTAAGACGCAAAGTAAAAACATCATAAAATGCTGCTCGCTGTTTGAATTAATGTAGTTCTTTAGTATCATTTTCATTGCATTATAAAAAGAAAAAAAAAACATGTGTATATACCGTAAAATGGGGTTAGAGATAAGAGCATTGCGACCATACAGTTACGTATCCAAGAATTTTTCGAAAGAGGTCGGAATGTAAACACAAGGCAAGGAGTTATGTCTTTTTCAGTGGTCAGTCCTATATTTTGCCATCTTTTCTTACTTTTTTTACGAATGCTGGCTCTAAGGGATGCACCAACTCCCTTTTGGGTACGCCACTACGCACGGCGACTTTACCCCCACTCAGTTATGCAGAGACACCGGGAATGGAACGCAAAGCCTCATGTTCACAAGACGACGGAGTCATTCACTATAATATCGGGAAGGTTCTTTCCTAAAGTAATAAATAGTTCTAACATATTGTGCTAGATTTGTTTTGACATCATGTCAGAGGCATCTGGAAGTTCGTAGATTTGGGGAGAAAGTAGTGCCCCATAGAGGACGTATAGCGATCAGAATTTTTGGCCGAATTTATTGACTTCGCCCTTATCTGTCAGTCTGTTCACCTTTAAACAATGCAATATATGCACTTCAAAAGTCGAGTTGTAAGACAGCTGATGACGTAACAAGCCTAACAGTTGCGTATCATAAGCTCAAAAAATGTAGCTCACTAGGAACTTTGAATATGTCAAAAATGGCCAAAAGGTATAGTTATATAAAAATAACAAACACGTCACAGAACGCAATATAAAGATTTCTTGATACATGACTTCGCTCATGCATTTTGGGGAGGCAAGTTGAATTGGGGGGGGAGGCAAGATCGGCATAAACAATACTTTATATATGAAGGGTTCGGGTGTAAGACATGTGACATTTTGGTCATTTCTGAGTTCATTAAGATAAAACGTTATCAGAAGCTATACTGTTTTCTTGTTGTGTTTACCAATATCACAGGGCTTCACTGAGTCCAATGCAAATTGTATGACATGGCAATTTCACTCGAAAGTTGAAGGATGGCACATTTTACTTTGTAACTCAAAAATTACCAAAATGTCACTTACCATGTTTTACACCCGAACCCTTCATATGTAAATATACATAAAATGTGTTCTTCTACGTGAATTGGGGGGGGGGACAGAAAGTGCCTCCCTCCCCCAAGTCGGCGCCTATGCTATCCCCATCTGCATTCCCTTTGTGTTAAGTAAAATAAGGATGTCCTCCAAACTTGTATAATTACCACAGAAATCATTGGATTAATGAATGTTGAAATCATTAGCTTTCTTGTATATGAACTACAATGCGAGGTTGTTGTTTCGATTAATTGATTTGGTTCATTTTACTTGGCTTTTCTGCCAGTTTTGGCTAATCTTTAGTAAATTACTTCACATCATCAGCAAAAGACTGAAAGATTCCACAAAATGAGGAAGAGCGATCATGTGATGGAATTGATGAAGGGACACTCACAAAGAACACCCATGCTCACATCCAGGCCGCGAATCGAATCCAGGACCCCTGTCGTCGTAGCGCGTTGTGCTAACCACTCGGCCACGGAGGTCTGCGAGCTTGTTCATGTGATCGTTACCGTATTATAGTTCACTCCGTGAATCTGGACCTCCAAAACTCGCTGCAAATACGGGTCCTATCACCGCCAACACCGAAGACCGAATTTCCATTACTAGCATCCATACAACATACGAAAGCTCATAAATTCTCGATCAATATTTTCCTCTGCAATATTCTCCCAGAGGCACCCCGAAAACACTGTAGTTCCCTTTTTATACCCCGTTCAGCGCGGTAGACGTAACCTAGTGTCAACAGCTCTCGCGAAACAGGATGACCCAATCGCCCTTTGGCCGAAGACAAGAATATCGAACACAGAGAAGCCCCCCTCTGTGTTCCGTAGCCAGCTTCCCATGCATAAACCAATCAGCTCCATGTACTCTGCCCCCGGGGACCCGGCTCCCTGCTCCGGCAATTGATTTAGCTAGTCGCAACAACAAGCTCATTTGACACATTAACGCGCTGCTTGCTTCGGGGTTGTGTGCGCTGCTGACGGGGACGGAGGAAAGGGAATTTGGACCCAGGGAAAAAACAGGGAAGGAAGAGGGGAAACGACAGAACGTGTCGTGGATGTTGATTTTCCTCCTGAAAACAGTCGGTCGCTCGATGGGTAAACTGGGTTTCGATGGTACAAACACCCTTCGTATGGCACGGAACTTTGTTCACCCGTCTAAGTTCTCCTCCAACTGCACCTTTCTTGCAGTGGCAATCAGTCTTCCACATGTGAAGATGCAGTGCTTTGGCTAGCTTTCATCTTCACCTTCCAGTCGCGAACTTCAGCTTTCAAGCATAAAACAAGTCTTAGGTTGCAAACTACATTCTCTAACTGAACTTCATCTATCAGGCATGGAACAACTCTGATCATTTCTTATGTTTCTAACTATATTTCACTGAACTTCAACTACATGAAACAAGTCTGAGCATTTCTTAGGTTACAAACTACATTCTTTCACTGCACTTCAACTATTAGACATGGAACAACTCTGAACATTTCTAGCGTTTCTAACTATATCTTTCACTAAACTTCAACTACATGAAACAAGTCTGAGCATTTCTTAGGTTGCAAACTACATTCTTTCACTGAACTTCAACTATTAGGCATGGAACAACTCTGATCATTTCTAGCGTTTCTAACTATATCTTTCACTGAACTTCAACTACATGAAACAAGTCTGAGCATTTCTTAGATTGCAAACTATATTCTCTCACTGAACTTCAACTATTAGGCATGGAACAACTCTGAACATTTCTAGCGTTTCTAACTATATCTTTCACTGAACTTCAACTACATGAAACAAGTCTGAGCATTTCTTAGATTGCAAACTACATTCTCTCACTGAACTTCAACTATTAGGCATGGAACATTTTGATTTAGTTTATTTTACTTCGCGTTTTGTGCCTCTTGGCTAATTTGCGAAGATGGGGATGAGTGATGAAATGATGAAATTGATGAAAGGACATTCACAAACAACCAAGCCCGACCGGGATTCGAACCCGGGACCCTTGGCGTCGCAGCGCGATGTGCTAACCACTCGGCCACAGGGTCGGGCAAGGCATGGAACAACTCTGAACATTTCTAGCGTTTCTAACTATATCTTTCACTGAACTTCAACTGCATTAAACAAGTCTGAGTATTTCTTAGGTTGCAAACTACATTCTCTAACTGAACTTCAACTATTAGGCATGGAACAACTCTGAACATGTCTAGCGTTTCTAACTATATCTTTCACTGAACTTCAACTACATGAAACACGTCTGAACAATTCTTAAGTTTCTAATTATATATTTAATTAAAGATCATCAACTATCAGATATGAAACAAATCAGAGCATTTCTTAGGTTTTTTACTGCATCTTTTGCTGATTTGGAACTATCAGGCACGAAATAAGTTGGAACTTTTCGTAGATTTCTGAACTGATCTTCAACTGCTAGACACGAATCTATTCTCGGCACGTTATGCAGCTGCACCTTGCATTCATTTATTCATATCAGTCATTTTGCACTGATCCTTCACGCGAAATTAATCTGAATTTATACATCGAGCCTTAGCTGGTAGCTGCTAGCATATTCATAACTGCTAAGTTTTCTATCATTGACTATATTTCTTGCGCTTGTAAATCAATTTCTTACTGATGTTCACTTGTCAACCATGGACTCATTTTGAGCATTCCTTCGCTGAAAATTTTTAGTGCAAATCAAAATTTAAATCTGGGGATTTCAATTTACTTACGTATAATTAGATATACTGAAAGAAAAAGGAAATATACTTGCTATTTATCGTCATGAGCTACTCGAAGGAAGAAGCACGCAAATAAACCAATAGTACCATAATAGTGTTGTGTTTAAATCTTTAAGGCTCCAACCTTCGTTGCTACCAGCTATCAAACCGAGCTACTGCGTTACGGGTCCCAGGTTTGAATCCCGACCTGGTCGTGGATGTTCCCTGTAAGTGTCCCTTCATCAATTTAATCATACGCGTATCATCACTAATCCTCATTATTGTCGCGATTAGCCAAAATGGCAGAAAAACGACGCTAAATAACAAACATCAAAATCAATCTATAAATGTTAAATGACTGTTTGTTATTTTCCATGAAAATAGATTTTAATTCGAGAAACATTTCAGTACAATGTAAATATACCATATTTTTCTGATTGGAGTTTCAAAACTTGCACCGAGTGCAACTCAACTCTTTAGCCTATTCCCTGGCGACGGACACAGACCTGGTCTCCGAAGCGTCGGATTTAAAAACAGTAGAAGTCTCATTCAATTCAATCACCGATCATTGATCAGCTACAAAGCAAAAACTGCTTGTCTAGCTGTTGATCGAGCTGAGTTGTAATTTTGCTTCCAGCTGACCCACCATTGTCGGAGAATAGATTGCTCAACCCCTCTCAAATTTTGAGTACCGTATGGAAGGTCCTATTGCCACAGACAATGAAAAAAATCCTTCGAACCTGGAGAGGAGACAAGATCGATTGATTTAAATCAGGTTGATTTAAATCGCGATTTAAAACAAGATTTAAATCAGGTGATTTTTTTTTGGAAAAAAAAATCACTGATTTAAATCACTTTAAATAAATTTACAGAATAATGTACATAAGGATTTTGTAGATATCGGAATCACTTTCGGTGAAAGTACATTAATCTCTTAATCATTTAATGGCGTTTATTAGGCTCTAAGAAAGGAAACAAAATATATATGTACTGATGGGGTGAATTTCACACGAAAAGAAATGTAATATGCAAACTGTAAACACTCTTAAATCCTCTTGATTTAAAATTCAATAATTTTTATAGGCAAAAATGGCAAATATTTTTTGTAGAAAAATATAAAAAATACTATTCATGTTAAACCATAAATAGTGTCAATATCATTAAATTGTAAATAAACATGGCAGGTAATATTTTGCAAACTATCATTTAAAAAATTGCCAAAATTCAGCTAGAAATACTTAAAAAATATTTTAAGTTTTAGTGTACATCCAGAATATTTTATTTTCACTGGAAGAGAAGTTACTGGAATTATGTATATAGGTTCATTAACACATTCAACAAACATTTCCATAGTATGTTCATATATATATAGTATCAGAAAGAGAAAAATGTATATTTACATTTATTTTTTTATTTGCTATATCAAACTGTTCAAATATTTTACAGAGCCCTTTACTAGAGAAAGCCCTTTCTATAAAAAAAAAAACATATCTATATCTATGGTGCCAAAAGCCTTACCAGCAATTTTAAGCCTGTTTTTTTTTTAAAAAAAAAATCGATCTAATTTTTTTAAAATCCGATTTAAATTTATTTTAATTTCATTAAAAAAACATGATTTTTATTCCCCCTGAGAGGAGATATGAGAAATTTATCATTTAATTGATTTCAATGTAAGCTTTGAGTCTGCATTCTATGAAGGAAGGGGTTGACTTCATTCAAATTAAATGTTCCCGATAATTTTCCCGAAAACGGCGGGAGGATTATAATCCATTTTGAAGGTCCTAGTTATTTCCTTATTAAAATCAACTCTTGATACATGTTAATGTACCTAGGTAGACTGATAAGCGGTTCAAGTTATGGATTGTATTGTTTAATATAAAAATATAAGGCACGAACTTAAACATGTATAAGATTAACTTGCATTCATCATCCCAATAATAATGATAATAATAATAATAATTTCCAGAATTAAAACATAGCTTTTCTATCATTGTTCCTTTATCAGTAAGAAGTTCTTTCCTCTTCATTTATCCATTGTTCAAAGCAATGATAGTTATTATATTATTATTTCATCAGAAAAGTTGTTCGCCGTCTCGGTGACAAAGCGAGTTGAATAATTATTATAATCGGCTCACTATCTCGCCACCAGAAATTCCAGGTTCGAGTCCTCACCAGAGCATGAACGTGCAAGAGTTGTGTGTGATCACCAGGGTCAGGAATTTGATGACCTAATAATATCTGAAAAATTAACTATAAAATGTCCTAAAAATATCAACAAAATGACCTAAAAAAAATTACAAAAAATTTGTCTTTATTTTAGGCTATGACAGTTAGTACGGCTTATTTCTTATTTCTGTAATGTTAGAACTGAAATTACATGGTGTATGTGAATTGTAGGTATCAAAATCATATTCAGAATTAATTATTGCAGTATAGGTAATGTCAAGAGGCATGTTGCTTTCTTTGTTCCTACAATCGCGTGGCGATAGAAATCTTGTTTTCATTGTTACTGACATCAAGGAGATAAATGTCAGTTCCTAGCTGAAAATGAGTGAGTGAAACATAATGCAATTACATTATATTTTTTTGCAATTATGCAAAAAAAAAGACCAGAAAAAGAAGTAAAACGCGAAAAATAGCCAAAAAATGACTGAAAACTTGAAAAAAAATTACCTAAAACTTAAGAAATAGAAAATATAACTAAGAAATGCAGAATAAAAATCACATTTTTATAACCAGAGGTCGTATTCAGGATTTTAATACGTACTTAAGAGCAATGCATACTAAACAAGCAAAAAATATGACATGTTATCAATATCCGGCCCCTGGTAATCACTCTCATCGTTGCATTTGACCAGATATGGCAGAGAAGCTGCGGAAAATAAGAAAAATACAAAAGACAAAGCTTAGTTATGATTATGTTGCTACTTTGTACTATAAAAATACAAATTGTAATAATGAAAATGATAATAAACACAAAACATAGCCTACTGATATCTTACGGTTGAATAGAATGTGTCTGTGCTAACATCTCCTTCTTCCGTGAAAATTCGCATTCAGGGTCCAAAAAGGAAAATATTGATCTGGCGAGCGATTCCCACAGACTACATTAAGAAAACCTGAGCGAAATCTGATTTTTCTGATGTACTTTTTGCTCATTTAGCAAGCGAATACAAAACTGCCTTTACCGAACAGATAATTTCAATATCGGAAGGATATGCTTTTGTTTTAATTTTCGTTCTTTTTTTTACACGAAACGATTTCAAACTATCTAAAGAACTTAGACACTCACTATTACAATACAAGCCACATAAAACTTACACATTTCTAATATCAAGGGTCAGAGGGAAAAACCAAGTAAGCCAACGTTCGTCAAACTCCAGAAAAATGAAATTTTAATTGCAAAACGTTATGGAACATGTAAATGAAAAGGTACGAAAGACATATATGCTTTGGTAATGTATATGAAACTAAAGAAAACATGTTCCAAAGTCAAGTACAGTACGCACATCGCAGGAAATGACAGCACTACTTCGATTACAACAGAAAATTTAATGATTTATATGCAAATACATACTCATATCTCCATATTATGCAAAAATCAATGCTGAAATGTATTATCTTTCCGAAATGTGGCATGTAAGCTCGAAAATGCTATTTTCATTTTCCATGTATTTACGTGTAGCTATTAGCTTTTAGTACATATTTTTCATATTTTAAATATGTTTACATATAATTTCCATATGTTCAAACATTTTCCGACATGTATTCCATATTCATGCTATTGCCACGTTTTACTTCTTCTGTATAATACCAAAAATTTTCCGTTCTTCTCTGTTCTCGTTTTGAGCTCTTTTTTTATTTGAAATCTTGACAATAGGCAATGCATCTTTTATTCTAACATTTCTGTCAATAATAGAGAATGCAAGCTCAATGTTTCACGGTGAAATCCATTGCATATTTTAAGCATTCTTCCTGCGTTGTCGCCTTGTAATCGTGGGTTGCCGGTTCGATACTCGGTGGAGGCACATAGCGGTTCGAATCCCACTTTAAAATGTAGGTCCAGTCCCGATTAGCCTATCTGTGCATAAAGTAGACTTAGAAACTAAACTCAACTCAAATATCCTTCCCATACTTCGTGCGATATTGAAACGCAGTTTTAGTCAATATAAATCTGTCTTTAAGGAAAATAAGAGGAAATTCCCGTCTCAGCACTTAAAAGAATGTTTAGTAATCCATTGCTTTGGTAACAAAAAATAAAGCACATTTGGTATTTTAATTTTGCATTATAATTAATGTCATGTAACCCTAATGCATTTTATTTTGTTATATGATGCGCTTACGTAATGACAATTTCCATTATCGAATCCATCAAGTCCATATTTAAGACCACAGTTTGATTAAAATAACTAAATATATATTTAGAAGTCATTAAGACGTTACCATTACGCAATCGGAGAGTCACTCTGTGTCGATCTAGAACCAGGGACCTCGAAACAACTCGATAGCGAGCGGAGGTATTTTCTGCAGCTGCGAACGATTATCAAGTAATTTTTCTGGTAGCAACAAACAAAGATGAAAAGAAATAACCCGTATGAGCCAGTCGTGTAAATCAATCTGTATGAAATATCGGTATTTTAGTAATTGTCACCCTGACAGATAGGCATCAATCTTTCTTACACCGCCCCGCCTGTTTATAAAAAGAATAACTTCATTATATCTTCAAGTTTTGATGAGCCAAAGAAAATATCTAAAGAATCAACCCATCCTTTGTGGAGTGCCATTTATTTGCAAATCTGGGAAATACGTCCATGACTAGGTAAATTCAACTATCCCTGATATGGGTAATTACAGTTCAAAATGTTCTCAGTGTAGTGCACGTGATGCCATATTCCTGTGAGTTTCGTTCAATAAGCTCTCAAAACGTAGCGCCCACAGAGTTCTCAAATTCTCCAAAGTTCAGAAAACGTAACCTCCAGAGCGTTTACAAATTCTCAAAAGCTCAGAAAAACGTAACCTCCAGAGTGCTTACAAATTCACAAAGCTTAAAAATCGTAGCTTCCACAGTTTACAAATTCTCAAAAGCTCAAGAATCGTAACCTCCAGAGAGTTTACAAATTCACAAAGCCTAAAAAACGTAGCTTCCACAGAGTTTTCAAATTCTCAAAAGCTCAAAAAACGTAGCCTTCAGAGCGTTTACAAATTCACATAGCATAAACAACGTAGCTTCCACAGAGTTTACAAATTCTCAAAAGCTCAAGAAACGTAACTTCCAGAGCGTTTGCAAATTCACAAAGCCTAAACAACGTAGCTTCCACAAAATTTTCAAATTCTTAAAACCTCTAAAACTTATCCTCCACAGAGTTTTGAAATTGTCAAAAATGAACAAAAGTGTAATCCAGCAACATCAAAATTTTGGAAAAGGCACTTGGTACGTTTGAATGAACATATACAAGAAATGTGGCACGGGAGCGGGGGAGTGGACAAGGATGCAAAAATCTCGATTGGAAAGAGAGTTTAGGAAAGGGAGCGTCTCGTTCTCGTCCTCGCCTCGTTGTCGGCGTCACGAGGTTACATACTCGTCCATATCGAGGCATTTTGAAATTCCGTTCGCAGCGTCCCCCTCTAGTCGGTCCTTGCGTTGGCTGCGGAGGCTGAGCGGCCCCGAGAGGAGCCGGGCGTCTGCCATCGGAAATCGAGTTTCGGAGCGATTGGAGCGTGCAGGAGCTGCGTAATCCAATTTTCCAGCCTCACCGAGTCACGTCCCACGCTAAACGAATCGAAAGTAATGCGAGGAATTGCAACCCCCCCTTCCCCTCCCAGCGGCCAAGATTCCAGCGGAGAAATAGAGACTGGCGCGTACAGCCAGAGAGGGAGAAGGGCGGAAGAGAGAGACAGAGAGAGGGAAGGAAGAAGCGAGTGTAGATGGAATATGAGAGGAACCTTTGTAACGGGGAGGAATCTTCCTTACTGACAGAAAATTCTCACTCTCTTTTTGGTGAAATCTCCGTTTTCGGTTGTGGAAATTCTTCGATTTTTCCTTACGGACAGGGTACCCTGAAGGTTATGCAACACACCTAACAATCAGCTGGGCCTTAGATCTGTCCCGTCAACGTCTTTTTTTTTTAATTCTCTCATTCTGAAGAACCACCCTGATCAGACAAAAAAAGTCTGTTTGGAATTTCATCTAGAACGATTCTCGTGTATTTTTACATTTACTTTTGTTGTAGTTTCGTGCTGAATTTAGTGTTCAGCACATTCTTCTCGATTGTGCCGATTTAAATTACCTCGGGTAAGGTTTGAACCTTCCCAACGATTTGTCACAATGGCAGTGTTATATCCAATGTCTTTAGCTCTTTGAAAAGAGCAGGCCTCTTACACTGTTTCTGGAGTGGTTTTTAGACTATTCCTACCTTTTTAAAGTTTTGTGTTTGTCCTATCTAGGTCTCTTTACAACTTGAATTTTTAACACTTCTCAACGGGCTCTTTACCCCCCTTTTTAATTTTAAGGTAAGGGTTTAACATAAGGGGATTTCCCCCCGTATACACTGAAGGTTGCAAAATGGTTATACGTGCCGACGCACCCAAAATTTTAAATCAATCAATCAATCGTGCTGGGATTGTACGGAGATTAGACAATCCGAGGATTTTTGCTCGGTCTCATCTCGATGTCTAAAACTCCAGTTTCGTTCTCGGCTCGGTCTCGAAGTAAAAGCCTCGTTCTCATTTCGAATTCAAACTAAGACATGAGAATGGTTTTAAAAGTGTTTAAAATATACCAAAGCATTAGTTTTCCACAGTAAACATCACATATAAATGTAATCTATCTGTATGATATCAGACAACCACTTCCTCGGTGTGTCTAAATTAGCCACATAATAAAGCAATAAGGCGAAAAGTTGTACACTACATACACTCTATTCCCCCGTAAAATAAAGTCCGCGCGTTCATTATATCCCCAGCGGTTAACAAAGGGAGCGGTACTCTTTGTTAAAAGAAACACCCAAGCTGGCGGTTTTCTTTTGAAGTAGAAGCAACAAACTGTAGTAGGAAAGCAATGTTGCCAAATTGAAGAGAAAGAGGAAAAGCAGAAGGAAATTGTAAGGAAAAAAGAAAAAGGAAGAGAAACAAAATTAAAGAATATGGAAAGAGAAAAGAAATACAGATAAAGATTAAAAAGGAAGTGTTTAAGGGTATTATCGAAGGGGGGGGGATATCCAACTCTTACATATTAGGCCTTAATTGACACGGGGGTTCTGGGGGAAGGGATTCTGAATTAAACGTGGGGGGGGGGGGGCAGTATCCAACTCTAGGTCTTACATTATGGCTGGTATTTTAGTTAGAAGGGGATTGAACATTAAATTGAGGGGGTATCCAATTCTTGTGTATTACTATTGTCTTAGACTGTTGCGGAAATTCTGGTGTGGAGACTGAGAATTATTTTTTTTTGGAGGAGGCAATATCTACTCTTCAATATTGACAGAAAGTCTAAAATTGGCATGGAAATTTTGGTGGTAGGATTGAGTATTAAATTTAAAAGAGGAAATAGGCAGCTCTTGATAAAGTGTTAAATCTTAGATTGTCGAGAGATTTCTGTAGTGGAGAGAGAGTTCGAACATTAAATTTTGGAGACTGTATTTAGCGATATTGTATGTAGTACACGTTTTCGATCCCAAACGTGCCAAAAGAGAAGCTGGAAAAGACAAAATATCTCGGGATCTTAAGGAAGTATTGACACCCCATTAAATTAATATTCTTGAAAGCCTGCAAAGAAATGGGTGTAAACATTTTCTTGCTCGCTTCACCCGCAATCATGTGTTGCGAGAATGCGTGTTTGGCGCTTTACTGAGGTGAATGTGAAGTTTCATACTATAGCTGCATTACAAGACATAAGCGATATTCTCGATATTCATTAATAACATCCCTTCTTAAAATATAATGCTTAGTGTTGGTATACTGCTTAATTTAAAGCAGGTGCATCATTTGGGACAAAAATATATCGAATCCGTATTTCTAACTTGTCACAGGAAAATTTTAAATTTGCACTGAAGATAAAATCCAAGTAATTATTGTTATGCATTATGGTTTGTTACTAAAATAATTATATTTACCCGAGGAAAACGGGGGGTGAGGGCAGTGGCGTGCCCAGGATTGTCGAAAGGGAGGGGTTACGTATACTTTTTCTTGGCAGTCAACCCTCATTTTGTCATATTTTCCTACCTTTGACATTCTTTTTCTTAGGAATACTGGGCCACCTCTTTTTCTTAGGAATACTGGGCCACAGAGGGGTTATAACCCCCACCAACCCCCCCCTTGGGCACGCCACTGGGTGAGGGTGAGTTCTTTGAAAGAGGAACCCTATTATATTATCGCCCTGAGGTTAAGAATTTCTAGCTATGGTTCTGTAATGTCTCGTGAAACAATTTGAATCTGCCATACGGCTGGAGCATATTATTTGGTTTGCCAAGGTTGAATTATTCTATCTTTATCTTAAGTTGTGTAACAATTTGTGTTAAATACTCAAATTGAGTTTTATAAACCCACTCAAAAATACTATTTATATGTATATTTACATATTTTAATTTAATACATTTAACCAATCAATGTGCTAGCTATAAGTTTTTTTCGAAAATCGAACAATCAAAAAATATGGACAATGTAACATGGTATTTCATTCAAATAGACATCAACTATTACACATTCATCCAAACTATTTTCGGAGGTTTATGAACGATTTTAGGGGTGGTCATGAGTGATGGGCACCCCTGTTTAGGGAATAAGGGCAGATCAAGTATAGTGTTCTGTAAAGCTAAGAAAAAAGTTACTTTCGGTAGACACGCTGTCGTAATTAAATACTTTGTGGGGATTAAGATATGGTTTGAGGGCGCGAATGATGTTTTTGGGGGGGGCACATGATATAATCTGGGGGGGCGCATGACATGATTTTTGGGGGGAATGCGCCATTGGCTTTGAGGGGGGAGGATTTTCACTAGCAGCCGTGAGTGATAACTTGCATTATGCAAAGTCTAAGGAAAAACTAGAAGCACAACACTATAACAATGCAACAAAACAGCACCATAACACAACACAACTAGTTAAAAAGAATCAACCCCGCACGTGGTTATGGAGCAAAAATAATGAGAGGCGCCTTGCAACTACAAGAAATGTAAAGAAAATGTGGCAACAACGTCTGAGTGCACGCGCTTATCGGGAGCGGCTTGGCTATTGTTTGCTATTGTTTGCTATTGTTGTCAGTGTTAAGTTTTATAAAAGGGTTGCCGATGGGAATATAATAAACGCGCGGACTTTACCTTTAGCACTACTTCACCTCCTGCCCACTCAAATAGAACAACGCCAATAGCCATTTTTAAATGACCAGTGACGCAACCACAGAGGGAACAGGGGGGCATTGTCCCCCCCCCCCAACCTTGGTCGAAAATAAGTTCTAGGGGGGGCAAACATTGACGGCCAAGTGTACCTGAAGGGGGCAATTACCGCCCAGAACTTCAAATTTTACGCAAATAAAAATACTTTTCGTAAACTTTTCTTACTCGCTTCGCTCGCAATGCCTGATTTTCTTAGTCTTATCAAGTGTTCAGGACCGTAGCTAGGGGACAGCGGGAGACGGCCCTGGGTGCCGAACGATCTAAATGAAAAAAAAGTTGTAAAATTGAATGATTGATTTGTGTCTTTTTTAAAGTCTACTTTATGCACAGAAAGGCTAATTGAGACTGGACCTATAGCTTAAAGTGGGTTCCGAACCACTATGTCCCTCCACCGGGTATCGAACTAGAGACCCATTGATCACAAGGCGACGATGTTACCACTACACCATCGGGGAGGCACAAACGTTGTAAATGATATAATGCCATGGAGTTCCGTGAAATTATTTGCACCCTATTAAATTGATATTAATTTCAGCCTGCAAAATAATTAGATCCCAAAAATTTCTTGCTCGCTTCGCTCGCAATTTTTGTTTGTTCGCTGTAATCCATTGTAAATGACCAGACAGAGAAATAACACTTGTCTTAATTGGTTTTGTTTTAAATGCATGAACAATTCTTTTGAGGAGAGGGAGCGTGCACATTTGAAAGACAATTTATGTAATTTTTGCTGTTGGTTTATTGTGAGATGGATGGATTGGTTGTGTAATGTATTTAAATAATATATGCTGTATATAATATTTATTAAAGAGACTTTCAATACGTACACAATTTAGTGTCCGCGGCTTGGGCATGGATGTTTGCACGTATCCATTCATCATTTCCATCATGCTATCACTCATCCCCATCTTCAAAAATTAGCCAAAAGTAGCACGAGAAGCGAAGTAAAATAAAGCAAATCAATAATAACATTATTAGTAACATTGTTTTTATTAAAATTATTATTATTATTGGTACGTTTATCCTGGTACTTGCCCCCCCCCCAGACAAAAATTCGTGGTTGCACCTCTGTCATTAACATACAAATGAAAAGGAAGAGAAAAGAGAAAAAACAACCACAACAGACAGAGAAAAGGGAAAAATGAGGAACAGTTAGAGACACAAAGAAGAAGAGAGGGAAAGAATAAGACAGAAAAGAGAGATAGAGAGAAGGAGAAGAAGAAGCGACAGAAATAACAGAAAAAGACTAAGGAACCACTGATTTGTACATAGCGTATATTCTAGACTAGTTAAGCTACCTGCGAAAACGGAACCCAGAGACTAAAATCCACAAGAAAAATCGAAATATTTACATAACATTGTCCATTTCATAAGATAATGGTTATTCAGATATTGGAAACCTGATTTGTTTGGAGTTTGCAACCTGTCTGCCATTGCATGGCAACATGGCTTCCTTGAAGATGCCGAGCTCCAAAATGATGGATAGGTAGGTTAGTTTTTGTGCAATAAATTTCAAATCTTTTATTTCATCTTGGCATTGAAGGAACAACATAGCCAGATGTCGGGCAAACCTGATACTGCCCTCTGACACGACCAATGTTGCCAGTACACCTTGTAATTTCCTAAAGAAACTTACATTTTAAATGAATATGCCATAATTAACCCCATAAATCGTCTGTAATGCATAAAATGTGTAAAACTTTGTCGATTCGATGAATACCTACACAGACCATCGATACACTTCGAAAATATTTTGCAAGACACTCAATAGCTGTCTTTTAACCGTTTGTTTTTACAGTCTGGCTGCCTTAGCCGAGACCATGGACCGAAGTGCGCATGCGCCAACCGGACGTGTTCAATGGCTAAATAGGGGTGACGGCACTTTCGCCAGGAAGTGGGTTCCTTGAAAATCGTCTGCTATGGAAACAAGTAAGTTTCAACGTAGTATACGCGAAAATACATAGAGGGATGTTTACGGATTATGTAAGGGTTCAGAAAGAAATACATCAGAAAACAGAACATATCAGGAAAGTATTCATCACGTCACATTGGTAGATAAACTTGTTTGTAAACCTGTAACTTTATTTTGATCATTCAATCAAATTGATCTCCTTAGTAAATATTATAATTAGCAGAATGGTAGTGTACACAACATTAATCAGGATAGTATTCACTAATAATAGTATTATTTTACATAGTATTATAAATGTAGTAACTGAATGTTTTGCGACATTTTCTAGTACAACGAGGGTGCTTTGTAGAATGTGCAACAGGGGCCAAAACGTCCCAGTTTTCTTTATTCCACTTCGAAAGGATTTCTTGCGAATTGTAAGAGCCAGCACAAATCACAAACCCAACACAGCAAGCGGTAATAAATACAACAAGCGAAATACCACAGGCTACTTTGACGAGTGCTTCTCCGTGCTTCCCCTCTCGCGTTTGGAATCGTCCTTTCCCTGTAGTTTCGCCTTCCTTGGCCGGACTATACTTTACATTTTTTTTACACCTTAGTAACTTTTTCCGCATACTGAACATTCATGTAGATCATGATTTTCTTGTTGAATGTTGGTAAAATATCCGGTGAACGCATCAATATACTTATATATATATATATATATATATATATATATATATATATATATATATATACATATATACATACATGGTATATCAGAGGAAATAGTGCAAACTGAAATGGTGAAAATACACGATAGTAGAAACCAAAAAGTCTCAGTAAACATGGGGTCGCGAACGAACCGTTTACGAGATAATTTCGAATGTATGGTTACGAGCCACCACTGACTTGATTGTTTGTACACATCGTACGCTTGTCACTTTACAAGTGACGTGCCTGTTATGCCTTCCGTCCTGTAATTTTTTGCTTCTACTATCATGTACTTTTCACCGTTTCACTTCTGATACACCCTGTATACATATAAATCAGAATCATCCAATCATGTTCTCAATTTTTCGTTCATTATTTTGGAGGCTGCATCATCTTCACCCTCTCCCAACGTTTATCTACAATGCATCCGTTCACACCATCAAGCGAAAGCGTTAACGCGCACTTGAAAGGACCCTCGAGTGCACACTCGTTCCCTTGGCGCTCTAGAACGGAGCAAGCCAAGAAACTCCCGTCATTTCGAACATCATTAATTAACCTCGTCACAAATCTTGGAGAGCAAGAAGAAAGAATTGGGGGGGAGGGCGAGCCGGAGTGTACACAGCGCGGGGGAGGCACCGGCGCAACCCCCTAATTGACAGGTGCCGTGTTTGTTAACAACGTCTTTCCTGCGACCCCCGCCACCTCTCGTCGACAAGCATTGTTAGCCCTCGGACCACCGGCGCGCCGGGAAAGGGTCAACGGAGATATCCCGTCCGCCATTGTGGAGAGAAGCCGCTGCGTCATAGCACGGTGCTTATGCGTTCCGCCGGGACTGAGATTGCAAAAATTTTTCCTCTGCCCCCACAATGGAGGTGCCGGAATGACACGGAATACAGGGGCCCTCCCGCAGGGTCCCTGTGGTTTTTTGTGCCTTCCTTTGTACACTTTGTTTTTCTTTCTTTTTTGGTGCTGGCTGCGTGGAATATCTCTTGTATCAACAGAGGACTGTGTATAGCAGGTCTTCCATTGAACCAGTACTGAAACACCTCTTCCTTTTTTTCTGTTCCATTAACGCTTCGACTTTCACAGATCCTTATTATTTTTTTTCCTGCTCGAGGCTAATTATTAACCATTTTGGTTTGTAACAATTGAGGTCCGTCTCCCTCCACCCCCTCTTTTAAAAAATGAGAGTTTGTCAAATTTGATAACTCTACACTAGGGATGGCCAAATCCGGATAATTTTCTATCCGGTTATCGGATATTCTGGTACACGGATTATCCAAAATGTCCGGATATCCGAAAGTATGAATTTTCCGTACATTATTATCGTTTGTTCGTTTTACGAGTTACCCATATATTTTCCATTCGTAATGTTCGTGTTTCACAGTGCGGATTCTCAACAAATTCTTCATCAAATCTGTACGATCCGGGTATCCAAATTATCCAGATATTCAGATTATTCGGATATCCGGATATGAACCTGTAGTTTAAACTAAATTCGTTTCTTTACACAACATTTTTGAGCGAGGCAGTTCGACAGACATAATTCGATTCCTTTTTAAATAGAAATTTTCTATTCGTGTAAATGATCTTTAATTCTTTTTAGTGAGAGTGTAAACAATTTAAATTCAAGTTATAAAATGTTAAAATGAGGGGATCAAAATTGCGCTCTATAAATTACACAGTGCTACTAGATTAATTTACTGTACAGTGTGCCTCGACCGGGAATCGAACCGGGTACACTTTATTACAAGGAAACGGTGTTACCACTGTGCCATCGGAGAGACCCAAAAATGAGTGTGTCACAGAGAAAGAGAAAGGGAGAGGAGGAGGCGAGAACTTTGATCAAAGAAGGAGAAGAGAAAAAGAAAGAAGACAAAACAAAAGAGTGGGGAGAATGAAGAGAAGACAAGCTGCAGCCAACTAAGTATAATGATAAAACCATTGACGATAATGAAAGTATCCAAGATCTCTTTGCAAAGTATTTTGAATCCGTATATTCCAAAGAACCATCTTCCTACTAAGATCCGCATCCTAATGTAAACATGAACTCACTTCCTAGTATCTTAAATATCTCTGAAATATCACTAAATGAAATTGAGGAAGCTATTAAAAAACTCAAACCTAAAAAATCCGCCGGCCCTGATTCAATCCCCCCTTATGTAATTAAAGGATGTTCGGAAATTCTTAAGTACCCTCTTCACACCATTTTCAACTTGGCTATCAGAACTTCGATATTTCCAGCAATGTGGAAAACAACTGAAATCTGTCCGATTCCCAAAGCCGCTGATAAGGCTGACATATGTAACTACAGGCCTATTGCAAAATTGTCAGTACCAGCAAAACTCTTCGAGCAGATAATATACAAACATATATATTTTCATATTAAACCCATTCTTTCCCCCAAACAGCACGGATTTGTGCAAAAGCGCTCAACCGTAACCAATCTTGTCGAACTGACAAGCTACATTGCACCCAGTATAGCTAATAAAGGGCAAGTTGACGTTTTATATACAGACTTTTCAAAGGCATTCGACACGGTTCACCACGATATATTAATACAGAAATTAGCCAACAATAGCCTTTCTCCTCCACTTATTACCCTTCTTTCTTCCTATCTGCAGAACCGCCGACAATATGTCGTGTATCAAGGCTGCAGATCAACCGAATTCGTGGCCAGTTCAGGAGATTCACAGGGGTCGAACCTTGGTCCCTTGCTATATTTAATTTTTATAAACGATTTGCCAGAACTAGTCACAAAATCTGAGACATTAATATTTGCTGATGATGTTAAAATATATAAAAATATCGAAAACGCTGATGACTGTACAATATTACATGAACAGCTGAATAACTTGCTTCAGTGGTGTGAAATTAAGAAAGTCAGCCTAAAGCTAAATAAATGTAAACTTGTATCATTCACCCACAACAGATACCCTATTCAACATTCATACACTATTTCTACTATGTTAGTACAAAGTGAGAATATAGTTACCGACCTAGGGGTCACTTTTGACCAAAAGTTAACATTCCAATCACATATTGCCCGCATTTTAAGCGAAGCTCACAGAAATGTGGGATTTATAATGAGAATGGGTAATCAATTTAGAAAAAGGAAACATTTCTCTTGCTGTATTATACGCTCGTCAGATCTAAACTCGAATATGCTTATCTTGTTTGGAACCCGCAATTCAAGAAAGATATCGAAAAATTAGAAAAGCTTCAAAATAAATTTCTCAGATATCTACTATTTAAACTTGATGGTACATATCCAAAACTCACTCCTAGCAACATATTACGCGAAATCTTTAATATTCCGTCACTCGACGAAAGGAGGCAAACAAGTCAAATAACTTTTCTATCCAAGCTTATCAATGGTAAAAATAGATTCTTTTAATCTGTTGTTGAATTTAAATTTTTATGTGCCAAACTATACGTTAAGGCCCAGAACTGATCTCTTTCAAATCCCCCTTGGAAGAACCAAAATGACCGAAGCTGAACCCATGAGGAGAATGTGCAAGTTATTTAACTCAGTTTCTAAGAATAATCTAAGCGTAGACCTATTTAAATGTAATTGTAACATTAGATCTATTCGCTGAATTTCTGTATGTTTTGTTTTGTTTTGTTCATTGAATCTTGGTTTTCATTCAGCTTGTAAGGTTATATCCAACAGTTTAGCGTCATTTATTATTTTATTGTCTCTGTGTTCCCTTTGCTTCTATAATCTAATAATTAATTTCTTCTCAGAATTGTATTTAAATGTAAAATGTATATTGCGTCATTCATACTTCTTGTTAATTTTCTTAGTTATGTTCTTGTTTATGTAATGGTGTCATCCCATATTGAACACTGTAATTGGGCATGCGCCTGTTGTGTCTTAATTAAAATAAAATAAATAAAATCATACTCTCTCTGTCTCTCTCTCTCTCTCTCTCTCTCTCTCTGTCTCTCTCTCTCTCTCTCTCTCTCTCTCTCTCTCTTGAAACCATTTCTGACTTCTTTCTGACATTACATATTTTCATTTTTGGGAACTTTTCTCGTACATCAGATGGTCGGTTTGTCTAACTTTTGACTTTCTCCTCTCCCTAAATTCATCAAGGGAGCAGAAGTTGTCGCCATTGCTTGTGACATATTAATGAAAATTCTTCACTGAGTTTTAGATTTTGGTTGTTCAGTCTTTGGGAAAAGTCGAATTTTATATTTCACGGGGAAAGTTTTCTTCTGTGTGTGGATTTTTTTTTTTGGCAGATATCAGAGAGACGCTGGGATTTTTAGAAACATATAAATGTTTGTAAAATTATTTATCAAGATAACATACAAAATGTTTCCTCTGAAAAGGTTTTCAGCGATCTGGAAACAAACTAGGAGAGGCAACACTGTATAATTCTCGCTCATTTCCAGGTGCGATATTCAAATCAAAGTTGTTATGTTTTGTTCGTCGATGCAGGTACCTCATCACCGATACCCGTGTGATTTCGTACGTGAAGAAATCACAGTTTAACTACCTTGTGTACTTACAGATTCGTGATCACACACGTACCAAAAATATCTATTTTGCACGTTATCTTCAGAGCAATCCAGCTAGTGAGTCAACAAGCATTATGCTTTCGGCTTGGAACAATGCCCCCCCCCCTCTTTCGGTTCTTTTTTTTAAATGATTCCGCCGCGAAATCTGCCTCGTTGGAAGCTGTATTTACCGCTGGTGGCTGTGAATTTCTAATGGTAGGAGGTTGGGTGGGGGAGGGGGGACGAGATAGGATTTGCAGCAAGCACGGAATAGTAATTGTATTTGCTCCGGTCGAATGAACAATTGAAGATCATGGCGCGCAAATGGTAATCTTATTGTGTATTCCCAACTATTGATCGAAGCTAAAGGAGGGTGGAAAAGCAAAACGCTTGTTCGTGTGTGTGTATTCTGACGACACAGCAGCAGCGCCCCCTAGAATCAAGGGAGTGAGCAATGCTCCAAGTAAATAGTTACCCAAAATATTTCAAATGCAGATTCGGAGTCCGTTTTTCCATCTCTCCCTTTCTCATTCGCGGACGATCAAAGGACTTCGGTGCGAATTAAGCGCCGCGAATTCTACATGCAAATCGTCTGCAGCACACTTTTTTTTATTCGTATTTCTCTTTTCTCGCTATCTCTTTTGTTCTTTTTTTATCCCCCGCTCTTGCTCTTTGCAAGGGGCAAAATTACCACCGGAATAAAAAAAAAATCCTATTTGATTGACGACTGAGTCGGCACCGCACACACACGGATAGGCATTAGCATGATAGACGCGGAATTTCAGAAGAAAGAGAAACCGTGCAGAGGAACTGGGAAACTATATACATGACTCAGCGGCTGGAGAAAAGAAAAGCATGGGGAATTGAATGGAATGGCTGGGCCAATAATAACACTGCAAAACTACACTGAATAGAAACCAGGGTACCATACACATGCTTAAGATTTACAGAGATTATAATTCTTTTCTAGTAGATTCCGCTAAGGATGGTATCAGGACAGCCTTCTAAAATGCAAGATCAGAACGAGACTCAACGCCTCATTGGTTCATTTGACTTGGTTCTCTGCCACTTATGGATAAGTGATGAACGTACACTCACAAAGAACACTCATGCCCAGATCCGGGATTCGATCCCGAGACCCCTGAGTCGTAGTGCGCTGTGCTAAACATTCTGCCACGGAAGTCTGCACATGAGGCCCTTCGAGACTTGCAGACACAGTGGTGGTTCTGGTGCTGGTGTGTAACCAGATGGCTTTCAATGACTTGCATGAGCCATGCCTTCACAGTATTCTGATATTTAATTTGACGTGCTCTAATTACTATTCAATAATAAGAAGTTTAAATATTGGAGTAAATACAATACAAATACTATTGTTGCATTGAAAATGTTTTAGGTTTAACATAACGAAACTATCCTATTCTGCAATGTTAGTCTTCCTTCAATTGCTACACAAGTTTCAAACCCCTCGACTTTGTCACTGACAAGTCCATTTACATTAGAATAATTCCCCCTTCGTAGCTTGGAACTTTCAAAGGCCTGCAAATGCTTCATCTTTTCTAAATATTATAAAATTATTTATTAACGGCGATAGAAATCCCTCTATAATATTTTTAAGTGAAAATTATTAGGAGGCAACTACCCCCTCTGTAAGGTACATTTCATAACCATGGACGTCCGCAGGATTTTTTCCAGGGAGGGGCAAGGAAGGTATTTTTTTCAGGGGGGCAAACAAGGTACATTTCCCCCAATAATAGTGTTGTTCCCTCAAAAAATATTGCTTAAATCTTAACTTATCATATTCATGCAATAATTAACACATATTATTGTGGCTGAAATGAAATTTTATGTGACAAATATATAATTTTTGGTTAACAATCATTTTCCAGGAAGGGGGCACGGCTCCCCTTGCCCCCGCATCCGGACGTCCATGGTCATAACTGCATCAACAATCGAGTTGCCCATGACCCAATTTAAAACCTTTGTATCAATACGAACATTATTCTCCTAAACATTATCTGAACCACATTATGGTTCCATAACAACATATAAATGGTACGAACAAGTACCAAAAAGAAACAATCCTCTAGCGCTATCGTTGCATTTTCATCCTTAAGCGAGCGGAAGGTACGTGTGCGATGCAATCAGATACTTACCGTGCAATACGGCCCCTGCATTAACAACATGTGCGGCGCTCTTCAACACATCCTCGTCATATTTTGTCAGTGCCAAGTGTTTGTTACATCACGAAGGGGAAAGCCCTACACAGCGAAAACAGGTCTCGGGCACCTGCCTTCCATGACGTCACGTTCTCTAGTTGCTTGAAATTTACCAGCGCCATCTGCTGTTTGAGAGTTTGTTCCAGAAGTGAAAGCGGGCGCCTCCAAGCGGAGGATACGGTGAACTTCTTGCAGGTGCTAATTTAAACCGCAGGAGGTTTGATGCCTGGGATCAATGTCTGCCTAATACACTTGTCTGTGGTAATACTTAACATTGTTGAATTCTTTGCAAACGAAGTAAGGAAGGGAGGGTGTAAATATGGCAACACGAGAGCACCCGGGAATATTTTCATCTGCGATGACTGCTATAGCTATGTGAAGAATTTTGACCTCTAGCTGAAAGAATGATAGAAAATTTTAGTTTATGTAAAGGCCAATCGATGGCGCAGTGGTGGTGTTACGTCATCCACCCCACCGATTTCAATGTAATGTATTCTCAAGCATTCACTTACACTTTCAGCTGGCACACTCTTGGTAACTATTCTAACCAAACACCTGACGTGACGGTATTATTTTGATTAACACTATTTTATTTAGTTTTGTAGAAGTAGTATTATTATTTAATATTATTTGTTGAGCTCTGATCCGAATGATCGTCTTTTCAGACAGAACGGGGGGATATATACAAATACATTATTAATAACAGATAATGCGCAATGTAATAAAAGTATAATTCGGATTGTTATTTAAATCCAGTGAATAAAACAGCAGAGAGAGTCACTTGTTTATTTCACACTACTTCTATTTGATTATTAAATGAAAGTTGTGGTTACGTAAAATTGTATTAATATTATTGTGGAAATTGTTACCATATATTCAGTGACAGTTTATATATTTCATTATTATTGTTCAAATGCAATTATTAAGCTTGTTAATAAACGGTCCTAGTTATCCAGTGCATTTTCATGTCTTGATTAAAATAATTAATAGAGTTGCTGACTTAGTACCACGAACCTTTGGAAAACCAGTTACGATATCGTTCATCTGTATTCCGGAAGGGTATTCTACAGCCCAATTGAAAACCAAAATCTTGTATCGTAATTTCCGAACCAGAACAAGAACGAAGGGGCTATACTGAGAGGGAAACAAATGACTGTCCACTTTAGTTCGCTAGTTGGCCGCGGTGTTTCTGTAGGTTAAATACATCCATGGTTCCATCAGATTGAACTACGGAGAGATACAACGCGAATTCGGACGAGATATGTTCGTTTGAATGTCCCCTCTCTCCTGTTTTACAGAAATCCAATATGGTGTTCGAATGCCAGCTGCTGGTTTGCTACCATAGGTTTAGTATAGCCCAGAGGGTTTTCGCGCCAATGCGATATAATATTCTTCTGAATATCTCTAAGGATTGTCCTATATTATTCCCAAGGGTAACCATGCAATATAGAAAAGGATTGGAATTATATATGTTCTCAAAAATTAACTAATACTGCAACACGGGGAAACAAAGGGTAGGGGTGAGTATCTCTCCTGTGGATTTCAAATCTTAGATCATTATTAAGCTGGATATACAAGTTGTTGCTACGAGCAAACGTTTTGACACTAATTTGCAGCACATTTACATTCAGATGCGAATGAGATAGTGCTAAATGTATATCATTAACGAAGTTAGAAAAAAATATTTAAAAACACGATCTATTGTTACTACGCAAGATACTTTGAACACGTTCTTTCAGACGTCATCGGAAAGCACATTCAAGTATAGTTTTGGTCTCCCCGGTAGCGTAGTGGTAACGTTGTCGTCTTATAATAAGGGGCCCCGGGATCGATACCCGGTGGAAGTTCTGATCCCACTTTAAGCTGTAGATACATTCCCGATTAGCCTATCTGTGCATAAAGTGAACTTACAAACTCAAACTCAAGTGACGTTTTCCTCGCTCTATAAAATATCTTGTAGTTTGTGAGAACATCTATCGGAGACCATCATCAACCATTCCTCTTGAGTTTTCAATTCATCTTAGACGCTAACCGGACACACACCCACTTTAGGCCATCAAACTAGTTCCGGGTTCGATTCATAGTGTTGAGATGGTTCTAGTGCCTCTTTAAAATTTTGACGTGCCTATCTGTGAGTTAACTATAAACAACTATTTGATCTACAATTTTTTAATTTGAAAATGTTCATTCGTACAGTAGGGAGGGGCTATGTGTTGTTGACTTGCAAGTGGATCTGAGAAGATCGGAAGGAAAACTCGAGGCCAGTTTTGGATTGGATTCAAGTGAGACAACATCATAGAAGAAAGGGCTGAGGTATGTACATACCAGGAGGACGGAGGCCTCACTCCGATCTCATCGTGGTCTGGGCCCATTTACATAACCTCTCGCTAGCCCCGTTATATTTTGCCCTGTACTTAGATCCCGATAAGAATTTAACAAATAAGGAAGGAGAAAACAATGTGAGATAGGAACTTACGTACATCGTTGAAATTCCTACAACGTGGCGTTAGAATACGTATGATTTAAAGCACTAGACAATGGACAATGTCCAATTAATATTGCATGCTCATATTGTGAGGGTCCACAGGAGGAACAAGCCCTGGAAACTTTGGCGAGGACGTGAGCCTGCAACCTTAACCAATTACTAAACACTTGTAAAATGGAAATATGATCTTAGGTTCACATTCTGCAACAGGATGTTCTTGGTTTCCTCAAAAACCCCTGGCGAATGCTGCGGTGACACGCTTAAAGAAGACCATGGACTCTTTCTTTCCCTCCCGGCTAGCGACCAGGCGAATAGGGTGCTTACCTGGCATAGTCTCCCTTGCAGTAGATGTTTCCTTCCTTGATGAAGCAGGACGGCTGCCTGTCAAGGGCGGACTGGCAGACGCAGCAGCGGAGGCAGTTCCCGTGCCAGGACTTCCCGTTCACCTTCAGCAGGAACTTGTCCGTGATCTCCTCCCGGCAGCCGTGGCACACCTCGTTGCTCACCTGGAACGCAACAGGAACGCTTGGATCACTCAGCGTGCGATGGAAGGCTTACGGTTTAAAATAAACCCCTTGTGTGTTCGCAACCAAGACAAACAAGAGAGTTAAATGGGTTGCAGAATTTCTAGGATGTAATGGACCTTTGGCCGACACCGGGGCAGACATTTTCGAATTTTCCTCTGGATAATCCAAACTCTAAAAAAAATATATACATACTTAGAATTATTTCTAGAGCAGTCACGTGAATCCTCATGTGGTTTCCTTTCGCTGTTGTTGTTGTTGTTCATGTTGATCAACATGAATGCTCTAGAAGGAATTCTAACTAACTCTCTAGACTTCTTAAAGTCGAAGGTTTATGGCTGCAGCAACACAAGCCTTACATCTGTTCCTATCCTGGCTAAAATAAATCCAATCTTTTCCACCGATTTCCTTTAGGTCCACGTCAACATTACCCCTCCATCTTAGTCTTGGCCTTGCTACAGGTACCGCCATGACTCCCAACAAGAATACTGTAAACTCTTATTTCCTCTCCCATTCGTGCCACATGGCCTGCCCATCTAAGTCTTCTTGATTTAATTCTAAAGAAGGAATTCTAAACATGTGTAATTTTTCAGTTTTTGGAATATCAGCGGTTTTTGAAAGCATAGGAAAATTCGAAAACAGCTGCCCTGGCGTCCAGCAGAGTCTTAATGTCCAGCAACCATGTATATTTCTTCACATGAAACCGCTATGGCGAATATACCAGGTGGTTATAATTAAAGTACGGGTGTTCAGAGTGGTACAGCACGGACTGTAATGAGAGTAGCAGTCTGAAACTTCGTAGATATGCTAATGAAGCAATGCGCTCGCGAATTATGCAAAAAAAAAATAATAGTTCCAATTCTCGCCACCAAGGTAAAAATGGCGCTGCAAGCAGTCAAAACTTGGTATAGTTACAGGAAAAACACTATAAATCGCAGAAAACAATACTCTTTGTAATAAAATATCGCTACAATTTCACTATTCGAATTACATGAACATTACTAAAGGAAAAAGCAACAAGCGTCACCAACAACAACCAGGGAGCTCACACAATGGTTAGGCAATGTCACCGACTTTGACGTCAGAGTTACGGAAAATTCCACGTTTTGACTGCTTACAGCGCCATTTTTTACCCTGGTGGCGAGAATTGGAACTTTTTTTTTTTTTTTTTTTGCATAATTCGCGAGCGCATTGCTTCATTAGCATATCTACGAAGTTCCAGACTGCTACTCTCATTACAGCCCGTGCTGTACCACTCTGAACACCGTCACTTTCATTATAACCACCTGGTAGTAACCACACTCCGTTTTATCTCACTGGCATGATCTCTCATATAGAGTCACAGTAATATTTTAGATACATGCAAACTTCGACCCCAAAAAATCAAAAAAAAAAATTCAATAGTTTGAAAGGGAAGGCAAGACGAAAATGTATTGAGGAAGTAAGAGTATAATGAAAATTGTTACCAAAGCGGAGAGGCAGAGAGGCGGGGATGGGAGGGATGTAAATAAGGAATCTGGAAACTTCCTTACCTTATGTCTGGACAGAGAGGGGTAAAATAGTTGAGAGGAGAATGAAAGTGAGTGAAAATGGTTTATCATAATTGGTTTTAGCAACTGCAAAGTAAATAGGGACCAGATTTATAGGTACCAGAATAAGTATTACATGTGCAAATATATGTTTAGTCATTTTAATCGAAATATGGAAATAAGTATGGACTTACAGTTATGAGAAATGACAATTTTCGTTAAGCATGTGGATCACCGAGCTAAATAAAATGGCTAGGTTATTTTAAGAACGATTATGTTTTAACTATTATTAATCTTCTTTTTTTTTAATTTCTGATTTATGTAGTGAATGTATGTTATTACAACCCTCTTCTATGTATCTAACCTTATTCTGTAAATAGTTTTATGCATATATGTTAAACACACAGTGTTGTATAAAGGTGTAAGTCTGTTCACAACACTCAAATAAATAGATTTCAATTCAATTCAAATGTTTGAAAATACGGAAATTACAAGTGAAATTACTAAAATGGTGCTAAAGCTAATATAGTATATACATGTATAAAATACGGACATTTAAAATAGGATTTTTCCAACCTGTGACAATAACTTTGATTTTAGAATCAAGTAACAAATATACGAGATACATTTTTTGAGACAAAATTTATATATATTTTGCTAGTGTTGTTGACAGTGTTAAATTAGGAGACCAATTTCAATTGAAAGAGGGGTGTGAACACTTTTGTTCATGAATTAAAATGGGGTGGTGTGAAATACATGATATTTGTAATAGGAGAAGAAAGAGAAACGTCTCTTTAAAAACGAAGCGGAAATTCGTACATTCTATGTCGAACAAGGAAAGATTAACGACCCGTTAAATGAACAGAGCCTAACTACCGAAGAAATAAGCACATATCAGAGAGGCATCGGTGATCTTGCCAATGGACGACGGCATACGTAATTCAATATGATGGTCGATGCTATTTTATTTGAAGGATCATTCCACTTAATGCGATGGACATTATCTTTTATCGTGAGATGTGACCAAGAGAAACATAGCGTTGCTGCATAGTATCCACAATAACGATATCATCAATAATGGGAGAGACGGTAGCATTGGATTTCCAGCGGGCCTAGGGACTCTCACCGTGGCAGGGTGTGTGCGGGGAGGCCGCGAGAGATGTCACAGCATAATAACAGGAGTAACTGAAGGGACAATGCTTCTGCCAAGTCTGAACAGGTGGAAATGTTGCAGCGTAATGTCGCGACTGACCCCTGAGCCACCGTAAGGGCTGTCTCCACATTGTTCGCGGCCCAGGAATTCCCGAAAGTCTCCGATGTCATCTTCGATAAAGTTTTCTCTTATCTCTTTCCGCTTACCCGCGGCTGTTCCTTGCAACGACAGCTTTTGGCACATCGTTTATCATTCGGGCAACAACCAAATCCCCGTGTGAAACCCGACTCCTTCGTATTGTTCCGAGCAAGAAGATGAAAAATACCAGCTGACCCCTGTGGTTCGATGGTGTTGCGGTGTTGATGTAAACTCGGGCACGACCAAAGATTGGAAATGTGTTGTTTTGACTGTGCTGTGAAAGTGTACAAGTGGTCAGGGTGTGAAATCCTTAGGGGGACAGGAATAATTCCCTCCGCCAACAATCTGGTCTTAAACATGGCACCGCACCAAAACTTTACTGGATGGGGGAAAGGTTTTGCTACAACTTGAGCAATTAGTTTTGATTTCAAATATACATTACTAAGAAAAATATCCAAAACACACTCAAAGGAACGAAGGATAATGTCTGTCTCTTGAATCTGTGCATGTTTGTGAATTTTGCATGCTCTTTCTATGTCTCTTTGTGTCTCACCCCTCTCTCCCTCTCTCTCTCTTTCAAGACCATTAACAGATCTACACCTGTAACATTACATATGTTTAATAAAAGTAGAACTAGAATACAAGACATGTATAAGTACGTTTGTCTAATTGATTTATATTACTAGAAAGCAAAAAACTCAATAAAACATATACACAACAGGCTAAAACCATTTCAACAATTTTGTTACTTACCTATTGACTTTTTAACCAGTTGGTAATGGAATTAGTTTGCTACTTTATTAATATAAATATCTTATGTATATAAAAGTAACAAATGAATTCTTTACATTTTTAAATAATTATATTAATTATTTAAAATTAATTATTATATATTAATATAATTAAAAATAAAAAAAAAGTTTTCAGAAATTTACTTTCATTTGATATGTCATATAATCATTTATATACCGTCACACCAATGCTAAATCTTACTTTGAGACAAAAATATTTTAATATTCAAAATGATAGAGAAAACAGGTTTTACGTTTGGATAAATGTTGGCATCGGTAAAATGTGGACCTATACATGTATATATATATACACGTATGTGTGTGAGTGTGTGTGTTTGTGAATTAAGATCTTCCTCCCTACATAAGTTGATTTCGCACCCCGCACGTATGATCGGGTCAAACAGGGAGTAACTATAATAGGTGTTAAGTAATAGTAATGATAATAGTATTATAGGTGCAGTTCGATCGACAATGGACAAAACTGTAGTACATAGGACCGAGTAGCGGCGCTACTAAGCGAGTCAAATGTACTCAGATGCTAGTGTGGGAGCCATCACGAAGGACAAGATCCAGTGTTCCAACTAATGACCCACATCAGGACATTGATTACTATTATGGGTCTATGACAGTATTATTTGCGCTGTTACGATTTAGAGACTATAATGTTCATTTATATCTAGATGATACTGTGGGCCAGAAGTGCATACTACGAGGCCAGAAGTGCCAATTTCGAACCCTGAAAAAGACCCTGTATTTATCACAACATCCATTTCATCAGCACCGTCGCAATGAATCTAATAGATAGGATGGCGACGTAAAATAGACGAAAAAAAAAGATAGTTGAGCTCAAGGATTTGGAAGAGGGTAGCTGGATCATTCCACGGAAAGTGAGTCGAGAAATCCCAACCGTAACAGTGCATAAAACACACGTATCTCTTCATACATACAGCATGTAAACAAGTAATCAAGCGTATCATATAGTACGTACTAACGTTCAGCAGTGTGGAATGTGCTTTTACCAATTTCACTTTGAAGTTGGAACCAACAGTGAAGCCTTGAAAGCGCTGCTACAGTCGGGACAATCTAGGCTCACTTTCTGTGGAATTGCTGAGCTTTTATTTGGAAGCAGGAGACCCATAGGTTTGTAGAAAAATGCGAATAGAAACATTGGATGGGAAAATGAAGATAGTGGTACTGGGGTATAAGTGTAGAATTCAAAGAATATAGCTCTTCTTGCAAGACAAGAGACCCAAGGACTATCTAGGAGAATGTGCATAGAGACATTGGAATGAAGACAATGTATTGGAATCGAATAACTCTTATTTGGAAGCAGGAGACCCATAGGAATATCGAGGATGTGAATACAATGATAGGAAAAACAATCGGAAGGAAAAAGCGATAGATAAAGAAGGATAGAAGGATACATTATGAAGGCCAAAACTCGATATTTAGCTGCAACTCCATAGAAGAAGAGAATAGACTTGTGAATTTCACAAGATTGGTTTATTAAGTCCATAAAACGAGAACTCTTGAGTTTCAGAGGCCATATCAAACTAAGACACTCAAGAGGTAAAACGGAGTGGTTAAAAAGGATACAATAAAGAATATTTCCCAGATCCGTTGCAGCCACCTTGACAGAGGAGATCTGGGGCCTCTCGTTCCGTCGCCACACATTGGCGCTTCCAATAATTTACATTGGGTCTGGCTCCAGAGCAACAGGGGATAAATTAAAACGTCCCATTAAGCGTAGGTCGCCGGCGCTGAGGTGGCTCACCTTTGATGGCCATGAATAATGGAAGGGAGCTGGTTCTGCTCCCTCGCGGATGTTAATCACAGGCTGCGCCGGTTCCTACAACAATCCCGGCCACGCCAGCAAACAACCGAACCGACGACACTTGCTCAATGAATGGAACTCGTGTCCTTCTGCTCCCTCTTCTCCGAGCCAATTAAAAATAATAATAAAAAAGATGGAAGGAACCGGCCGCAGCCATGCACCTGTCTTTTTGGGTGGAAAAAGCACCGATCGCTTCTTCCTTTTCTTTATATTTCATGTTCGTGATATTTATGAGCGGTCAGGCAGTCTATCTCCACATTTTTTCTCCCCCCTTTCTTCTAATAGTCCTTCTGGTTTTAGCAATGATATACGCACACCAATTTGTTTGTCTTGTACGTCTCGCTGCCCACGCACCGACACTCGCTCCTCTCACGAGGAGAAGGCTTCACAAACCTTGTCCTTGCGCACGTGCTCTGAAAACTAATATCCTCGTGCAGAATTTGGCATAGTTTCTTATTGTCTGTTTCGGGGACTTTCGTTGTCATCATAGCGACATACTTCTACCAATTTTTGGCATTTACAAGACACTGTCTTTTAGAGTACTACATGGAACCACTTTCCCTCCCTCGTACCCTTTCGACTCGAGTGTTTTCAATGGAATATCATTTTAATGTGACAATAATCGTAGACACATGTAAGATATCCGCCCTGCAGTTTCAGCCCACAATCATCTGTTTCATTTTCATATATCGGTTGGGGCACCTAAAAGTACCACAGTACTGAAACGCGAAGGTTTACGGCAGTTCTGACGTCACCGATGTAAATGTGGTCAAGTGGCCCAGTGGACAGAGGATGTCTAGTCTCTAGTCGCCATCTTGAAGTCCGCCATCTTGGATTCAGCTCATGTTCTTGAAATGGGAAGGGGGTCATGTGATACACGATTTCAGGCTAGAATTGACTCAGAAACACGAAACAGAAGTTGTTTTCTACACAACTTCATTCTGAAGAAAGTTAGTATTGACCGAAGTAGGTGGTCAGCAATGTAATGGCAGGTTGTTATCCTTGTTCTAGTGGACCAGCATGTCACAAACTCGTCAAGATCGCATAGAAATGTTGCTGCTGGGTGGTGACCTCAGGGTGAGTGTGGGAGTCCGCAATGCCCAGCATCCACATTTGCCACAGACGTCACAAGATGTGGACCAACTTCAGGGAGACCGCCTCGAATAAGAAACGAGAAGTGCCATTGATACGCGGTTTTCACACAAACGACAAGCAGAATGCGGGTCACAAAAGTATCATACGTATTCGGGGTGCCGACAATTATCGGAAAGTCAAATGTCCCGAACGAAGGGACATGTTTTGAAATGGAACGGGCCTGCGTTACATAATGCAAGTACAAATAACGACGGAGATGCGGATTGACATTGTAATAATGTTGAACAAAACGAAGTTCAGACTGCTCCACATGACCGCCAGTACTGCTATGGCGTATGCGGGCTGTGGTACTTTTAGGTGCCTCACCCGGTGTATCACTGTGTATTGGTAAGATAGACTAAACTACATTTTAACGTGGAGTTAATGACTATGTTCACTTAAGTTTCAATTTCGCTGCGTCTTTCATTTTACGATCCATATTTAAGGACCAACTACCACATAACGGTCTGTACAACTGGGCTTCGAGCGTACACCGCTCGTTTTCCCTGTTCGAGCGTTAATCGCTCGAGAGAAGAAGCTCTCAATTCCATACGCTATCTAGCGTCGTCCGTACGAACTATTTGGTGCTCGAGCGAAATACTCTCCCGCAACACTCTACTGTCTACAATATACACTCCTCACAAAAGGTATGGAATATTGTTATATTAGGCAATAGGTGATTGGCACAGCCTTGGAATGTAAAAGCACATGGTATCTGTCTGCTGGACGTTCTTGTGTGTTCGCTGACATATGACACCGTCAGCTATTACCTAATGTAACAATATTCAAAACTTTTTGTGAAGAGTGTATTTCTCAAGCTCAAAGGACGCAGGCATTGAATTGGGCCACAACTTTTAAAATGTAGTTTAGAAAGGGTTGATTGTAAAAAAAAAAAAAAAAAAAAAAAAAAAAAAAGTGCTCCCCTGTGCATAGCACCACGCCATGAAGGCGTATAGAGGGTGTGGGGGTAACGCCCCACACTTTCTTGATCCGGCCATGAGTGGGGGTGATGTGATCAGCATCACGCCCCTGACCGCCTTTACCTCCCAGGGTTTCCCCCAGGTACCCATGTTATTCGACGCTGGGTGGGCGCCGGGACCGCTTCCAACGTTAGAAAAGTTCCCGGATTTGAACCGGCCGGGGATCGAGCCCGGGACCTTGAGCATGGTAGTCAGACGCGTTACCGACTGAGCCACGTTGATTGTACAAGAGATAAAAGAGAAACAGGAAACTCTGAAAGAAAAGCCCGCCTTCGCCAGCATATCAAGGGTATGCGCTTATGCTATGATGACTTTATATAAACCAGAGCGCCAATTGCGTGAATTTATAGGTTCCTTCTTCTTGTACTAACTCTATTTTATTATTACATAGTAGGGGCATTTCATTGCCACCGGTGGAACTCACAGGCTACATGCTTTATATTAAACTAACTATTCGACTGATAGTTAAGCAAACTTTTCCTTAGTTTCTGTGTGGGTCCCGGTGGAGGCACATTCGAATCCCACTTTAAACTGTAGGTCCAGTCCCGATTAGCCTTTTTGTGCATAAAGTGGACTTAAAACACCAACTCAATCAATATTAGTTTCTGTGCAATGAATTAGGAAACTTAACACTCTTGATTAAACATAGAAACCCTTAGAATACTTTCCCAGATTTATAGCTACAAGTGAACAATTTTGTGTCACGGGTGGGACAGAATAAGAAATATATATATTTTAATTTCTGTGAATTTTCAATTATGAAAAATAAATTATTTAAGGCAGAGAGAGAAGGCAATTACCTTTGAATATTCTAGTGGAGTTGAAGGAGAAATGTAACAGTTAGAGGAGAAATTAATTGTTATTTGGTGTACGGGTGGGACACAATACAAAACAAAAGTAAATTAGAAAGTTAAAATAATCGTACAGTATATAAAATGCCTTCTACCAAAGTTCCAGAATTGACCTGGTCAATAGCCGAGATAATTTATTCATCACTAGCTGATTACCCAGCGTTGCCCGGGTATTTATTTATCCCAATCTTGTATTAGACAGGAAAATAATGAATTCTAACTATAGTGTAAAATGTAACTAATTTTAAATGTGATCGTGAATGTCACTAATTAGCTTAGCGACTCCGAAAACTATGGTTTCGACACTAATCTAGGTCATTTGTGGCATTCTATTTTTCACCCCCCTCTCACCCCCCCCCCCCCCATGCCGATAGGTGATGAACTTGGAGTTGAACCGCATTGGGAGTGTCACGAAAACTATGGATTCCATTCGCAACACAGCCTGAATGTTACACAACCCGAGAAACACTGTCGTTGTGCGGATTGCATAGAGTCACGGATGTCTGTTCGTGCGGAATTTAATATCGGTGGTTTTCGTTTATTTTTACATATCACCCCATCCCACCCCACCCCTAGGGGTGCCAGGGGTGTCTTACCCCGAAGGTATTCTTTCCAGATTGCAAGTCATATGTGTACCAAGTTTGGTTGAAATTGCTCCAGGCGTTCGAGAGTTATGCCGGAATAAACAAATACACACACCCACATACACACACACACACACACACACACACACACATACATCCATTTATATATATATATATATATATATATATATATATATATATATATATATATATGTAGATTCGTCGCCAAGAAATCTTCAAGACTTCCCTTCTGCCTTATAACTTAATTATGTATAATATTAGAATTTCTATGCAAATGACTCACAAGCTAGAATAAAGTTACAGCACTTCATTTAATTTCAAAAATTGAGTCTTTGACGTGGAATGCCCCGATAGCATAATATGATATACAGACAGTACACATCTAGCAAATTATTTTGGTGACAACATCTGTTTTGGTATCCAGAAGAGGTCAGGCTTACAATTTGTGTAATGACGTCCATATGATTACAGGTTTTAAGTGGTGTATTGTGAGAGTGGGATTAATATTAATAAAATGCCAGGGAGACATGTTAGAAAATTATGAGAGCTATTTATTTATATGAGTACATTCATTTATTTTAGTGATGATTATAAAGTGATACTAAGTAATGGTGTTAGTAGGTAGGTACTTCTAGCGACAAGAAGAAAAATCACCAATTTTTGGACCAAGGTAACTGTCGTGAATTTAGAGCTTTATAGATGTATTTATTTATAACAGTCATATTACCTTGGAAGCGCGATGTTATTGTTTGATTGATTGAATTAAGATATTTTACGTCGCTTCTTTGCCACTTTTGGCTAATTGTGACGGTGAAGATGGGGGCACAAGTAGCATACTGTTATGGAAATACGGCTACTTAAACATTTCTGTAAAATGCATTCAGAAAATATATTTTGAATGCACAATGGAAATAATATCAAATAACCGGGACTATGAATCTTGTAATCCCGCGATTTCGGAATGGTAGAAAGGAAGCGGGATCCAGGTATTATATTACCTAGTTGTCACCTTGTGGAAAATTTAATATTAACATCTTAATTTGCATCATCTAAGACTTGTATATACGCTGCAAATTGAAATGTTGATCTACATAGGCTTCCAATCTCATGATTTATCTCGCGACCCACGTGTTCTGGTCCCTATAGGAAATTTAGAATTAATATCTACAATTTTACATGAGTTCTTATTTTTTTTAAAAAAAGTATAGATCTATATTTTAAAGACAAAAAGTGTGGCTGCAGAACGTGAAAAAATGACAAATTGCGGAAACGGATGTAGAGAAACTTTCCCAACACGAAACCGCACAGTTGTATAATGAACCGAGAGGAAAGTTACGGAATAGAGATAAAATTTAAAATTGTACCACAAACAGGAATTCTCGCTCAAAAATGCTTACGCCACTTATATAATCGTATAATCATCTGTGTGTCTCACACTGTTTTATAAAACACTCAACTTAGTATCCTTGGAATTCTAGAAACGAAGCATGATCTGATTTACAATAATATCGTTGGTTGCAAATATCGTGTTTCTAAAATAACCTTTCGTTTGAAATAAGAAAATTTTATGAAATTGTGAGGAAACAAGTTAGGCATTATGTGGCTATCATTTCTCGTGTAAAAAAAAAAAAGTAAAGTGCTTTGCACCACGCCATGAAGGCGTATGTGGGGTGTGGAGTTAGGGCCCCACACTTTCTTGATCTCGGCCGAAGGTGGGAGGTGATGTGATCAGCATCACGTCCCTGGCCGCCTTTACCCCCCAGAGTTTCCTCCAGGTACCCACCTTATAAGACGCTGGGTGGGCGATGGAGCCGCTTGAACAGGTGGAAAAATCCCGGTTCTCCTCGCCGGGGGTCGAACTCGGATCTCTCGCATTGTAGTCAGACGCCCTAATGACTTCTTTTTTTTTTAAAAAAAAAAATACCCCTAAGCGGTAGTATCCCCCGTTTTTTCACTTCTTTCTCAATTTTTACATTTGTCGGTTCTCCTCGATTTTCAGTTTTTCTCAATAGGACAAAGACAAATATTCATGTCTTACCCGGGATTCGAACCCGGGACCCCTGTCGTTGCAGCGCGCTGTGCTAACCACTCCGCCGCGAAGGTCAACAAAGATCGATTTGAACTCATGTCCTCCTGGATTCGAACCAGCACTCTTATCAACTGAACTACGGAGGAACATAACGACTGAGCTACCGCGGTTATATCATTTCTTGCGTCTAGGAAATTATGTTGTTGTGAACAAGCAAAAACAGTTGTAGTTGCATGACAATCGGGTAAACATGTTCTAGCGGGGGGGAGGGGGGAGGCGATGATTTCCTGCGTGTAAGAGATGTTTATTGAGGTTTCAGGAAGAAGTTGGGAAAACACAACGCTCTGAATCGAGGAAAAGTTTGAGTTTGAAACTTCCAAAATCTAAACTCTGTACGCTATTCAAGGAGAATGATCCATCCCGAGATAACAGCTCACTTTAAGAATCAAGAAATCGTTAGCCACAGTAAATTCACTGGGAACTAGACATTCACGTGGCATCCCGTTTCGATAACAGCAACGTCGCAGGTTTGATTGACGGTTGATCCGAACAAACTCGAGATATGACGAAACTACCCGAACAGCTGTGCTTAAAAAAACCGGCCCGATCCCCGAAAGACTAACCAAATCCAAAATTAAACAAGCAAAATACTTGTCTACTGTTGTATATTATGAAGTTGATTTATTTCCGAAGAACATACATAATGATAAGGAGTAGATTGTGGTTCGCGTAAATATGTATAAAAATAATGATCAGTAGACCTAACATCCTTTTTTGGTATTTAATAAATAATCCATTTAAAATTATTCTTGACATTCATTTATTTGTTGGGACTTGTGTCTTTATGCAAATGTTAATGATCTTAACTGGATAATGAATACTTGCTGTTATACCTATCTGTAGTCTTGTATCATCTTTTTATCTGTTCATGCAATAACAACAATTATATAGTTGGCCAATAATAATAATAATAATATACATTAATCGCATTACCTTATTCATTATAAACTATATTATTATTATATATCTTCATCTGAAAACTATATTGTCGTATGTCCATCTGTACTGACTTCGCAGGAGAGCTAATTAAAGTTCGACGTATGTGGATTTTAAATATACTAAAAGAAATGAGCGAACATTTATTACTGTTGATAATACACAACACTTGACAGCCAGATACGTTGCTACGGAACGACTTATTATCCTGTAAGGAACACGATCATCAACTAATGTCTGACAAAAAGTGGAGATAACGACGAAGCATCAATTAGCCGGCGATATATAGTAGCGCCAAGATTTCTGAAACCTCGGAAAATATACAAAGTACAGGGTTACCCGTAAATTTGACTAGCGACACTAGCGCCATTACTCCCTTGCCAGGGTTTCAAAGGCCTTGGTGGATCTATTACACTTGGAACTGACCCCTCCCGAAGTATAGTTCAAGATACGTGTCTGCTGAAGAGCACAGAGAAAAGCCAGTGAAAAGAGAAATGTTTGCAAGGTAGCTTCGAAATCGCACACCAGTGACGGCAACATCGCATGAATGATTGACAGCCGAGTACGAAAAAGCACGAGATCCGACGAAAGCACCCGAACAGCTCTACTCAAACTTGCGTACGGGATATAGTCAGATTTCTTGCACTCTCATTTTTTACGCGGAGCGGGATCCGAGGACAAAGACATAAGGAGCCGCTGAAAGGCGAAGGAACAAGCAGAATTATGAACGGCCTAACTTCCAAGGTATAAATCAGTTCCGAGAGAGACAAATTGGAAGCAGGGGCGCCGTAAACTACTCCGTTCCTCCCGTTTCCACGTTCATTCCTATGCATTTATGCAGCCGAAGCCGGTGTTTACATCTTTAAAAGGGCCTGGAACAACCGTACCGTCAGGTTCTGCCCTCATTAAAAAGAGGCCGGAGTGTGGACCACCTCGTGGAGTGCTGGGTGGCTGTCTTCGACACGCCCTGGGAGATTGACAGTCACGAGCGTCGTTTTTCTCCTTCCCTCCAGGGGAGGAAATGGGAGCCCACAATTAGTCAGGAAGTTGTGAACTGTCACACATGTTTCTTTGTTGTTGTTGTTCTTTTTTACTTGTTCTGTGCTTGTTTGTGATATACGACGCGGCGGTTCGACACGAGGCTGTTTTTCAGATGAGTGACTCCTTCCGCTGATGTCGAGAAGATAATTTCATCTCGGTTTCAAATATTTTAGTGCGGAGTGAAAGTTCGGAAGTCGAACCGAGATTGATACTAGCCCCTTGTCAAGCTTCAAAACTTTTTGGTAAACTAATGTAAATTACCAGTAAATTTCTCGTATCGGACAAACGGATTTCGTCAAATTTACAGGAGAATTTACTTACCGAATGCAGTTTCTTTATAGTTGTGCAAGTTCGGGGAAGTGTTTTCTCGCATCGTTCATTCAATTTTGCCGGTTAATCATCTTTTTTTCGATATAAATGTGTGACCGTTGCACGAGAGCTCTTGCATCCATTTACTTCCAGGTGGATGTAGCCTGTGCGTGATGACGTAATCCGGGCCAGTGTTTCCAAACATACGTTTATGTAACTGGTCACACGTTTAAATACGTATGATCAGTTGAACGTGATCAACGTTTTGAAAATGACGTGTGCAGGATGCGCGGATGCTAAAATGAACGAAAGGAGTGCTAATGGAACCTAACCTAACAGGCCTAACCTAACCTAGTAGGCATACCTCGTCCCCGTGATGGTCCGTGGGGCTATCGTGAGTTTTGGGGCTACCCGTGCATGGTTTGTGGGAAATAAGGAACAACAGTAAGTACTCGTTAATGTAGTTAACGTAACATTCTGCATTGCGGAACATTTCTTTAGGTGAAATAATGAATTTGTAACGAAAATAATGTATATTTCTTACATTAACGAGTACTTACTGTTGTTCTTTATTTCCCTCAAACCATCCACGGGTAGCCCCAAAAACCATTGACGTTAGCCTAAAAATTCACGATAGCCCCACGGACCATCACGGGGACGAGGTATGCCTACTAGGTTAGGTTAGGCCTGTTAGGTTAGGTTCCATTAGCACTCCTTTCGTCCAATTTAACATATACGGACAACCTCGGCTTCTAGCAGCAGCAATAGCGTGTATTGTGTTCTTGTGCAGAAAGCAAATGGCGGCAGCAGCAATAGCTCGTCAGAAATAGATTTTCGTAGAAAACCACATGCATTCCCATTAAAATGGATCAAAACTTCATTCCCGAACACGTTTCCCACATTCGGACAACATCGGCTTCTAGCAGCAGCAATAGCGTGTATTGTGGTCTCGTGCAGAAAGCAAATAGCGGCAGCAGCAATATCTCGTCGGAAATAGATTTTCGTAGAAAACCACATGCATTCGCATTAAAATGGATCAAAACTTCATTCCCGAACACGTTTCCGACATTCGGACAACATCGGCTTCTAGCAGCAGCAGCAATAACGTGTATTGTGCTCTCGTGCAGAAAGCAAATAGCGGCAGCAGCAATAGCTCATCGGAAATAGATTTTCGTAGAAAACCACATGCATTCGCATTAAAATGGATCAAAACTACATTCCCGAACACATTTCTGACATTAAATAATGAGCAATTGTGCCGATCGCGGATCACTCAATTTCGCTTATCTTGCACTTTCTACGCGTGGTGGGGTTGAAACATTGCATATGGACTACGGTGGTGAAACTGTGACGGCCATTTCCCGTGTTACGGAAGGGAAGAAGCAACCAAGAAAACTTACTCGATATGTCGCAAATATAGCTATTTTCGGTGAAATTAGCGAAATGTCACCTTCAGCAATGTTTGTGAATGCAGAATATGTAAGTACGAATATTGAAATGAAAAGAAGTATGAAATTTCAGCTGTTTGTCCGATACGAGAAATTTACCACAAATATAATAAAAAATGAAAAATGAAATGAAAAGAATAGAAAGACTAACCAAGTCCAAAGTTAAATAAGCAAAAAAACTTATAAGTTCCATAGAACCACACAGAGGTAATGATTAGATTGTAAATATACTGCTTTCCGTGCGTATCACTATTAATAATAATACACATAAAAAAACCACCAGCGATTTTACTTTTGATCATTTTTTGGTATTCAATAATCATTAAAAAAATTGATTAGTTTCTTTGATAGGACAGCTGTTTTTATACAAATGTTAGTGATCTTAATTCCGATTAAGCCAGATAATGAATACATACACCAAGGGGTCTCGGGTTCGATTACCGGTGGAGGCACATAGTGGTTCGGATCCCACTTTAAACTGGAGGCCCAGTCCCGATTAGCCTGACTGTGAATAAAGTGGACTTAAGTAATTCAATCAACGAATTCATGCATCTTTTGTCTGTTCATGCAATAATAATAATTACTATTTTACCTATTTTATTAGTTTAATATTAATAATATTAACATATTGATTATTTATAGACGTTATTATTATCACTACTATCACATATGAGTTATTTGGATCAGACCCCGCTCAGAAATATACTTCTAGAAGCTTGCCTGTAGCTAGCTACAAAGTTTGTAGCTGTAGCTGTAACGGCGCTATATTTTTAAAATTTCTCAGCAGCTTCATTTCTTCTCGGCGTTCTGAGGTGAATAGTGATACAAATATATGTTGTACATATACATATATGTGTGTGGGGGGGTGCGTGTGTGTGTGTGTGCATCAATAGTAGTAGAGCAGAAAAAGAAGAAATGTCATAATGTAACTGTGTAGTGTGATATGTTTGCTCCGTTCCTTAGCAAAAAGTATAAATATCTTTGTCTTTAGTTGGATCTAGTTTGATTTGTAATCACGGTTGCCACTGATATTTTTCGTTCAAAATATTGGTAGTCCATTTTAAAAATGAAATAACTATTCATAATGAAACTGTATGTTGATATATAAACATACATAATCGTACCACATTATATTTAGGTAACTATAGTTACAAACATTTATATGGGTAGCATCCTAATTGCAAATCTAAGACATGACATTTGAATTACAGGCCACTTATATGCATTCTCAAAAACCAGTAAATACAAGTCACAGACGGTAATACTGTTACAAAAATGGAATGACAAGGATAATGATAATAAATATAAAGTACAACTGCTTATTTTGAATATACATATGATTGTTTAATTTTTTATGCAAAAATATTTGAAAGTTGTGACCATATGTCCCATAGCCTTCCCGGTGGCGAAATGGGAACGTCGTCGACTTGTAACCAATGGAGTGCCGGTTTCGATACCCGGTCGAGGCACACAGTGGCTCAGATCTTACTTTAAGCCATAAGCGCCGTTCCGATTGGCCTATATGTGCATAAAGTAGACTTAAAACAATACCTCAATATATCTTCCAGTTACATCAAAACATGCTTAACCGACAAGTGAGGAATCCCGGGTTCGAACCATGCTTGAGTGATTGTGTTTGCCCCATCATCTAATTTCATCAGTCGTCATTCATCCTCATCGTCACAATTAAACCAAGAGGTGGATAAAAGAGCAACAATGGTAACTGAAGTACTTTCGGCACCACTCTTACTGTTGTACCAATTTGGAGCAGGCGGTCTGCGACCAGGGTTCGGCCCTGGACGGTGCCAAAGCAGAGAGACTAGAACGTTCCGTAAATAATAATGTTCCACATCTCAATATTTTGAAATTAGAGTTGCGTTTTCGACGCGCAAAAGTGTTGTAATCCTTGAGTACCAATCTGAACCTGACATATCAATCTTTTTCATGGTTACTGGGTTTTGGTTGCATATGACACTTGCATATTAAATTATGTTCCTTCTTATACGTTGTAGATTGAAGGTCATTCAGCTCTATTGTCTTTTAATGTCTAAACTATCATAAATCCCGATAAACATATGATATGCAAGGTGCCGTACGTGTGGTCAGTTATTGCCTCTTACAAGTCATCCTTGGACCGACCTCCGTTTCAGAGTAGTTAGCACTGCGCACTATAGTCCCAGGTTCGAATCTCGGCCAGGGCATGGGTGTCTCTTGTGAGTGTCGCTTCAATTTAATTACATCAACAATCATCCTCAAAATTTCCTCATTTTCAAAATTCCAAAAAGCACAGTTTTATGTGAGAGGTCAAAAAGAACATAACTTTATGACAAAAACTTCTCCCTGACATTTAAAACTTGTAACGAACCTGAGAGTTTAAGGTTTTATATTTGTAAGAAGTTAAGATTTTTAAAATGTCTGTTACTTCAAATAATGTGCAAGTTGTCACAGACAACTATAGTTAGATTGATACAGTTGTGGTTGGAACTTGTATATATGTTTATAAATACGTCATAATCTGTTCGTGTTGACGTCACTTTCTCATCTCAGCAGAGGAAGTGAACCCACCTGAATGTTTTTCACCTGACGACAGACTCAGTTAGAAAACAGGTGAAGGTGAGAAATCAACAGAAACGCGGTAACGGTTATTCTTCTTCTTCTTCTTTTTTTTGTCCCTGTCAGCATTATCTTGTCGACTTTGGACATCGTTATTGTTGTTTTTTTTATTGTTTTTAATGTTTTCTTCTAAAGTTGGCAGTTAGTCTCACAAATTAATCGGAATCACAAATATATAACAATTATTATCAATAATTCACTTTTTTTTGTCCATTTTGCTGTTTCTTAAAAATCACTTTATATTTCAAGTCTACATTTTCGAGAATATGCATACAGCATCCATATTAATGAAGGGGATAAATCTGTTAAAATGGATGATAGTGATATTGGAAATGGAATTTTTAAACGTTGAAAACCTTTGTAGAGTATGATTTGTTGATCTGAATAGATTGGACATTCTAGAATTAAATGTTGAGCATCAGGATTATTATTGCCACATTTACAATTTTCTTGAGTTTTAATTTTTATTTTTGCTAAATGTGCTGGTGTACGTACGTGTCCTGTTCTTAATCTATTAATAAAAACTATGACTTGCCGTGGGAGTATGTATGAATTGAACCAAGGGACTTTAGATTTAAATTCTGCAATCCATCTATATGTGTTGCCCACAAACTTAAATTGATCTTTGCACCATTCATTCCATTGTTCCATAAGTTTGATTTTTACTCGTGGTAATAAATCAGTATACATTAACCTATTGAAACTTATGAGTTGTAAATCTGTGGCCTGTTTAGCGTATATGTCCACTCTATCATTTCCTACATTAATATCATGTGCTTTGACATAACTGAATTGTATGTCAATGTTTCTTTTGCAAGCAAGTTGAATTTGTTGAATAATTAAAATAATAAGATATGATTGGTGACATAATTTGGGATAGGATGTAGATAATGCTTGAAGAACACTCAGCGAATCTGTAAGGAGAAGAATTTTTTTAAAGTCTTCCGCTATTCCATATTGTAAGGCTTTGTATAGGGCGTAACTTTCCGCAGTAAAAATAGATGAATCTATAGGTAATCTAAATTGTTGATAAATGTTTTTCTCTGGGATGTAATAGGCACATCCTACACTATTGTTATTCTTAGAACCATCGGTGTAAATCATTACATGCATTGGCCATTTTTCTCTGTACAATGCATGTAAACCTAGATCTCTGAAGTGGATTGAACATTGAGTATATAATGGAATATCTAGTTGATAGATCAAAGGATGTAAGAGAGTGAAAGTATTAGATCGAAGTTCTGGAAATAAGTAATGACAGTATACAAGGAAATATGAGGTGGTATGAGGATTTATTACATCGGCTTCAGCCCATTGTTTTTGTATTTCAAACAATTTATTAAATGGATGAGGATGATTTTCCCATGATTTAAGGAGGAATTTTATTGTTAATTGAATCCGCCTGTGACTCAAAGAAGTCTCTTTACTCTCCATATAAACACTTACATTGGGGCTTGATTGCATAAGACCTAGACAAATTCTCAATGCTTTTCTTTGTAATATATCTATTTTGTCAAGTAGATTGGATTTTGCTCCCCCGTAGCTGAAAGCTGCATAGTCGAAAAATGAGCGAAAGCAATTTCTATAAAAGAGAAGTAAAATTTTTGGGTGGCCTCCCCATTTTGTTGTTGTCATGCTACGAATTATGTTTAAAAACTTTTGACCTTTGTTTAATAAATATAAAATGTGTGTATTCCATGTAAAACGTCTATCAAAATATACACCTAAATATTTGTGAGAATCTGTCACTGGGATGTCAGAAATTTGTAAAATATTATTGGGATAACTATCTGTGCGTTTGTTATTAAAGCAAATGATTTTGGATTTATTTTCACTAAGGGTTAATCCTGCATTATGAAACCATTCTCTAATGGTGTTAATTAATCTCTGTGTTTTAATTATACCTTGGGTTGCATCATCTGTAGTACAGTAAAAACAGAAATCATCTGCGTATTGTACTAACTGGAACGGATAAAGAGGTAAGGAGTGAATTTCATTTGTGTAAATATTAAATAATAAAGGACTTAAAGGTGCACCTTGAGGAATTCCTATGCTAGTGAAACGAGGGTCACTAATTGTTTCTGAGAACCATCCATATATCTTTCTATTGGAATATAGGTTCCATATGATTATCGATAATTGAGGATGAATGAAAAGATTTTCTAATTTGTTACAAAGCATATGTAAATTGATAGAATCATATGCTTTTTCCACATCTATAAAAATACTATAACAGTGTGAACGACTAATTTTGCTATTTTGAATTGCAGTGCTTAGGATAGCTATTGCATCTTGACTGCCATAATTGATTCTAAAGCCAAGTTGAGTAGGATAAAAGAAACGTTGACGTTCTAGTGTCCAGGTAATTCTGAGGTATATCGTTCGTTCGAATATTTTTTCCAAAACTGAAATTAACATTATGGGTCTGTAAGATGTAGCACAATGTGGTGATTTATTTGCTTTTAAAACTGGGAGAACTATATAATCTTTCCACTCCCTCGGTACTATACCGGTACGGAATATGTTATTGTAAAAAGATACAAGAATATCTAAACCTGCTTTAGGTAGATATTTTATGGCTTGGTATGGTATTCCATCTAAACCTGGTGCAGTGGGTTTAATATTATTAATTATGTTTTTTAATTCCTCTGTAGAAATGGGAGGGAATTCAAGTGAAAAGTTAGAAATATTTTCCTCTATTTTTTTATATGGAAGGTGTACTGATGGTGGAGCCAAAAGCATTAAAAATTGGTCTTGCCAACTATTATCTATAGGTTTTCTACGAGGTGGACATGGTTTACGTAAGGAATTAAATTTATGCCACACATTTCGGGATGATTCCTGCATGTCTATTGAATTGCAATATTTAATCCACGCTTCACGTTTTGCTTGTAGAAATATTTTTTTTCCTTGTGCTATTGATTTTTTCCATAATATTCGATTTTCAAGGGTAGGATATGAAGCAAAATGATTCTCACTCCTTTTTCGGTTGGCTTTTGCTGTCTCGCACTCCGAAGTCCACCAATGAATTTTTGGAAAAATTAGTCGTGAAAAATTTACTCTTTTTCGTGAACTGAGAATGTCTAAAACTTCTGTGATATATTGGAGTAGTGTATAGTATGAAACCGATTGAGAGGAATTTATTTGTTCTTTAAGTATATAAGAATCTATTAAAATTGTATATGATTCCCATGATATATTATTAATTTTCCAGCGATTTATGGGAAATATGATATGTTGAATTGGTTGTGAGGATATAAAATGTGAATGAATATAAATGGGATAATGATCACTGCCATACATTTCTTCCGCTGTGGTCCACTGAAATTTTGGTAATAATGATTCTGATATTATAGTGAGGTCTATTGATGAGGGATTATTTCCGTTGCGTGGGACGTGGGTGGGCGATCCATCATTTAGAACAATAAATGAGTTGTTTTCTATCCAGTCGGCAATGCTGGACCCAAGTCTGTCTGATGATTGTGAGCCCCAAATGTTATGATGACCATTAAAATCTCCAACAATGATGTATGGGCTAGGGGTATTTTTTGTCAATGCTTCTAAATCTGACGGTTTTATATTCTGAGAATTGTAATTTGATGGGATATAAATATTGATTATTGTTATTTTTTTCCCCTCTATGAAGATTTGGATAGCACGTGCTTCTACTTTATAATCGCGGAAGAGTTTATGGTGTTTGGATATCTGAATTTCCTGATATGATATTGATTCGTGGACATATATGCTAATACCTCGTTCATTTTCAGAATAGGGTGGGCCTAAACAATTATAATGAACAATTTTGTATGTTTCGTACTGTCTACCCTTAGTTTCCTGTAAGCAAAGAATTAAAGGATGACATTCCGTTATTAATTTCATTAAGTCCAATTTTCTTGTAGAAAAGCTAATAATATTCCATTGAATGAGAAACATCTTCTGCTATGTGTATCCTACTTGTTCTGTTTGAAAGTAAGGTTTTGTAACACATTTAATAGATTTATGGATAGTTCATTGATATGTTGTAAAAGCTGTTTTTGTTGATGTAACTCTTTGAGTTCAACTAGAGTTGACCATAGGAGTGGTATTGTTTTGAGAAGTGAGGTGTAGACTTCGTGAATATTACCGATAGATGGGGAAGGTTGATCAATGATTTTTGTCGACCATTCAGAATGTCGATTGTTCGTAGAATTAGCAGAAGCGAAGATATCTTTCCCTATAGATGAGGAAGGAGTAATATCAGACTCCGTTGAGGAGCTTTCTGCTTTTGATGTTATGTGATCTGGATTATTGGGAACCATATGTCTCGCCTTGTTATGATATTTTCTTTTGTGCTTTGTAGGTTCATTGTTTTTTTTGTGTGCAATATTAGGTATCTCAACTATGTCTGGATGTGGAATTACTTTTGGGTCCACTGTGTCGTGTTCCAAAGAAAATTGTTGTCTTCCTATATTATTCAAAATGGGCTCCACAGTTGTAATGGTTTTTGTGTTAGTAGATGATTGTTCTTGTGAGCTTTTATCTTTTAAGTCAGTGGGTGGTGATCTGGAATATTGTTGAATAGGTGGAAACTCTTTAAAATTAATTGTGGGCTTCAAGATTTCCTCTATGCTAGGTTGTGGAATATAAGTCCCTTCTATCATTTGTTTAGCTTCACGGTATGATAAATTATTTAGAGCCATACGTTCCTGGATTTGACGCTCTTTGTGCCACATTGGGCAATTTTTATCAAGGGCTGAATGGGACCCCTGGCAATTCGAACACTTGGCAGGGAGATTACATGAATCTCCGTGTTTAATTGCTCCACAGGTAGCGCATTTAGACTGTGAACGACATTGGTTGGCCGTGTGAGCGAATCTGAAACAGTTTCTACATTGAATGACTGTTTTCTGTCGGGGTGTTACTTCATATATGCTGCTATTTATGGCTACTTTTTCTGGGAGATGTCTACCTTGGAATGTCAAACACACTAGTTTAGTATTTCGTAGCTGAAACGATCCATCACTTTTCCAAATCTTTTTCTTCATTCGTTTGCACTAATGATAGGAATGTATGATTGACTGCCATCCACTACGTAACGGTTAATGGAATGCCCAAATAGTGTAATTGGTAATTATTTTCGTTTAATTCTGGCTATACTCGGAAATAATAATTATTTTACAGAAACTTTCGTGTATTTAAGTTTGTCTTGTCCAACGTTAATTCTATATGCAAGTGTGTTTAGTGATTGCGATGTGATTTAATATGCTATAGAATTGTTCCTCTTCAGGCAGAAACGTAAGCAAATCTGTGCCTTGCTTGTAACTCCACTTACGATAGGAAATATAAGTGATCATAAAATTGCGTTTAACTTTGAATACTGTGTTTCTTTTCTATCCAGCAAGCCCTGATGATTTGCAAAGATTCTCATGTTCCCGACTAAAGGAGTAGCGGACTAACTTTCTGACGATTGGTGTACAACCGGGGGACGTTGCAAACTTTTTCTTGGAAGAGGTAAAAGTTAATAACAAAAATAATAACTATGCATAATGATGCACGTGCTGTACATAATACAACACCAAAACGATCTTTAATCAGTGCTGCGAATACATTATGTTCATGTCTCTCAAACTCTAGCTTAATAATTTTCTAAATGACTTTCCGGTCTTTACCGTTTCTGAGTTTCAGAACACCCTTTCACATACTTGTAGTCATTACTCGGTATATTCCACATCATGAACAAATAATATGCAATATGCGTTTTTTAAGTGTATACAGTAGATGTGGCTTACAGAAAAGGTTCTGTTGCAATCGAAGCGAAGAAGAAAATTTTTATGTCTGTTTCTTCGCAAGGTGATAATAATATTAATCTAATAGGTCGCCAATATTTTCACAGGTTTGCAACTTTGTCTTTTTCTATTTGTTCGGCGCACCTTGACTACGTAGCTGCAGCTCTGATAATAGCTAATAGATAAACTCTCAAGATCAGAGCTATTCTTTACTTGAAGTCTGCAAGACAAATAAGACAGGTCTTCAGTGGGCTTACACGGGGATATGCACTCCGGACCAAACAGGATTCTAACTTGTTAGCTTTCCCGTGCTAGCGATCGTGTAACAGTTCCTCCGGAAGCGAGGAAATTGTCGCTTGGTTAACAGCGAGGACCGAATGGAAAGCAGAGAAGAAGATAATATAGAAGCGAGACAGAGAAAGAGGAAGCGAAAAAAATAGAATAGAATCAGACAAAAGACTGGAGTAAAAATCTAGAAAAATAAGTGGTCAAGTAATTACAGGAAAAATAAGTACGAAAAATATACTAAAACTGAGAAAAGAAGATCGAAAGCCAGAAAGAGGATAGCTACAAGACAAGAAAAAGAGAGAAAATTTACGTACAAATAAATGGAAATGAAAACAATAAGTGGGCAATTTCTCTTAAACCCAGAGGAGCAAGTGAACCCCCTTTATCCTCCTAGCCGACGCTCATTTCTTTTCTTTTTTGTTACTAAAAATCTGAAAAAATAAGTTACCTCGGACAGCGATAGTTGTCGCATTTCAAAAGATATATTTTTTTAAGCATAAGGATGTATAAATTAAATTAAACATTAAGAATTCCATAATAGTTTTCCTATGTTTGGAAGGAAGTTCATGGAATACAGTAAGGCTTTCTACCGTCTGCCTTTCACCCTGCCATGGGGGAGGATGGAGGTAGAGTCACACACCTTGTGGATCTCCACCCCGGTGGAGGTGATGTCGTCAGCACCACGCTGACCCCTCCCTTTGGCCGAGTATTCCAAAAGAAAAGAACATCAAATGCAGGAAAAGATGGCAAAATGAGGGATGACTACTAAAAAATGTATACCTAACCACCTCCTTTCGAAAATCCTGGGCACGTCACTGATTATAACCTAATGTTAGTCGCGTATACCGAGTCCAATACAGGGTGTTTCGTAAGTTTGTTTACAACGCTTGTACGAGTGAAAATAAGGTGGAAAGTTCATGTAACGAAATTCCGGAAACGGCTTTGTTGCTGAGTTATTGACGTTTGAAAACGTGGGAAAATGATTTTCCGAAGTGAATAATGGCAAAACGGGTGGAGAGAAGTCGTCGGTGTTGGGCGGTCCACTAAGAAATTGGGTACGCTCTTGTCAGAAAATCACGCGGCAATGTTGTGCAATGTCGGCGCAAGGGATTCCCAAAAGGACGCGAACGAAGATGTTGACGGGAGTAGGGGTGGGTGTGCGTTCTGCGTGAGCTGCTATCGACGAAAATTGACATGTGTTGAATGGCACCAAAAAACAAAGAAAATTTCTTGACCGAAGGGCACCATGACGTAAAAACGAAAAAATGAACTCTCATAGGTTGCATACCCTGAAGGGCAGATGGGTGTCCGTGTTATTTGACGTTAAGTACCTCATTTCCCGCTAGGGGCGCCAACAGTGTAGGTTTCCTCATGAAGGAGCGCACGTGTCTGTGCCATTCCTGCTTCAGGTGCTGTGCCAGCAGCAGGTTATTAAACATTCACGGTTGAATGGAAAGACGTGAGGTTCTTGGACAGTAGTGTTGGGCAAACATTTTACCTAGCAGTGTTACGTGTTAATTCTTAGCCACAGCCCATCGTGTTCTGTGAAGTGTACTAGTGTTAACGACCATAAACATTTGTAGCGGTGTAAGGGATGGCTGCATACAAGTCCCAAGAGGTGGCACACATGCATCTGATTTATGGGGAGGCTGGAGGTAATAGCCGTGCTGCAAGGCGTCTGTATGGGGCACGTTTTCCAAATAGGGTGTTACCATCGCACACCTTATTTCAAACTGTAGACACTCGACTTCGGGAAACAGGATCAGTGTTGCCACCTCGTCGAGAAGTTGGACGACCGCGAAGTGTGCGAACACGACGGTTTGTGGAAGATGTGCTAACTGCAGTGATGGATCATCCAGGCACCAGTACGCACGCACTAGCCCACGAACGAAACACCTCCCATGTGAATGTGTGGCGAGTCTTGGCAGAAGAGGGGATGCACCCGTACAAATTGAAGAAAGTGCAAGACCTTTTACCTCGGGACTTTGGCCCACGTGAGGACTTTTGCCAATGGTTTGTTCATCAAATTGAAACTATCCCCAATTTTCAGAATACGGTACTATGGCCTGATGAGGCTATCTTCACGAAAACTGGTGTGTTCAATAGTAAAAACAGACACGTGTGAGAACATGAAAATGCACATGCACTGCTAGTGGCACATCATCAGCACAGATTTGCAGTGAATGTGTGGTGCGGGATACTGCATGACCATTTGATTGGACCGTACATTCTCCCTGTTCGCCTATGTGGACCCACTTATCAAGCATTTCTCAGTGAGGTTTTGCCTGAACTACTAGAGGACGTGCCCTTGGCACTGAGACAAAGACTGTGGTCTCAACATGACGGTGCACCCCCACATTTCGATAGGAATGTGCGCCATTTCCTCAATACCGTATTCCACAACCAGTGTATTGGCAGGGGAGGGCCTATGCCATGGCCACCTCAATCGCCTGATATAACGGCCCTGGATTTCTTCCTCTGGGGAGAGATGAAACGCCTCGCTTACGAAACACTTGTCGTGTCGTGTCAGCCGAGGACCTCGTTGCCCGTATCAATGTAGCTGCAGCATCGATAGCAGAAACGCCGGGGTTGTTGGGTCGCACTAGACAATCCTTGATTCGCTGTTGTCGTTTCTGCTTGGAAGTACATGGTGGACACTTTGAAAAACCATCTGTGATGAGGTTCCCTTCACATCTCCATTAAGCATACTGTGTGCCCTTCAGGGTATGCAACCTATGCCGGTCTTTTTTTTTTTTTTCGTTTTAACGTCATTGTGCCCTTCGCTCAGGAAATTTTCTTTGTTTTTTGGTGCCATTCAACACATGACAATTTTCGTCGATACCAGCTCACCCAACCCACTCCCGTCAACATCTTCGTCCGCGTCCTTTAGGGAATCCCTTGCGCCGACATTGCACAACATTGCCGCGTGATTTTTTGACAAGAGCATACCTAATTTCTTAGTGGACCGCCCAACACCGACGACTTCTCTCCACCCGTTTTGCCATTATTCACTTCGGAAAATCATTTTCCCACGTTTTCAAACGTCAATAACTCGGCAACAAAGCCGTTTCCGGAATTTCGTTACATGAACTTTCCACCTTATTTTCACTCGTACAATCACCTCCCAAGCGTTGTAAAGGAACTTACGAAACACCCTGTATATGGGCTATCTCGTATTTACAATGTTGTTGTGGGGTCTCTTCCTCGTTCATGTTTCGGGATTTTGAAATTAGACTGATATTGTGTCCAATTATTATCTCACTTTTAAAAATTGAAATCAGCAATTTCAAATCCCCACGCGACAGCTTTCCCCATCACACGTCATTCACTCATATCACATTTGAATCAATTCTCTGTGTCATTTCTTTCAAGACAGACAACACAAACATCCATGTCCGAGCTGGAATTCGAACCCGGGACGCCTGGCGTCGTAGCATGCTGAGCTAACCACTCCGCCACGGAGGCCGACCTAGACAACCGCGGCTTCCTATAACTGGACGATTTGAAGTAATCGTGAATTATAAACGTGAATCCATAGCTGTTTTTTTCTAGACGAGTGCGGAATCCCGAATAGACGGTACCTAGATCGGGGGGAAATTGCAGGCCGAATTCCGAATAGTCTGGAAATTACAAATGATTACGTTTAAAAGTGGTTAATTCTTGATGTTTTCCGCACTGTAAGTGTCTGAAATTTCTTGAAATTTGCCGTATTTATTGAAGAAAAATAAAAACAATTACTTGAAGGAAAAATAGTGTGTAGATTTCGAGATTTTTACAGTGACATAAATTTTTTGAAGATTTCCTGTCTCGAACGTCGAGATTTTATAAATTTCCCTTCCCGACCAGAACTTTACCCTCCCGAACGCCTCTATTTTCCTCGATTGACCAGCAAATTTGACTCCTCTAGTAAACAATCGAAAGTTAATTTAAAATTATAAGTGTCATTCTTCAGGATATGAAATCGATTGTATAATTAAAATTATAATTGTCTTATTCTTCAGGATAAGGATATGCCAGGTTCTGTTTAGTACGCATGGAGTTTATCGCGGTTATGCAATAAACGAAGCTCCAACTTTTTTTTTTTTTCAAGATAATGAAGAATGCATTGAGGGGTCGAGAGACCCCTCTCCAGTGCCTATGGGCACGCATACATACAATAGTTGGAAAATGCATGAAGAAAAATGACAGAATCTGACGGTAAGATATTCTAGGCAGATCAATGGAAAAAGAAAAGAAAATGTACACGAATGCAAAGAGAAATAGAGATAAAACAGCGACAGAGAGAGATAGAAAGAAAAGAAGAGAGAAAATAAAAAATAGGCAAGGAAGAATAGACATCATGCGCGAGAAGAGAGAGAGGCTTAAGGAAGGACAGAGTGACGAGAGTATAGAGAAATACGGAAAATGATTCTGCGACAGAGAGAAAGAGGTACAGACATGGGAAAGGGAGAGACAGAAAATAAGGAGAAGAGAGAAATAAACAGAAATAGAGAAACACAGGATTTGTTAAAAATGCAATAATATGAGGAAGAAACACGTGAAGACACATGCACGTGGCTATCATATACCATTCTAAGGTGAATTAGTAACGACTTCAAATACATTTTATGGGTTGGGGGCAAGCACGTATCTAGAAATATGTTTCGGGGGGGGGGGGTCCGAACCAAGTTTCTCAGGAATAAAAATAATAATTATAATAGTAATAATAATGTTTAAATTAAAATAATTATATTAAATCAAATTAATACTAATTACAATACATAAATTAATATTATATTATTATTACACGATTAGGTAAAAATACTGTATAAGAATAGAGATATAACAGCGCATATTCATTACGTAGCTTACCTGTAGTTAAGATCGGAATAACTTACATAAAAACAAGTGTCCTGGCAATGAATTAATGTCAAATAGATGAATAATTGAATATTTATCGAATAACAAAAATGATGTTACATGTAGTTGGAGAAAAGTAAGTTATGATTAATATCTTATGCGTATTATTTTGAGTAGTAGTGTACATAAATATTCTTTGTAATGTAATTCAAAGCCGTATGATCGCAATATAATCCTTGCCTTCTAAAAAGTTTAGAGGAGATTAATAACCATCGATTATGCAACAAATGCTAATATTTTCATTACTTAATTTTAGTACTTGGTAAGTCTCTCGGTGGTCCGGACCCCTGAACCCCCCTAAATACGTCCTTCCTGTCCTTCAAAGCCGTATGATGCCAATATAATCCTTGTCTTCCAATACGTTCAGAGGATATTATACAAAAAATGCTAAACGAGTATATTTTCATTATTTAATTTTCGTACCTAATAAGTCTTTCGGGTAGGGGGGGGGTTGAACCCCAGAAAAACGTCCTTCGTGTCCTTAAAAGCCGTATGATCCCAATATAATCCTTGTCTTGCAATTCAGAGGAAATTATATAACAACGGCTAAACGAAAAAAAAGAACATTATTTAATTTTAATGCTTGATAAATCTTTCTGGGGGGGGGTCCGGACCCCTTGGATCCCACCTAAATACGTCCTTGGTTGGGGGACAAGGTTTACATAAAGTAGTAAAATATACGTCCTTCTTGTTGCATTTTGGAGTAGAAATGCCTTCCACCCCCATTTCCCGCAATAAAGAGGCTATAGCAAGGTGCCTATCGTTCAAAAAGCTTGAAACGCTGCATAACCTCAAAGCTTCTATATCTTTTCTCTGTCTTTCTTCTTTCAACAACTTCAAACAAGTTACAGCTTCAAACAAGCATCAAAATTATAGAAGACGTTAGCTTCTAGAGTGATTGCATGTGCCTTTTTCCACCCAGGTGGAAAATTCTGGACAAACCACTGAACATACGATTCCAATCAATCACTTTATCTAATGACATAAGCAGTTTAATCATTAATCAGTTTGCTAGACTCTGGCAGAGACCAGATGTTTGTTCTTTTTTTAAAAAAAAAACAAGTATTCTCAAAATATTGTGGCAAAATGGTTTATTAAGGCAACGTTTTGAGATGAATTTCTTAAAACCTCATCGTGGAAAATCCAGAACTATGCTCAAATTTTGTTTTGATCCTTGAAATATTCACAGATTCGAATACCAATTACGGCTCTAGATTTTGATTTGATTTCGTTTATGTTACTTCACTTTTCTGCCACCTTTGGCTAATCGTGAAGATGAGGATGAGGGATGATATGATGAAATTGACGAAGAGGCAAATAACACCCATGCCCAAAAAAACTCACTCTTACAATACAACACCCATGCTCAGGCTGGGATTCGAACCCTGGACGCCTTGTCTCGTAGCGCGCTGAGATAACCACCTGCCACGGTCCTAAATGTTGAGACTTAACGTATTACACTATATTGCATAACGGAATATTGACATCTTCAACTTATGTGTCTATATGGACTCACGTTTTTTTTATAAGATGTTCTTTAATATTCTACAAAATATATTTTGTTTTATTTTTTACTGCATGTATGACTTTAATGATATGTTATGCATAATGTTCATTTACGTTTTGAAGTGTATTTTTGTGTTGTTGTTTTCTTTTTTTAAATTAAAGGTGAACTTAGATTTTGAACGTAGGCATTGAAAGTAATGCAGAAGTGGTACTAATTTGTTAAGTTTTAAAGTTTTAATAGTATCCATAGTAATGTTTCCTCAACATGATGTTGTAATGACATATTAGCACCAACCTTACAGGGGGAAACAAAATTTGCCAATGAGGTAAACTGACTCTCAAAGTCCACAAGAGAAATACTTATTTTTAGTATCTTATTGGGAATTTTCTCTTTAAAATGTGGAGCACATAATTAAGAACAATTACAAACTTCACGGCGAAATGTTAAGAAAAATATTTTTTCTAGGAAGAAATAGTATGCGTGATCTCGAGTAGCCTCCTATCCCCCCCTTCCCCTTCGTTTCCCCTTTGGGAGTTTCAGGGTTACGTTCGGTTTGTCTCGTCATTCTGATCAATCATTGCAATTGATTAAGCTGCATAACTATAATCATAAATAACATGATAAAGCCTACCTATATTAAGCTCTATCTATGGTGCTAAATAAAGTTACATTAAGCTCATAGTCTTACATTTTTTTGATTATGTTAACTCTATCTGGTGGCCGCGGTGGCTCAGTCGGTAACGCGTCTGCTAACGTAACCATGCTAAAGGTCCCGGTTCGATCCCCGGCCGGTTCAAATCCGGGAACTTTTCTAACGATGGAAGCGACCCCGGCGCCCACCCAGCGTCGAATAACATGGGTACCTGGGGGAAATCCTGGGGGGTAAAGGCGATCAGGAGCGTGATGCTGATCACATCACCCACACTCACGACCGGATCAAGAAAGTGTGGGGCGTTACCCCCACACCCCCTATACGCCTTCGTGGCGTGGTGCTATGCACAGGGTAGCACTTTACCCTTTACCTTTACCTATCTGTTTCTCTCTATCTGATAGTTTTTGTTTCTTCTCTTGCAGGGTAAGTCTCCACTGTTGCAGAACAATATTTTTTCAATTAAGGTAAAGTAGGTTGCAACAAATTACAAGTTCATCGAGAGACGTGAAGATAAAACTTCATCGTTAATCAACGGTTCGATTAGGTAAGAATCAAAAGCTTTTAAAATTTCCATTGCGATGTTCATAATTCGGTGTTCTTCACTAATAAGAAGTTTGCGATAATCTGTCGAAGGAGAAAAATTTCCTTATTGTGTACCTTACCCGGAATTTCGCGACAAAATGACCATTCGTATTAGGCCTGTATGACAAAATTGAAGGGAGGATTGTAAACATTTAGGGTACTGGTGGTGTTTGCATAAATCACTGTCTCGTAGAAAAAAAAAAGAAAAAAAAGGTAAAGTGCTCCCCTGTGCATAGCACCACGCCATGAAGGCGTATAGGGGGTGTGGGGGTAACGCCCCAACCAATACAAATCACCCAATCGCGGATGGATTTTCAGAAGAGCTTCCCGATTAGCTGTTCATTAATGGTTATATATTTGCTATTCATCTTATCTTCCTTCCGGGCAGCAATGGCCTAGCTGGTCAGTCATTTCACATAGCTGCAGCGGGTTCGAATCCCTCCAAGACGTCTGATTTTTCCAAGACACCGGTTTTTTAGGAAAATTCCTTGACGAGAAAAATTCAGTCAAAATATTTCCGTGGACAAAATTAATGAGGAAAATTCCGGGGCTGACTTAATATACGTAAACCACCTTATTCTACGTAAAGAAATATCCGCGTTTTACGTATTTTCGCGTCATTTTTAAGTGTTCTGTACAATTGCTCTAACCCTCACTAATATTAAGGTTGAATTTAACTCTAATGCCGAATGACTGGGAATTTACGAAGATCGCAATTTTCGAACGATTTTTCTACGTATTTCCGTTAGAATAAGGTATAAAGGATTTCATGCTTAGGCTTGAAATTTAGAAAACTTACCCCGAGAAACAGAAATCCTACCTTTTTGATTGAGTAACCCCCAAGATTCAAATTATATCCTGGGAATTGTTGCGAAAGTATTTTTGCCATTTTTGGTGGCGGAATGCATTGTTAGAGTTCACAGTAAAATTTGCAATTTTCTACCGTTAAAATTTAACATCAATTTGGAAGATCAGATAATTTCAAAGATAACAATATTACACGTTTAGCTGTGTCAATTGATGCATTAAAAGTGAGATTGTGTTATCTTTGAAATTATCTTGTCTGATCTTCCAAATTGATGCATTTTTAGTGCATCACACAGAACACCAGAGCTGTCAAAAGTGTCCTATTATGCATTTTTGTGTGCATCTTGACACATCAAACAGTGCATCATTTGCAGTTTATTCACGTTAATGAGTTATTGAAGTCAACATGTAGGCCTATGTGTCAATTGACACGTTTCGGAATTTGTGTGTGCCTGTTAATTTACCAAAACGGGACGGAACCGTTTTCTTTATTTTATTTCGAATATATTTTGCATAAAGACAGATAATGATTATAAACGACAGCTGCGTGCATATTTTTATTATATTGTATCATTAAACCCAACCTCTGTGATGGAGTGGTTAGCAGAGAACGCTATAGCATATATGACGCTAGGGGCACCGGATTCGAATCCCGACCTGGGCATGGGTGTGTTTATGAGTGCCGCTTCATCAATTTCATCGTACCATAATTTTCGCGATTAGCCAAAAGTGACAGAGAAGTGCACAAAATCAATCAAATCGAAAACATTCATATTCGTTTTTCTTTTCGGTAGGGTAGATGAATGGCGGCAGAAATTGACAGTCTTAGGCCGACTCTCTTATGTTAACTCTTTTAAAGTATACGGTTAGCTTATGAGGGTTTTAATTTCGAATTCTCCTTTCATCCTCATCGTCGCGATTAACCTAAAATGCCAGGCGTTGAGTCACGAACTCTCCACCGCTGTAGTCCCGGCTTAAGCACAGTCTTCATTTGTGTCAATAATTTCATCCAGTCGTCATGCCCCATCGTCGCGGCTGGACTAATGGGACGGAAAAGGCGACGTAAAATAATAATAATAATAAAAAAAACATTAGTATTGCCAGACCGTTAGACGGACTATATCATGCACTATACGCGATTGTACGATTGGAAAAACTGGTGCGGTACTCACCTTCATAGAAGCCAAATTCAAGCAGGTGCCCAAGGTAGCATCCCCCCTCAAGGGGTGGAGAAGGTCATCCTCACTCATCTCCCGAACCCCCTCACATCATCTTGAGCTGCGGGACATTTCCAAAGAGAAGTCCTCAATTAATCAATCTCTCCCGACAGGTTCACGAAAATTCCATGGCTGTCGCACGGGTGACAAAAAATATATATATGTATGATGTCGCAAAAGTCGTTTTAGCCCATACGTTCTCGCCACAGCGTAACATGCGAGATTTTTCTTCAACGTCTTCGGTTTTCTTCTCGCCCAGCAGACGACGTGTTCGCTGCAGTCGCGGGGCGAAAAGGGGGGGAGGGGGGAGATCGGAGCGGAGGGAGGGCCGAGGCACGGAGGGGAGGGGGGAAGATAACAAAAGCGCAACGATGACGCGCATCACTGCACGGCCGCGTCTTGTTTTCGTCGATGCTGCGCCTTCGAGCTTGCGTCGGCCGCGATTTCGTAGCGAAGGGGGCGGGGCACCGGCTTTTTGATTGGCACGTGGTTGGAGGCTGTGTAATGCGATGTCTCTTCTCCATGGTGAGAACGAAAGTCACGCGAAAGCAGATCGAAAAGTTGCATCAGTTCTTTTTTTTCCACACACGAAGAGGACAAGTTGTCTAGCTCGAATTTAGAGGTGGTACCGAGAAGGTCGATCAAAAATCGATAAGAGACCGGTAACGAGACAGACTTCTATAAAATCGAGACGAGACAAGCCTTTCTTACACTAGAATCTGAATCGTTCATTGAGACCAAAATTTACTCCACTGTTCGACTTCTTCAGGCATATCAAGGATAGTCTATCTACATGATTATTAGGCCATGCATTTTCTTTCTCGCAATTGCGAAGTTAATACAAATGTAGCTACATTAGCGGCAACTGTGAACCTGTGCGGCGTAGTTGCATACGTCCAGGATGTCGCTGCAAAAGTTTGTTCGTCGACACGTTGTCCATTTTCTTACACGTTTCTAGACTCGAGACTATGACGAGAACGAGACAGCCTTCGACACACACACACGAGACGAGTCAAGAGTCTGCCAATTCTTGTTTCCATACAATTCCTACGCAAATTCCGGGATAAGACCGCTGTTATGATGTAGATTTCCAACTAGAACGCCTAGGCCTATCTGGCAGTGCTTTTCTTTCCTACTCCACAACCAACACCTTTTGCCAATTATTTTGCTACTTGCTTCTGTTGATTTGATTTGATTTATTTATTTTATTTTACTTCGCTTTTTGCGCCTCTTGGCTAATTTGCGAGGATGGGGATGAGTCATGAAATGATGAAATTGATGCATGGACATTCAGAAACAACCATGACCGAGCGGGATTCGAACCTGGGACCCCTGGCGTCTCAGCGCGATGTGTTAACCACTCAGCCACAGGGTCCGGCTTGCTTCTGTTGCTCCACACTGATTGGAACCAATCTTCAGCACATTTCTCACACCCCGTTCATTGATTTCCTTAACGCTGTCCAAGCGTATCATGGAAAGATTTCGTCTTCCGTGGCACACCATTTACAGAGATAGAAAATTGAATTGTATATTTTGCGCTGTATAAAGAAGGAAATAAATTTATGGACAACATAAATGTGTCAATTGATGCATCTTATAGATCATGAAATCAATTACATATATTTTAAAGCGCATAATATGTGTAAAATACATTTAATATTCTCCTATGTGCGAGTGTGTATGCGTGTCAGAGATAGATACGAAACGTGTGTAACAGATATTTGAATATCAAGTTAATCGTTATCTAGTTTGAATGCAAAAAATAATCTAAATATCCAGATCACTGTTCTCAGCGTGGTTTTTAGTGTTGCCCACGAGACGAGACTTTGGTCCGTCCCGTCCCGTCTCGTGAAAATGCTGTCTCGTCTCGTGTCTCGTCTCGAAAATATTCGTTTGTCCCGTCTCGTGTCCCGTCTCGAAGGGTTGTCCCGTCTCGTCTCGTCTCGTCTCGTCTCGTAAAAGTGATCCGGGATATCATGCCAACAAAGTCAAAAGTAGCAGAAACACGAAATATTTTTTCCGGAAATTGGGATAAAGCTCCAAATATTTTACCCATTGCGTGGTTGGAATAAATAAGATTCGTTAATCATGAGGACATTAATATTAAAAATGCAGTTTGTTGGTTACTGATTGCTAGGTATCTTATGAAATCCTTGTGGTTTTTCTGGCTTTCATACAAGAGTGTTCTTTTCATTACTGCTATACCTTTAGGAAGTTTTTAAATGTTTTCCACTAAACCTTCTTTCTTTCTGAATGTCGAACTTCCGTGCACTATGAAAATGTACATTTCTTCTTTAAATTCTAAGCTTGGCGCTCGGGAGCAACAAAAAAGTTTTTAAAAATGTAGTACAAACACAAAAGACTATTTAAAATTTCAATACTTAGTATATTACAAATAGAAAGCATTTATTGTTCTTAATATTGTTAAACATCTTCTATGACATAAATTTCAAAAATTGTTTCTTTGTGATATTGTGCTGTTTCTTATGATCAGCTTATGACGCACATACTTCTTTGTTTTCTCTTTAGCCTCTAAGTCCGGTACCACCACCGCTTGATCTAATTTATCCTTCGGCAGGCACGCATCTAGAAATATATGTCGGGGGAGGGTGTCCGAGCCAAGTGTTTCAGAAAAAAATGATAATAATAACATTAACGACAATAATTAAGCAAATGTTTAAATTAATACATTAGTGTTGCCCACGAGACGAGACGGGACTAGACTTTGGTCTGTCCCGTCCCGTCTCGTGAAAATGCTGTCTCGTCTCGTGTTTCGTCCCGAAAATATTAGTTTGTCCCGTCTCGTGTCACGTCTCGAAGGGTTCTCTCCCGTCTTGTCTCGTCTCGTCTCGTAAAAGTGATCCGGGATATCATGCCAACAAAAGTCAGAAGTAGGAGAAACACGAAATATTTTTCCGGAAAGTGGGATAAAGCTCCAAATATTTTACCCATTGCGTGGTGAAAATAAATAAGGTTCGTTAATCATGAGGACATTAATATTAAAAATGCAGTTTGTTGGTTACTGATTGCTAGGTATCTTATAAAATCTACCTTGTGGTTTTTCTGGCTTCCATACAAGAGTGCTCTTTTCATTACTGCTATACCTTTTGGAAGTTTTGAAATGTTTTCCACTAGACCTTCTTTCTTTCTGAATGTCGAACTTCCGTGCACTATGAAAATGTACATTTCTTCTTTAAATTCTAAGCTTGGCGCTCGGGAGCAACAAAAAGTTTTTAAATGTGTATTACGAACACAAAAGACTATTTAAAATTTCAATACTTAGTATATTACAAATAGAATGCATTTATTGTTCTTAATATTGTTAAACATCTTCTATGACATAAGTTTCAAAAAGTGTTACTTTGTGATATTGTGCTGTTTCTTATGATCAGCTTATGACGCACATACTTCTTTGTTTTCTCTTTAGTCTCTAAGTCAGATACCACCACCGCTTGATCTAATTTATCCTTCGGCAGGCACGCATCTAGAAATATATGTCGGGGGAGGGTGTCCGAGCCAAGTGTTTCATAAAACATGATAATAGTAACATTAACGACAACAATTAAGCAAATGTTTAAATTAATACATTAATGTAATTCATAGGTCTATTCACTTGAATATGTAAATTAATCAATTCTATTATTGTTATTACATGAAATGTTACAAAGATTGTAGAAGAATAGTAATATAACAGCACGAATATTAGCTAATATCTAGCTTACGTGTAGTTAAGATCGCCTAAATTTGCATAAAAACAACTGTCCTGGCAAGAAGTTTAATGTCAAAAAAGGTGATGAATTGAATATTTGCTAAATAACAAAAAAGGATGTTAAGTCCACTTGACGAAAAATAAAATTCCTGATTAATATTTTATTCTAATTATTATAAGTAGTAGTGTACATAAATCTTCATTGACACTGTCATTCAAAGCCGTATGATCGCAATAAAATCCTTGTTCTTCATGAAAAAGTAACCCTCGATTATGCTAAAGAAATATATTTTTGTTTAGCTAGAGCAAGGCCCCAGGAGGATGCAAGAAGCCTTTCCTGCAAAAGTGTATGTTGTACGAAGCGAAGAAACGTGACAAAACAACCACGTATGGAAGGCAAACCTGCATATATTTTATATCGCACATTTACAGAGCCGTGCCTCCTGAAGTTATAAAAATCCCAACTTCAATGATTCTTTTAGACATGCTATAGTTGAAAAAAATATGTTTAGATGCACCAAAAGTGCATCATTATCAGATTATACATATAACGTGTTATTGGAATCAACATATTTGTGTAAATTGGGTGCCTCCTCGATTACGTAGTAATAACGTCGAGGTCTTGTAATCAAGGGTCCCCGCGTTCGATACCCAATGGAGGCACAAAGTGGATCGGATCGCACTTTAAACTGTAGGTCGGTTCGCGATTTAGCCTATTTGTGAATCAAGTGGACTTAAAACCCAATATCAACCTTAAGAATATTAGAACCCATTAATTCACCCGCAGCTAAGTCAAATTTCACATATCCCTTTTCATCCTCGTTCATAGACTTCCTGCAATACTCTTGTGCATGTGGGTTGCATCCCACCAGGTGCGAGAAATGTGAAGAGTTATTCTTTCCCTGTACTGCGTTATTTCTTTTCATAAGAGTAAGGCTAAATTCTCGTTTTATCTGAACTTTTAAAAAATGTGCAAAATACGTCTCTATCTTTAAACAACCACCCTTTCTCATGTATGTGTAAAATAATCCCACTCTGTCTCAGAAAACCTCTTCCTACGATCAAATGAAGGAAACAACTCTCAAGTCTCAACAATTATAATTTTTTGCTTAAATTTCCTGTTGGAGATTTATCTATAAAAGTAACCATGTTTATTCTTTCTTTATATATTTTATATTGCATATAGCTTCAATTGTTTATTTGTGTATTTCAAATGCCTTAAGTAACCTGCACTCCCATTGGGTAATTCAATCTTAGCGCGGTGTCTAGTTGCCGCCATTTTAGCGCGGTAGTTACTTCCAGCCAGTGTGCGTAGAGAGGCCACTCGGGACACAGCCAGAAACCGTCGCGGACAATTATGGATACCGTAAGCCCAACGTGGCTACGTTTCATTAGTGGCGCGTTGTTGTAACACCAGATGCAACTTCGTGTAAACAGTTTTCCCTAGACAGGAGTGCATGGGAAGTGTAATCAAGTGTTATGTGCATATACCTTATAATACATATAGTTATCAGTGTGTGTGCCTGTGTTTTCTTTACAACTACCAAGAGGATCGCGGTGAACTTTGACCTGTAGCGACACAATCCATACCAGAGAGATGTAAGTGGTACCTACAATTTCACTTACATTTAGATCCTACCGGTTCGGATCATCATTCATTTCTGGTCCTTCACAGCCGGACAGGTTCTACATTCAGTTTTGGTCCTGTACGGTCCGGAACGCAAACATTTTTGGTCCTCCGCAGGCCGCGATCTCCTTTGTATTGAACATGAGGTACGTTACTATCAGTGATTTTAGTGACATTGTGTTGTGCAAACATTATTTTCAAGTACAGTAACTGCAAGTTATTGAAAGCATTACGTCATTCGTTGCAGCGCGCGAGATATTTTCCACGTGGCTGAAGGACACGCCCGGTACTTCCCCGACCGAGAACGCTCTCGCTGTTCGCTTGTCAGTGACGCTTCACACTCCTCTCCCTTCTCCCCTCCCGCTGTGTGAGGAACAGTCGGCGACCAGTGACATGACGTCATACATCGCTGGTGTGTCGCTGAGTTATTTTTAGACTGCAGTTTTCTGTTCCCCCGCGGGACTGGCTTTTTCGTTCGTTTCGTGCGGGAAACTCGTAGCGAGGAAAAACGTATCGCGGAGAGGTGCATAGCAGCCCACGCGTGCAGACGTGACATCACTATAGCAACCGTGCATCAGCTGTTCGAGTACCCGCAGTGTTGCAGCCTAACCAGGACTTCAGATGCCCAGATGGTCCAGTGAATGCCAGATCGGTGAGTACAACAGTGTTTGGTTCAATATTTCCTCACTTTTTCCTTTCATTTCAATACGCATTGCTTGTCCCTCCCACCTTGAGGCATGGCAGACTTAGCACATCTTCTAAAACAACGTGCCGCCTACAGGGGGCAAATAACGAGATTGCAGTCGTATATTAGCAGTGTTGATCCAGTGGCGCCGAACGTTCAACAGATCAAGGTTCGGCTGGAGCAACTGAACACATTATGGCCCAAGCTAGAAGAAATTCAGGATTGCATTGAATTTGAAGCCACAGACGATGAACACACGGCAGTTCGAGAGACAATCGAACTTTCATATTTTGATCTCAAGTCGCAGATGCTAACATTAATTGAGGGAAATCATTCAAATACAGACGGCGCGGAAAATGAACACAGGGCTTCGTGCAAGTCTCAAGTCAAGTTGCCATTAATAGAGCTTCCGCATTTCAGTGGAAATTACACCCAATGGGTATCATTCAAAGACACATTTTCTTCGCTCATACATGATAATTCGGATATTTCAGATATTCAGAAATTCCAGTATTTACGTGTCGCACTGAAGGGTGAGGCATTGCAAATCATTGAAAGCATACCAATTACAGCATCCAACTACGGTGTAGCGTGGAAACAACTCCAAGAGCGTTTTGACAACAAGCGTCTCATAGCTGCTTCACACGTCAATGATATTTTGCATATAAAACCAGTGTCGAGAGAAAACGCAGAAGAGTTGCGATCGTTCACAAACACAGCAATCAGTTCCATCTCAGCGTTAAAATTATTAGCAGGAGATAGTTCACTATCAGATATCGTGTTAGTTCAGCATCTTACCTCTCAGCTTGATGCCACCACACGAAAGGCTTTTGAATTAGAAGTGAATGATTCTGAATTCACCACTCTTGACAGTTTGTTTCAATTTCTAGAGCACAGAACCAAGGCTTTAGAGAAATTCAAACCAATTTCCAATGAAAGATCAACATTCAAACCACAGTTTAGTGGCAACACCAAACAACAAAGTCACAAACCTGCGCATCCTTCCCCTTCAAGATCGTATGTTTCTACTGTATCTCCTTCATGCCTGTATTGCAAGGATACTATGAAGAATAATAAGCATCCGCTGTTTGCGTGCAGTTCATTCAAAGCAGCTACGATAGCTCAGAAGTACAAATTTCTTCGAGAAAACCAGATCTGTTTCAATTGTCTTGGACAGTCAGATCACCAGGGATTTAGGTCAGGATGCAAGGCAGGATCTTGCAAGTATTGCGGCGAGAAACATAATTCCCTTCTTCATGAAGATAAGAACAACAGAGAACGTCAAACACAGAAGCAGCCCAGTAAATCCAGAAGTAAACCGGCAGTAGGCGATGATACTCGGTTTCAGGATAATGATGCCCAGACTAAAGCAACATATTGTTCTGTCAAGAACAGAGAAACTTCGCAAGTTCTCCTAGCCACAGCAGTCATAAAAATCAAGAACGCATACGGCGAGTGGCTCCCATGTCGTGCACTTTTGGATGGAGCCTCGCAGAGTAACATTATGACAGAGAACCTTGCTCAGCAGCTACGCATCAAGAAACAAAAACGCCGAATTCCAATCCAAGGGATAAATGAAGCTACAGTGCAAGCCTTTCACACCATGGAGACGCAGATTAAATCCAGCATAAGTGGATTCACCATGGATGTATCTTGTTCCATCTTGCCAAACATCACAGGTTCGATGCCAGCGCAGAGGCTCGAAACTTCCACATGGGGAATTCCGAGTGACATACATTTAGCAGATCCTAGCTTCCATACACCTGGCAACATTGACCTACTTCTGTCTGCAGATGTGTTCTACACGATTCTCAAGCCAGAAAAACTTTCAAGAACAGGAAACTATCCAGCGTTGCAAAACACTGAATTTGGGTGGATTGTAGCAGGAAGGATTCCCAATGCACTATCTACGAACGGACCTTCGAAGTCATTCTTTGTTCGCACAGAAGATACAGTCAATTTCCATTTACAGAGATTTTGGGATTTGGAGGAATTCCATGATAAGTTGCCTTCACCAGAAGAAATCACATGTGAAAAACATTTCCAGGAAACTACATCTCGTGATCGAGAAGGTCGATACACAGTCAAGCTACCCTTGAAGAGGGACAGATCCGTTCTTGGGGATTCTCTGCAAACAGCGATTTCACGATTTAACAAATTAGAAAGAAGACTTGATCGGAACAAGGAATTGAAAAGAGAGTACACAGAATTCATGGTCGAGTACCAACAACTCAAACACATGCAACCAATTGGGACATTGGAAGATGTATCCAGAGACAAGGAGACAAGGTACTACATTCCACATCACTGTGTGATCAAGGAATCAAGCAAAACTACACGTTTAAGAGTGGTTTTTGATGGAAGCTCGCCAACAACTACAGGGGAATCGTTGAACAGTATACAGATGATTGGTCCCACGATACAAGAAGAATTGTTTTCAATCCTGCTCAGATTTCGTAGTCACAAAATCGCACTGACTGCAGACACGGCTAAAATGTATAGGCAAATTAACATGCATTCAGAAGACAGACCACTTCAATGCATCTTATGGAGAGCATCACGTGACGAACCGATCCACGTTTACAGTTTGAACACAGTCACTTATGGATTAACTTCAAGTTCATTCTTGGCCACAAGATGCCTCAAGCAGTTGGCAGAAGATGAATCATCAAATTTCACAGTAGCCACTCATGTCTTGACACATGACTTCTACGTTGACGATTTTCTGGGAGGAAATCATTGCATTGAAGGTGCAATAAAGCTGCGTGAAAGTCTCACAGAATTACTCCAGAAGGGAGGATTCAATCTACGTAAATGGTGCTCCAATAGCAAGGCAGTGTTGCAATCTATTCCAGAAGAATTGAAGGCGGTACAGGATCTAGTGCAATTCGACACAGAAGGCACAAAAACATTGGGAATTTCATGGCGCCCATCCACGGACGAATTTCTCATGGACAGCAAGGTCTCCACAACAGTGGATGTAGGCTCGTTGAAGATCTTCTCAAAGCGCCAAGTTGCCAGCATAATTGCACAAGTGTTCGATCCAATCGGACTAATATCGCCAGTGGTGATAACATACAAGTCATTCCTGCAGCAGTTATGGCTCCACAATGTAGGATGGGATGATCCGCTTCCTATAGATTTGCAGAAAACATGGCGTCGTCTTCATTCGCAGCTCACATGTATTAACGAAGTAAAAGTACCACGGTTCGTTTTGGCTCCAGGAGACATACGTAAAGTTCAAATTCACGGTTTCTCTGATGCATCAGAGAGAAACTATGGCAGCGTTCTCTTCGTAAGATCAATTGATTCAGAGGGTCACATAAGTGTGAACTTATTGTGTTCAAAGTCCAAGGTGGCTCCGGTGAAGAGAACCACTCTTCCACGTTTGGAATTATGTGCGGCAGTTCTACTAGCCAAACTGGTACACAAAGCATTGCCCATACTGCGTCTATGTATAGACACCATTCACCTATGGACAGACTCAAAAATTGTCCTAGCTTGGCTGGCGTCACCAGCCAGTAAATGGAAACCTTTTGTTGCCAACCGAGTTGCTATGGTACAGGAACTCACACAGGTCAGTGATTGGAAGCACGTTCCGTCAAAAGACAATCCTGCAGATCTGATCTCACGAGGAGTCGATGCAAAAACTATCAGATCACTTCAGCTTTGGTGGCACGGACCCACCTGGCTCCAAGAAGAGGAGACACAGTGGCCATCATCCAGTTTAGCATTCCGTCCAGACGACAACACTATTCCAGAGCAGCGTAAGGTAGCAGCTACCACATTGGTCACTCATGTAACAACTGAAGAAGAAATCATATCTAGATATTCAAGTTTGTCCAAGCTACTGAGAGTAGTGTCACTCTGCAAAAGGTTCATCAGCAATTGCAGAAACTCAAGAGAGAAAAGGAGTGAAGACCTTACCACCTTTGAAATTCAAGGCGCCACACTTGCCTGCATCAAGATAACACAACGTGCATTCTTCTCTCAGGAAATCAAAGATTTGTCTGACAAGCAGCAAGTACACAACAAAAGCATTTTGAGGAACCTTCATCCATTTCTCGACAATGAAAAAGTAATTCGTGTCGGAGGAAGATTGGAAAACAGTGAATTGGAGTTTCAAAGCAAACATCAAATTATTCTTCATCCGAAGAGTCATTTCGCGAAAATTCTGATAGCATCAGAACACAAGAGACTTATGCATGCTGGTCCACAGCTTCTCATATCATCACTTCGTGAGAAATACTGGATACCTCGCATACGACAGGTGGTCAAACAGATCATTCACCAGTGCAACATATGCTATCGTTTGAAGGCTTCAGCCGCCCAGCAGCTGATGGGGCAGTTACCCTCCAGTAGAGTGAGACCCAGCAAGGCATTCCATCACGTAGGCGTTGATTACGCAGGGCCATACCACATCAAGACCGGAGCCGCAAGAAGCAGATCCTCAAGAAAATGCTACATTGCAGTTTTCACTTGTCTTGCCACAAGGGCAATTCATCTAGAGATTGTCTCAGACTTGACATCGCAAGCCTTCATCGCAGCTCTACTACGCTTCACCGCGAGAAGAGGAAAGTGTGCAAGTATTTTTAGCGACAATGCTTCGACTTTCCATGGTGCTAAAAATGAATTGCAGGAATTACGTAAACTCTTTCAATCACAAAAGTTCAACAAGGACATCAACAGATTTGCAGCAGAAGAGAATTTCCAATGGAAGTATTCTCCACCACGCAGTCCATCATTCGGCGGGATTTTTGAAAGTGCAGTGAAGTCTATGAAATACCATCTTCGCAGAGTAGCAGGAAACGCCGTGCTAACATACGAAGAACTAGTAACTCTGCTATGCCAAATAGAGGCCTGCCTCAACTCCCGTCCTCTTTCCACACTCCCTGATTCTCATGATGAATTCAGCTACATTACCCCTGGTCATTTTCTTATTGGAGGTCCTCTAACCTCATTTCCTGAACCAAACATTACAGATCTGGCTGCCAACAGATTATCCAGATGGCAGCGCATACAGCAGTTCCAGCAGCGAGTATGGAGGAAGTGGTCTCAGGACTACCTGCATAGTCTGCAGCAGCGACAGAAATGGACAGCCGTTCAGTCGAATTTGAAGCCTGGCACACCAGTGCTATTGAAGGAGGACAATATTCCACCACTCTCGTGGAGAGTCGGCGTCGTCCAAGAAGTGTTTCCGGGAAGGGATAACCTAGTGCGCGTAGTCACCGTTCGTACTAGAGACGGAGTCTACAAGAGAGCATTAAGCAAAATTGTGCCTTTACCACATTGGGAAGAAGACACTCCATGAGCTAAAACATTGACAATGTATCCCCTAGTGTTAGGTTGGATGTGAACATTCCAACGGGGGGGAGTATGTTGGAGATTTATCTATAAAAGTAACCATGTTTATTCTTTCTTTATATATTTTATATTGCATATAGCTTCAATTGTTTATTTGTGTATTTCAAATGCCTTAAGTAACCTGCACTCCCATTGGGTAATTCAATCTTAGCGCGGTGTCTAGTTGCCGCCATTTTAGCGCGGTAGTTACTTCCAGCCAGTGTGCGTAGAGAGGCCACTCGGGACACAGCCAGAAACCGTCGCGGACAATTATGGATACCGTAAGCCCAACGTGGCTACGTTTCATTAGTGGCGCGTTGTTGTAACACCAGATGCAACTTCGTGTAAACAGTTTTCCCTAGACAGGAGTGCATGGGAAGTGTAATCAAGTGTTATGTGCATATACCTTATAATACATATAGTTATCAGTGTGTGTGCCTGTGTTTTCTTTACAACTACCAAGAGGATCGCGGTGAACTTTGCCCTGTAGCGACACAATCCATACCAGAGAGATGTAAGTGGTACCTACAATTTCACTTACATTTAGATCCTACCGGTTCGGATCATCATTCATTTCTGGTCCTTCACAGCCGGACAGGTTCTACATTCAGTTTTGGTCCTGTACGGTCCGGAACGCAAACATTTCCTATAATTTATACAAACAGTAGCACACATCACGTCCTTTGGTGCAACACTGTCAACAGCTAATGTTACTTTCCTCGTCCTAATAAATTTACTTCCAACCAGTGACGGGGCCAGGGAAATGTGACTGGGGAGGCGGAAGGCTGGCAACAAAATATTGTAAGGGGGCAGTCACATTAAAACGCCCGAAAACACCTCACATATATATACATATATAATAATACTTATAATAATACTTATAATAATAATTATAATAATAATAATAATAATAATAATTATTATTATTATTATTATTATTATTATTATTATTATATTCATGTATGGTGTTTTGTGTTTGTCTTTTATTTAGAGTGGACGTTTACTGCCTAAATTTACTTCTTGATTACGAGTTTATCTCCACATGATTCGTTTTAATAAAGACATTAATTCTTTTTTATTGATAAGTTGCGTTGTCTCTAGTGGCCTATTTCAGTATTGGAAGACATTCATAATTTTATAATTCATCGTCTTTCTTGAGTTGAAACTACTGATATAAATATTTAAGTTATAAGAGAATAATATAAATGACGAAAAAATGCTTCGAAGAGTTTAATTTTCTTGGAAAATAAACGTGACGTTGGAAGAAATCAATCTTCTTAAGTATTAGAAACAATGTAAGGCACTTCTCCTGTAGGAGAATTCTGCTCTATGTGCTTTGGAGAACACATTGCCCACCTTTGGTACGTCCAGGACTTGACATTTCTTCTAAATGGCAAGAAAAGCCAAATGAGGCAGTTTGCATATAGCATCCTGTTTCGAGCAAGCCTTTTCAAGGATTTTTAAGGACAACCATCTTCGTAACGCTGAAGAGTTTTGGGCAAAATTTGTGTTTCACCTTTCTGGGAAATGTTACAGACAAAGGTTACAGTTATCTGATAATTCAAGAAATATTCTGACCCTGGCATTACTTACTCTTACTCTACCACTCCAACGTATGTCTGTGCTACACAATTACAGGCACCTATGGAGTTCTTGGGAAGACGTTCTTCGATTTTGATATATACGAGAAAGAGCGAACCTGCATCCAATGATTGAAGAGTGGAATATCCTAATAAGCATTTTTTACCTGCCCGCGATATGTTTTGAATCGAATTTTAAGTGTAATTTGCATTTTAAGGTTCACGTTCAATACATTTCCAAATAATATCCCCTCATTAGCTTCAAGAGTATCGAAGAAATTCCCTTTGTTAAGGTTTCCTCAGACTCATCATCTCGAAATTCAAGTCCCTGAATAGTAAGAAACCGCGATGAATCCACAACAACTGACATGTAGTGTCGGGTTTTCTTCGATCACATTTGGTCCTGGGTTCGATACCCAGTGGAGGCACTTTAAACTATAAGTCCAGTCCCGATTGGCTTTTCTGTGCAGAAAGTGGACATAAAACACCAAATCAACCAACCAACCAAATCTTGAATCAACTTTGAATGTCTTTTAATAATTAGCGTTGTCACTAACGACCACGATTAGAATAATTTGCGCGTACTACAGATGATGTCTTGTGGTCCTGAAAATATTCGTGATGTTTTAAAACCATCCATATTCAACACTTTTTTCCAGTTCTTAAGACTGGGTAAAACTTAGGTTAATCTCGGCTATTACAGGACATAAATGAATGAGAAATCACCTATGCCCAGGTCGGCGCTCGAATCTTGAACGAAAGTCACATACACGTAGCGATATATATACTAAACAAATTAATATTTGTTAATCAAGTTGGTATTATAAGCAGGAAAGTGATATCATGCAGAATACACCACTTTGAAAAGGTGAAAATCGTCATACTCTTATAAATGAACTCTCTTATTATTCGATATTTAATTAACTTCAGTTGGAGGGCCGGGGGGGGGGGGGGCGAAGTGTCTGACATGGGGCGTCCCCCTGCCTCCTCTGGCGTCGTCACTGCTTCCAAGCCTCTAATAACTTCGCTGCTGATAGCCTCACCTTCGAAATGGAAGCTTGTGTGTCGGCGAATAATACAAATAACCTGTGTTCACTGTCCCTCTTTCATTCAAAGTCTGCCGTTTTCCTTTTCAGCTTTTCCTGCAAAACTTCCTGGCAGCAAGCAAAGCAAATTACAGAATTTTTATTGCCCCTCCCTTGCATCAACCTTCATTCCTCCTTTAGGCCTGGATTTATGGCACTTACCCGCTACTGCAGGTCAACCTCGCCCCTATGTTTGGCGTTTGCCCCCTGAAGCAACGGTGTCCATTGTTCAAAGCGAAACCTCTGTCAGTGGGGAACGGCGAGAAATAGTCTCGGAATACACCCTGGCCGTAAACAGGCTCCCGCCACCCTGACATTGGTGTCAGCTTCTCTCTGAAATTTGATAAAACTACTTTGTGAATTTTTTTTAGTAACGATTGAAAATGTAGACAGTAGATACTACATGTATTTTGCTCATAAACTTGAAGGCTAAATTCAAAGAATAAAAAGAACAGCTACAACATTCCTTCATCTAATTCAGAAAGGCTAATCGGGACTGGACCCACACTTTAAAGTGGGATTCAAATCACTATGTTCCTTCACCAGGTATCGAACCCGGCACTGCTTCATTACAATGTGACGACGCTACCACTATACCATCGGGGAGTCCCCATAGAACAAAGTTTCCTTCTACGACGATTATACAGAACTTAGTGCATTTCCTTCATTTGAAATCTATTCTATATCAGGTTCCGTATTTCGTTACTACAATCCAAGGAATAGTATTCTCCTTAAATAAGAAATACATAAATAAGAAAAAACATTGGAAATAATCTTCAAACGGACGTAAAAAAATCGAATCCAACCACCTGTAGAATGCCTGAGGGAAACAACAAGAATTTTCTCAACAAAGACATATCCGAAATTTCCATAACATTCTAATAATTTCGCAACCCGTGCAAATAATCATGCGGTAAAATCTTGTCGTGGTTCCCTGTAAACACTAAATTCACCAAATTACTTCTTTCCATATTTCCCGTATTTTCTCCTCCTCTTTAGCTCTCAGCTGTTCGGAGTGGGATAATACAAGATTATTTGTCCCTAATTATCTCCTTCTTAGTCTTGCTAATATCTTGGACTCCTTAATAACTTTCCCAACAACTCCTTATCAATTTGTACTGCCATGTTTCCCACAATGTTTTTCCTACTTCCTAATAACATTGACTTCTGTACACCCTTTGATGTAAAAATTAAATATTAATAATAAACCATATCCGTCGGTGCTTTTTTCTTTCCAACCTATAGAGAAGACTATTTTTACAAGATAAACCTCGGACGCAGACATTCCACGACATTCCACCTTCTCTACCTGCCCTTTTACTTGATGTTATTCAGAATTGTATTGGTATCTGGAATACTATCCTAACATAAAGTTATTAATCTGCAATAAATTGAAAAACAAAAATGGGGAGTAATGTTGTGTTTCGATAGAGTATTGAAAATAAGTTTAAGTATTCATTCATTACTCTCTCTAGAATAGTCTTCTTTTGACTTAATACGCGCTTATCAACGTTTTTAATTGAAATACTTTATTCCAAGCAAACAAGTATTTGCAACTGATTAAATATTTTGCTTTTATTTTTTCGAGACATTCGAGACGAGACGAGACTTTTCAAAAGCTGTCGCGTCCCGTCTCGTGTCTCGTCTCGAAAACGAGACGAGAAAGGCATTCCGTCTTGTCCCGTCTCGAATTTCAAAAGGCTTGTCCCGTCTCGTGTCTCGTCTCGTTTTCGAGACGAGACACGAGACGAGACGGGACATGTCCCGTCCCGTGAGCAACACTAGTGGTTTTTGTAGGGGGGTGACAGGAACTCCCTCCCCCTCCATATTGCGTCTCCGAATGTTTTATCTATATAGTATTACTCCGAAGCTGGAAGAGACCCTATTATCCCCCAGTGAATTTTTAAATGTCGCAATGATCGTATACGGATTGTCAAGAAATCAGTCATCATCAGAAATGTTCGCATGTTCGTAGATTTTCCATATTTTCTACGTATGTTATTTTTCCGGTGCCAGTCTCGTCTAGAGCTGAATTTGAATTGTTGTTTTTTAAGTCTACTTTATGTACAGAAAGGCTAATCGGGACTGAACCTACATCTTAAAGTGGAATCCGAACCACTGTGCCATGTGCCTCCACCGGGTATTGAACCCGGGACCCCTTGATAACAAGGCGTCGACGTTACCACTGCACCATCGGGGAAGTCCTCGTCTGGAGTTGTCTCGTAAGTAAAAATGTACAGAAAACTTAATTCAAAACACGAACGTGTTTTCTTGCCTTTTTTTTACCCTAATTGACTCTCTCTTCCATTGTTATATTAGACAATAGGTGATAGACACGGCCTTGGAATGCAACAACATATGGCAGGCCAGGTACCCCAGGGGGACCATGCCCCCTCCCCCTCAAGCCATGAAAAATTTTAATTTGAACGTATTCCGACATCATGGTTTTTCTGCAACTGATGTCGATTCTACCACTCAATGGCTTGGTTAATTAATATTATGTAAATAGAGAATCCACTTCACAGCAGAATCGTTGCTAGATTTTGGGGGCAAAAAATTGCCTGAAGTACTTTTAACATATATTGTTATTTGTCCAAAACACTCAACTAAGTACATTATTATTTACGCAATTCTGTCAATCGGAATTTGTTTCCCTGCAACTTTTCTTCTTTTCTGCTTGTAATTCTCTTGAACATAAATACACAGTGGTGTGACCGTACAACAGTGAACAGACAACTTTCACAGTGTGCAGAAGACATCAAGGCCAGAAAATTTGATGCTACAAGCCGTTGAAAATTGCATTTTTCTATCCCACATGTATGCAACCCCATTTAATAGCTTCTTTTAATAGCATTTATTTTTACTGTCGAATAAGATTCTAGAAGCGAAAATACACCATAGAAACAATATTACGCCAGCAGACACACTGCCAGGGTGAAGTCACTTAGCCGTTCCCTTCAGATATATTGACAGAGTTCGCACTGACTCCAAAGTCCTGGGCAACTTTAGGAGTCAGGAAAACAAGGCTAGAACTGAGGTAATTGGAAACAAATGATTTTTGCTTGGCAGAATTTGTAACCGGAAACACGTTTCGTTTTATCTTCCCAACAATCTTCTTTTTTGGGTAATATTGCTTATAAAAAGTTTATTTCATTTATTTTCAAAAATGTTCAACAAACGTGATTCATTTGATTAACTTACAAAGTTGAAATGTAACTCTTATATTTTAGCATATTAAATCATTACACAGTTATGTAAAATACCTAAAGTCAGGGACTTTGCAAAATGGGTGTGAACCCTCATCTATCAACCCCACACACATACCTATGTTGCTTTTCGTAGGCTATTTGAACTGTTTGCATTATGCACACATGTAGTCTGCCCCTGTCATATAATTTTTTTTTCGCTCTCTGACAAACAAATGTCAGTGTCAACTGCAAATATTTGTCACGTGGTTGCATACATATAGGTTAGAAAATAATGTTCTTCAACATTTCGTAACAAAATGAGCAAATTTCTCTACCCACCGTCTCCTATACCCCCCCCCACCACACATACACACACACACACACACACACACACACACATATATATATATATATATATATATATATATATATATATATATATATAGTGTATAATATGAGAGAAAATTGATTTAAAATTCGCCTATGGTTCTGCCCCCCCTCAAAAAATCCTGGGTACGGGCCTGACACATGGTATCTGTCTGGAGGACGTTCTCGTCTTTTCGCCGACATATGCCACCCTTCCTATCACCTATTGCCTAATAATATAATAATATTCCAAACTTCTTGTGCCTAATGTAAGAATATTACAAACTTTTTGTGAGGAGTGTTTAATAGAACGACACGCAAAGTTTGCTATTATTTTGTTATTGATTCTATTGAATAATACTGGGAATATTTGCTCTCGTAGAGCCAGTTTTACGTGCTCTCAGAATTAAACAGAATTTGACTATTGTCGGTCTTCAAAAACGGCCTTCAACCTATGGGGAATATTACACGTAAACTACTTCTCCAATCCTTTAAAAATAAAATTATATTCTAGGCAGAGGCCTAGCAAGAGGTGAGCTACCGCTCGGGGCCTCGCGGAAGGGCCTCGCGTTGCATGTAATAAATAGAAGTGGCAAAAATAGATGGAAAATGAAATTTTTGTGGCCATTATAACAAAACATTCTGTTTTTCGGCTTTAAATTCCAGTTGAAAGTTACAATTTGAATGAATAGGTCAAACCAGGAGTTAGCTGTCCGATTTTAGAAGCCACACTGCTGTAAATAAGCTGTGAATATAAGAATAAAACAATTTCTCTTTGAGTAAGCTTTCCAAAGCGATGAAATTCATTTACATAACACTGAAGCTCACCTTCAGAAATTCTTTAGATTGAAGAATACTATTCAATCTCCTTTAACAGAAGCTGGAGAATGTGCAAGAAAAAATAACTATGACATTCAATTGGCATTCAAAGACAGAAGAATTACTCACAGAGAAAAAAATTCGTATCTATTCAGAACAGTATATTTTAATGTCATGATAAATGACATCAAATCAAATTTAGAAGCGGTTACCCAATACATCGAGCCGTTTGGCCAAAGAAAGGATTGGGGTCTCACATTCTCATCTCGCTCAGGACATCGCGATATGTTACTACGACAGTGATTCTGAATATTAATAACCACATTTCCTCTAATGCATTGTCAACAAAATATATTGACTTATCGATAAATAAACAGTGTTAGAAAAAACTTAATGTACTTTCAGCAATTTAGATTTCTTTAGAATATTCTTGGGTGATCTTCGTAATTTATGCAGTTTTTAATACATCAAACGGATAAGGAGCTGAAAACAGCTCTTATAATACGTTTCTCTTTATATTTCAAGACTTGATGTCACCAATAATTTATGCACTTCAATAAGTTACTGCACAGCTGAACTCAAATGCATAAAATTCAGTTGATGCATTTTGGTGCATCAAAGCGCGTAATTTATTTCCATTATAAAAATGATCGTGTCCGATCTGTTCAGTTTATGCATTTTAGTGCATCACACGGAACAGCAACTTCGAAAAATTCCATTGATGCATTTTCATTTGAATTTTGCAGTTCGGTTTGATTTCTGTTGTTTAGCGTCGCTTTTCTGACACTTTTGGCTAATCGCCACGATGAGAATGGGTGATGATATGATGAAACTTACAAGGAACACCCTTGCCCATTGCCCAGGCCGGGATTCGGACTAGGGTCAACTGGCGTCTTAGCGCATTGTGCTAACCACTCTGCCACGGAGGTCGGCCATCGTTAGCAGTGCATGCATTTTGGGGTAAAAAGAATGAATATTAGCGTTGACACATTTTCGGTTCTGTGCAGGGAATCGAAGAAATCTGTCAATTCTGTGCGTGCATAAGGCCATTATCAGCTTTTGGACAATTGGGTAGGGTAGAAAAATAAGCATAGGAAGATCGTGCTGTTCCACCCCTTTGATCTTGAGAAGACCATCCCCAACGAGGTCGAAGGTAAACCCAATAACGCACATAGGTTGATTACAAACGAAGCGGCGATAATCCTTTCTGGTGAGTCAATGCAACGGACTGAGTCATCTTTTAGAGACAGCTTCAAGCCAAGGCGTTCCTTATCGCACAACTGGAAACTTTTACCAGCACCGAAAAGTCACGTAACCGGGACTTTGAACGTACGTAACTTTTGTACAAAAAGCGATAGAGGCATGAAACTAACACTGGGTAATAACTTTGTTTATGTGGATATTTTTTAAACATTAAACAAGAAAATCATGCTCTACACGAACGTTCTGTACGCGAAAAAAGTTACTGACTTTTTTTTAACGAAGTAAAGGAAATCATGGGCAAAAGGCAGATAAAGGCTTGTAAATTTTTCAATGTGGTCCCGATTAGCCCTTCTGTGCATAAAGTGGACTTAAAACAAAAACTCAAAATAAAAATCTCAAACGAGGTTGCAAAAGTTAATAAGCAAAATAAAGACTATAAGACTGGCTGGCATCTTTAGCTGACACAAGTGTTGCTTTAAATTTTTGAGGCTAGGCGAAATCGAGTCAGACGTTTAAATAAGGTGACGAGACCGACAGACATAAGTCCACTTTATGCTCAGGTAGGCTAATAGAGACTGGACCTACAGTTCAAAGTGCGATCCGAACTACTGCGCAATGTGCCATCATAGGGAAAGAAACCCAGGCGACTACAAGGCGACAGCGTTACCACTACGCTATCAGCAACACCCGAGTGTCACGTCTCGTCTCGTATTTTACTTGAGCAAATTATAAAGTATAGATAGCTACATTTAAATATTTCGTCTTTTTCTAAGCATTCCAAGAGGGTAGGGTGGCTCAAGAATCTAATTTTCGATTGTATAAACTCGAGACGAGATCAGATTTGCTCTTCTAGACCTAGACGAAAACGAGAATGGGGTTGATATCTTTTATTTATTTACTTAAAGTTTCAGATACAGTACTGAAAGACCATTTTATACTGAAACTGTATACAGCAACAGGGAAACAACAACAAAACAAGATGATACAAGATGGCACAGAAAAAAAATTTAGTTACATGTAGCTACAGCGCCTAGAATAACGTAGTGTGGAAAACGGCATGGTTCTGTGCTCTCTGGCTGGTTCCACTCGAAAATGATCCGCTAGAGGCGCTGCTGTTGACCCCGGTGCTTGGTGTTCGACTGCTCATAATGGAAGTAAATGGTTTGATTTTTTATTTGATTTGATTTAGTTTATTTTACTTCGCGTTTTGTGCCTCTTGGCTAATTTGCGAAGATGGGGATTAGTGTTGCCCACGGGACGAGACGGGACAGGCTTTTAAAAATTCGAGACGAGACGAGATTGATCATGTGTCCCTTTGACAAACGAATATTTTCGAGACGAGACAGCATTTCACAGCATTTCCACGAGACGAGACAGGCCAAAGTCTCGTCTCGTGGGCAACACTAATTGGGATGAGTGATGAAATGATGAAATTGATGAATGGACATTCACAAACAACCAAGCCCGACCGGGATTCGAACCCGGGACCCTTGGCGTTGCAGAGGAAGTAAATGGAGTTTTCGCTGCAACGTCTGATTCTTTTACATGAAGCATTTCTATGAATGTGATAATTGCTATGATATTTGGTACAGTGGTCGCGAAGATATTAACGAACATTCTAGACAGTCGACCACGTCCTGTTATCGTCATACTTTCGTTAATAATACGGGAGAAAAAATACGCGTGGAATGCTCTTGGCAACTAAATTTTTGTGTATGAATTAGGTTCATTATTATTATCATCATAATAATTTCTTTTAAAGATATACACACTGAAGCATTTGTATTTTTGATATTTACTGTCTCTTTTCTTCCGCTTTAAACTAATCGCGGCGATGATGATAATGATGATTGCATGAAACTACAAGGGGAACCCCACAAAACTTTCTTAGTGCCATCGACATGAGTGTAAGGCAACTTTCAAACCAATGGGACAAGCGACACGGGATGTTCACACTGTCACACTAGTGACACACACTTCCAGACTGTAAAATAGCATTCATTGCACATGAGGGTCCAAACAGCAAACGACACGTTCATATGGCGTATTCGCGTGCTACTTGTTACTTCGGTCGGAAAGCTCCTTAAAGGAAGAGTGCTGAGACCGAAGCGACGCGCTACAGGGGGAGTTCCCAACTAAGTGACAAGCGACATGGTGCCTTCAGTCTATTAGCAAGCGTTGCTTGCGAACGACAGATAGGCGACACGATAAACGGCACATTACAACAACAGATCTAGGCGACACGATAAGCCACACGTGTCGCTTTGTCGCTTCTGCGTCGCTCAAACTGGGCCATTTCCTCAATAGCTTGCAACATGTTGCCGTGGTTTGTTGTTCGCGCATACGCGATGCAATGAGTGTCTTGCTTTAGTGAGATTGCGCACCAAAGCGACAAGCGGCACGCGACACTTATCGCTTGAGGATTTCACCAACCGAACGCTGGCCTGTGCTTCCCGTCATGCCGCTACGATGTGAAATGTTGCTCTTGATTGGCTCCTTTCCAAGCAACATGTGTCACTTCGGTATGAAAGTTGCCTTGGACCGAATGACCCGTGTCGCTTTGGTGTGAAATCCTCGTATCGTTTGTCGCGTGTAAAATCTCCTTGAGGAAACGGTGCAGTCAGAGCTTTTGTCCATACAGTTCGAAAGGCTGCATTGATTTCCGACTGCTCGCTTTCAAGCGACAATTGTGGTTTGTTGCCTCGGTATGAAATATCTCTGAGGATACTATTTATATTCTAATAACATAGAAAAATAAACTCTAATACACAGTCCAAGACCTGACGTCCGGAATGACATTGCGATGTTTCTTCTTGTGTTACGCATGCTATTTATTTATTAATTTTATTTTACTTTTCTTTCCAAATTAATGCCATTTCGTGACTGCAAATCACTCCACAAATATAACTGTTTCCATCAATTCACTTACCGCCTTTCTAGAGAAACAAATCTACACAATATATTCCAAAAACTAACTAAGCCGCATTACTTTCATAACAAAATTAGCACCTGGGTCGATCGCACTGCCATCTACTTGTCATCGTCTCGGGGAACCAGTTTCTTGGGTCGTTTTCCACACTACGTTATTCAAGGCGCTGTACATGTAGCTCTGCATTCTTGACGATTGTCGGAAACAGCGTTCTGACAAGAAAATGTCAATATTTGCAGGCAAGGTATGAAAGCCTAAGAAAAGAGACCGCTGTAGAAGGTAGAACCTTGTAGTGGAATTGTGAAAGAGTTTTATGTTGCGGGTTGGCCGATTGGATATACTCGTAGATGAAATTGATTGATTAGGAATAAGGTTTTAATTTTGCTATTGATGATTTTATGCAAAATTTTAATGTCAGCTAGATCCCGACGAGTGTGTGGTGGCTGGATATTCAAAGTAGACATAATATCAAGACTCAGGAGCGTCACCATCGGAGGGGAGCTGTAGTTCCTCCCCGCGTAATAATCGTAGCAGAGTGATAAAGAGAGAGAAATACGTATATGCAATTAAATAGAGAAGGAAAGGAAGGCAAAGAAAACGCAAAAAATAACAACATGGAAACATAAACTAAAGAAGGAGGTAGACAACAGGAGGGTAGAGACAAGAACAATAGAGAGAGAACGAAAGAACGATAAAGAAGAAGAGAGTTGGAGAAAAAGAGTAAGAAAGTAATTAGAGAGAGAAAGAATACACACAATGAAATAGGGAAACAGAGCAGGAGAGAGAAACGTAGAAAGGTAGATTAACGAAATATAGAAAAATAAGGAAGAAAGAGAGAAGGGTTAGAAAGAAGCAAATAGAGGATCAAACAAAGAAAAAGAGAAAGGAACAGTGGCCGACAGAGTGAGAGACACGGACTAAATAAGGAAGATACAAGGAGAGGAAAGAAATTCAAAGAGGAAGAGAGATACAGTAGAATCTTGTGTGAATTATGTGAATTTTCTTTCATATAAAAACATAGAGTTTCTATTTTTTTTAAATAAAAATGTAAATACGTACAAAAGGACGTTACACTAAACAGAAGAAGATTCGTATTGGAAATTTCAAACATATTTGCTGTGCCTTAATGTTACGGGAATCGTGCATTGAAAAAGAAACACGAATATGTAAAATGATATATTTAATGTTGTACGGCCTCCCCGATGGGGCAGAGGTAGCGCGTCGGCGTGTAATCAAGGGGTCCCTAGTTCGATTCCCGATGGACATAGTGGTTCGGATTCCACTTTAAACTGTAGGTCCAGTCCCGATTAGCTTTACTGTGCATAAAGTGGACTCAAAACACCAACTCAACATAATGTTGTATTTGTGTTGTTTTTTTTTTTGTCGGTAGGGCGTCTGACTGACACGCGGGAAACCCGGGTTCGATTCCCGGGGTTGGTGGACTAAGATCGGAATTTTCCCGGTTTTGTGCCCGCATAAATCTGCTCCGGGGCTCACAAATTCTCAAATCAATCTGTACCTGGGGGCAACCCTAGGGCAAAAAGGTGGCCAGGGCGTGGTGCTAATCACACCACCTCCAAAATGGCCTAAATCCAGAATGGGTGTGGCCCTAACCCCATATCCCTTGAATGTACCTTAATGTCACTATGCTATATGCCCGGGGAACTTTACCTTTTACCTTACCTTGCGCAATTTGTTTCAAGAAAATAGAACGGAATTGTTATTATAGATCGACCACAAGGAAAAAAACCTTGGACGAAAAGTCGTCGCGCAGCTTTCCCTTCTTCCTTTCAGCTCGGGCCATAAGGAAGCATGGTCAACTCTCCCCCTCCCCTCCTCGCGGGAGTACGGTGCACAGGATTCGCGGGTCTGCGCAGGTTGTTTTGCTCGTGATTCCACTATACCATGATGTTTTGACGTTACATATTTCTTATTTTCGAATGGTTTCAGTACATTTAAAAAATAATATATATATATATATATATATATATATATATATATATATATATATGTACATATTTTATTGTTTTTGTGCATAATTATCCTGGCCCAGACCCGTACCCAGGCGAGGAGCCTCGAACTATGAAATATTATTTGAACTTTAGAACCCTACAATATTAACATTGCAGACTTTTCAGATTTTGCAAGAATTTCAATTTCGTCCTTGCATAAATGAATGGGTTCGTTGTGGAGAGAGGCAGGTTCCAGAAGTCTACAGTTTGCAATATTCAGTAATTTAAGTTTTACGTTATAATCATTAGTGCAGAGCTACCAGACGTTCCGATTTAGCCGACGCAGTCCATTCATTTTAATTTCTGTCCCGATTTTTTTCAAACTCCACTCGTGTTGCGGAAATGTCTCGTTTTTATTGGTTAACTCACATTTAGATATGTTCTTTATTTTAATAATCACTGCATAGACGTATTTAATTTACAAATATATTATTTGCTAAACAGAATTAATATGGCTGTTCAATGATGCTGGTGTGAGAAAATTACACAGAATTTGAATGCATTGTTAATTTGCGGAACACAGTGCTGTTCCAATACTTCTTTGAATAAGCACCAAGCTGCATGGCGTGTGGTTGTCGATTGTCTGGTAAGGGGGGGAAGGGGCGATGAGTGAGTTGAATATTTCCATTACTTTGGACCCTAATTTTGCAACTCTACAGCTGTACCTTTAGCCAGGGGTGCCCATCCTCCCAAGGCCAATGGAGCAATCCCCCCCCCCAATAGCCAATGATGCACCTCCCTCCCAAGTTCATGTCATAATCCCCATAAAGTATTTAGTTAGGACAGTGTTTTAGGATATATATATAGTTTTAATGAATATTTCACTTGATCCTCCCCGTCCTGAGTTATTCCTTTCCTATATCTAACATGTCACTATTACATCAAATACTGTGTAGTGCAAAGTGGAGACTCGATGATCTGTTTTGCGTCTAGTATGAGCAAGGTTCACCATTAATCAGGGGATAAGAGATGAATTGCCACATCAAACTACATGGTATGGATATAAAGATAACTCTAATATATTTAACGTCATAAAATGCATTATGATTTTTAATCTGCTTAAATTTATATGAAATAGCAATGTACGAGTTCTGTTAAGATAAAATATGCTGCATATTTGGAAATACAATAGGAAATTATAATTATATCAATTTTAGTAAAGACATGTATTGACTTTTTAATATTTATTTCTTGTGTTCATTCATTAAAAGATGTATATGAACAAAATGTACAATTGTTTTCCTAGTAAGAACTAAAAACTTAATATTTTGTAGAAAGAAAGTATTTAATCGTATATATTGAACTAAAGCTTTTTATGATGATATAAGAAATCTTACGTTCGCCATATTACTCTTTTTGCTTTGTTTTTTGATTACTCATTGAAAAATAATATCAGAAGTAGAACGTTTGTGCTGTGTTAATGTTTATTTACAAGACAGCATTGATACTAAAACAAACTTTAGTATGAAGACCTTAAAAGAAGCTTTCTGTCTCTGAATACTGGACCTTGCGAATTTATCTATTATTTCATCATTTGGAATTTGTGTAAGAATGTCACTCTCACTACACAAAACAAGCAAACTTGACAATAATGAATCCCCCAAACTCGAACGCAACCTATTATTAATAACCTTTAATCGAACATCACCTCAAGGCCATGGATGCATTCATTATCTCCCCAAAATCGTTCATCATAATCACCCCCAAATAGTTTGGATGAATGAGTAATAATTGATGATTATTTGAATACAATACCATGTTAAACTGTCCATATATTTTTAATAGTTCAGTTTTCGAAATAACGGAAAGCTAGCACATTGATTGGTTAAGTGTAATAAGTTAAATTATATAAATATGCATTTAAGTAGTGTTTGTGAATGGAGAATAAGATTTATGAGATTTATAAAACCCACAATTTGAGTATTTAACAGAAATTGTTAAACAACTTAAGATAGAAAATTCGACCTGGGTAAACCAAATAACATGCTGCAGCCGTGCGACCGATTCAATTATTGTTTCACGAGAATTACAGAACCTTAGCTAGAAATTGCTAAGCTCATGGCGAGAATTTAATACGATTCCTACTTCAAAGAATCCACACCCTCTGCTTGTGGTAAATATAATTATTTTAGTAATCCATAGCAGTAATTACGTGGATTCTATCTTCAGTGCAAATGTCTGCTATAAGATGTTAGAAATGCGAAAGGAATTTGATATTATGTATTTTTATTTTTCTGTTTTATCGGGTAACGTGCAAGGTGTTACTGTATGAAGTACACTTAGTACAATTATTACAACATACAGGGAATCAATACTACAATAATACTACAAATACGTAGAAGTACGTACATCATCCAAATGATGCACCTAAACAGAACACCAACATTACAAGCATTATATGTTAAGAAGTGATGTTATCTACTTCTAAAACTTTAGCAAATTGTGTAACACGCATTTCCGTAACATAATATTGCGAGCGAAGCGAGCAAGAAAATTTTTACATCCAGTTTTTTGCAGTCTTTCAAGAATATTAATTTAATGGGATGTCATACTTTCTTATGACCCAGCGATATTTACTCTTTTCCAGCTTCTCTTTTCGCACGTTCGGCGCCAAAAACGCGTGGATACCATATCGCTAAATATAATATTCGAACTCTCCCCCAATACAGAAATCCATTGACAATCTAAGATTTAACACTTTATCAAGAGCTTTATATCTCCCCCCTTAAATTTACAACTAATAGGTACTCAATCCTCCCACCAAAATTTCCGTGCCAATTTTAGACTTACTATTTATGATGAAGAGTGGATGTTGCCTCCTCCAAAACAAATAATTCTCAGTCACCAGAATTTTCGCAACAGTCTAGGCAATAGCAATATGCAAGAATTGGATACCCACTCAATTTAAAGCTCAATCCCTCCTAACTAAAATACTCTCTGTAATCTAAGACAATCAACAGTTGGATATTGTCCCCGCCCCAAATCCACGTGTCAATATGTAAGAGTTCATCCCCCCCTCCCGATAATATATATTACCCTTTACATTTCCCTTGGAAGTCTACAAATTGCTATTTATATAGCAGCAATGGTAACTTGTGTCCAATGCTATGTTGTTTACGTCAAAATTCCCATCATAACCCCCCCCCCCAAAATTGGGTGGACGCAACGGGCATCCATAAACCCACCTGTGAGCACCCCTGCCCCTAAGTACTTGCTTTTCTTCATCTAAATGATGCATTTGAGGTGTACAATTTTTAGATATATTTTAGAAAAATATATTAATGTTGAATTTTATGCTTTTTGAAAGGGAAAAAATCCCCCCCAAAAATCTGGATGGCGCAGTCTGCGCCACAGTCCTCCCTGTGGGAACCCCTGCCTTTAGCTCTACCTGCAAATCTACCATGGCATTGTTGGTTACATCTAATACTCCAACAGAATTTCGCCACCTCCAACAGCATTTCGTGGCGGAGTGTTTAGCACAGCACTCTACGACGTCAGGGGTCATGGGTTCGAATCCCGGTCTGGGCATGGGTGTTCTTTGTGAGTTTTTCCTCATATCATGACGCATCCTCGTCGTCGCGATTAGCGAAAAGTGGAAGAAAAGCGACGTAAAAGTAAAATAATCTGACTCAATGAATCCATCAGCATTTCGGATCTTCTTTTTGTTCCACATTTTCGGATCTGCCCCCCCCCCCTCCCCTCCTCGCCGAACAAATCCTTGCTATACGGGCCTGCCCTGGCCTAATTATATTATTAATGTTTGTTATTGTGAAAGTTTCGGAGGGGCCAGTGTCTCCTCCCTCCTTTAACGACATCCCAGCGACTTTGAAACATCTCGTGAAATAAAAATGTTCTGGCGTCCTTGTATTTGGACTGGCAATCGCTCGCAACAGCTCCTGCATCACAAGTCGATCCTAAGCTATCAGAAGCGTATCGCAGCGGGCATTTCGACCCCTTTCCTTATTAATGAAGATGGGCAGCGAAGGTTGCGAAAGAAGTCGCAACAGTTTGTCATGGAAATGCGTCCCTCGTGCGAAGGCGTCGATCGGCAGTCAAGAGGTGAATAGGAGCGCACGACGGCCGTTGCAATAAAGATTCCTCCCGCCCCCGCCAGAATGCACCATTGTCGGCCGAAACCAAACACAAGCCATGATGCCTTTGTCCGAGAGAAGGGACTTACGCCAGACGGGATAATCTAATTGCTCGACAACTAAAGCGAACTGTCATAACAAACCAGAACGCATGTGTGTGATGTCGACGCAACACGCACGGTGGAGGATGTCAGACGAGCGAAAGGGTAACTTCGTTATCCTCCCTCGCTCGTGGCTTTCCGCGGGGGCCGAGGAGGAAACAAGTGAAAATCAGAGAACCACCCCTCCCCCTACGCCGCGCTCTAATTCAATAACTTGTCATTGGCCGTTGTTTTGAGGGGGGGAAGGCCGAGGTTGCGGCTTGACGGGGAGGTGTGCTGTTGCGGATGCTGTGAAATGCAAAATAAGCCTATCGTCGGAGATTGACGGACGGACCCTCCAGGTGCACGCCCATTTTTTAGGGTACTTAATTTCATTCCCTCCGAAATCACCCTGTCCGTGGGGGTGGTAGACTGAAGCGTTCAACAACTCAGCTGCCACCTTTGGAAGTAACAAATGCTTTTCTCACTGATTATAACTTCTTTATTTGCTAACCGATTCTGTTGCACTAGTGTTATTACTATAATCCGGGACTTTATGTCCTATATGTACGTAATCTATCTTCTATATACGTGTATATATAAAAATGGATGTGTGTTTGTGTGTGGGTGTGTATGTTTGTTTGTTCCGGCATAACTCTCGAACGCCTGGAGCAATTTCAACCAAACTTGGTACACGTATCACTTGCAATCTGGAAAGAATACCTTCGGGGTAAGACACCCCTGGCACCCCTAGGGGTGGGGTGGGATGGGGTGATATGTAAAAATAAACGAAAACCACCGATATTAAATTCCGCACGAACAGACATCCGTGACTCTATGCAATCCGCACAACGACAGTGTTTCTCGGGTTGTCTAACATTCAGGCTGTGTTGCGAATGGAATCCATAGTTTTCGTGACACTCCCAATGCGGTTCAACTCCAAGTTCATCACCTATCGGCATGGGGGGGGGGTGAGAGGGGGGTGAAAAATAGAATGCCACAAATGACCTAGATTAGTGTAGAATCCATAGTTTTCGGAGTCGCTAAGCTCATTGCACGATCACATTTAAAATTAGTTACATTTTACACTGTAGTTAGAATTCATTATTTTCGTGTCTAATACAAGATTGGGATAAATAAATACCCGGGCAAAGCCGGGTAATCAGCTAGTTAAGTTATAAAAATGGAAAATATGTCATAAAAATGCAGAAATATTCCCAGTAAAGCCAGAAATATGCACACCAAAACTTTCGAATTTCTCATTATACACAATGTCAGTATCTTCCAGGGAATATCGACTAGGGTGGGGGTAGGGTATTAAATAAAGTAGAATCTCTTTAACCGAAGAATGTAGTGGGAAAATACTGAAAATATCTTGAGGTTTACTTCAATTATGCTAAGTTTCATTTAATATTATACCAGATTTACACTTTGTGGAAACTAAAGCATAATTGGCAGGTCGCCACAAAAAAAGGGGGTATTATTGTTCTCTGCTAGTTGGTAAGAAAAGACTGCATCTGCTTTTAATTTATTTTTAATTTCCTATCCGGCCATCGATAATATGAACTACCCGTTGCGCTAAAGGTACGAGGAATAAATTATAAAATAACCGATTATATGCAAGACAATTATATCTTATTACGAGAAAATTGAAGAAATATGTTGTAAACACGCGAAATTGGTAAAACATGCCTTATCAAGTTCGTCTATTTGGGCTGATTTTCATCAGATATGTAAAGATCTCACCCCATTATTCGATCCGATGCCAAATAAAAAAAAAATATGTTATAACTTATAACATAAAGTCCAGGTCCTTAGTTATTACACGTACATTCCATTCCTTGAGATTTTGTTTGCCATGACGGAAGATGCTCAACATCTATGTCGATATCCTTAATGTGTTCAATTGGAGTCCACAGAAATCCGTGCGTCGAGAGTCGCATGAGAGTGCCTTAGAAGTCACATTACAACCGACAATTCTTTCTTGACGACTGTAAGAGGAGGATGGAATTTGCAGAAAATTTTCTGTCGTGGCATGTTGAATAGGCAAAACTGTTTCACAACATTTTTGTGGTCGGATGAGGCAGCATTTTCTGTTGTGTATTTTGTTAATAGGTACAACTATCAATACTGGGTGGGTCAGAATCTTCACATTTGTGTTGAGAAGGCACAGGGACGTCTGAAGATAACAGTAAGGTACATTATCACATTTTTTGCAGTTGTTGAACCTGTTCCATTGTGAAAATGTGTCGATAATATTGTGGTTTGTGGGAAGTTTTGAATTGTTCCAAACAAAACCTCAATGGATTGTAGCAACACTACTTGGAACCGAATTGGTTAGCAAATAAATTAGTTATAATCATTAAAAAATAGAGTAACTTATCAGACACCCTGTAGTCTTGTCAAATTTCACGTGTAAAATTTTAGATGTAAACATGGTTAAGTGGAAGAAAAGGTTCCGCAGCCTTAACGTCTCTATGAAAAAGAAGACGAAATAAACTAAATATAAATACGTTTATGTTTAAAATCAATACAAAGTTGTTGCGAATTCTCAAGAACGTCTAAAATTCTAATATAACTACTCTCTGAGGAGGTTTTAGATTACACACTTCTTGCTTCCCGTAAGTCCAGGAATGAGAGTTACCCTCCAGGAAGCAACTTTTGATTCGCGCAATGATTCTACCAATGAAAATTTATGGTTTGTTTCAAGTCAGGATTGTCCGCAGGGCATCGCTGGCCCTGGTCGAATGTAATGGCGGTTCTGTAAAACGGAGAGCTTCGTTTTCGTGTTTCTTCCACGTAAACTATAAAATAGAGGCACCATCTCTATTTCGTACAGGCATTGTTTACAACCTCTCCGGCGTTCTGTAATTTCACACCGCCACCAATTGCCTTATACGACCCTTGATAACAGACTCTCGAACGTCACGTGATTCCACGGGCCTACTTTACCCCCGCCCGAGATCTCCAATCCCACCTGCTATCTACCATCGAACAGCAAATTACTTGGGTCTCGAGAGTCGCTTTCCAACCACATCAGAAACCCCCCTTTCGGCTGTGTCACACCCACCTCGCAAATTTCCTAGAATTTATTCAGCCCACGCCGAAACAGAAAGAGCCTGTGGTTTTCAACGCATTATCCGCTGTTGGATCTTTTGGTTCTTCGGCCGTTCATACCTTGATTGGCCGAAGGATACTGTGCTTGTACGTAGCGCCACCTCTCGAGCGATTTGGAGGGCGTTTACTCTCTTTTTCTCCTATCTTTCAGCCGTTCACTTCCTCCTGGTCACGAAGCAGCAATACGCTCATTTCCATCAGTAACGAACGAAAGAGGCAATAATTACCATATCGGCGTAAAACCACAGTCGTAATCGCGAACCGTCTCTCACACACAACCTAGCCTACACAGACTGGCGCCGAACAGACCATCATTTGGCCATAATAAAAACCTTTTGTCTTGATTATTCCCAAGCTATGTAAGTGGCCCAAGCCCCACCTCCGACTTTTTTGCAAGCCGAGAACAATGTTAGTTACTTTCATCTATTCGGCATTACCCCTCCTCTCCCTCTCTTTTTTTTTTAATACGTCTGCAAGTTCGCGACTCGTCTGGTGCGAACTGTGAATTATTTTGTCTTTCACACACCTTTTTGCTTCCATTGAAAGCTTTACGGCTCCCAATTTGTCGTTTCGTGCCTTCAAACACGCCAACGTCAGGACTTTTTTTTTTTTTTTTTTTTATGGCTGCATGTGAAACTTCAATGCGTGCTCAAATTTTCAATGGAATGCTCCGGCATACAGAAGAGTTACAGAACACATTATCAAGGTGAAACACAACTATAAAATTGTTAACAACCAAATGAATGATGCATAACGAAATAACTGTATTTGAAGCCTATATATCAGCATTATAGGAGTTAGCAGATTGTCCTTGGCGATTGTAGCAGTAAAATTATTCATAGCTACAAGTTAGCGATGTAAAATGCCGCTTTATTTTCCACTGGAAATCTGTTATTTTGTACCCCAATTCTGTGTGTTTTTACGGTTTAGTGCTAAAATCAGGTTTATTAATTTAAAATACCTACACCAAGAATGGACCTCCCGATGGCGGAGTGGTGGCGTCGTCGCCTTGTAATCAAGGGATCCTGGGTTCGATGCCCAGTGCATCGGATTCCACTTTAAACTGTAGGTCCAGTCCAGATTAGCCTTACTGTGCATAAAGTGGACTTGACACACCAACTCAATCAATCAAAACGTACAACCAGAACTCAAAATGCATCAATCAAATCAGATCAATGTACTTCGGTGCATCAATTGAAACAGCTAAACATGTAATTTTGGTTCCCTTTTCTTGTAAGAATTGCCACGGAGGGGAGAGGGGAATAATGAAAACCTCACCATTAACATATTTCGGGGGGATTTTCCTTTAAAATAATATAAAATTCAACATGTAATTTTCTTAGCATATGTATACAATATGTGTATGTGTGTGTGTGTGTGTGTGTATTAGTGCTGCTTCGAGTCCTTTTTGTTCGATCGTCCAATAGTTCACACGATGGCGCTAGATGGCTTACGGAATGGACAGTGTCTTCGCTCGAGTGCCTCATATGGGAGACCCAGGTTCAATCCTCAGGCTGAGCACTCTTAGAAGGGAAATTTTCCACCAATATCCCTGGATAAAGCTGCTTTGGAGATCTCAGCAACCTTGTAAATAGGTAATTGGGAGGGACAACCATGGGAATTAAAGGCAGCCTGACCATGGTGCTAATCACATCCTCCAGTAAGGCCGACATCAACAATGTTTTGGGCTTATGTACTTTGCGCAGGAGACCATATATTGTTTCTTAAAGAATTTTAAGTTCACTTCTGTGAGAAATGGGACTTTGAATTCGTACTTCATTGCACATATGGTGTATTAAAACATGTTAACTGTAAGGGGGATTTCACCAATTTTGCCTCCTGCGCCAAGAGATTATTGGACTTTATTTTGCTAATTCGAAAATCTTGCTTTTTTTCCCTGTAAAAAATAGAAGTCATAAAACTTTTAACGTGCACTCGACTCCACAACCTTGTTGGTCATGCCTTGTGCGCATCATTGTACTACTCATGACGGACGCTGCCCTAGGAACAACACAATAAAGCCACATGTTTCGGTTATAATGACCAACATGGCATGATTGGTATGCATCAGGTTCGGCCATTATGACCGACATGGTAGTTAATGTGTTAAATGAATATTTTTTTAAATCTTTGAACAGAATGATACAATTTGCACATTACACAATGAATTTTGCTGTGGGGATGGTATCTATGTATATCACTTGTCTCTGTGTATGTACTTCGATATATCAGGGTGTAAATTTATGTGGGTTTCCACCCCAGTACACCAAATTATCCCTTACAAGAAGGGTAAATTTTCCCCACTATCCCATAATGTGCAGCTGTATTGCAAAGATAACCCCTAAAAACAGTTCCCCTACAATTACTAGTGGCATATTAAATTTGTAATTTTGTTTATAAGCATTTCTATAAAGAATTTTCTTTTCCTTTCTAGGAATTAAGGATGAACTGACAAGATAGATTTAAAGAAACAAGCAATTCTATTTACGTAATCAAAATATGCTTTATTTCCTCAATATTTTTATCAGGTCTTACTTTCACACAAATACATAATGTACCAAATAATAACTGCAATTCAGCGATATTTACATTAATTACATACCAGTAGCTTTGGAACATGAAATTTACGAAATCGACAACAATCCTGTTTAAGTTTAAAGAAGATAAAACAATAATGTTAGTATCTCTAACAGTTCTGTTACAAAAATCATCTTTGTGAGTTATATAGTGATGAGAGAAACTGACCAAATATCCAGGAAATGCCATTTGCTCGACAGCCAACTACCCTGATTGCGCAGACAACTAGCCATCATATCACTGCCTAAATGATGGAATACCTTCGCAATTACCGGATCCCTTTTCCTAAAACATGAAACCTACATTGGTCTGGAATGCATTGTTCAGTTGAAGAAACACCCATATATGCTCAAAATAGGCCAATTGGGACTAGACATACAGTTTAAAGTGGGATCCAAACCTCTATGTACCTCCACACAGTACCGAACCTGGAACTCTCTGATTACTATGCGACGACGTTACCACGCTATCAGGGAAGATGCCAACAGGAGGTATGAAGACCCTGGAATTTTTTGCCAAAAGAAAGAAAAGTACGACAGTCAACATACATGCTTGTGATGAATGCCAGAGGAGTGCCGTGCATGAAAAAGCAGGCCAAGAGACAATCCCAGGACACTGCCGACAAGGGACAGACTGCAGCTGTGGTTGAACGAGGGTCGAACCAAGTATCAGCGAACATTGATCAGGATAGCATAGGTGCATTTGCTGTTTCCTCACTTGATGATGGCCTGGCTACAAGGCCCAGAGTCCAAATAGCTTTCTTTTATTAATATACATCCTAGCCTTACTCACAGTGGTCCCAGTGCAGAGTCATACAACAATTATACAATGGAGTAAAAATTACAGTGTCTTAACAATCTCTTAATTACTATTTATGTGCAAAATTAAGAAATGCACAGATTCTACAACAAATAATTATTTTGCATAGTGCAATATAATGATTGCAAAGTATGTCACCAAATCAAAGTCCAAATTAAAATAAGGGGGTAAATGGTTAAGGTCCTTATTTCCACATTTAGAAATCTTAAGTTTGATTCAATTTACACTGTCCAATTTCAACGTTCACCCGTTAACTGAGATATCTTTCAAACATCAGTGTGTGTTTTAGTTTTCACTTAAATATCTTCTTATGCCACATGCTGACCATGATAATGCCCTTCGTTTACACTTTTACCCGGTTCTCAATGTTTCAGAAAACACATGCTTTCATTCTGAAGGCACACTGAATTATTGATAGTCACGTAATAAAAATCATCGGATGTAGATTTTGAATGGTGAGGAGCATCCGATGTGGAAAAAACTAATATAATGTTTAAAATGCCACTGTGGTTTGCCTGGATGTCATCTTTCCATTTCATAAGCAATAATACTGTTTATGAGCTGGTAAAAAACACACATGCATGCATCTCACACAACAGCAGTATTATCGGAAATCAAAATCCATTCACTTTGTGGACTATAGTCTGACCGGCATCTAAGAACTTCATCTGCAGGATATGCTTAATGCTTTCAGCTTGAACTGTCAATCTCACTGTATCATTTCAGGATGATAATGGCTTCTTAAAGAAGTGGAGAGACTTGCTGATCAGTGATCCTTTCTAGGAGAAAAGGATGAGAGAGAATCTAGTGGGTTAGAGCAAACTGTGGTGAGATATGTAGTTGCACAAAACGGATGTGCTCCTGCACAAGACAACTCTGGAAGCAGTGGAAAAATATGATGGTATCTGCTTCCTGAGTATACGCCACCTCCGCAAGGGTTGACTACACTCTCAGCGAGAGTTTGCTTTATTTTACTTAGCTTCTTGTGACACTTTCGGTTAATTTGCAAAGATGGGGATGAGTGATGATATGATGAATGGACACTCACAAACATCCACGCCCAGGTCAGGATTAGAACCCGGGATCCCTGGCATCGTAGCAGGATGTGCTAACCACTCTGCCACGTGGGGCACTCTCAGCAAGTGTTGCCACAGCTGAAAGGCAATTTTCCACCCTCCCACATCTGAAAACTTGCTTAAGATCCCACACAGGTGAAGAACAGCTCACAGGGCTGGACATTCATTTTGATATAATCCCAATGAGAAGTTTTCAAAGTACAAGAGGAGGAGATTAGATTTTCTTCTCTGGATGTTGTGTTTCTTTTTTCAAGGTCCTAAGATTTTACCTTCAACTTTTTTTTTCATGAGACATATGTAATATGTCGTCCCTCACCATGGCTGTGCGGTGAAAGGGACCAATTTCCTGGGGGAAGTATAACATTTCTCCTGAGATTTTGGCCGGTGTATGGGACCGATGAGGTAATTGGGGAGCTATGAATGAGTAGAGTAACCTGGTCTTAGAAGCCTACAACAACTGGGAGGTTGCCGTGCTGATCACACGTTACCCCGTAACTAGCTGGATGATCGCCCACCTCTGCTGAGGCATATGGGAATGAGGCCGGTAGTCAGTAGGTATGCTCTGACCGTCAAATGCTGTTGCACTATGGGTTTTGTAATATGTCAATTCTTACTTTACATTAATTAAAAAGATCACTTCAACTTCACTGTTAACTGCGGTAATCAAATTAATTAAACTAAAAATGCAAGAAGCTATCTCAGATCTCAACACCCTACAATCTACCAAATTCTCACTCCCTCCATGAAACATGGTGCTGCGTCTGCCTACACATGCACACTCAACAAGTAGTACTATAGGTCAGTTCTAATCAACAAATCTGTGCAAAAAGTGGGCTTGAAACAAAAACTTTGAAGTACACACAACTTCGATTTGTATTTATTTTGATAATCAGAACTTTGATTCGGTTAACTCATTATTATTATTACTAACTCAGTGTTATTGCTTTTTATCAGTATTCCAAATTATGGAGTTTTATTTTAATTCCTGGTTCCAATGCTACTGATAAACAATAGACCTACTGTTCAAAACACAGTAAGAATGACAAAACCAAAGAAACTATAACACTCTCATGCAGTGGAAATAACAATACATAAACTGAATAAGAAACCAACAATGCAGATTCTTCAAAATTGACATGAAGATTCATAGATAAATATTTAATTTTTTAAAAAGAATATTTGTACCAATGTCATAGCAATAGCAAATAGTGAAAGAGAGGAGTAAAAAATGAAGTACAGCATATATATCTTCAAAACACAACACACATAACATCTATTCTTTAATACTATAATAACTACCATAATTATAGAAAAGCTCACACAAGCTTTTGAGCATTTATACCTCAAATAAATATATCTCAATATAATAAACATAACATACTTAATATCTAAAAGGAAAAGCAAATATAATAAGTTCTCCTGCTACCCTAATGTACACTGGATAATTCTATTGGAAATACACCATTACATACATCCCATTTCACTATAGGCCAAGTCATAGGAAAGTAAAGTCTATTTACAGTTAACTATTTCTTTTTCTTGGAAGGCAGAGTAGAAATAGCTTTACAAGAATATACTTTGCAATTGGAAAAAATGTCTTTCTACTATGTATCACAATGTTGTTCATGAGGTAAAATCGTTGGTCACTGGCGGTCCTTTGCATGAATATTAAATGGCACGACACCAACAGTATCTCCTCTAAATGGTCTTGTGAGCATTTTGGCTTGCACACTTCGATCACAGATAAGTAAAAAGAATGTATAATAGCTACAGGGAATACCAACACCCAAGCAATACTCGCAGTTCAACATTCTTACATGATCATTCATGTATCTTCAAACAAGTAGTACCATCTCAAATATTCCTCTATTTGTACAAAACTGATCCCACATCTTAAACTCATGCTTTATGAATCTATTGAAGAATTCAGTGCTGCTTTCATCCACAGGAAATTCGTCAAATAATGATAGTTTTCAAAACAAGTTTCTTCGGCAGTAGAACCTTATTCTGAAAAAAAAAACAAAAAACAACAACATTGTATCATGAAGGACAGAGGTATTCTTGAAATAGTACAAAACTAGAAGTCACTTCAGTGACGTGCAATGAGGAGTAGCTAGTCTAGCAGAGATAGATCAATCAATCTCACATTTCAAATTATATTCAAATCACAATATTTATTGTCTTGTTAAAGCCACAGTTCATATGCAACACTCTCTTTTACACGCGCATCTCGTCCATCGGTGTCATCTGCGGGCAAAGCTGGCTGGATACCCTAGCTCACTCTTCCTCCGCCTGACCAGTTTCCAGGTAGAAACGGCCGGCCGAAGATTTTTACCTCTACCTCCCTTGTCCCCTCGCCCCCCGCTGGAATGGTTGAAAGCCCAGACTTTCAGGTCCCCTAGTCTTTTTCCTATATGACAGATAGGGGATTGGTTTCTCATAGATTTTTTGTAAATCCTCTAAAGAACTCAGGGTAAAATTTTCTGCAGTACTTATGTTCTCTGTATTACACAACTTTTTAAATGTTGTACAATATGTATGTATAATATGGGATGTAGTTTTATTACTTATGAAATGGGAACGTGTTATGTGCAGACAATAATGTTATGCTTTCTTTCTTTTCTTTTTCAAATATGGAATATATAATGATTAAATTACAAGTATGTGCTCGGGCGCTCTCTCACTCTCGTTTTAGTAGTGTTTTATTTAAATATACTACTCTTGGTCTCTAACAGTCATAAATACAGATGTATTTATTTGGGCAAGAGAACGTGCGTTCATATTGCTGTTGGTTTGGTTTATTTTACCATATTTTACTTCACTTTTCTGCCACATTTGGTTATCGCGAAAATGAGGATGAGTGATGATATGATGAAATTGATAAAGGGACCTCATATGAACAATCCAGGCCAGGATTCGAACCCGTGATGAGCGCGCATTCTTGTCCTATGTGTTGTCCTCTGCAGTGAATAATGAAATAATTTGGAATGAAAAATGTATCTCAGAACTCAAAAAGCAAATGAATATTATTGAAGAAACTACAAAAAAGTGTGTTTGGTTTCTGTGCATAAAGTGTACTTAAAACATCAAATCAACCAAACGTGGGGGACTGGTTATCACAGTGCGCTACGATACAAGGATTTTTGGGTTAGAACCCCGACCTGAGCACGGGTGCTCTTTGTGTTTGTCCCTTCATTAATTTTATATCATCTTTGCAATTAACCAAATGTGACAAAAAAGCAACTCTAAGTAACAAAAATGAAATCAAATCATTGATTGATTGCTTGATTTGGTTTATTTTACTTTGCTTTTCTGCCACTTTTGCCTACTTGCGAAGATGATACGATAAAATTGATGAACTGACACACACAAAGAATACCCATGGCCAAGTCGAGATTTGAACCCAGGATCTCAGGCTTAGTAGTCAAATCAAATCATTTTTTATTTTCGAATGTGGGTGGGTTTTACGTGTACTTCTTTTTAGTACTCATACATTATTTTGCAATCTTTTCCCGTTATGGACATTCTTTTTTTTAGGAATGCTGGGCCCTAAAAGGGGGAAGGGTGTGAACCCCACCAACCCCACCCCTCCTTGAGCACGCCACTGACTGCTACCCCAAGTGTCGACGTCACCGCACGTCACTGGTCACTTGATGTAAACACATAGTACTTTCAAGATGATATATTTTTAAAAAAACACAAAAAATGCGAACATTTATTACTGAAATATTTAAGTTTCAGATATATACAGGGGATGGACATAAATATGGAAACACCTTCAGAAATGCACATTACCTTTATTAATATCGAGTAGGACCACCTTTGGCATGCAGAACAGCCTGCAGTCGACGTGGAATGGACAAATAAAGGTCACATATGGTTGTCAAAGGGATGTTGTACCATTCTTCCTCCAAAGCAGCTGTAGGTTGTTGTAGAGATGATGGTGGTGGGTAGCGGGCTCGCACCTTGGTCTCCAAAACCGACCACAGGGGCTCAATAATATTGAGGTCTGGCGACACTTCATGATCGTGCTCATCAAACCAGTCCTGGACGATGTGTGCTGTATGAACAGGGGCTCTGTCATCTTGAAACATGGCATCAACAAAGTTTGCACCATGGGATGCAGCTGGTCACTCAAAATAGTTACGTAGTCCCTGGCAGTGACATGTCCATGCAGGGTGATGATGGGTTCGGCAGAATACCAGGAGATGGCTGACCAAATCATCACTGAACCACCGCCATGCTTCACTCTCGGTAACAGACAGTCTGTATCGTACGCTTGTGCTGGCGTTCTCCACATGTACACTCGGCCAGCAGTTGGAAACAATGTAAAGGATGACTCATCCGACCAGATTACAGTCCTTTACTGCTCCATTGTCCAGTTTTTATGGGCATTGCACCACTGTCTCCGTCTAGCAGCATGGTCAACAGTCACGAGTGGTTTGGGAATTGCAGATCTGCCATGCACACCCTGCTTGTGGAGTTCTCTTCTGACTGTTTTGATGCTAACAGGGTTTGTAAGCACTGTATTCAGCTCAGCAGTGACTTTTGGAGCCGTGGTGATCTTCTGCTTGGTCACAATCCTACCCAATGTGTTTCTGTCTCTGTCACGCAACACACACTTGCGTCCACGCTGGTGCTTCGCTGATGCGGTTTTTCTGGAAGTCTCGTAGGCAGTCATGATATTTGAGACTGCCTCTTGATACACCAAACATTTCCACTACTTTCGTCACGGAAGCTAACACCATACTCGCACCCACAATTTGCCCTCTTTGAAACTCTGTCAGCTCAGACATGATTCACGATAACCTGCATGGACCGGTCGCTGAACTGTACGTGTAACTGGCCCATCTGTCAGGTTGGCCCGGGTGTATACCTTGCAGGAAGTGCCAGTGACCACAGCGCAACCTACCACTCAGACGCAAATCGTGTTTGAAATGGCTACCTGTTGTATACCAGGTGTTTCCATATTTTTGTCCAACCCCTGTAAGCATATTAACTATTCTCCTCATACTTATAAATAATATGTCAAAAAATGTTTTATGTCCACCTTAGAAATATGCTTCCGCCAGGGATGAATCTAGGGCCCCTACATTGAAAGGCAAGAGTTTAAGCTACAACATTATCCAGGATGGCCTATAAATAATATCAACAAAGAATAAGCTGGTACTTCGTACAGTAAGACTGTCAAACTAAAAGCACCAAACTTTCAACTGAGTTGCATTAAAATAAATAATATGAATACTCTTGACACATATGCTTTAATTATGATGACTGATTACAATCACCATCACATCGTAATCAATAATTTTAAAACTAGTGTTCCATAACTTCATGAAAAAACATTGAAAAGTTTCTGTAATCTACAAGCTTTCAAAGATGTGAATGTAAGAATGTATCTACACTTTACGTTAGACCCTTCAAAATATATTTGTGGTACTGTGTTTAGTGGCTTCAAATTTCAGAAGTAATATAAGACACTGATTGTCCTGTAATAAATTATTATTTTTTTAAAGTTACTTAAATTATCTTATGATTTTAATAAAGCACATCATTCTATTCCTATAATTCAGAACCCCTGTCCAAAGTGGGACAAAAACATGAGCAGCATTGTAAGACTACCCCCTGCCTCATTACAAATATTAATTCACCAACCTGTTAAGGGCTTCAATTACTCCTTGAGCCTGCTAAATCAACAGCCTTACTAAGGACGACCTGAATGTCACTGGACGGGAAGTTCTGTAAGGAACAAAATATTTTTTTGCTACAGATAGGTGCATATCAGGGAAGGAGTAACAGACCATACAGAAGCAATTCCAACATTGTTTTGGACTTACTACTTCTTTTCATGATATGGAACTTTAGACTGCACATTCAGTTTGGCAACAAGTGTAGAAAATATAACATGATTCCATTACAATGTCTCTGACGTATGGTGACCATATGTACACCTTGGACCAAAAGTTACAATCAGATGCTATTTACAGTGCAATGTATTATTCGCAAGTGAAGTTCAGGTAAAAAGTCGTCATAGGTTGAAAGGATGTCGGTTGTTCTTTCTTTAGTCAAGCTTCAGAATCTTGCCTTGAGAAAGTCATATAGTCCAGCCGATATGTGCAGATGTTTGGCCGAATTGTGCATTTTTGTGATAAAAGCATGAAACTTGGAATGTAGTTTAAGTTAGAATAAGTTTTACAAAGCGAACGGACGTGTTTTCGGTGGTCTCCAGAGTGCAGCGAAGCGGAACAAGATGGGAAATTCCTTGGGGCAGTGGCGGCAGGCGATCGGCCTCTTTCGCGCAGCTTGGTGCCCAAACATCCGAATGGAAAAGGGAAGTGTTTTTCCGAAAACTGTGTACCATGCTTATGGAGTGGTTCTGCTATCATTGCTCATTATAGGCGGCATCGAGCAAAATCCAGGCCCCCGTAACAATGTTGATTTCTCAAGCGAAATTATGGAACTGAAGCAAGTTATGCTTCAAGTGAAAAGTTCGAACGATGTTATTATGTGTGAGGTGAAGCAGCTGACCGTCACTGTGAACAAACTCGTTGGAAGGATTGACATGATTGAGGCCGAGACAAGCAAGATTAAGTGTGACATCGGTGAGCTTCAATCGTATGTTCGGACTCTGGAGGATCATCTGGACGATCTCGAAAACCGATCGAGGAGACAAAACCTCGTTTTCCACGGCATGCATGAAAAAATGAACGAGACATGGGATGAATCGGCTAGCGCAGTGCGACAATTAGTCGAAGAAAGACTTCATCTTTCCCTACCAACGGACGCAATCCAGAGGGCTCATCGTACCGGAAGCACGCGGTCCGGAAGACCTCGTCCCATTGTGTGCAAGTTCCTCCGCGATACGGAGAAAGAGAAAATTCTTGGAAGTAGCAGCAAATTGAAAGGCTCAGATATTTACATCGAGCAGGACTATTCATTTTCTGTTAGGCAACAACGACAGAGACTTAAAAAGCATCTCTTCGAAGCCAGACAGCAAGGATGTAGAGCTCATCTGCAATATAGATATCTCAACGTCAACAGCAGAAAATATACAATTTGGGACTTGGAAGACAACCATGGCGACTTTCAAGAATGCATCGAGACCCGAGAACCTTCAGCTGCATCCAATTCCCAGAAACAGGCTTTCCCTCCACCCCCCACCAATGGAAATGTGACGTCTCAGGGAGCACAAGTGACAACGACCGCATTCCAGCCATCTTCATGCGGTGATCCGTTTCCCCCCTCCACCTCCAACGGGACAAGGAAAGAAGAGAACAACCGGATATCGCAAATAGGTCACCAGTTTCCCCCTCCCTCTACTCAGCGATATCCCAAGCGCCAGGGAAGCAACCAAGGAACGAGAGCCTGAGATGAGGCCAGATGTAAAACAGTAAGTGGTAATGGTCACGTGACCAGCAATTATGTCGATAAAGGAACTGCAAGTGTAAGTGTTTCCTACCAAAATGTGAGGGGTTTAAGAACTAAACTCAAAACATTCTACCTGAGTGTATTAAATAACGATTTTGATGTAATCATGGCTACGGAAACATGGTTAAATCCATCGTTCAGTGACAGGGAAGTAATTGACGATAGATATATTCTGTTTCGGTCGGATCGCGATGCACAATCTTCTAACAAAGGCTTGGGGGGAGGGGTACTTCTGGCTGTAAACAGGGCTTTTCGAGCTATCGAAATTGAAACTCCGGTAATTGACCCTCTGATAAATTACTTGTTAGTAAAAATTAGCGAAATAAATATGCATATTTGTGTAGCCTATTTTCCCCCAAATACGAATCGATCTGTATACAGTTCCTTCTATCAAACTTTAGAATCACTTTATGAGCAGAGGTCTTCCCTTATTATTGCAGGGAATTTTAATTTTCCTGAGATAAAGGGGGCGGATCACAATCTCTTATCTTCAAACGAAGCTTGCGTAGAATTGAGTCATTTCATGTCACTCCACCTACTAAACAGCTTCAATGACATAAAAAATGATAACCAACGAACGTTAGATTTGATTTTAAGTAACGTTAATAGCATAACAGTCACAAGGGAAGCCGATCCTCTCGTACCAGAAGACATTCATCACCCAGCTTTAAATATTGACATTTCCATGACTAAATTTAAATCTATCACGAAAAATTCAATTCAAGCAGAATATAACTAACTTTAGGAATGCAGATTTTTTAAAAATGTATAATCTTATGAGAGCTGTAAATTGGAATGATCTGAAGAAATACACTAATATTAATGCCGCTATTGATAAGTTCTATGAAATGGTGTATGACATATTTAACAAATGCGTACCTTCAACGAAAACTCAACCGAAGAAATTTCCGAGCTGGTTCTCACGGGAAATTATAAAGAATATCAGGAAAAAAGCATAAATGGAAAAATAACGCTCCCCACGCTGAACATCATCATGGGAAATTTAAAGAACTTCGGAATATTGTTAAACGAGGGATTCAAAAAGCATATACGCATTATATTTCAAGCACAGAGTATAACATACTTCATACCCCTAATCTCATCTTCAGCTTTGCCAAAAATATGAAAAAACAAAAAAGAGCAGAACCTTTTCAATATCAAGGTAAAGTACTTTCTGACACACTAGAAGTAACAACAGCGTTTGCTAAATATTTTCAATTGGTGTACCGGCAGGATGATGGAAAAAATAAGACTTTGAATATTCAAACTTACAGTGAAATCGATAAACTAAACCTATCAGATATTAGTCTTAAAGAAATCGAAGATGCCATTAAAAATCTTAAACCGAAAAAATCTATTGGTTCCGATAAAATTCCGCCTTACATACTTAAAGGATGCGGTGAGATACTCAAATACCCCCTGCACACGCTGTTCAATCTTGTACTTTCCACCTCAACATTTCCAGATATTTGGAAATTAGCAAAAATTACCCCGATACCAAAAACAAATAAGCAAAATGATGTAGAGAATTACAGGCCAATAGCAGTCCTGGCAGCACCTGCCAAGCTCTTAGAGCAAATTCTTTACAAGCACATTTCTTTTCACATACGATCAGTGATCTCTCCTTATCAACATGGTTTCTTATGTAAAAAGTCTGTCTGTACCAACCTATCAGAAATAACTCATTTTATCGCAACCGCGATGGATAGCGGAGCTCAAGTAGATGTAATATATACAGATTTTTCGAAAGCGTTTGATACCGTAAACCATAGAATCTTAATAGAAAAACTGAAATCATACAATCTATCGAATCCGATGTTACAATTGTGTCAATCCTACTTAACAAACCGCAAACAGTACGTAACGTTTCAGGGAAATACTTCCGATGAATTTGAAGCTACATCCGGAGTTCCCCAAGGCTCTAACCTTGGTCCCTTATTCTTTCTCATGTACATAAATGATCTTCACGAACATCTGAATCAATCGGGTAAACTACTTTTTGCGGACGATTTAAAAATATACAAAAGAATTTGCAGTTACAGTGACTGTACCGAGTTACAAGCGAACATAAACAGTCTTGTGGAATGGTGCGAAAGCAACAAACTAATCTTAAATAGCGAAAAATGTTACCAAATGTCATATACTCGAAACACTACATCAATAAAATACGACTATTGCATAAATAAACAAAAATTAAAACGGGTAGAAACAATCAAAGATCTAGGAGTTCTGTTTGATTCTAAACTTACATTTCACGCGCATGTTAACTTTGTAACAAACGAGGCTTACAGACTTCTGGGATTTATAATGCGTACATGCAAAGAGTTCAAAAATGTCGGAAGCTTAATGATGCTTTATAATGCTTACGTTAGAGCGAAAATTGAATACGCAAGCATAGTGTGGCACCCTCAAACCCAGCAAGATATAAACAAAATAGAACAAATTCAAAGTAAATTCTTAAGACACTTAAAGTACAAACTAGATGGTATATACCCTCAAATGGAATCCCGTGAGAACCTTCTCAGATATTTTAACCTAACAACTCTCAACAACAGACGCATCATGCATCAGCTCATTTTCCTCCACAAAATTTTAAATAATCTCATCGAAGCTCCTTTCGCCCTGTCACAGCTCGACTTCTACGTCCCCTCAAGCAAATTACGACCAAGAACGCAACTCTTCAGCCTGCGTCGTAATAGAACCAACGCTCTGACAATATCCCCAATTTGGAATATGTGTAAAACATTTAATGATACCATCAAAAGTGAAAACAGTGTGGACTTATTTTGCCCGACCGCAATTTTGAAAAGGAGTATACTAAAATTACATAAATTACGATAGAACCTAAGATTTATATGTTTGTTAAATGTTTTCTGTCTATATACTACATTCATCTGTGCAATATTTCAATAATGTTATCACAAAATTATTGTATAATGAACGCCATTAATGGGTAATATACCTGTTGCGTTCAATTTCTGAAATAAATAAATAAATCCTTCTTAATATCATTTTAAAGATTGGAGGCATTTAAAATAACTTGTTAGTCAGCAATGACGGACGTTTTCAAAATGGCGGCAGATTTATTAGTATATCTTTTGACAGAAGCGGTGTAAACGAACTTTTATTGGTCCTGTTTGAAGATTTCTCTCTGTTATTGTCAAAGGAAAGGAAAACTTTCCAATAAGGCCTACAAAAGCATTCTAAATGCGCATTAGTGACGAAAATACCTTGATTGCCTATGTTTAAGGGGCACGTTTTTCAAGATTGTTTATAATAGCACGTTGCTGTTCAAACTGCTTCAGTTTTGAAGTCTGAAGTGTAATCGTTAATTATTTATCAGCACTTCAGTTACAAATTATCATATTTTACGGATGTGGATATATGGGTGCTATAAATTCCAGGGGCCGATACAAGGTAATCAAAAATGTCTTGCTGTTTTTGACGTCCCATTAATCATGCGCTCGCATAGAGGAAACGACATGACGGACGTGCCTGACAAACAATCGGGAGTTAGTCTGACCATCGACTGTCGGTAATACAGGCATGTTGTGCACACACAGCAGTCATAGCTCGCCCAGTGTTGAAGAGAAATGAAGGTATCGAAGCAGCTTGTTCGCGTGTGTTTGTTGTATGACTTTAAAGTGGGCCTGTCAGCTGCAGCATCAAGTCGCCGCATTTGCCAGGCATTTGGGGAGAATGCCGTGAACGAACGCACTGCCAGTCATTGGTTCCAGAAATTCCGTTCGGGAAATGTGAGCCTTTCGGATGAACTTCGCAGTGGACGACCACAGGTGTTCGATGACGAGGCCCTGAAAGCAGCCATCGAGGAGGACAGTGGTTTAACGTGTGATGAACTTGCAGAAAGGTTCCATGTTTCCACTGAAACAGTCAGACTGCACCTGCATGGGATAGGGAAGTCATACAAGTCAAGCAAGTGGGTACCCCACATATTGTCGGGAGCCAACAAGGAACAACGAGTAACAGCCTGTTTGTCCTTGCTCACTCGGCACCTGAACACATTCATATTTGATCGCTTGCTCACTGGTGACGGAAAGTGGGTCCTCTATGACACTCCCAAGCATACTAGACATTGGTTGTCGCCACGTGACACTGTTCCTCACACCTCAAGACCACCTCTGATAAAATTGATATCTTTGAGAAGCTTGAAAGACTATGAGGACAAGTTGCATCAAGGAATCGAACACGCAAACGTCCACTTTATGCTACTCTCTTTAAAACTCCATAAAGTTCAGCCTGCGGAGCTCACAACCGAGCTCGAACGTCGTTGAGGATCGGGTCCTTGCTGGTAAATCACTTGCACATTTACTTGCCGCACTTCAAAATTTTCTAACAGGCCTCACTCTCTGGTGGCAGTGTTAAGCATTTTGGCTTCCATTCGCCAACTTTAACAAGCGCGAGTACTAGACTTTTGAAGGGCTCGACCCCATTCTTGGCCAGCAAGGTAGGCTACTCGAAGATGAAGTTAGTGCAGAGCATCTCTTGTAGAGGGAACATGTTCAATTTCTCTTCTTGTTTAACTCTTCGGGCATCGTTGACATCCCCCTCGAGTCTCCACCGATAGTACTGAGCTATGATGTAGTGCCCTTTCTTGCATGGAAAGTATTCTCAGCAGGTGGCGCCATTAGCAAAATCCCTAGTTCTTCAAAAGTGTTCCAGACAAGATAAGCTACTATATTCGGGACTAGACAGCATTTTCACGAGACGAAACGAGATGAGAAAGACGAAAGTTCCATCTCAAGGACAAGGCTAGATAACACTGGTTGTTGTTGTTGAGTTGGTGTTTCAAGTCCACTTTATGCACAGTATGGCTAATCGGGACTGGACCTACAGTTTAAAGTGGGATCCGAACCACTTGTGCCTCCACCGGGTATCGAACCCGGGACACCTTGATTACAAGGCAATGACGCTATAGATAACGCTGGTGTTGCACCAACTTATGGCATGGAGAGCTGAGATATTACCCCACTTTGTCTGACCTCTAGGTTCATCCATTTTCATGGCATGCAGATACGAAATTTTTGCTAGTTCTTTTGCCACTATCAAACGTTCACATCCTAGCTTCTAAGTGAAACTTATGCCAAGGCCGATTACTACTGTGTCCATCGTTCGGGGTGCACCTTTCTAGAATATGCAGGCAACACCATCTAATGCATGCAGGAAATCAGAGTGTCTGCTGTTCCTGAGAGCACGGAATATCAGAGTATCTGCTGTTCCAAGTCCTCTTGTAGGCGACACGTAGGATTTGACACACTTCACAAAAGATGCTTGTTTGCTGGATTAACCTTCGTGGTGGATTATTTTCTGTCTCTTCAGTTCAGGTACCTTGATTGCAGCAAGGAATTCTTCGACGACCGACACTATTTCTGGTCCACCAACCATCCACCTATATTACATCTAAGGAGTCTGGGAGCAACACCGCACATAACGCGAAGAAAGTGAGTGGGTGGAGCTAAGCAGTGCTTCTTACTGCTGCAAACTGTTGTCGCTGCAGTTGTGTTGTCCTCCCCCTATATTCTCTTCCTCTCACACGAGTTTGTTGGTTGAACCCTCTCGAGTCCCTACTTGCACAGAGGACTAGTTTTTGCTCGCTTGCTCCACAGACTCTTGAGACAGAGTAGAATTAGTTGCGCTGGGTTCTCCGTCAATTCTCCAGTTCCCTTAACTAACATACTGTTTTGCTCGTGAGCCCCTCCAGGTTTCTTGCACTGAAAATTTTCCTTCATAAAGCAACCACGAACAAAATAACCTTCGCACCCTCCATTCTTTCAGCTCGGTCTACGGGGAAACCTGTTCCACTCTGCCCCTCCCATACATGCGTGAGAGTCCAACAATTCAATTTGCAAGTATTTTCACTCTGCGTTTCTTTTAATGTTCTGCTCCCGAGAATGTCACACTGCTTTTCTGTAAGGTGCTGTATCTGACGCTGCACTTGTTTGTTTGTCGAACTGCCAAGTCTGTGGGCGAATTAAGGCTCCTCCTTCAACAGAAAACCATGAAAATAGAAAGTATATACTGTAAAGCGTATGGTGTACACAAAGTGTGGGTTTCTGTCAAAGTCCGTAGTAATTTTCTCGCTGAATAATAAAACGTTAAACAAATATAATGACTTCGATTTCAACATGATTCAAAGCAGATCCAATTAATGCTATTACTACAGAGCTTACCAGGCGTTAGATTTGGTGATGCCATATATTATTATCATTATGATACTATAAAGGCATTATTAGTTATCGATGACATCAAGACAAGAATCTACAGGTTTCATATCGCTGCTTGATTATAACATTATTATTTTTCTATAGGGTTCTTCACTGAAGCAACTTCAATGGAACTGGCATAAAAGAACCTTTTATTTATTGTTAAAATTTCAACTATGAAGATATAACTGACGTATGAAGTAGGCAAATCATAGGGTATCAATGTTCAAGAATCACCCCTGTAATTTAGGCAATCAGCATTTACCTTTTATCAGACGTCTTTGCTATAATGTAATAATTACTTTTATAGTCTCTCCTGCACTATTTTCCGTGACGACAATATAAAGGAAGTGACGATAGTATCAAAATGCAGCCCATATGATGTATTGAGGATCCATATGACGGCTATTTGGAAAATGCTCCCTCATCCCCCTCTTATGGGGTATGATCAGCGCCTCCAACCTTCAAAATGAACATTTGATATGATATTACAAATATATTGACAATTTTCATGCTTTTATCACAAAATTGCACAATTCAGCAAATATCTCTACACATATTGGCCTGACTAGAAATGGTTCATTCTTTGTTTATGTATTTGCCCCTGGAGTTTATACAACCCATATATCCACATCCGTAAAATGATATTTGTAACTAAAGTGCTGATAAATAATTAACGATTACACTTCAGACTTCAAAACTGAAGCGGTTTGAACAGTGACACACTATTATAAACAATCCTGAAAAACGTGCCCCTTAAACATAGGCAATCAAGGTATTTTTCGTCACTAATACGCATTTAGAATGCTTTCGTTGGCCATATTGGAAAGTTTTCCTTTTCTTTGACCAATAACAGAGATAAATCTTAAAACAGGACCAATAAAAGTTCGTTTACACCGCTTCTGTCAAAAGATATACTAATAAATCTGCCGATATTTTAAAAGCGTCCGCCATTGCTGACTAACAAGTTATTTTAAATGCCTCCAATCTTTAAAATTATATTAAGACTAATATTAAACCACATTCCAAGTTTCATGCTTGTATCACTAAAATGCACGATTTTACACATATCCGCCATACTAATAAGGCTTACAGAGTAAGGAATTTTATGTCAACAAATAATGATCAAGTCTCCACCCCCCCCCCCCCCGCCCCCGACATTCGGGGATGCTCCAGTTCCGCAGATCCCTCTTTAATTACATCACTGTGAATCACACAAATGACTTATGCGACTTATGTAATCGCGAAACTATTGATAATATCTAGACAACAGTGAAAACAAACTACACGAAAATTGACGTCAATATTCTACAAAGGATTCTAAGCTGATGTAATTTTTCAGATTTTGGAAAATCAAAGCGGTTTTTTGAATGGAGAGGAAAATTTAGAAAAATCGCCCTGACGTCTGCCAAAAATCTTTAATATTGAGCCACAGACAAATCAGCCCGGATTAGTTAAGATGTACAGGGTGGCCCAAATAAAACTACACTCATATTGGCCCAAATGAAAATGGGACCAATCTTTGCCTTCTGACTGAGGGCATGTAAATTCCAACACCTGTTGTAGGCAATGTCTTGGACACTATTGCAGTAAATAAAACTGTGCTTACTTCATCTTTTCATTTGGTATATTTTTGATTGAGCCAGTAAGGGTACAGTTTCATTTGGTTCACCCTGTACGTATGATCAAAATAAATACATTTCAGTTGGCACACGGAAAAAAGTTATGATTTTGTTATTTTGAAAAAGAAAAAAAAGAAAAGGTAGTCAGATGAAAATCAAGAAAACACTGATCAGAAAAATTGACGAAAAACGTTAAAGGGCTTCTTTTTCTTCTTTCACGTGTAATCTACTTTCCAATCCTGAAAATCTGAACACCTCAAACTGCCGATGTTTCCTCTCAGATTTAACATTACAAACGGGAGAAATCAAACTGTCACAGCAAACACCTAAATAATCCAGTATCGAGAGTTGGGAGCATCGATCTTTCGAACCCCTCGCACCCCCAACATGACCTGCTCCACGGCGACGCCTACCCCGCCATATGATCGCTTCTCTGAATAGGTGCAATCAGGGAGGCTGCTCCAATTACACGACACGAGGTCCCCCCCCCCCTTCGCCCCTGTGCAGCGGTAGTCCAACATGCTTGGGTGGTTCGATGCTCTCTCCGTACATTTCCACGCCGGATATTTATTTATGGCAGTCCATAAATCGTCTGGTTTGACGTCGCGATGGTGCTTAAGAAGTTCAGGGTTCGAGTCACGCGTTCGTAAGGTAACACTGTTAAACACGATTCTCTTCCAATTTCGTCGACGTCAAGGAAAAAAAAACTTAAGGGTAGGCCATCACAGATTCTAAATTTATCCCTTTAATACAGGGATGGCAACCAGGTGTCCTTTTATAAAACAGACGTGAACGAGACCCAACTCTTCGTGACCTCTCGAGACTAGACGGGGAACGATTTTTTTTAAAAAAATTGTTATTTAGCGAAGCTTTTCTGCCAATTTTGGCTAATCGCGATGGTGATGATGAGTGGTGATACGAAGAAATTGATCAAGGGACACTTGCACAGAACGCCCAGGCGGGGATTCGAACCCGGGACCCCTGATGTCGTGGCGAGGTGTGCTAACCACTCCGACACGGATGTCGAAAAGACGGAGAACGGCACAGACCTTTGTAAAACCAGAATAACTAAGGTACTTACTGTCGGGACACCCTTTTCTCGTTCGAGACATTAGTAAAATTTTCACATGAAAACAATGTGCACAAGGGGTGTGGAGGTGGTGTGATCAGATCATCACCACGCACCGGCCACCTTTACCTCCGCCTTTCCGACTTGCCACTGGGTACACATTTATTAGAGGCTGGGTAGACCCAAGAGCTGATTCATGCAGACAGTGGCGTGCTCAAGGGGGGACACCCTTTGGCCCAGTATTCCTAAAAATAGAACATCAAAGATAGGAAAATATGACAAAATGAGAGCCGACTACAAAGAAAAAGTATACGTATCCTCTCCCTTTCGAAAATCCTGGGCAAGCCACTGCATGCACGGAATTTCCGCCGGATATCAACACCATGAATGAAACCCAGGTCTTCAGAGTGACAGTCAGACGTCCAATCGACTGGACCCTTTACTGCGAATATTTTTAGACGTACCAGTCGGGTGGTTACGTGCTTATTTCTAGAAAGGTTATATATATTTTGTTTATCGAAACCTGTGCAAATTAGATTCATACATTTAGAATGCTTTTCGAGGGGGAAAGACAAGTCTTAAAATATTTCCTCCCTCCGATTCTTCTGTCTTATCATTGTGTCTTCTCATCCAATTATATCCGTTCACCATGCAATCGCCTCGTCGCGATTAACTAATGAGGTAGAAAACAGTCCGAAACAAACGTCGCGATTGGCCATACGATCTGAACTTGTGTAAGTGTGAAATTCTGACAATGCTTAACCTCATTATTCATTTCTACAAGGTTTTTCTTTTAAGAGGGGCGAGGTGGGGCAGAAAAATCATACATTTTAAAAATGATATAACACAGTAAATAAATGAGAGGTCGTCTTTATTCATGTGCTAGCCATGCAGCCATATATATGTGATTATTATTGAAAAAAATGATTTACACCAACATTGAGTGCGGAAAAAAACATCTTGCAAATGGCACCCAATTTGGTCCACACACTGCTGGAGGCGATCGCTGAAACTTCTACGGCTCCATGGTGACTGAAATGGCAGCTAGTGAGGAGTGGAATCACACCACCTCCTCTCCCACCCACAACCCCACGACGCAACGCAATAACAAAACAACAATCGGCAGGTTTTTTCTTACCCAGAAAAGAGAAGTTTCAGCGACCGACAATGTAGCGTCAAATGCATATTTGTCAATGACGGTTCCAAGTACAAGTCTTGGCCTGAGCATCTGTATTTCTTTATGCGCGTACCTTCATCGATTTAATCTAATCATCACTTATCCTCTTCGTCGCGATTAGCCAAAACGAATGGAAAGTGACGTAAAATAGGAAAAATACCATGTTATTAGCATTACCACGGAAAGGACAACCACGATTCTTTCACAAAGAGATGTTACGTAACAAACATATTTCAGTCTCCTCTCTGCTTATTTCCCATGCGAACGTATCGCTACTTGTACAGTCACGGACACTTCTGGGTTGTAATGTTTCCATTGAAATTCAATGGGTTTGTTACAACCCAACAGTGTCCGTGAATGTACGTGCTAGCTATGAACGGGCTATTATATCGGCACACGAAAGGTTTTCTTCTTTACTCGGGAACTAAGAAGTCACGCGATACCCGATGTAGTTCCTTCAGTAGGACGCGATTTCATGTTCCATTTTATGGAGCCCGTGGTTTAGTGTTCAGCAACATGTGATATCAGAAATGTAATGGTTGAAAAAGTACTACATTTCACCTACATTGCGTATAAAATTCCCTTCAGAATGAAATTCACGAAAACAAAAGAAGCTATCTTTAAGGAAGTCATGAACAGTATAACTTTTCAAAAAGGAGGGGGGTATCTTGAGCAACTAATTCGGATATTGAATTGGCAAAATTACACCAGAGACAAATCAGAACAAAGTTCATACTTTTTACAGTACAGTTTACAAAGTTCTTCGAAAAAAAGTTTAAGTTATTGATTGATTTGGTGTTTTAAGTCCACTCTATGCACAGTAAGGCTAATCGGGACTGGACCCACAGTTTAAAGCGGGATCCGAACCACCATGTGCCTCCACAGGGTATTGAACCCAGGACCCCTTGATTACAAGGCGACGACGCTACCACTGCGCCATAGGGTAACCCCTCTCCGCCGTCACACAATGTTCAAAAATATTTACGATGGCACTTTTTGCAAAACTTGGTTCGTACTCCTTTACAGATGTCGGCAGTGGCGAAGATTAGGAGGGGCGAGGGTAGGCAGTCTCCCCACTTTTTGCCCCCCCCCCACCATGCTAACCTATGTACCAAGGGAAAGTCACTGTCCTTGCCCTCCCCCAGAATTTTTGCACGGTGCACCCCTAGTTTTGGAACCCAAGCGCCACCACTGGGTGTGAGTAATAACTGTTTTCTACCAAGTAATAAATCTCTGGAATTTGAAATTGATCAACGTGATGAACTTGAACAGTTTAAATCTTAAAGTAGGCAACAGTGACTGCATAACTCATGTATCTGGAAACGGTGCAAAACCGTAATGAACGTTCCCTCCCGATAAGCGAGCTTGGTCTTGCCAGGACTGCCAGTTAGTTACCTGTGGGCTTTCGATGCTTGATGGTTCAAAACTGAGGCGCACAGTTCTTACTCACTTGCTCGCCAGCCAGGTGGGCGTAGTAAGCGAATCTGGCCGATGTGCAGCGCTCTGATCAACTTCTATTACCAGTGCGTAGTTAGAGATCGGTTAGTTCATTAACTCTCCAGCCTAACTATTGCCTATTTGGGGGGGGGGAAGCAGGAAAAGGTTTATTATCCATTTACCTTCACTCATTTCACCCAACAGATCGTTAGGTGCCAGGGCTTGCCCTGGGTTGATAGCTTTCTGGAGATGAGGCCTGCTCGAGGAAAAGGTTTATTATCCAGCAGCACTCTGATCGGCTAGACCTTCAACAGCGATCATGATCGAATGTGGAAGTAAAAAAATATAACAACAGCTCCGGCACTGTATTTCCCTGTTATTTCCTGCTTCTGTAATGAAGAAAACATCTAATCACTAGGAAGGGCTTGAGCAACTTGTAGTTACATGTCAACGTTTAAGTCCACTTGATGCTCACATAGGCTTATCGGGACTGGACCTACAGTTTAAAGTGGGGTCATAATCATTATGCACCGTATCCATCAAGGATTGAACCAGTCACTCCTTGATTACAAGATGACTACATTAGTCATCGAATAAGTCCTTGTAGTTGTGTGTAGATGTCCTATGGCGTTACAAGAGTTTACATGATGTTCTAAAAGTTGAAAATTCCTAAACATTATGTGATATTAATAGAAAATTGTTTTAACTAAAAACATTCAAAGACAACTTGAACTGATATTAGCTGACTGATGTAGAAACCCGCAATAAAAATGCAACACCTATATCCTGAAATATGTTGTGTGTAGCCTAACTCCACGGCGATGGGCAAACTTGTTATTGGAGTTGTCCCACTTCCTTTGAGGGTGACTGTACATTTAAGTTCACATTTTCATCTGGATAGCAACTGTTTTTAGCTACAGACTTGTCAGGAACAATAATGTACAAGACAAGTATTATTCAAATAACCCGAATAAAAACAACAACAAATATTGCCTACTGGCGGAAATTGCAAACTTTTTATTCATAAAATGTGTAAACAATACTTGGATAAAGGTCAAGTCAGACTGCACACAACACAGACCTTTCGGCAGTATCTAAACCTTCGACCTGGTTATTAATGTAATGTTGTGATCTAAACGAAAATCCTTTCACTCTCTCCATCCTATCTACTAGTGCTAAAGCAAGAACAGATAATTAAATATTATCATGAATCACCAGAAATAAAAAGGCTGGCTCAAAGTAACAAAAATGAAGATAACGAACATTGCTGTCAAGGGCGAGAATTGGAGTGGCTCGGGAAAAGGGGCTGTCCAGGTTGAATCCCTTTACTAGTGATAGCATAGTCACATTACTTTTTGACAAAATTTTGATTACGGTCAGATTAACTCAAACAGTAAATCCAGAATATACGGTTACTGTGTGGCGTACCCATAGGGGTGGTGGGAGTCATAACCCCACCCTTTGCCCCAGCATTCTTTAAAAAGGGCACGGCACTGTTAAGCGTGCATATCATCTTAATCGATATTCAATTGTTTGTAAAGTTATTGATTGATGAGACCGTGTGTTCAGCCATCTTATAATGGTTCTTGTAAGTTTAGTATTAAATCGTTGTTATTTTGTATCCTTGTGTTAATCTTTATATTATCAAGTACCTATGTGCGTGAATCATTTAACCTCTGCGTACATACACGACAATGATGAACGAATTCATGGACCAGATACAGGTCAAGATGGCAGATTAGTTTTCTGCAATGAATACTTATTCATTACAGGAAAAAGTGGAAGTAATGGCAGTGGTTCCGTGCGCCGGAAGCTTCTACGTCATATGACAAACAGTCTACATCATATGTGGATGATTCCTGCAGCCCACATCAGCGACAACAGCAGCATCAGTGTAGGAGGTCCTCTCGACAGAGAAAACTGCCTGATAAACTGAAATATAACTAAGTCAAATAAGGAAGAGGGGGAATGTTAAGTGTGCATAATATCTGAATCGATATTCAATTGTTTGTAAAGTTATTCATTGATGAGATCGTGTGTTCAGCCATCTTAGAAATGGTTCTTGTAAGTTTAGTATTAAATCGTTGTTATTTTGTATCCTTGTGTTAATCTTTAAATTATCAAGTACCTACGTGTGTGAATCATTTAACCTCTGCATACATACACGACAGAGATTTATACTTGGCGATGAGAATTTAGTTAGAAATCGAGGATAAGTATGTTTCAATTCTAAGCTTCGTGTTATAGTGTAAATGTAAAATGGCTTTAGTAGCTGGTTTTGATAAATATGATCCCCAAGATGCATCGATAATAGCGTATTTGGAGCACTTTGATAATTATTGTCAAACACACGCTATTCCAGAGGACAAGAAAGTTCCTAGATTAATATCTGTCATTGGAAACAAGCCATATGAAGTTCTGCGTAAATTATTTGCACCTCCATTGCCTCATGATAAATCCTATCAGGAAATTGCACAAAGATTAAAATCTTATTATAGTCCATCAAGTAACTATATTGTGCAAAGGTTAAAGCTTAGAAAATGTGTACACGAAGAAGACGGACAAATAGAAGATTTTGTAAGGAGATTAAGAAAGATTGGAGAGCAGTGTGGTTATGGTGAGTTTCTTTCCATTGCTTTATTTGATTCACTAATTAGCAGAATCAGATCTAACACAATTCGCAAGAAACTCATTGCTGACAATGTAATGGAATTTCACAAAGCTTTTGAGGTAGCTAAGCAGATGGAAAAATTAGAAGCAGATATGAAGGAGTATTACGTCCAGTCCAATGTAAATTTTGTGAACACTAACCGTGCAAAGGTAAATAAGTACAAGGGCGATACGCGTTTGAACTCAGGTGCCAATTCTAATCCAAACCAGGATAGCTGGAAATTCCAAAATACTGGGTCAAGTGGATCCAATCTTAGGTTTAGAGAAAATCAATCGGATAATGAGGGAAGTATAAATTAACGGGAAAGAAAGCAACAATATTTCAAGCAGTGCAGATACTGTAAAAAGTTCGGTCACGATGTTTCCCAGTGTTTTAAGTTACAGCGCAATAAAGAAAGTAATAGTAATAAACCTTATAGCAAGTACAAGGCTAACGCTGTGCAGGCTATTGAACCTGTTTCTTCGGATGATATGGACAGTGAGATGTTAGGTGTAAATGAATTAAGGGTTGAAATGATTACTATGGAAGTAAATGGAGAAAGTAAATTTATGCAAGAAAGATCATTGTGGTATTGTAAAACTGAAAGTAATGCTAAGAGAGATATATTGGTGGCCAGGAATAGATAAGGCTATTGAAGAGTATGTAAATAAATGTGAAGTTTGTGTGTCAGTCAAGCCAAATACAAGTGCTAAGAACTATAGTGCATGGACTGAATGCAGACATCCGTGGGAAAAGATGCATATGGATTTTTTTTGTGTATAGAAGTATTACTTATATTATAATAGTAGATGCCTGCAGCAAATGGGTAGATTGTGATAGAGTTTCGTCTACTTCATTTAAAGAAGTAAAGTGTTATCTAATTAAACATTTTGCTATTTTTGAGCTACCAAATTGTATTGTGGTAGATAATGGTCCCCCATTCTCATCTTCAGAATTTAAAACATTCTGTGATGAACGTCACGTCAGTTTGTACCATTCTCCTGTGTACCATCCTGAAACCAATGATCAGGTCGAGCGCTACATGCAGACAGTGAAAACAAAGCAAGACTGTGCTGTACGGGAGCAATTGAATAAGAATACGCATGTCAACGTTGAAGAATTATTGCAGAGAGTATTGGTGGCTTTGAGAAGCGAATATAACGCATCAGGTGACAAAATGCCACAGCCAATGATATTTTCCTACATTCTCAGGAATAAATTTGATGCCCAAATGGAAGAAATAATAGATCAAAACCGCAAAAGTGATAAAACAGAAGCAGATGACAAGGGAAACCAAAGAGGCGATTTTGTATGGCTTATGCTACCATTTAAGAACAAGAGGAGTGCTATGAGGTATGTCAAGGGAAAAATTATAGCACGGAAAAGCAAAGTTACATGGCTGGTGAATGTTGAAGGTAGAAACCGGGTCATGCATGAAGATCAGTTGAAGTGGATACAAGACAAGAAATATAGATATCATTTTGGAAGTCAGAAGAAGGAGGAGGATAATGATGAACGAATTCATGGACCAGATACAGGTCAAGACAGCGGATCAGTTTTCCACGATGAATACTTATTCATTACAGGAAAAAGTGGAAGTAATGGCAGTGGTTCCGTGGTGCTGGAAGCTTCTACGTCATATGACAAACCGTCTACACCATATTTGGATGATTCCTGCAGCCAACTTCAGCGACAACAGCAGCATCAGTGTAGGAAGTCCTCCCGACAGAGAAAACTGCCTGATAGACTGAAATATAACTAAGTCAAATAAGGAAGAGGGGGGGGGGAATGTTAAGTTGTTAAGTGTGCATAATATCTGAATCGAAATTCAATTGTTTGTAAAGTTATTCATTGATGAGATCGTGTGTTCAGCCATCTTAGAAATGGTTCTTGTAAGTTTAGTATTAAATCGTTGTTATTTTGTATCCTTGTGTTAATCTTTATATTATCAAGTATCTATGTGTGTGAATCATTTAACCTCTGCGTACATACACGACAGCCAGTAGCTTGCACTTTCAAACCAATGAGCTTCTTTGCCACCAGTAGTCTACGTAGGTCATTGCCTATTTTGTTCTAGGCAGTGGTGTGCCAAGGTGGGGTTGGTGGGGGGGTCATAACCCTCCTTTGGCCAGTATTCTAAAAAAAGAACATAAAAGGCAGGAAAAGATGACAAAATTAGGATAAATTACATAACCCCTACCCCTTTCGAAAATCCTGGGCACTCCACTAGTACCAGGGATGGCCAAAACTATTTGGGTGTACAGAAAGAATAAAGTTCTCAAAACAGAAAATATGCTTGCAAAAGTCAGCATGACTTCAAGGATAGTGCAACATAGAGAGGTTTGAATAAACACATTTATATGTATGTTCAGTTCTGCGCAGACTTTCATCTTAGAACTGCACATCTTTTATTCGTATTTTCACATTACTGATTTAAAATACTGTGCTAAACAGAAGCCAAATAGTAAAATTAATTTTGTTTACGAACAGAAACGGATCCTCACCCAAGAAATATCAGTGACAGCAAAAAACACTGGTATGCTTGATTTGAACTGAGAACTGAGTACTCAGATACACTATATTACCAGGTAAGCACATTCCTATGGGTGTCCAGCCATAATTGGCAATATACGGCGTGTTTTATAAGTCCTGCAGGATTCTAAAAAGCTATAATTTTAAAGTAATACGTTTATTACAATTTATTGTTTTTCACACAGAGGTAAATTTGAAATTTTGTTCTGCTCACACTGCTGTATGCAGGTTATAACGCGATCACGTGATTCCAAGATGGTGTCGACGCAGGAAAAAGCTCAGTGCATGTTATGGCTGGCAGGTGTTGAGAAGGTTCCAAACAACGTTTGGAAAAACACCTCCCGCAGAGACAAGTATCCAGAGATGGTACGAAAAGTTTAAGGCTACGGGAAGTGTAGCAAATTTGCCACGTAGTGGGAGGCCAAGAACGAGTGACAATGTGGTGGATGCAGTGCAGGAAAGCATGTATCAGAGTCCAATGAAATTTTTTAAATGAAGATCCTTGGAACTGTGAGTGGTGAGGTCTACGTTACACAGTATCTTACACAATAAAGTGAAAGCCAGGCTCTACAAGTTGAGATCTGTGCACGGTCTGATAGAAGAGGACTGTGACATGAGGAAGGAATTTTGTGAATTAATGTTAACCTGATTAAATAGTGATGGTGGTGATGCCCTTCAGGCTCTCATTCTCTTCTCTGATGAGGCCACGTTCCATGTTTCGGGAAAAGTGAATAGACACAATTGCCAAATTGGGGGGGGGGGGGTGAGAATTCACAGGAGTTCAAGAAACATAAGCAGGGAATCCCCCCCCAAGGCCAATGTGTGGTGCGCAGTTTCCTTGAAGCATCTAATTGGTCTATTCTTCTTCGAGGAGGACACTGTGAATGGCAGCAGATACCTGAACATGTTACAGACATTCCTTGTCCCAGAACTTCAGAAGTTATGCATCATCAATGATGGTCACTTACAGCAAGATGGTGGCCCCCTGCACTTTGCTCTTAAAGTTTGTTGAGTTTCTTGATGGTCAATTTGGGGAGAGATGGATTGGCCACAAGAGGACCACACACCTTGACCCTCAAGGTCACCAGACCTTACACCTTGGGATTACTGGCTGTGGGGACATGTCAAGACCCAGGTGTATGCACAGAAACAAACAGATATAGACGGACCTGAAGTTTATTCAACATACGTGATGTGATTCACAACATTCTGGATGAGCACCGTCAGAATGCAATTCTCAGATTCAAACGAAGATAGCAAGAATGTTTGGATGTGAATGGCAAACAGCTGGAGATCTGGCTATGAACCAAATGACATCAAACATTAATTTTAAAGTTTCCTCTGTGTAACAATCCATTTTGTTGTAATAAAACTATTACTTTAAAAGCTATAGATTTTAAGAATCCTTCAGGACTTTTTAAAACACCCTGTAGTGTATTATTACCCAGAATCTGAATATTTCAGGATGCAGAGCTGTTAAGTCCCTATTTTACACTTAATTTTTTTTTTTTAACTTTTATTTTCTTCTATAAGCACATACTGGAATAGGCACTTTTCCCTGCATTTGGTAAAAAACATTCCCTTAGCATCTTATACAAACAGACCAGGACAAAGCAATGCACACTATGGAAAAATGAGTCTGAATGGCACCCAAGAAACAAAATGTGCTGCATATCACATCCCTCTCATGCAAAAGTGCAATTCTTTCTGAAGGTCATTTCCCATAGTCAGTTCATTCTAAAAGGTCATTCTTTTTCTATTATCATCATTCCATTTTTAAATATGGATGAAAACAAACAATACATAAGTAAACTGAAAAAAAAACGAGATAATAAATCACAATATGGGCATTAAGTGCAACTTACATAAATGATGAGAAACACAAAATTAAAATATTACTATTCACACAAAATGGTAATTAGGAAGGAGCATCAAATAGAGGCGAGGGCAATAACTACAAATAATAACTGAAAACATTAGTGCAGAAGTTTATTTTATTCATACATGTATTGAAATATATAGTGCCACTGTCTCCTCTATCAACAGCTAACAGTCACATGAGAGTTTTTGCACCATTTTCTTACTTACCTGCAGTTCTCATTTTAATCCTGATAATATTTAAATCTACCCAACAGAATTTCAAAAGTTTTCTCAATGCAGTGTTTATTGATTTCATCTGGGCAACGAACAAGCAAATGATATCAGGCTGAGGCACAAGGCTGCTTTTATCTGTGAAATATTAATATTTACTTTATATTGCAAATGGGCAGAAATGAAAATTTGCTGATATCAATCCTGAAAGCCTTTATGCTATCAATCTGATATAAAGTTGCAAATGTACCATGAAGAACCTAAATGGCTCAGTCACTCCTTTGGATGAATCTTTACCCTTTATATTCACACTGCCATAGGCAACTTGTCCCTCTACCCCAAAGGCACTTGTCACTCCCATGAAAATAGTCAAAATCGCAAGGATTCATGTCACGGAAATATGAAGGATGTTTCAACAGCTCCCAATGCCACCTGCAACAAGGTGGACACTGCTTCTGCCAGAAGAAAAACACACCTATCCACCATGAAACCGATACTGCAATGCATTATTGCCACAGATTTTACAAAAGCATTGATGACATTCCCATGCATTTTTGCCATGGGACACTTGGATGTTTATTTCAACTGTGTACACAAACACACCAACACATGTTGCACTGATGGCTTTTTAGCCAAGGAGTATCAGTCTGTTTTCAACAAAATTTTGGATGGTTATAGGAATGTACCACTGCTACATACTACATTCTTTTATTATTTACTTTGGTCTATTCCATGGTGCCACATGAGTATGTCATCTGCCAATATTTTTTTAATTTCAATTTGCTTCTTCTTGTTCTTCCTTTAACAGTAATTACTGGGAGGCACAATGTATAAATGTTACTTCCGCTAAAAGCCCTGTCTTTAAGGAAGAAAACGAAACCGATTTCATCTCTCTATGACAATTAGTTCTTGAGATACGACCTTTTTTTGTACTTCGAGTCAAGTTTAAAAATAGCACGCTTGAAAAGCTCCCATCCTCAGAAGCTATCTAGGTGCACAAGGTTAACAGTGCAACAAAATATTAAACTAATTTTTAATCGGAATTCCTGGCGACGTGATTCGAACAAGTGTTCTCGGGTTACCAGCCAGGTTAAGTCGATGTTGGCTTCCAATGTGTCGAGCACATACATTGCTCTCATCATCAGGGAATATAGAAATGGAGACCACTGTAGGGTTAATTATATGACTATGATGGGGCAGAGTTTGGACTCTGTCTTCTTATTGGCTTGCTCTGGATCCTTGTGTTCTTATTGGCTGGAGCTTTGTTTTTACGGAGGAGTGAGTTTCATGCGTGACTGAGCTGAAGTCCCATGTCCCTGTTGAGATTGATGCTTTCCTGTGAAATGGCTATGGCTTCTTTAACTCGTCGGTCCCAGTATCCGGCACATTTGGCTATTATTTTGATGTCAGCAAATGATTTTTAATCATTTTAATAATCATTCAACCCAAGTAAAGAAATTCAAGCTTCTAACATAATAACTTTATAGAAACTACGTGGTGTGTAAATAAAGTAATGAGACTAATTTTTTTACCTGTTTTATTCCAAGAACATTACAATGCAACAATGTCTCCTTCAAAGTAACTGCATTGAGAAGCCACACAGCGCTGGAGACTGTTCTTCCACTCCTCATAGCAGTGCTGGAACTCGGATACTGGAATAGCCTTCAGCTGGTCGGTTACAGCCTTTTGAATGTTGTCCACGTCGTCAAACCGACGTCCCTTCAGGTATGTTTTCAATCTCGGGAATAGGGAAAAGTCACAAGAACTCAAGTTGGGCGAATAAGGAGGCTGAGGACCCACAGGAATGTTCTTACTGGCCAAAAAAGTGTTTACTGTATGACAAGGAACATTGTCGTGATGCAACACCCAGTTCAGTTTGATGTTTGGTCGCAAACGCATGACCCTTTTTCGCAGTCTTTCCAGAACTTCTCAGTAAAAGTGTTGATTAACCCCTTGGCTATCAAAGAAGCAAATCAGCATGCTTTTGATCTTTGACTTGGTCATTCTTGCTTTTTTTGGCCCTGGAGAGCTTGGAGTGTGCCATTCCATGCTCTGATGCTTGGTTTCCGGGTCGTATTGGAACACCCAAGTCTCGTCACCCGTAATGACACGTTCCAGAAAATAAGGATCATTTGCAATCGCATCCAAAAAATCAACGCACCTGTCCCTCCGCATGTCTTTTTGCTCCTGCGCGAGGTTTATCGGAACCAGTTTGGAGCAGATTTTTCGCATCCCCAATTCATTGGTCAACAGCTAATGAACGGTGGTGTGACTCAAATTCAACTCTGCCGCGATCATTCTGACTGTCAACCGATGATCAGCATGCACAAGCTCCCGGACTCTGTGAATATTTGCATCAGTTCTTGCAACTGAAGGCCTTTCACTGCGAGGTTCATCTGCAATTGACTCTCTTCCTTCTGCAAATGCCTTAAACCAACGAAACACCTGGGCCCTTGAAGAAACACAGTCTCCGTAGGGCTGTTGCAGTTTTGCAAAAGTTTCCATTGCACCGTGTCCAAGTCTGAAGCAAAACTTGATTGCATACCGTTGCTCAATGTTCGTGTCACTCATTGTCCGAACGCACAAGCAAAACCTGCTTCACTAAAACAATTGCTACGGACAACCAACGTGATGCTAGCGAGTTCCAACTTGCACTGATGGTGTATCACATGTTCATCGACCTCCCCTCCAAGTCCCACGTCATCAGCGTTGCCGGTTCATGCACAGTGTTGCCAGTCTCATTACTTTATTTACGCACCACGTATACTTAATAAAAATTTAAAAATTACCTGGAGAAGTTTGACATTGGCAGGAAAATCACCACTCAGCAGCTGATTACGAAGCACACTGCAAATGGACAGAAGAACAGTCAATTAGGACAACCAGTATAAAACATGCACACAACCTCCAACAATCACTTTGCAATACAAAGAAATAATACAATTTTCAATACAATATTGGTTTACAAAATTCCTTCAATGACACTGAATACTCCTCACCATGCAAGCTTTGTCACAATATTGTATCATGGAAAGCATATATTTTTCATTCTGACCAGCCTTCATAAGCAAACCTCTATCAAAGTTTAATTTAACAAATTTGCAATGTGTTATGGAAATAACATTTTTCTTCCCTATTTTTCAATAAGTATTTTGCAATGTCAATAATTTGCAATACTTTTAAAATGATTATACAACTTTATTTTGCATATTTTTGTGGATTTTTCTGTGACTGCCTACAGAAACATGCATTGAAAGATAATATCACTAACTTCCGTGTATGTGCCTAAAATGGGAGTACATGTGGGCCACGCAACAACATGATTATTTGTATGTAGCACGAGAACTAACTGCATCTAAAAAAAACATGTTTATCTCTCTACTGATAATGATGGGTGCAGCTGACGGACATAGAGGCAGACATGGAGTTTGGCATCCATCAAGGTGCACATATCTGTTGTGGTACTGATTCTGACAACGGGTAGGCATGCTCAAAAGCTCAAAACAAAAAGAGCTCATGCAGCTACCTGATCTCCCATTTTTATGCCCTGAAAAGTAGATTTCATCAGAGGGTCCCCGCATCAACATTTATCTATCTATTGCAGTTTCCGGCACTGTTAGAAATATGCCTCAGTGGAAGTTCTTTAGCTTCACTAAATTATCTATGGTCATTCACTGCACCCATCATGTTTGTAACATTGCACAACTTACATAATCATGGAGCAGCAGATGTAAATTAGAAAGTTAAAGCGTTGTTCGTCTGCAAACAGCGAGTCCCATATTCGCAGAACATCTGGCAGGGGAAACTCTTGGGAAAGGAGCAGCGTTAACCACCTGCAAATAGTAAATAGATACAAACAGTTAATCAACCCATAATATTCTCATAGTGCAATTATGAAGTCCTTGGCATATGGCAACCCCGGAAATGGGATAAGATTGAGGTGGATAAATACATGCAACTTTTACAAATTTCATTGACACTAATCTGGGATAAATCTAACAGAAATAATGCAACATGAATTATTTCTTGTGTCTTTGTATATTATGTTTTGTTTACTCAGAAATTTCGGCAAAAATATGCAGACTTGACCAAGACATAAACCTGTCTCTGGCATACAATGCCATTGCTTAACAACTGAGCTACTGGGCCAGCTCTGGTTTTACCTGATTTTTAGCTGCCACTGTTTTACCTGTGTGGAATTGTCTCATGTGTTTTGTTTGTCTGATAGTTTCACCTCTTCTTCTTATTCTACAGAAGGTTCTTTGGATTACATGTGAACAACTTTACAAGGGCACTGTCATCTGTGGGGTTGAGCTATAGTGACACTGCAGCTATCATCTATCAGTCCTGTATAGCAGCTTGCAGGTGCCGGAGTGTCGTGTGCGTACTGTCAAACGGCACCATAAGAGAACCATTATTGGGAAGGATATATCATGGTCCTTTCCATGCACATTTCTCATGTGACCAAAGAGTAAAACAGTGTCAGGAGAATGGTTTGACAATCGGGAAAACCACTGTGAAAGAGATAAGTGTCCCGGTGCACACAACATTTGCCCACAAAAGGCACCTGTCAGAGAACATCAGTGAAAGTAGCACCTGTTGTGTTCCGAGAGGTTTGGCGAATGGGATGCCAGGTAAACCCACCAACCCAACATGAGATGGCAAGGAGGGTGAATGTGGCTCCTTCCACTATGAACACATCCATCCATAACCATCTTGGGTTGCAGTGCATTTATAAGGCCAACATGCACCACCTCCTCGCACGTCACATTGCTGAACGCAGGATCCACTGCAGAAAACTGTACGAAAGACACCAGGCAGGGTCCAAATGGAGGACTGTGGTTGCAATGGACAAAGCGTAGATTTAACTCACTGGCAGTGGTCACATTCAGATTACGTACCATAACACCGATGGCAAGGGGGCAGCAACTTTGTTCCCTACAGCCGGTATACTTTTTCAAGGGGCTTCATCGTTGTCACCGGATTCGGTTATGTGGGGAAGTTGCCAATATGTAAGGTGGATAGAAATGTGAAGGTGAATGCTACCTACTTTCAGTCATCCATTATAACCCCTATATTCCCTCATTTGTATGGAAAGGACACTCAATAGGTGTGCACACATTCACATTCTGTGCATTCAGACTCTTGAAACAACATCTGAAACATCGCCGTTCAGGAATAACAAGGATTCCCACGCCCATTCTCCAAACGTAGTTTGCTACAATGGAAACTGATGTAGCTTAGTCCACAATGTTGGTGGTCTGATAAAACACAAACAGTGGTGGTGGGATGGCATTTCATGAGGTCAGTACATCTTGAAAGTCATTCAGATATATCCTGAACAACCTTCTGTATAAGACAGCAGTAAAACTGCATTTGTAATTAATTTTCATGTTTACTTATATTTCGCATACTTCTTTAGGTTTTGGTATATTTTGCTACTTTTTAGTTTGTCAAAATCCTTACTGTAGGAATTACAGATTGATAAATATTATGAACCAATTATTTTGATCCATACATTACAAAAAAATTATCCAAGCAATGTGTAAATATATTGAAAATTATATATCACTTACCGAAAGCTATAGTATTGTGGACGGAGTTCCTGCTCTCGCAGATGTTGCCAAACTTCAAGGTCACTGGTTTTCAACTGATCACCCAACTTGCACATCATTCCATTTATTCCATAATCTGCTTCGTCTAAGGACTTTATAAAAAAGTCTCTAATTTCTCCCATCAGGTTGGTGAAGCAGAAGAAACAGTCTGCTTCTGCATGTTCTGTTGCAAAAAATGTATAAATATATTTAAGAAATACCACAAAATTAAGTATAATTAGAGTACAGATTATTGATACCCTCACTGATTCAGATGCTTGAAAATTGTAACACAGGGTGGCCACTCTAGAACCATGATAAAATTCAAGTATAATTCCCGGGTATCAAGAAGAACTTCTCAAAAATTCAAGGGTACAAGTAGATGCTTTTTCTATTTCAACCTTCTCTCACCCCCCCCCCCCCAACACACACACACACACAAATATATTAACAATATAAAGGGTCCGTGCGATTCCAATGTATCCAAAAATTCTAATTCATGAAATTCTAACACATTCAGACTAGAAATACATCTACAAATACAAGTCACAAATGTTACGAGTGATATAGTAATCTACGAGAAACTGATAATTGTATAAGAATTTCAAATTTACCTAATCAATTTCAAGATATCTTATCTTGCAATAATCTTCAGTTTGTTTGCAAAGGACACTAACAAAGTAAACGGAATGAGAGAATTCTGTGTTATTATCCACGCAGCTTTCTATTCTTTTCCTTCCTCGCTAAAAAAAAGCTAAACTTCGAAAGACTTGCGCCAGGGCACTAAAAAATACATATAAATTCATTGGAATTTGGATTAATAAAAGTTGCAATTTTTCACGTCTAAGGAAAAAAATTCAAGCCGAATTCATGCATAATTCCTGAAGTCAATAATTCACGCGTAATTCCCAGAATTCAAGGAATTCCCAGAGAGTAGCCACACTGTAGCAATTAAAATATTGATTAATATTAGTTGGGATTATTCCACTCCAATTATAAGCATCAACCAGACTCCAATTATAAGCATCAACCAGAGTTTGGTTTCAAATATTACAGGTTTTTAACATAATATTGGTACAAAATTACTGGAATTTGGCTTAACTTACACAATAATTACACTTCTCGAAAGTGTTGCATGTCATTTTTTCGGCTCCACAAACAAAAATGACAGAAAAGTATTGGCCGGTATCAATAAATAAAATCCATTTACGATACTGATACCAGTGGTATTAGTCAATGCCGATACATTATCTGTATCAACTTGGCCCTACTATATACTGTTTGTGAATATCAGCAGCATCAGATAGAATTACCTGCCATCCGTGGTAAAATACCATAAACCCTTTCCCCACATACTCTTTATTTCAAACCTTTTATTTACCATCATCAATGGCATTGTCTTAGATTAAGCCTCTATGGCAATGTGTTTATTATGGCATAGTATGTAGCCAGGATACCTCATTCACCCTCTATCCTCAACTTACAATTAACCTAGATAGTTGGTAAGGCGACTTAATGAACGAGTATGCAAAATGAGTTAGGTATGTTTGAAGTATGGCTACATCAGTTCCAAAATTTGTGAACATAATTTTCACTACGCTCTTAGCTCTTGCAAAATATATATGTGTAGTACATTGAAACGTTGAACAACTAAAGAAGTTTAACTGTGAAACATGACTCGCTACACAGACAGTTTACAAAGATTTGAATTGATAACAAGAGCCACCTTCGTATTTATGGTGAATAAAAGATCACGATTTTGGTGCCAAAACTAGGCACATTTCGGAATTTAAAAAAATTAAAATTTCCCTTCTAATAGCACACATATGTAGTTTTCTTAGTGCTAAGTTTATTTCTAGGTAAAGGAGTCCATTTTTACTTCTTAAATTTTTACAGCAGAATAAATTTTCTGTGATTTTGCATAACTTACAGGATAATTTAGACTTCAGAGGATGTCGGGAGGTAAATCAACTCTAAATTCCATGTTTAAGAGTTTATTTCAGATTTTTTCAGTTCATTTGCATCACTTCACAAAATAACATGATAGGAAAATGTACCTCACACCTTTCAAAACCATGAAAAATGAGCTTTACAGCACTATACTTCACATTTTGTGTTTCAGTCAAAAACAAAAAATGCATGTATCTACCTACAGGAATTAGCATTTAAAATATTTTAAATACTGCACATTGATCACATAATTATAAATAAATCATGATCCATCAATATTGGATCAGTACAGTATCACTGAATTTAATATTGGAAAGGATTACTTTGAATGCAATCAGTAATCACTGATGCAGGACAATTGCTTTCCACAATAACAGTATCCTGCAGGGTGTGCTAAATGCACAATTTTCATTAATTCAGCACCAACACTGTGTAACAAAAGAGGATTTTTGTGTATGATTAGGTGATAGTCATTGTAATTTTTCTTTACTCATACATGAATCATTGCACATATTTTAACTGAAAATGATTAATTCATCTGGAATATTCTCATTACAATAAATAGTCTGAACAATTGCTATGATACTCAGGTATATGTAAGAATAGTGGCATGGGTATAAGTTAAAAGTAAATTAGCCCTACCAAACATCATTCATGGTCAAAAAGACAAGTAATCATTACAGGCATGCATATTTTAGTTTTGGATGGAAACATGAAATGTGAGGTGCATTTTCCTACCATATTTTGTCAAGAAATGATGTGAAATGAACTGCAAAATGCAAAATAAACTCAAACATGAAATTTCGAGTTTCTTTACTGACGTGATGCTTTCTGAAGTATGAATTATCCCGAGAGTTATGCAAATCATGGACATGGATAAATTCTGCTGTAAATATTTGAGAAACGAAAATGGACTCCTTTACACAAAAATAAACTTAATACTTTGACAATTATATAAATATGCAATTAGAAGGGAAATGTGTATTTTACATAAAAACTGTTGTTTTAAATTGAATTTAGGGTTATATTTAAAATTTTAACACCAAAATGCCATTTCATATACCGCTTTTGATCCTGAAATGTGCTCACTTTTTGATATCTTATTCACCATAAATGTGTGTCTCTAGTCATCATTAATAATACAAATGCTCGTAGTAACTCACCTCTCCATTCACTATTTGGATCGCAGGCGAAGCTATAATAAATAGGTCCTATGATTTCATTCATTCCCTGCACATAACCTTGGCCAGGATTGAGCTTTGCATACAAAAATAAAATCCTTTCGACAATTTCCCAGTGAGCTTCCATACCATCAGCCATTGGGGCATAATCCTCCGGAGCCTTCTTCACCAATAAGGCAATCTGGGAAGAACCAGACAGTGAAAATGTTATAAAAAACATGTTTTATGAATTTATGAAGTGATGTAGAACTCTACATTAATTATCTGACCATAGCATCATGATGAATTGAAATTTAATGGATCGGTGCTTCCTTTCATGTTTTCATAGCCAGGATTTTAACGTGAAAACACCTCTATAACTGTGAGTGGAGTGCACTTACAAGTGGTTGAATTGTAAATCATCTTTCCATCTTACAGCAGTTTTGAATTTGACTCTTAAAGGACAGCCAGGATTAATCCATTAAAAAGCTTTTAAAAAGGGAAAGCAGGTTTATGTCCATTGTGCTGACCCCAAGACCACTTATCTTAATGCTTTCATAAAAATAACTTTGAACTTTTTTTACTCCGCGTGCCGTCAGCATCATAAATGGCATAAAAGACTAGCAGTGTAGGATGACCCAGTCAGATGCAACATCCTGGTATTGATGGAGCATAATTTTTTCTTAACCAGTTACTTATCTTAACCCACATTAATATACTGAAATGAAGCATGCACAATTTTTTTTTTATGAAGTTCTATTAATTTTGGTGGCCACTGTCACCATCCTCTCGGGAACTTGTATTATATTAATTTGCTAGCATATCTCTCCTTCTTCGAATCATGAATCCATAACAGTTATTACTTTCTCAACCTCTGATAAAGAACCAGGTGGGTTCAATTTCAATTCAAACTAGGAACCTTCTTTCAGGCTGAATTTAAATATGGTCCAAAAATTTATTTTCCGGATGAATTTACCTAGTCATATCATAAATACTGACACAACATTGAAAGTGAATTATGACGAAAGTGTTAAAGATACTTTAATGTCCTGATTGTATAGGTTACTTACAGGTCTAACGAACACATAACACCAATCATTTTTCAAAATGGCCGCCTTTGGCCTTCACACAGGCCTGAAGTCTCTGCGGCCACTCATCTACAGCATTACGCACTGTCTCCGTAGGGAAAGTCGCCACTGCCTTCACCAGGGACCGTTTCAGACTGTCAATATTGGCATGCCTCCTCGTACAGACCATGCCCTCAAGCACTGACCACAATTTGTAGTCTAACGGGTTGAGGTCAGGGCTGCTAGCAGGCCAATCAGCTGGAGCAATGAAGTCCGGGCCATTGCTCTTGAGCCACTCCTGGGTAGAGTGTGCCTTATGGGCTGGTGCGGAATCCTGTTGGAAGGTCCAATGTTGGTTCCTGAACAAAGTGTCACTCAAAGGCTTCACAACAGAGTTCAACACAGTATTTTCGTACACTCTGGCTGACGTTTTCACCCCTTTTTCACAAAAATGCAGCTTGGTGGTGCCATCATACGCCACGCCCCACCAAACCATGACCGAGGCCGGATGATGACCCCTCTGGATCTTCGGGGCTTTCTCCCAAGCTTCGTGGGATATTGACGCATACACCCGGTCATTTTGGCGATTGAAAGTTTCCTCAATGTTGAATATCTTTTCATCTGTGAAAAGAATTTTCCTGTGGCCATTGTTGGCGTAACGCTGCAGGAGGCGTTTTGCTTTTATCACCCTCTGCTCTTTCAGACGTGCATTGAGGAAGTGACCTGTACTTCTCCGGTAAGCCTTCAACCCCAAGTCACTTCTTAACACACGAGACACTGACATTTTGGGAATGTTCAGCTCACGAGCAAGCACTGCCTGCTTTCGTACAGGATTTCTCCGAATACGGGCTGCCACTGCTTGCACTAACTTTTTGGTTCGTACGCTGCGTGGGCGGCCTTGCCTTGGGCGATCATCAACTGTCCCGTCTCTGTGAATCGCTTGATGGTCCGGTACACGAAAAATTTGCTGATATTCAACTTTTTAAGTGTTCTGAATATCATGGGGGCTGTTTGACCCACTTTATGAAGCGCTATTACTGCCACACGATTTTCGTAATCGCCCAACTCCATAGCTACACTTTTACGAACACACTTCCTCTATGACAGCTCAACTCACAATGGCCCACTCCAGCCTCTTGCACAGGAAGGTTGGCCGCGACCTTGAAAACCGGTTGTACACACTGCCTCAAACTTTGTGTCAGTATTTATGATACGACTAGGTAAATATGGTTCAGGAACCTTTTTTCCAGATCAATTTAAATACGGTCCAAGAACATTTTTTCAATGAAACAATACGCAACTTGGACTAAATTTAAATTGTGCGAGAAAAAAAGTTCCGGTCTGCAGAGGTACCCGTAGAACCCATTAGAATTTATGGGTTCCTGGGCCTTTAACAACCCTGGTCTAACCATTAGTCTCTATTCTATTTATTAACATTTTCACTAATCAGTATATTGGTCCATCATCAGCACTTCTTGTTTCTACTCTTGCTTTCTAGCTACATTATTTAGAAACACGTTCGTTCATAGGGTACTTAACAGGGAAAAATTCCATAAGTGCCAGTGTAAAAGTATAACTTTCATTCAATGTCAGGCCACACCTTGTTTAGCTTTGTGCTTTATGAAGGAAACTATCCCTTGCCCTGCTCAGCCCTACATTACATACAATCTTTAATGTTACATAAAATTTTGTACCATGTAAATAAAGTTAAGCATACATACCTGCTGCTGGTTGGCAGCAAAAATAAAAGAAATTCAAGTCTGAATCAATATTAAATCACACTCAAGCTTCAAACATTTTACAGAAAGGTTCAAAGAGAAACATATAACCATATATAGCCTACGTTTATTGTTACTGATAATTATCCCCACTTTCTATGTGCAATAGATGAACTGATTAATACAGAACTTTTAGAAGCAAGATAAACATGAAGGATATAGGTGCCATAGATAGATATACTTCGATATACTTCACCAAACATAACATTTATAAATCAATTCTCTAGAATTTAGGATTTATTTCTAACAAGTCCTATTTATTATTTTCTTTATGGTTATGAACTCTAGCATTCTAAACAAGAATAACAGAGACAGATCATCACAAAAAGTGTACAATTAGTTAACACATACACAAAAATGTATTCGATAGTTAGAAAGTAAAACCCTATAATCAATGTTGAATGGTCGCATCTCATTCTTTCAACTCAATACCTTCTGAATATAGTTTTTTATGTATTTCAAAGTTAGTACTTAAATTTGTATTGTTTGTGAGAAATTGAAAAGGTGTTGATGAAATGTGTAGCATGATCAGCTGTAACTATTCTACACTATGTTGCCATTTGTCACTGGACACCCCTCAAAAAGTGCTTAGGATCATCTGTACACGTCATACAACCTATAAAAGGCATTCCCGGTTGAGAATACACTCATACCAGCTACAACAGTCAATATGGACAGACAACGCGAACTGAGTGAGGCGGAAAGGGGGATGATCATTGGATCATTGGAGCCCACAGGTTTGGGCATTCGACCCGTGAGATTTCCACAAATTTCAGATACCCCGGTTGACAGTGAGTGATGTTATCATGAAGTGGAAGCGAGAGGCATGACATGCCGACCCAGACCCAGTAAACCGAAAATATTAACAGATCGTGACCGTCGATGCTTGAAACATGTGGTGAAGTCAAACCAGAAGGCATCCTTACAGATGGTGGCACAGGAGTTTCGATCGGCTTCCAGTAGTGCTGCAAGTGATCGTACTGTCCGCCAGGAGATCGTAGCACTTCGTTTTCATGGTCTTGCAGCAGTTCACAAGTGCATATCACAGCCCGCAATGCGACCCGCCGGTTACAGTGGTGCAAGGAATGCTGCCATTGGACTCTCGAACAATGGAAATCCATCCTATGGAGTGATGAATCGCGCTACCAGATGTGGCGGTCTGATGGACGTGTGTGGGTGTGGTGTATGCCTGGTGAACGCTGTTTACAGGACTGTATCATACCCACAGTGAAATTCGGCGGAGGTGGCATCATGGTGTGGTCCTGCTTTTCGTGGTATGGTCTTGGTCCTCTTGTTTTAGTTCAGGGAAACATGAATGCCGACGCATACCAAAAAGTTCTGGACAATTCTGCACTACCAACATTGTGGGAACAATTCGGTATTGTCCCATACCTGTTTGAGCATGACAATGCTTCATGTCATATGGCAGGCATTATCAACACATGGTTCGAGGACATGGGTGTGCAAAAACTTGATTGGCCAGCCCAAAGTCCAGATATCAACCCCATTGAACACCTTTGGGACGAGTTGGAGTGCCACTTGAGAGCCAGGCCATGCGCCCAAAAACACCACTGAGCTATTTGCCGCTTTGCAGGAGGAATGGGGCAAGATTCCCATCGACACACATCGCAAATTGGTGGAAAGTCTTCCTTGAAGGGTTGCAGATGTCATTGCGGCGAAAGGTGGCCCTACACGATACTGATGTGGTGCTGTGACCGGATTAACGTACTGGTATGGGGTGTCCGGTGACGAATGGGAACGTAGTGTATTCCTAGAGTAAAACATCTATGCTCACAACTACACTAATTGTTGCAAGAGAAAATGGTGTATCACACATAAAAGTAATTATTAGTGAAACTGTTGAGATGATAAAGCATTAACTCAACTTAATCATTAACAAATTAAAGCCTTTACCTTTGTTATTCCTAATCCTTTTCTTTCTACATTGGCTGACTTCAGAACTGTATGCTGGACTCTTTTATGAAGACGTTTTGTCCCATTGCTATTGACAACTTCTTGGCATGGAAAATCTGTTGCTTGTTGGAAGAAAGATATGTCTGGACAAAGGCGCCTGAAAACAAAATTGATGTGATTAAAATATTTTCATGCACTTTCTTCGATGATTAATAGTTTCTTGTGCATTAGCAGAAAAAAAAAAAGGAGGCAATATTCCAAAAGGCAGCAATATCTGAATGAGTCTCTCTTCATAGTTTCCACTTTGGAGAAAGTGACAAGATCATACACACACCATCAAAAAACATCAAGCAATCACCGAGACCATGAGGACTGAATGTATAATGCACGAAAATGTAAAATCAGGGAATGTAGAATGCAAGTTGCACTGTAATGGAAATGTAAAAATTATGCTGCTTTTGCTTGGCAATAAATTATAAGATTATATTGACCACGTGAGATAGGCTTCTGTGAGCTAACATTGAAACCCACTGAAAACTCGCCTGGTTTGAAAAGCCAATAAAAACCTTTCATTAACGAAATTACGATACAAAGACAAAACTATTTCAAAAGGATTTTTTGTTATTTAGTGATGGCGACAATGAGGATGAGTGATGAAACTGATGACAAAGAACACCAAGTACAGGCCAGGACTTGAACCTAGGAACCCTGGCATCCTAGGATACTGTGCTAACCACTCTGCAAGGTCATTGATATTTCAAAGAAGGAATGTTGGAATTCATGTGAATGAATTTCATTACGATGTAAATCCAGAGCACATTTCTCCATTTCCCCCCAGCATTTACATAATTTTGACACTTCAATTAAAAATCTACACATAAAGTGTAACTCACCAACCCTGAGACCTTCAGTAAACAAACCGTCTCACCGATTCGATGTATCAACAAGCTCGGAGAACACGGAGACCTTCCCGCAAGCATAGCACACGCCATGTTGAAAGTGGCACTACTTCCTAGCTGTTCACATGACTAATTTTAGAAAACAACCAATGTTATAAAATATCATTATGTACACAAATCTCTAAGCTCATTGAAAGTTACAATGCATATTCCTACAAAATGTTCACACTTATCTTGCCTTGACATGCCACCAAGTTATTTTACGAAGTGCACTATATTTGGCGGAACAAAAATCGTTATTAGGATGCTTGTCAAAGTTTCCAACTGCAATAAATTTACGAACTTTCTTTGTCTTGTTTTGATCATCATCATCAATATATTTATTGGACTTACAGCATTGCATATGGCTGTTTATGCCCATTATATATTTTATTTACATAAGATACAATTTACATAAAAGCTACAAACAAATTTCAAATACACTCCTATCTATATCAAACCTTAGAAATATATACATTACCATGTTATATCATTTTGTCAAAAAAAAAAAAATGCAAGTAAAATATATTCAATTCGCATGCAAGAAAGATTCTTCTTCTTCTTCTTTTTTTGTCCCTGTCAGCATTATCTTGTCGACTTTGGACATCGTTATTGTTTTTTTTTATTTATTTTAATGTTTTCTTCTAAAGTTGGCAGTTAGTCTCACAAATTAATCGGAATCACAAATATATAACAATTATTATAAATAATTCACTTTTTTTTTGTCCATTTTACTGTTTCTTAAAAATCACTTTATATTTCAAGTCTACATTTTCGAGAATATGCATACAGCATCCATATTAATGAAGGGGATAAATCTGTTAAAATGGATGATAGTGATATTGGAAATGGAATTTTTAAACGTTGAAAACCTTTGTAGAGTATGATTTGTTGATCTGAATAGATCGGACATTCTAGAATTAAATGTTGAGCATCAGGATTATTATTGCCACATTTACAATTTTCTTGAGTTTTAATTTTTATTTTTGCTAAATGTGCTGGTGTACGTACGTGTCCTGTTCTTAATCTATTAATAAAAACTATGACTTGCCGTGGGACTGTGTATGAATTGAACCAAGGGACTTTAGATTTAAATTCTGCAATCCATCTATATGTGTTGCCCACAAACTTAAATTGATCTTTGCACCATTCATTCCATTGTTCCATAAGTTTGATTTTTACTCGTGGTAATAAATCAGTATACATTAACCTATTGAAACTTATGAGTTGTAAATCTCTGGCCTGTTTAGCGTATATGTCCACTCTATCATTTCCTACATTAATATCATGTGCTTTGACATAACTGAATTGTATGTCAATGTTTCTTTTGCAAGCAAGTTGAATTTGTTGAATAATTAAAATAATAAGATATGATTGGTGACATAATTTGGGATAGGATGTAGATAATGCTTGAAGAACACTCAGCGAATCTGTAAGGAGAAGAATTTTTTTAAAGTCTTCCGCTATTCCATATTGTAAGGCTTTGTATAGGGCGTAACTTTCCGCAGTAAAAATAGATGAATCTATAGGTAATCTAAATTGTTGATAAATGTTTTTCTCTGGGATGTAATAGGCACATCCTACACTATTGTTATTCTTAGAACCATCGGTATAAATCATTACATGCATTGGCCATTTTTCTCTGTACAATGCATGTAAACCTAGATCTCTGAAGTGTATTGAACATTGAGTATATAATGGAATATCTAGTTGATAGATCAAAGGATGTAAGAGAGTGAAAGTATTAGATCGAAGTTCTGGAAATAAGTAATGACAGTATACAAGGAAATATGAGGTGGTATGAGGATTTATTACATCGGCTTCAGCCCATTGTTTTTGTATTTCAAACAATTTATTAAATGGATGAGGATGATTTTCCCATGATTTAAGGAGGAATTTTATTGTTAATTGAATCCGCCTGTGACTCAAAGAAGTCTCTTTACTCTCCATATAAACACTTACATTGGGGCTTGATTGCATAAGACCTAGACAAATTCTCAATGCTTTTCTTTGTAATATATCTATTTTGTCGAGTAGATTGGATTTTGCTCCCCCGTAGCTGAAAGCTGCATAGTCGAAAAATGAGCGAAAGCAATTTCTATAAAAGAGAAGTAAAATTTTTGGGTGGCCTCCCCATTTTGTTGTTGTCATGCTACGAATTATGTTTAAAAACTTTTGACCTTTGTTTAATAAATATAAAATGTGTGTATTCCATGTAAAACGTCTATCAAAATGTACACCTAAATATTTGTGAGAATCTGTCACTGGGATGTCAGAAATTTGTAAAATATTATTGGGATAACTATCTGTGCGTTTGTTATTAAAGCAAATGATTTTGGATTTATTTTCACTAAGGGTTAATCCTGCATTATGAAACCATTCTCTAATGGTGTTAATTAATCTCTGTGTTTTAATTATACCTTGGGTTGCATCATCTGTAGTACAGTAAAAACAGAAATCATCTGCGTATTGTACTAACTGGAACGGATAAAGAGGTAAGGAGTGAATTTCATTTGTGTAAATATTAAATAATAAAGGACTTAAAGGTGCACCTTGAGGAATTCCTATGCTAGTGAAACGAGGGTCACTAATTGTTTCTGAGAACCATCCATATATCTTTCTATTGGAATATAGGTTCCATATGATTAACGATAATTGAGGATGAATGAAAAGATTTTCTAATTTGTTACAAAGCATATGTAAATTGATAGAATCATATGCTTTTTCCACATCTATAAAAAGACTATAACAGTGTGAACGACTAATTTTGCTATTTTGAATTGCAGTGCTTAGGATAGCTATTGCATCTTGACTGCCATAATTGATTCTAAAGCCAAGTTGAGTAGGATAAAAGAAACGTTGACGTTCTAGTGTCCAGGTAATTCTGAGGTATATCGTTCGTTCGAATATTTTTTCCAAAACTGAAATTAACATTATGGGTCTGTAAGATGTAGCACAATGTGGTGATTTATTTGCTTTTAAAACTGGGAGAACTATATAATCTTTCCACTCCCTCGGTACTATACCGGTACGGAATATGTTATTGTAAAAAGATACAAGAATATCTAAACCTGCTTTAGGTAGATATTTTATGGCTTGGTATGGTATTCCATCTAAACCTGGTGCAGTGGGTTTAATATTATTAATTATGTTTTTTAATTCCTCTGTAGAAATGGGAGGGAATTCAAGTGAAAAGTTAGAAATATTTTCCTCTATTTTTTTTATATGGAAGGTGTACTGATGGTGGAGCCAAAAGCATTAAAAATTGGTCTTGCCAACTATTATCTATAGGTTTTCTACGAGGTGGACATGGTTTACATAAGGAATTAAATTTATGCCACACATTTCGGGATGATTCCTGCATGTCTATTGAATTGCAATATTTAATCCACGCTTCACGTTTTGCTTGTAGAAATATTTTTTTTCCTTGTGCTATTGATTTTTTCCATAATATTCGATTTTCAAGGGTAGGATATGAAGCAAAATGATTCTCACTCCTTTTTCGGTTGGCTTTTGCTGTCTCGCACTCCGAAGTCCACCAATGAATTTTTGGAAAAATTAGTCGTGAAAAATTTACTCTTTTTCGTGAACTGAGAATGTCTAAAACTTCTGTGATATATTGGAGTAGTGTATAGTATGAAACCGATTGAGAGGAATTTATTTGTTCTTTAAGTATATAAGAATCTATTAAAATTGTATATGATTCCCATGATATATTATTAATTTTCCAGCGATTTATGGGAAATATGATATGTTGAATTGGTTGTGAGGATATAAAATGTGAATGAATATAAATGGGATAATGATCACTACCATACATTTCTTCCGCTGTGGTCCACTGAAATTTTGGTAATAATGATTCTGATATTATAGTGAGGTCTATTGTTGAGGGATTATTTCCGTTGCGTGGGACGTGGGTGGGCGATCCATCATTTAGAACAATAAATGAGTTGTTTTCTATCCAGTCGGCAATGCTGGACCCAAGTCTGTCTGATGATTGTGAGCCCCAAATGTTATGATGACCATTAAAATCTCCAACAATGATGTATGGGCTAGGGGTATTTTTTGTCAATGCTTCTAAATCTGATGGTTTTATATTCTGAGAATTGTAATTTGATGGGATATAAATATTGATTATTGTTATTTTTTTCCCCTCTATGAAGATTTGGATAGCACGTGCTTCTACTTTATAATCGCGGAAGAGTTTATGGTGTTTGGATATCTGAATTTCCTGATATGATATTGATTCATGGACATATATGCTAATACCTCGTTCATTTTCAGAATAGGGTGGGCCTATACAATTATAATGAACAATTTTGTATGTTTCGTACTGTCTACCCTTAGTTTCCTGTAAGCAAAGAATTAAAGGATGACATTCCGTTATTAATTTCATTAATTCCAATTTTCGAGTAGAAAAGCTAATAATATTCCATTGAATGAGAAACATCTTCTGCTATGTGTATCCTACTTGTTCTGTTTGAAAGTAAGGTTTTGTAACACATTTATTAGATTTATGGATAGTTCATTGATATGTTGTAAAAGCTGTTTTTGTTGATGTAACTCTTTGAGTTCAACTAGAGTTGACCATAGGAGTGGTATTGTTTTGAGAAGTGAGGTGTAGACTTCGTGAATATTACCGATAGATGGGGGAGGTTGATCAATTATTTTTGTCGACCATTCAGAATGTCGATTGTTCGTAGAATTAGCAGAAGGGAAGATATTTTTCCCTATAGATGAGGAAGGAGTAATATCAGACTCCGTTGAGGAGCTTTCTGCTTTTGATGTTATGTGATCTGGATTATTGGGAACCATATGTCTCGCCTTGTTATGATATTTTCTTTTGTGCTTTGTAGGTTCATTGTTTTTTTTGTGTGCAATATTAGGTATCTCAACTATGTCTGGATGTGGAATTACTTTTGGGTCCACTGTGTCGTGTTCCAAAGAAAATTGTTGTCTTCCTATATTATTGAAAATGGGCTCCACAGTTGTAATGGTTTTTGTGTTAGTAGATGATTGATCTTGTGAGCTTTTATTTTTTAAGTCAGTGGGTGGTGATCTGGAATATTGTTGAATAGGTGGAAACTCTTTAAAATTAATTGTGGGCTTCAAAATTTCCTCTATGCTAGGTTGTGGAATATAAGTCCCTTCTATCATTTGTTTAGCTTCACGGTATGATAAATTATTTAGAGCCATACGTTCCTGGATTTGACGCTCTTTGTGCCACATTGGGCAATTTTTATCAAGGGCTGAATGGGACCCCTGGCAATTCGAACACTTGGCAGGGAGATTACATGAATCTCCGTGTTTAATTGCTCCACAGGTAGCGCATTTAGACTGTGAACGACATTGGTTGGCCGTGTGAGCGAATCTGAAACAGTTTCTACATTGAATGACTGTTTTCTGTCGGGGTGTTACTTCATATATGCTGCTATTTATGGCTACTTTTTCTGGGAGATGTCTACCTTGGAATGTCAAACACACTAGTTTAGTATTTCGTAGCTGAAACGATCCATCACTTTTCCAAATCTTTTTCTTCATTCGTTTTGCACTAATGATAGGTATGTATGATTGACTGCCATCCACTACGTCTTCCTCACTGACGTCGAATTCTATACCATATATTAAACCTTCTCGTTGAATTAAGGATTGAGGTATGCGAGCCTTAATAGAAAGATGAGATTGAAATTCTTCGTTTTTAACAAAGTTATTCGCCTCCTGAGCAGTGTTGAAATATACTCTTACCCTATTACGACCACCTTGGTCTATATATTTAACTGGAATTTCTGCTTTTCGAAATTTGTTACCTAGGCTCCCGCCCGCAAGTTTACCAACGTTTCTTCCTGTACCCTCTATCAGAACTATGAAAGGGCCATTACTGTTATAATCGTAGAAGTTCTGAGCCGAGATTCTTGCGTTCGAAGATTTGAGAGAATTATCCATAACTTCTTGATCTTCTTGATGGGTTATTGTCTGAGAAGTCTCTACTTCAATGTAGAATGCGGGTGAAATGTTAGGATTCATGTCATCACCAGTGTTTTCAGAATTGAAAGACGAGGTTGCATGAAGATCATTTAAGTCTTCCATTCTGATTATCAATGATAGGACCTTTACGGCCTATTATGTATACTATTTGACACTTGTATGGATTAGAAGACACCTGTATCACTTGAATACTTGATCTTTATGTTTAATACACAGTACAATCACAATCACAATCACAATTAACATTTACACAATTTACAAACATCACTGCGTAAATATCTCTCTTCCTTTCAACTTCAAGAAAGAAGCCAATTTTATGGAAAATGATTACTGGTGCAAAGAGTTAACCATAAAGGTGAAGCAATAAGTACAAAAGAAAGAGCATTGGGTTTAAAGTGAGACGTCACTTGCGGCTGTGTATCCCATACTACAAATTGGCCGTTGTTTTACCTTACATAATGAATCCTGTAACAACGCTGGATTTTCGTGTGGATTATTTTACTTCTATGAGTTTGCGATGCTTTCTGCAAGCACGTGGTTTAGTTTACAGAAGGTCTCACGGTTTGTGATTTGAACTTTAGTAACAATTTCGTGCAGTTGGAATCATATGTAATTTCTACACACCTCACATCCTTGTCAATTTGTAACAACACTTCATTGTCTTTGAAGAATGTCTGCCATTGGCTGTCTGGATTAGGATTAAGTGGATGATCTTCAAATGTAACATCCACTCTTTTGCTCTCATTTTGATGGGATCCTGGTGTTACTATCATTTCATCTGAAATTACAAAATAGGTAAACACATTAATAAAGAAACAGTGAAGGTTATAAATGCATATGGTTGATCACAGAATCCCTCCTGAAAATCAGGGGATGCAGTGGAAGGTAAATCCATTGTTTAAGACTGGAATGTGGCATGGGAGACTATGCATGCTGGTCTTGTTTGCGAAAGTCATTATATACTTGTTTACATAACTATTTGAAGAAATTTTAATAAAAGCAAAAATACAGAACTAACCTCTAAAAATCTCATGCAGGCAGCAAATCGAAGAAAAATTGAAACAATATAAATGTGTTCTTGCTACCTCTAAAAACAGCAAATGATCCTCACCCTTCCTTTCCCTACATACCCCATCTCCCTTCAACTTGAACTGTCGTGATTAGCCAAAAGTGGTAGAAATGTGATGTAAAATAAACTAAATAAATCAATCCCTTACACTTGGGGGTCTCGTGAGTTCACAATTGTAATTTTTTCTCTATATGATATGGTGTTTTCTCCCCTTTTTATGAATTTCGATTCTGATATTAACTGTACCTTTAACCTTTCCAAATCATTTTGCCAAATAAAACTTCCTTTTTCAAGGAATTTACAATGTATTTTATTAAAGCGGTGGTTTCTGTTGCTAAATATATGCTATATTTTTAAATATTTATCTTGACTTACAAATGCTTGCTTTACCAGAGTTTACAAATATTGTGAAAAATCACATCACTGTCTGTACAGCAACCTACTAATATTTTTAATGAAATGCCCTGACTTTTCCAGTTATAGGTTTATTTCCCAGGTCAGTGAGAATGCTGAATGCACAACCACCGAAATTAAAATAGAAAAACGCCTTTAGGTAAGGGAAAAGTATTGGGTTGATGCAAAAGTCCGTAGCGTTTGTGTCTGGTATGGCAACACTGCGGTGTTAGGAGTTTGTTTATCATTTGACGTTCATCAATCGGAGTGGCATTGTTGTGCTAATGAATACTCATTGAATTTTTCAGATTTGAAGGAAGACAGTGTTATTTGTAGGCTAAAGAACAACAAGTGCCACGTGGAAAAAACGAACACTTCCGACATATTCTTATGTTTGAGTTTAACAGAGGGAAAATGCAGCGGAGGTAGCTCGAAACATTTGTGCCGTGTACTGGGAGAATGCCAACAGGGAAAGCAGGGCAAGAAAATGTTTTAGTCATTTCAAAGAGGGCAGGTTTGTCTTGAGAGATCCCACGTTCAGGAAGACAGTCAGTATTTAATGAAGACCTTTTAAATGGTTTAATACACGGAGATCCACATCAGTCGACCCAAGAATTATCTAATGTGACAATTCAACCACAGTGCGAAATTTGCGTTCCATTGGGCAAGGTTCAGGATACAGCATGCTTTAAGTGAAAAGAACACAAATCAGCTAGAAGGACAGGAAGACTGCATCAAGTGTTGCTGCAACATGATAATGCACGGCCCCACTCCGCTAACATGACAAAAGCTGCCATCGAGGAGCTTGGTTGAGAGGTTACTCCACATCCTCCTTACTTCCCCAATCTTGCACCCACGAATTTCCACCTTTTCACCTCTCAATCCATCAATCTTCAAGGAGACTTCTTTGGTTACGAAAATGCTCTTCAAAATTGGCTTGACAACTTCTTTAACTCCCAAATCAGCTGATTTCTTTAGGCATGATATCAGAAAACTACGGTCATAGACAATGAAGGAAAATATGTTACTGAATAACATATTTTGTTCATCTCAAATGAGTATCAAATTTTTAAAAATGCCACGGTGGAAAATGCTATGAACTTATGCATCAACCTGATACGTTGTTTTGCACACTTGACACGTTTTCATTATGCAAATAACATTTTTCACCATGGATTCAATATAGCTGTGCATAATTTTTATTAAATCTACTCTAAAAGTGTGTGGTTAAAGTAACTTTCAGAATCAATACGTAAATGAAATTAATATATTGAAATGAAAATTTTCTATTCCTTACAATCCGATACTTATTTTCTAAGATTCATGACTATTCTGAACTATTTTATATTCACACAATGTCAAAGCATTGGCAATCACTTAAGTTGAAAATATTACCTATAAACTGCTTGTACAAGTCTCTCTTTCTGGCTAAAGTCTCACTCCAGGTCCTTTTCGTTGGTGGCAAATAATTAAGAAGCAGCTTCCAACAAATGGCTCTGATTCCTTGCTCATCGGGTATACCTGTTAAATGAAAACAGACATGCTGATATGTATTTGGGCATTCCACCATGTCATTTTTCACCACTTAAAACTGCAACAGAAGGGCAGTATAAACAGGTATGCAAAAGCAGAATTTTGGAAATAAAATATGTACAAATGCACACTATGGAAAAGTTCTGATTAGGATTAGGTGGGTCTAATTTTGCTTGCTTTGCCATACAAATAAGACAAATGTTCATCTTTCAACACTGCAAACAGCATGTATTTTAGCCAAATCTACTGTTTGTGAAAGGCAATTCGTATCTTATTATCTCAGCCCCAGGGCACAACATAAAACAAGATGTTTGAAATGTGGTAAAAATATTAAAAAATATACTAACCATCTGGTGTAACTTGCCCTAAAATTATAACTGAAAGTGTAGATTTGGGGGGTTAACGATATGGGTAACACTGAATCTCCAAATATACAAATCCAGTCTTGTTTTTATGCCACTATTTATTGAAGCAATACATAAACCAATTATTTATTTGATAGTAACAAAAAGAAAAATGCACAATGGGACCTAAGAAGCCCTTCTGTTTCTGTATTAAGTAGCCTTGAGGCTAACTGGGGGAACAGATGAATCTACAATGCATGTGGAGAGGGGGCGAAAATAAGGTCTTGAGTCATTTTCCTTCAGTTGTTTTGTTCACTGCAATTCAGTCGAATTTGAAATGACTTCTATTATTATTATATGAGAGAAAGTCAGTAAATATATCACTTAGTATTTCTTTAATAAACATTTGTGACCTATTTGCTGACTTACCTATGTACATAACTGTATTTATTGTTGAAGTAAATTTAAGAGGAACACTATTTTATATAAGATATACAGTTGCCCTATGTACATAACTGTATTTATTGTTGAAGTAAATTTAAGAGGAAGACTATTTTATATAAGATATACAGTTGCCAAGAGAACAATGGAAAACTACAAGGGTCGTTCAAGGTTGACCGGGACTTTTATTTCTAGACAGGAAATATACATACATAGAAGCACCAAACTATGTCAGTTTTTCAAAGTATTCCCCCTGAACATCCAGACACCGTTGCCGTTGTTGTGGAAGTTTCTTGATGCCTTTGGCGTAGAAAAAAGTAGGTTGGTGTCGTAACCACTGCAGGACAGCGTTCTTGAGTTCCTCATCTGTCTGGAAGTGTGTCTCGCCCAAATGCTCTTTAAGTGCCCCAAACAAGTGGAAATCACTGAGGCATACATCTGGACTGTAAGGACTGTGTGGTAAAACCTCCCAGTGCACGCTGGCCAGTGTTGTTTGAGTCAAATGGACCGTGTGGGGCCTGGCATTGTCATGGAGAAGAATGACGTGTTTCGACAACATTCCAGGTATTTTCTTCCGAACAGCCCCACGTACAGCACCGTGAAGCAGTGTTGAGTAATCCTTGGCATTAATTGTGGCACCCTTCTCCACAAAATCCACATGGATAACACCTTTCATGTTCCAGAAGACTGTTCCCAAAATCTTACCGGCAGACGGCAGCACTTTGCTTTTCTTGGGTGGAGGGGAACTTTTATGACACCATTCGTACACTCTTGCCCATGACAGTGTTTGTTCACCATACTGTGCTTGCAGTCTACGCCAAATTTGAGCAGGTTTCACCTTCTCCTTCACGATAAATTCCATTATACACCGCTGTTCCACAGCAACAGATACACTACTTGCCGCCATCTTTGTTTACACTACTGCGCATGCGCCAAATGTGTCGCAAAGGATCATGGTTACTCACAAGGAATCATGGTCTGTCCTGCCCTAGTAATGCAGCACTACATTGATTCATTAATATTTTACGCACGAAAGTCCTGGTCAACCTTGAACGACCCTTGTACAAAATATAAGTCCTGTGTTTGTGTACACAAATAAGGAGGAAATTAAGCATTAGATATTTAGCTTATAGTTAGACTGTCTTATGCAAGGCTTCAAATGTACGTTTTCTCAGAGGACCATGGGTATTGATTGAGTTGGTGTTTTAAGTTCACTTTATGCACAGAAAGGCCAATCGGGACTGGACCTACAGTTTGAAGTGGGATCCAAAGTGCCTTCACCGGATATCGAATCCAGGACCCCTTGATTACAAGGTGAAGATGCTACCACTGCGCCACCATGGACATCACTAACTCATCTGGGAGCAATATTAACCTTGTTCAGTCTAACAAGAAAAAGTTTCAGATTGTAGCAGATTGTGTTTACCTTAAATATTTAAGAACTAGAAGCTAGAATCAGAATTGTACAAGTGAAGAAGATGGACCACCCTCCCGTAACAATTTTTGACTGGCTCAGGTGGTTGCAAGTGTCCATCGCATGAAAGTTTCAACAAACTGCAGAAAGTTTTGGTGATTCCTGTGACAAGCAGTGGTTTTTCCAAGATGATGATAAACATAAAAATAAGGTCAACCACGTCTCAGGAAAGACTCACCTTCGTCAGGTTACCTTGAATTGAAAAGTCAATTGCACTGAAAACTAAGTCTGAAGATGTTATAGAAGTATTTTAAGAGATGGTTTCATTCACCAGAAGGATGTATTTATGAATATTTGGTGTTGTTTCTACTAAAAGTGTTTCATTCTTAAAATGTAATGACAATGACACAATATTTCTTCGTGTAATATCAGGGTGTCTGATAAAAATAACAAATCCAAAATTATTGACTTTTTCTGGCTTTCTTTCACTTTTCTTGACCTTCCCCCCCCTCTTTTTTTAACATTTATTTAATCGCTCTCTACTTAGGTGTAGTTGTAAATTAAGAAAAATGAAAACTAAAGCTGTACTTTTAAAATCATAACCACACCTAAATACAATTTCAGATTTCCAAATACTCAATTTTATCAAATCCTAGTACAGGTAAACAACATGTAAATTTACTATAATAATAATATAATCCTTTGCGCAAAAGCCCTGAAGGGCCTTGGCTTACCTACTGACTGCCGGTCTCCCTCCCATGCTTTCCTTCATCACCTCTAAGCATGGAGATCTGCAACCAGTATTAGAATAGTCGGGGGGGGGGGGGGGGGGGGGGTCAGCACGACGTATCCCCGGCCGTTATAGTATACGCTTACTCATTCGAAGCTCCCCAATTTCCTCACGATGGTGGGTTGCCACTGGCCCTATACGTAGGCCGACTAAATTCCGACCAGAGCCAGATTCGGACCAACGCCATCCCGCAGCCAACGATCTCAAGACGAGTGAACGCCTTAACCCGCTCGGCTACGGAGGATGACTGTAAATTCACTATACTGTAAAATATTTCAAAACTTCTTGACCACAAGCACAATTTCTTAACCTACATGTTGATTTCTTGACTGGTAGACACCCTCAATATCCATTAACTACGGAGCGATTTTACAATACAGGGAATTTCTCCATTTTGTTTGAAATTCGGCATACTCACTAATTTTGGCCCCCTAATCACGAATCTGCAGTCAAAATTTGGCGCTCACACGTGGAAATAGCAAAATAATCGAAATTAAGTTCTTATTTCCACACCCTCGATTTCCGAATTTCCCGCCGGTTCCGGGCTCCGTCCCTGGGGTAATCGACCTACCGCCCCAACCGCTATCGCGGCCCCGCCTATATCTATAGACTCCCTGTTAAGGGCATGTTAGAAAGTGGCCGGCTTCACCTGCCCCCAAATAAGCGCCAAATTTATACGTGAGCGCCAAATTTTAAGTGCAGATTCGTGATTAGGAGACCCAAATTAGTAAGTAACCGAAAATTCAAACAAATTGGAGAAATTCCCTGTATTGTTAAATTATACCTTAACTACATGTACACTTATTCCTGTATGTACCTTACATATGTGTGTGTATTATGTAAGTAGTGTGCATGTGCGTTATACTCTGTACTTAAAAAATGATATCCAATCTATCTGCATTATCCTGAGGTGATGCTTCCATAGACTATCATGATGGCAATGAAACAGCTGGGGCCATGTAATGTGTACATTTTTCTGGCTAAGGAAATGCCACCGGTAAGTGTTCTGAATGTTTAAATGATTTTTTCAAAGTTTGAAAGGAGAAAAACGAAGGCTTGCAGAATTGGAAAAATGATTGTTACAGTAAATTTGAACCCTGGTGAAATTAATTACCACTGTTCGGAGCTCCAAAAAGTGCAATTTATCAACAAAAGACGTAAAAGTAACATCAGCAAGGCATTTTTCATAGTATCACAGAATAGAGGAACTGATTTTGAAAGTAAATTTGAAGCTTTCTGAAAGTAATTAGTACTGTTTGCAGTTTTGAAAAGTCTTATTTATTTGCGAAAAGATGTAAAAGGTAAAAAGTAAAGTCCTCCCCTGTGCTTTGCACCATGCCTGCACTTTCTTGATCACGGTCGAAGGTGGGAGTGATGTTATCAGCACTACGCCCCTAGCCATCTTTAACCCCCAGAGTTTACTCCAGGTACCCACTTTATATGATGCTGGGTGGGAGCTGCTTGAGCAGGTGGAAAAAAATCCCGGTTCTCCCCCAACAGGGACCGAACCCTGGTCTCTCACATGATAGTTAGATGCCCTAATGACTGAGCTACTGTGGCTCTGATGTAAAGGTACCTTGCGCAAATATCCAAGCTTCCCCTCGACAAGGTTTTCCACACTACTGCCTAAAAAAGGCTCGAAGGGTGTCCTGCTTGAGACCAGCACCAACATAATGAGATGTTGAAAGCTTTTAGGGAAATTATTGCAATGCTAACAGCACTAAACCTGGCCTGCTTATCCTAACCTAACCATGAAAGCCTTTAGAGACATTATTTGAATACTAAGAGCCCTAACCTGACTTGCCTAACCTAACTACGAAACCCCTTCACACCACACACACACGTCACCCAGATGACCGCAGCATTCTGTAGCCAAGATGACAGTAAACCAATGGCTGGATCCAAGAGAAATCATAAGTAATACATGGAAGTGAAAAACCATTCTGAAGCAAACATGCAGTAAGTAATCGTTAAAACTCCTAAGTATTCTGTTAAGAGAAATATATAAAAATTGAACCATTAAAAATAAATGCCTGTGTATAGATATCAAATCGGAGTAACAGTTTCATACATCGGAGACACATTTCTTCATTTTTACAGAAGAAACTACTTACGGAAATGAGTTTCTCTAAGGTTTCCAAAGCTAGTCGAGGTATTTTCTTCCATCGTGGTATCTATTTGACCGGGAAATTATGTCAAGTGTTTCCAATACCTTTTTTTTCTTTAACTATGCTTGCCTAACCTAACCAAACCTTATCGGAAATGGTTCGTGGGGCTATTCGTCAGCTACCCGTGCATAATGTACAATTTGCACGCGTGACGAACACGATAGTAGGTATTTTTCGGTGAAGAAGGTTTGGAAACAATGATATTCGAAAATAAAAGAAGCGATATCATTTGCAAAGTAAGCAATATCGCACCGTTACGTGCGTTCGGTAGCACTTAGAAAAATGCGTTATTTTAGTAGAAAAAGTGTTTGTTTTCGTGTAAAAAGCATAATGGCACCTAGAACTATGTTCCGCAATACACAATTGGTAAGTACGACCCATGCGATACACAAAATATCCGATTTTAATGTGTCTCCGATCTATGAAACTGTTACCTAAATCGGAATTAAACAATCGAAACTTCGACCATACTACCTAATTTTCCATCATATGTAAAATCAAGACGCCCCTCATCGATACAATATGCCACATCTAAACGAGGTTTAAACCATAACATATCGACGAAACGTGCCTTAGCATAGCTGACGCATTATAATGAACATGTCATTCAAAACAATTTTCAACCCACTTCTGCATGTGATAGGCGTTTCTCTATAGACATACTCACCCTGAAAGCACAGTCTTTTTAATTTTTTCATGTCTATTTCCTCCTTCTGCAGAACGTCATTGAACTCCTTCAACCTAAAAAAAAAGTAATGATTTTTATTATCATACTGAATGTGAAATTATTAAAAGACAAATGTCATCAATAAAATATTTTTAGTAAACATCGCACCTTGCTCTGTACGCAGACATTATTTGTCCCACAGATTACTATCCAATCCATGTTAATTGCGCATGCGTATTCATCACATGTACCTATGTGCCATCGAGTTGTGCATATGGTATAACCCATATGCCTTGTCTTGTTTGCTAGGGGCAATGCAAGTGTCTGCAACTTATCGAAAAGTGTTAGTGTTTTTTCCAGAAATGCAAAATTAAGGTGAAAATGACGTGTGTAGAATTCGAGATTTACTGATCTTCGGAATTGAGAATTTTTCCGGTCCTGCACACCCCTACTTATTTCTGATGACGAGACGAGAGACAACTTTCAACTTGTAGACAAGGATAATATACAGGTGGTGGACAAGAAAATATGAAAGGTTGCCCCACCCTTGGTCTCTGTGTCATGCACAATTCATCCATTTCTCGTGCCTCCAAAATACTCCACAAATGCGAACGACTGAGGATTCAAGATGAGGTGTTCCACTTCATCGTTGTGCTCATCGAACCAACCAAGCATTGATGCACTGGTGAGCGTAAATGGGGACATTGTCGTCTTGGAACACAGTCTGGATTATGACATATAGACGATTGCCCACAATAGCTACTGTGACATTATTCTGTTGTGACCTTCCCATGGAGGACTATAAGTTGTGCAAGACTACGCCAATATTACAGCGCCTAGAATAACGTAGTGTGGAAAACGGCATGCTTCTGCGCTCTTTCGCTGGTTCCACTCGAAAATGATCCGCTAGAGGCGCTGGTGTTGACCCCGGTGCTGGGTGTTCGACTGCTTATAATGGAAGTAAATGGAGTTTTCGCTGCAACGTCTGATTCTTTTACATGAAGCATTTCTATGAATGTGATAATTGCTATGATATTTGGTACAGTGGTCGCGAAGATATTAACGAACATTCTAGACAGTCGACCACGTCCTGTTATCGTCATACTTTCGTTAATACAGGGAGGTTATTTCAGTCGTTCACCGCCAGAGTGACGGCCGTTCCGCGGACTCTTCATGCAACAGGTCCCGGCAAATTGCGTTCAGGAAGTCCGTAACAGAAACCGCTTGTTTTGTAATGTTTCCACTTTTCACAATTACAGTTACAATTACAATTGAAATAAGCACGTACCTTGTCGCACGGATGCAGGAAAAGGTGTCCTCCCAAATACAAATATTTCTGGCACCTTATTTCTGACATCTAATCTTAGATTAGTCATCGCTACTTTATTCTCAGTTGTCGCGACAGCTTATCGGGGGTTGGGTGAGTTGTCAGCCGCGAGAGGGCGCTTCATACTGCACGTGTCGGCAGTGATGCCAACCGTAGGGACATGTCCCTACGCATAGGGACTTTTCACTAAATTTCGCCCGCGTAGGAACGTAGGGACAGATTTTGCCAAATGAGGGAAAACGTAGGTACTTTTTTCAATCTTGGTAAATTACATTTTATGAATTAGTTTATCTGGATACTTTAGCGAGGAGGAGAAAAAAGAACTAACTAACAGATCTCCATCAGAATTTTGGAACATGTTATCGGTTACCAAAAACTTTCAAGGCAAGTTCCTTTTTGAAAACATTTCCACTCTCGCGAAAATAGTGCTAACATTGCCGCATTCTAACGCGGAAACGGAAAGAATATTTTCAATGTTAAGTGATACAAAAACAAAAAAGGGAAATAAAATGGGACCAAAATTGTTAAAGAATGCAGGAAATACAGCATCACCAACCACCATCTATCTCTTCACAGCAGCAGCATGTATGACTTCAAATAACATAATCAACAGTAAACGACTCAACGTTATTCATTAGGGGTGTGCTGGATTCTTTACTTTAAAAAGTCGTTAATTCTCGACGTTTTCTGCCTTGTAAGTTTCTGGAACTTATCGAAAGTTGTAAGTTTTTATTCTAGAAATGCAAAAACAATCACTTAAAGTGAAAATGACTTGTAAAATTCGAGATTTCCAGTGCTTCGGGAAATTTCGAACATTTCCCGTCCAGAAAATTTTCCGACTTGGTCGGGAAATTGCAAATTTTTCAGTCCCGAATGTCGGGATTTAAAAAAATTACCGTCCCGATCCCGTCCCGACCCAAAAAATTCTGTCCAGCACACCCCTATTATTCATTAAGGCAAGAATTTACAATACCGGACCCTTCTGTAATTTCTATGCTACGTCTTATACTCACGAAATAATTATTCGTGATTATTTATCTCAAGTTAACATGTTGGGGTGAGGGGGAAAAAATGTTCATTAACGTGTAGAAGTTGTAAAATAAGCTTTTCAATTCTCGCAATGATTCTCCGTATACAAGTATGGTAGCCATATTTGTTGATATGAACAAATTAAAATTAGTTACGCTGTCTACAGCGTTGCCACACTGTTGATTTCATACTTGGAGAGCATGGATCGTGTAAGAATGGCGGAAGAGAACAGTAAAAAAGTTGTTAATGTTGTACAGATTGTTAGGTGGAGTGTGCAGGAGGATGGCTGTGGGCTAATTAATAAACTTATGGATTTCAGTATATTGCCCAAAGAACGTGCTTACATGTGACAGCGACAATCACGATGTAGAAGAACTGATTTGATTACAGGTAAATTTGGCAACAGTACATCAATCATAAAATTGCAGGATACGAAAATGGCGTCTTCGATGATGAACGTTTGCCGTTAAAGTGCTACGAAAATAATATTTTTTATCGGTTCGTAATCACAATTACCGCAAAACCATTCAGGAATAGCCCCACTGACCATTCTCGGTAAGTTTAGGTTAAGTTAGGTTAGGCAAACATAGTTAAAATTTGGGCTCGAAAAAAACATGCACGGGTAGCCCAACAAACCATTGACGGATAGCCCCACGAACCATTCAGGTACGGTTAGGTTAGGTTAGGATAGGCAAACATAGTTAAAATTTGGGGTCGTAGTAATATCAGGAATGTATATTTCGTTTTTTAAGTATTGGAAACACAAAATCTTCCGCTAAATAATAATCGTGCCTATCGCGGACCACTCAATGTCACTTATTTTGCAATTTCTACACGTGACCCCCCAAACTTTAACTTCAAATTCGTGATTAGGAGGCCTCAATTAGTGAGTATGCGAAATATTACAAAAAATCGGGGAGAGGTCCTGTATTGTAAATTCGCTCCTTCATTAATTGTGGAAGCACCGAGCAGAAAGATTTGGTAAGTAAATGTGTATATTTTATCTTCTGTTTGCATGCTCATGAGGTGTTTTTTTTTAGTCACTTTACTTGGCGTAGGGACATTTGGTCAGTTGTAGGGACATTTTGACTACGTCTGTAGGGACATTGCCGAAAAATGGTTAGCAACACTGTCGGCTACCAGACGTCAGTGTACGTTCATGTTCACTTCTGTTCATTTATCAGTACGCGTGTTGCTTATACTGTGTTATTGTAATGTGCTTACTCGTGGCCAGTGCTTTATTGTGTGTTAATTGTTATTCATTCATTACTTATGTCGTTAAACAAATATAGTCTTGAACATAGAGTTTTTATGTACGATAATTACGTGAAAACGAATTCTTGCAGAAAAGTGGTCAGGGATTACGATAGACAGGATCTCTTGAACCTAAGAAACGTGTTGTATTGCTGTTGAAGGAAGTCATTTTCAACATCTCTTATAACACAGGAGGTTAGTGATCATCATTATTATTACTTTTAAATATCATTTTACGCTTTCGGTTTGCTTTATGCGCCGGGATGCTGTCTTCCCTTTCTGTCAACTGAGGATAAAGTAGCGATGTCTAATCTAAGATTAGATGTCAGAAATAAGGTGCCGGAAATATTTGTATTTGGGAGGACACCTTTTCCTGCATCCGTGCGACAAGGTACGTGCTTATTTCAATTGTAATTGTAACTGTAATTGTGAAAAGTGGAAACATTACAAAACAAGCGGTTTCTGTTACGGACTTCCTGAACGCAATTTGCCGGGACCTGTTGCATGAAGAGCCCGCGGAACGGCCGTCACGCTGGCGGTGAACGACTGAAATAACCTCCCTGTAATACGGGAGAAAAAATACGCGTGGAATGTTCTTGGCAACTAAATTTTTGTGTATGAATATGGTTCATTATTATTATCATCATCATTTATTTTAAAGATATACACACTGAAGCATTTGTATTTTTTATATTTACTGTCTCTTTTCTTCCGCTATAAACTAATCGCGGCGATGATGATAATGATGATTGCATGAAACGACAAGGGGAACCCCACAAAACTTTCTTAGTGCCATCGACATGAGTATAAGGCAACTTTCAAACCAATGGGACAAGCGACACGGGATGTTCACACTGTCACACTAGTGACACACACTTCCAGACTGTAAAATAGCATTCATTGCACATGAGGGTCCAAATAGCAAACGACACGTTCATATGGCGTATTCGCGTGCTACTTGTTACTTCGGTCGGAAAGCTCCTTAAAGGAAGGGTGCTCAGACCGAAGCGACACGCTACAGGGGGAGTTCCCAACTAAGTGACAAGCGACATGGTGCCTTCAGTCTATTAGCAAGCGTTTCTTGCGAACAACAGATGGGCGACACGATAAATCGTACATTACAACAACAGATCTAGGCGACACGATAAGCCACACGTGTCGCTTTGTCGCTTCTGCGTCGCTCAAACTGGGTCATTTCCAGTGGCGTAGCATGGACATTTCGGGTGGGAACGCCAAGTCCGAAGGAAGGGTCGGCCCTTTCTTGCTTGATAACTTACTTATGGTATTAGTCGCCACAGGTATTGTTTATTTGCCTGAAGTCAGCTGGGTTTTCAATAAAACATCATCCATGCATGTTTTAGCTAGAAAATTAGATGCCTCACTATGCCACAAATGTTTTGAACTCTGGTGTTTTATACCTTTCTGCATGACGCAAGTCATTAGAAAACCTACCTGAATCACAAGCGCCTTTGAACAACAGCAGACGTCATTGTTGTGATTGATCCAACTACTCATCGATTTGATTTATTTTACTTCGCTTTTCTACCACTTTTGGTTAATCGCGAGTATGAATACGAGTGATGATATTGATGAAGGGACACTGACAAAGAACACCCGTGCTCACGCTGGGATTTGAACCAGAGACCTCTGTCGTCTTGGCGCACTGTGCAAAGCAGAGTGGATGATCCAAATATCGTACACTCTACTGACGTAACAGTGCCGATTAGTAATTCAGACCACTGTTTATTACATCTTGAGAATGCTGATAAACATTTTAAAATAATTTTGTCCAGAGACCATTCGATGTTAAGAGTTTTCAAATGAATGCTAAACATTTCCATTGACACAATATTAAGCAGTTAGATAATAACGAAAAAATACAATAAAAAAAATTAATAGTTTTGCGGATTAAGTGGTAGAGCAGCAACACGCTGAATTTCTACCACGAGGACTTCACCAACTTACTTCACAAAAACTGTGTTGATCTTTTAGTTTCTAATGCACATCGCTGTTCGTGCGATAAATCATACAATGCAGTGACCATTAAGAAGCAGTATATTTGAGATTGGTAAAGTTACGTCAGTCAATATTGCGTATTGTAGCATCACATAGCACGAGTTGCATGAGAGCGAAGAACCGGGTAGAAATGCTACCGCTGTCGTCTGCTTCAGAAAGCAGGAAGGGTCACATGAACCAATCACGGTAGACCTCTCGTACGCCAGCGTAAGAGAGCCCATTTACGCGCGTGCTGTAGAAATGGAAGCTTTCCCTCCATAAAGGCAGCAAGGAATATAGAAGTCCCGTACGCCGAACCTGCTCGGCGTCAGGCCGGGAAAGGCATTGAAAAGAGATGCTAGAACGAGTGTTGAGAGTGGAGCGTTGCAAGCGGATCGCGAAAAATAGCTATTATAATGCCATGAAGGTCAAACATATTTGAAATTAGTCACGTTTTACTTTATAATCACAGCATTTTAGAATTTTTGAAATTTTAAATCTGGGAACGCCGGGCGTACGGGCGTACTATAACGCTACGCCACTGGTCATTTCCTCAATAGCTTGCAACATGTTGCCGTGGTTTGTTGTTCGCGTATACGCGATGCAATGAGTGTCTTGCTTTAGTGAGATTGCGCACCAAAGCGACAAGCGGCACGCGACACTTATCGCTTGAGGATTTCACCAACCGAACGCTGGCCTGTGCTTCCCGTCATGCCGCTACGATGTGAAATGTTGCTCTTGATTGGCTCCTTTCCAAGCAACATGTGTCACTTCGGTATGAAAGTTGCCTTGGACCGAATGACCCGTGTCGCTTTGGTGTGAAATCCTCGTATCGTTTGTCGCGTGTCGCTTTGGTGTAAAATCTCCTTGAGGAAACGGTGCAGTCAGAGCTTTTGTCCCTACGGTTCGAAAGGCTGCATTGATTTCCGACTGCTCGCTTTCAAGCGACATTTGTGGTTTGTCGTCTCGGTATGAAATATCTCTCAGGGTACTATTTATATTCTAATAACATAGAAAAATAAACTCTAATACACAGTCCAAGACCTGACGTCCGGAATCACATTGCGATGTTTCTTCTTGTGTTACGCATGCTATTTATTTATTAATTTTATTTTACTTTTCTTTCCAAATTAATGCCATTTCGTGACTGCAAATCACTCCACAAATATAACTGTTTCCATCAATTCACTTACCGCCTTTCTAGAGAAACAAATCTACACAATATATTCCAAAAACTAACAAAGCCTCATTACTTTCAAAACAAAATTAGCACCTGGGTCGATCGCACTGCCATCTACTTGTCATCGTCTCGGGGAACCAGTTTCTTGGGTCGTTTTCCACACTACGTTATTCAAGGCGCTGTACCAATATATAAACAACTACAGAGCTCCTTCCATACGTCCATACTTAACAGTAAGTAGGAGTCAGTCAACATGAAAGGTTTCTGAAGGCGTTCTCCACACCCAAACTCGCCTGGTGGTCTGGAATGCAGATTTGCCAGACCAGATTTGCTCCACTGCTTCTGTGTCCAGCCTCTGTTCTTGCTTGATTGATTGAATTGGTCTTTTAAGTCCACTTTATGCACAGTAAGGCTAATCGAGACTGGACCTACAGTTTAAAGTGGGATCCGAACAGGTGCGTCGCCTGATAATGTTCGCATGAGCACGTGAACACTCATGTATATGTTCTAAATTACGTACATATTAAATGCACACACACATATATATTTCTTCGAAATAATACTTTTTTGATCAGTGACGTGCGGTGACGTCGACACTTGGAGTAGCTGTCAGTGGCGTTCTCAAGGGGGGGTGGGGTTGGTGTGGGTCACACCCCTGCCCCCTTTAGGGCCCAGTATTCCTAAAAAAAGAATGTCAATAACAGGAAAAGATTACAAAATGATGAATGAGTACTAAAAAAGTACACGTAAACCCCACCCACGTTCGAAAATAAAAAGCGATTTGATTTGACTACTAAGCCAGAGATCCTGGGTTCGAATCTCGGCTTGGCCATGGGTATTCTTTGTGTGTGTCCCTTCATCAATTTTATCGTATCATCTTCGCGATTAGCCAAAAGTGGCGGAAAAACGAAGTAAAATAAGCCAAATCGAGCAATCAATCAATGAATTGATTTCATTTTTGTTACTTAGGGTTGATTTCTTGACACATTTGGTTAATAGCGAAGATGATACGATAAAATTAATGAAGGTACAAACACAAAGAACACCCATGTCCAGGACGGGGTTTGAACCCGGAACTCCTGGTGTTGTAGCGCGCTGTGATAACCACTCCCGCACAGTTGGTTGATTTGGTGTTTTAAGTTTACTTTATGCACAGAAACAAAACAGGAAACAAAACACACATTTTTGTAGTTTCTTCAATAATATTAATTTGGCTTTTTGAGTTCTGAGATACATTTTTCATTCCAAATTATTTCATTATTCACTGCAGAGTACAACACATAGGACAAGAATGCGCACTCATCACGGGTTCGAATCCTGGTTTGGATTGTTCATATGAGGTCCCTTCATCAATTTCTTCATATCATCACTCATCCTCATTTTCGCAATAACCAAATGTGTCAGAAAAGCGAAGTAAAATAAACCAATCCAACAACAATATGAACGCGCGTTCTCTTGCCCAAATAAATACATCCGTATTTATGACTTTTAGAGGCCAAGAGTAGTATATTTAAATAAAACCCTACTAAAACGAGAGTGAGAGAGAGCCCGAGCACATATTTGTAATTTAATCATTATATATTCCATACTTGAAAAAAAGAAAGAAAGCATAACATTATTGTCTGCACATAACACGTTCCCATTTCATAAATGATAAAACTACATCCCATATTATACATACATATTGTACAACGTGTAAAATATGTAAATACAGAGAACTGCAGAAAATTTTACCCTGAGTTCTTTAGAGGATTTACAAAAAAATCTATGAGAAACCAATCCCCTATCTGTCCTATAGGAGATAGACTGGGGGATCTGAAAGCACGGGCTTTCAACCATTGCAGCGGGGAGAGAGGGCAAGGGAGGTAGAGGTAGAAATCTTCCTTTTCTTTCGGGCGGCCGTTTCTACCTGGAAACTGGTCAGGCGGAAGAAGAGCGAAGCGAGCTAGAGTATCCAGCCAGCTTTGCCCGCGGAGAACACCGATGGACGAGAAGAGCGTGGAGAAAAAGGTGTTGCATATGAGCTGTGGTGGCTTTAACAAGACAATAAATATTGTGATTTGAATATAATTCGAGATGTGAGATTGATTGATCTATCTCTGCTAGACTAGCTACTCCTCAGTGCAGTGGCGAAGATATAGTACAAGCAATGCAAGCACTGCTTGCACAATTAAAATATTATTTAATGTACTTAACGTTGAGTGCATTATTTATTTTCTATCGCACTCGATTTCGCGAAATTTTACGACCGCAAATTCTCTCCGCAGCCCGTTGGCAAGCAGCAACCTCTCTGCTTGCAGCCACTGTGCGGGAAACCAACGCTTCTCAAGTATCATATGGCGAAGGGTAGATGCTGGTGAAGGTACGGTCCCCAAACCACTAATAAAAGCTCTGCTTTTCGGAGCTTTTCGGCTTCTCGAAAACACCCGAGCCAAGCAGAAAGCAGACACTACTATCAGAAAACATATAAGTGTTAACATGATCTCGAAGATGTATATTTGCTTTATTATAAACACAGAATTATTGAAATAAATTATTATAACTGTTCCAAATTCCATGTAGATAAACTTTAAAGCATTACTTTGAGTTTCAAGATTTGTAAAACGTGTCAATAATGTCGACGTTCAGGGATTAAGACAAACATGGTGTTCCGGCACTGGGGAGCGCTGGAATCTGCAGAACAGCTGGCTGTTGTCCGCTTCACACTTCTCTTGTCTCAAATTACAACGCACGCCAGTGTTGACAACTACCAAATAATTTACACTATATTTATCGTAAGTTTTCATACAAACAATGAACTGATGTTTTTTTTCGATAAAACGTATGTAAAAAAAAGCAATGAAACTCTCTTCTGAGACCTGCAAATAGCAAAAACGTTAAGTCATAAATGCTATCCAACTCGAAATATTATTTTTATTAATATAATACATTATTAAAAAGAAGAAACAGCGCATGTTCTTCCTATTGTAATGGCCTATTATTCGAAAGCTTAATTAATTTTAAGCTTCAAGTCAGTTCTATTACTCCCCCGTGAACATTAATTTTTACAACGAGGTTGACATCACTTTTCTGTTAGCTTCTGAGCTTTTCGGAATATTTTCCATTTATGTGGGAAGAACGAGTGGTTGAAGTGAGTGTTCTCTTTTGTGAAACAAACATGAATATTTCAAATTTCGTACGGGAAGCTGTAAGTAATAGCAAGTATTTTATTATCAATAACGTGACAAGAATTTTGAACTTAGCAGTATGGCCGTTGAGAGAGGAGTTCATGGATATATTATTATTATTTAAAATGTCCTTTCTTTCCTAGAAAAACTGGGGCAATGGACTGTATAATTTATATACCCCCCCCCCCATTTTTCGGAGTACTGCATTGCTTTCCTTCCTCTTAAGACCACGCTTCGCTACTGCCTCAGTGCACGTCACTGTTTTTGATGTTCGAGTATACACACACACAATTTAGTCTGATACGACGTCTTTCACGTCTGATAACTTTTTTAGATAGTTGGTAACACTGACTCCCATTGTGTTCCACGGTTGCGATGAACACAATGGCTGTGTTGTGTGTTTTGAACTGGCAGCTAAGGGGCTGTTGGCCACTATCCCCCGAAAATGTTCAATGCCCTGTGCGAACATTGTGGTGCGAACCCTGATCCAAGCGGCAATACTTCTTACATTCGGCACCAGGGCGCAGCATATACGTACTTACCACAAGTGATGATGAGTGGTGCCACCTAGCGTTGAAAGCAGACAACTTTGCATCGTCGTCGAAGGCTGGAGCTGTATAAAGTTGTTTTCTTTTGTGTACCTTTTCAGGAAATTAGTGATATTTATTAATATAATTTCGATTAGGAGCATCATGGATGAGTTTGAATGCTGATAAACTCTGGAATCCTGTCATCTGTAAAGGTACGATACTCTGTTATTACGGTGATAGTTATATACGAAAACGAACTTTAGTATGTAATTTAGCGATAATATGTTGTTGTCTTTCTTATTTTATGATGCTAAGGCAGATATTGTTCGTGAAAGTGCTCAAAATCTTACTGTTACACATAAAAGGAAGTTTTATAGGTGAATATTTTGACTTATTATTTTTTTTTTCGTGTATGCGACACAGCTGACAGTGGCAAGGAACAGTTATGGTTATAGCATTCTGCAGGAACTTTGCATTCAAAATTAAAGGGAATAATAAAAGATTTTTAATGCCCTGGTTGAATGAAATTTAATTTTTGTGAATATTGTATTCTAGGTGTGTTATTTTATACACAATGTATATTTATCATATGACATTACGTGTCGTACAACAGTGATACGATAGATTTCATTCGTATAATCATTTTCTGTATATTCACCAATAAATCAATGTAGTTTTTGATTTGCTTTCGATCATGGTTACAAACCTTGGAATTTTATACATTGAGTATTTCATTTATGTATTTTCTTATTTTACGACATCTTCCTACCTCTAGATTAATTGCGTCAAGGATGACTGGTGAATTACAGAAAGAGATGAGGACAGTGCTCGAAGTGGAAATTCCTGATGGGGGAGATGCTGTATACATGGAGAAAATGCAGTAGGGAGGGATACTTTTGCAATGGGCAGGGGAAGCTTTTTGGAAAACTTATTAACAATGGGGATAGCATCCACCCCCCACCCCTGCTTAGTCCTCCCACATCAAGCACTGGATGAGGGAACAAGCACAATGAATCATTACATATCCAGGACTCCAACCTACAACTCTAATTTTCTGGCATACACTCTGCCATGTAAGCTGGCAAGGTATTACATTTGCATATTTACAGAGTGGCTGGCTTACCAGGCTTCAAGATAGCTTTTTAACCACATTTGAAATTCCACATGTGCAGGACGTGACCTGGCCTGTTCTGATATCATGGACACTCATGTTTGTGACTCACTGCTACAGATCCTGGAAAATTCCAAGATGCTACTTGGCACTACTTCTTCTGACTGACACAATAATTTTCATTGTGATTTGCCCACGTACCTTTAAAATTTTTCTTGATGGCCAGATTTTGGATATAAATTTACACTTACACCCCCCCCCCCCAATGGAAAATTCTGGATGAATCCCTGTTTCACTGAATATACAGTATGTAACATTCTTATTTGTACACACGGATTTTCAAAGAAAATGCTGTGTTAAAACTATCCAAGCCGGGAAACGACTGTTACTCATTTATTCTGTAATTGTTGACATTTGTACTTACCTATTCTGCATTGCAAAATATTGTTTAACAGGAGATTTCACTTTTTTTTAACAAAATTAGTATCTATTGTCGACATATTGAGTAATTATTGTTCGTTGTGTTATACTTCCTGAACACACAAATTGGTTTGCAAATCTTGACTAGTGTTGTCGATAAGCTGTGTTTCAAATGGCAAAGCAGTGTTTCAACCTTCTTAACAGAAAAATTCCCGCATAGCCCCGAAAACCATTCGAGATCGTATGACCATCCACGAATAAACCCAAAAACCATTCATGCTTAGCCCCAAAACCACTCTGGATCGTATAACCATCCACGAATAGTCCCACGCACCATCATGGTAAGGTTAGGTTAGGTTGGGCAATATAGTGAAAAAACTGTGTGTTTGGAAACACTTACCGAGGATTAATTCAGATCATCAGATGCTCGCAACATCTGGTTCAAGTACATGGATGGAAATGCAAGCAACAGCTTGCGACATTATTATAGAAAAATACATGAATTAGTGGCCAAATACATTGAAAAATGCAAGAAAACACTTCTACGACCAAAATTCCACAGAAACTCAATTCCGTAAGTACTTTCTCCTGTAAATTGAAGAAATCTGTTTCCCGGCTTTGACATTTTTACCAATGCTTTAATATCTGAAAGGAAATACACTCTTTTAAATTGTTTCTTTACAATTCAATAACTAATATCATTAGGAACATAAAATCTTACCCAAATTCTGTATAACCAATGACAATAATAAATTAAATGAAACTGAAAGAGAAACATGCCATTTTTGTACAACTTTTCTATTCGTACACTTAATTATATAAAATAAAAAAGTATATTCAGAGCAAATTGACTGACAGTTCAAATACTTTGATGCGTATCCTTTGGCTTTAATTACTTCTTGACTCCTGTTCTTCATAGAATTAACCAGTTTCCAACATGTTACAGAGCTTATTTTATTCCACTCGGCTTGCACAACAGTTTTCAACTCTTGTTTCAACTTGATGCCTGCTTTATGGACTCGCCTCTTCAAAATTGCCCATAAATGCTCAATGGGATTTAAGTCGGGACTTTGAGCTGGTGTTTGTAGTAGTTTGGGCACATTCCATATTAGCCAATTCATGTTAACTCGTGCCTTATGCTTACTGTCATTGTCTTGTTGGAATCTGAAGATAGGCAGCATGTCCATTTTTTGGACACTGCTTTACATTGTTCTTCAATATGTCCAAATAGACATACATGTATGCATCCATGATACCATCAATAAACTGGATGCTACCAACACCTTTGGTTGACATACAGCCCCAAATCATTAATGACCCACCACCGTGTTTAACTGTTGGAACTGTGTTAATGTGATCATTGTCTTTATTTGATTTTCTCCAGACCCTATTTATCCCATCTGACCCGTATATATTAATCTTTGACTCGTCTGACCATATGACACTATCCCAAAATTCCTGGTCCTTGTGGATGTGCTCTTTCGAGAATGAAAGTCTATTACTGCGATTCACCTTATTTACATACGGCCTTTCGTGGTATTCTGCCATGATATCCATGCTTGCACAAGCCACGTTGGACAGTTTGATCGGACATCATCTTGCCAGCAACATTTTCTACTAACGGTCATAACCGTGGAACACTTAGTTGGGGGTTTTCTCGCACTCTTTTTAAAATAAAGCATTTGTCACATTTATTCAACCATCTCTCTTTTGGTTTTCTCGGCACATTCTGTGTTGAACCTTCCTCTCTAAATTTGTTTACTATGTATTGAACTGAGGAGTGTAATTTATTGACTGTTGGTCCAATTTTTCTTAACGAATTAATCTCTAAGGGCCAAATTTATAATAACATCCTTCAAATCGGAACTAAGTTCCTTCACCTTGCCCATTTCAAACACGCTGATAGATAGACGATAGGCCTACAACAATACCTACGCCAGCATTCCACTTGAAAGGGAGCACGCCTGCACGTTCAAACTGCACTAAATTGCCTGAATAACGGTGGCTCTGTATGTGAGGAATATTGAAACTCATGCCTGTACGAATAACAATGTTTCATGAAACAGCGTGTTTTTCTCTTTTCACACAAATTATATGCTCTGTTTATACACTTTGAACATACATTTTTATTCACATTTGTTGGTGAAACCTTCATTAACATTTTTTCGAGGTACATATGAAAATGATTACATTTACTAGCAGATATGACATTTTTTCCTCGGAAATTCTATGTGGACGAATAACAATGTTACATACTTTGTATCACTGTCTTAAATGCCAACATAGAAGATGAAAATTTTGAGAAAACATGAAGTTGTGACATTTTGTCACTTTTAACACATGTCTTGCCTTCCAAGTTTTAGGACCTCAGAAAGTGATAGAAGACTATAAAAATGTATTAACTAGGAGTATTTGGAAATCCAACATTTTTTTTCTCACCTCCCTACTATTTATAAAACTTATGAAGTTGAAATGAAGCTAAGTTTGAAGTCAGTTCTTTGTGAAAGTTCTCAATCAACCTTAGACTGTCATCAGTGGAAGTGCATTGCATAAATTTATTACATATCCTCATTTACTTTCAATTGAACCTTGGGCATGGTCTCTAATTTGTGTAATTTATACAGAAGTCATAGGCCCCCAAAATTTTCAGGTTTCTTACTTTCATTAATATCCTGCGACCTGAGAAACTAATCGATAAATTGTGATTTTGCAAATGTTACAGTTATTTTTAAAAAAATAATCCTGGATGCCATTATTATGTGATTAAAATCTTTTCGAATGTGCCCCCCCCCCCCACAAAGTTAAGCCCCATGTTTGATTCTGGCCCTGCAAAATTAGGCCCAAAATTTTGTCCATGGCAGGTCATTCATATTAGGTGGCAAGCTAAAAAGTACCGCTGCATTTTTAATTTTGAACACTATGATTTGCACTGCAAACGATTTACAAAATTTATTAAATAATTTAAATATAATAATTAAATGTGCCAATTATTACCAAATGTTCTAACAATTTTTATGTACATTCCACCCTTTTCAGGAAGATATTTTGAAAGAGGCCAGATGTCCACATTGCATCTCTTCCTCCCAGTATACGAAGACAGCACACCAGAGACGCTTTTGGATCTATGCTTTAAATATGTAGTGCACCATGTAGAAACCTTTTGCACCGAGGACATTTTCACGAAGGATTTTAAGTTGAAAGAAGGGGTAACTTTCCCAAGTGAGATATGTGAGAAGGTACTGGAAGTGTATCAGGAGTCAGGATACAATATAGATGATAGATTCGTGAATATCTTTCAAGATCCCCAGACGACAAGGCTTCGGAGGGTTCGCTTGAGAAATTCCAACATCACAGATGACGGCTTGTGCGTACTCTTAAATCATAAGCTAACTGAACTAGAGCTCTCAAACTGCGTAAACGTTACCGAAGGTTCTCTAGTGCATATCAATGAGTATGGCGACACGCTTCTCTCTCTGATAGTTGGAACGTCCGTGCGCCTGCTTCCCGAGTCTCTGCGTTCGGAAGATCTGTCCCAAGTGTCGAACGGAGTAGAGGATCTGTATAATACTGTATACCGTAGTAGAGGATACATTTTGAAGACACCCAACTTGAGAAGGCTGACTGTGAGGGGTTTGTTTGTGCAAGGAGAGAAGACGTACTTTCCTCTCCTCCTTCTACCGCTTGTGAATCTTACTCACTTGGATCTGTCTGGGTGCTTCGATTTAGGAGACTTGTCATACTTGTGTGAACTGAAAAACCTTTTATCACTTGTGCTGTACAATGTGCAAAGGTTGCAGGATGCAATAGGATCGCTTTGCAAATTAACAAATTTAAGGTAAGTTTTTTGTGTGTGTTATTTATATAAGGGTCAGTCCATGTCAAATCAACTAATTTTAAAATAAGTGGTTGCATGACCATTTTAGAAAAATGTATTTTTTAATACATAGGTTTGTACATGTTTCTATATATCAAAATCGATGTTCAAAAAGAAATTCCTGTCCTTGGTTCTCCTGGGGTGGCCATTTTTCCAACATTGCACGTGGCAGTTTACACAAAACTTAATATCTCAAAAACCATTACAGCTAGAGACCTGAAACAAAATTCATTTTGTAGCTAATGTAGTATATTTTCTATGATATTCAAGTATGCTTTCTCAAAATTGCATCCTAAGTATGAAAATTATGACTGAAATTTGGGCAACAATAGTTGAAAAATTGGATTTTTAAGCCAAATTTTCTTAATGAATGGGTTTGGTGTAAGGTTAATTTTTTTTTCTAATGTGTAGACCTACATGAAGGGTGTCTGTAATTGAAATTTCAATGCTTAGAAGAATTTTGAGTTTTCAGGGTTAATTATCTCAGATGGGTCCTCGTGAAAAAAATCTGAAATTTCGCATTAAGAAAGCCCTGCATAAACCTCAGTAAACTGTAAAAATCTCAACTTTTAGATTCAACTCGTTTGGTCAATATAGGTAGCGTATATGACCTAAATTGTTATGTTTCGGAGTAAGATTAAGCTACATGCATACATAAAATAGTGAAGCCTTTTCTTTTTTAAAATTGGGTTAAAGAAGCCTCAGAAAATATAGGCTAGTAACATAGGATTTTATTACTTGACTTACCAGAAATTACAACGTACAACAATTGAAGAACTGCAAAATCTCATTGCAAAGGATTTGATTTATTTGGTACCCACTTGGTTCTCAATGTTTTATTTACTGGAACCAAGCATCAGCAAGTGGTTTTTTTTTTTTTTTTTTAATATAGCAATGCATGCAGCTTAAAGGTAGGCTATTTATTTTGGATGATTAGATGTGGTACAAGACATGATTTTATGTTTCCTTTACTTTCCACTTATTTTTTCCAAGGAAAGATTGAATTGTTTTATTTTACTTCGCTTTTTGTGTCACTTTTGGCTAATTTGCGAAGATGGGTATGAGTGATTATGTGATGATTTTGATGAGTGGACACTCAGAAACATCTGTGCTCAGGCTGGGATTCGACCCCTGGTGTTGTAGCACGATGTGCTAACCACTCCACCACGGTGACCGGCTTAAAAGAAAGACATTCATGAAAGTAGATATGAGGCATGCACAGCAGAAGCTTTCAAAGACATGTTTTAATAGGATGTGAGGCAATCCTGGAATTGATCTGTGCACAGTGGCGTATGCTGGGTTTAAAACCTTGGCTATCTCTTTTTATCATTATGTTCAAATGGGAGACTCTTTTTCGTTCAATTTCTTGGATTTTAAGGTGATGTGACATTGCGATTAAAATACATACATTACAATTTACTAATATAATTATAAAAATATCACTGTTTCATTAATATAAAAACAATATGGAAAACATTTCAAATATTTCATGGTTATTTATAAAATATAGAGGCCCATATTTTGAAATATTTATGTAGGCCTATGTGCGAGAATAAAATATACACGTATAATAATCTTCTTACCTTGAATATTTAATTTGGACAGGAACTCCATTCTTTTCTTGGCAACCTCTGTGGTAAAATGGTTATTAGTACAGCGCACTACAATGCCAGGGGTCCCGGGCTCAAATCCAGGCATGGACATGGATATTCTTTGTGAATGTCCCTTCATGAATTTAATCGTATCGTAACTCATCCTCATCGTCGCGATTAGTGAAAGTGACAGAAGAGCATTGCAAAATAACAAATCAAATCCATTCTTCTCTTCTTTGCGATGCCAGAGGCCTGCATATCTTCATGATTTGAAATTTATCCTCATGCAAAAGCAGAGTAAATTGTTTCTGCAATAGTTCGTTAATTATGTCATTCATTTTCATTCACTACACGACGCAGCACAGATAATTCAAAACATATTTACGCTATTCACTCACTCAATACACTTAAGAAAATCCACACAGTAAGAAACCTAATTTTCTTAAAACTTCATTCAACGCGATGTCCACTCACAAAATGCCCTTTGTCATCTACGGCCAGTCAGTCTACCCCAGCTAGTCATAAACAAAGCAGCAGAGGGGTTGAAAACATCGTTGAAGGTCAGCGGCCTGTGAGTTCTGCATGTGTTCGATGGGACAGTGTTGTTTTGGCCTAGAGGACAAATTCCCTATCACATGCCGGCCACTCTTTTCCCATTCCTGTAATAGTAATTTAGTTTCAAAATTTCCCTTACCTGGGAAAATCCCATACTGGTTAGCGCATTGGCATCGCTGTAAGGTTTTACCGCCGTTGTAAAACAAAGCGTTCCCTGTCTAAGAAGCCACTACAAATACATCACCGACTGCCTTCAGGCGCTGGTCGGCGAAGAATTTAATCGCTGAAGTCTGGTGGTAGTTTTAAAGGAAAGGAGTCCATCCCCATGTATAGAACAAGCAAAACAAACCTTGGACGAAAAATCCCAGCGCAGCCTTTTCTTCCCTTCAGCTCGGGCCATAAGGAAGCATGGTTCATTCTCCCCCTCCTCTCCTCGAGGGAGTACGGTGCACAGGAGTCGCGGGTTTTATACTATAATTTTTTCCCGCTGTCGTTGTTTGAGAGTGAAGCATCAGTCACATTTGATAGTCGATTATTTTCTGTATTTAATCTGGGCTTCGGCGATAGCCTAGGTAGCCTAGAATATACGTGCCTGGATGAACATTCTGTTCTGTCGTTAGTGAGACCTTTGTAAAGTAAAATCAGTGTGTGCAGTGTTCGTCTTTTGTATTATTTAATGGATCGTTCTTTGTTTCCTCATTTCAAAATGTGTAGGATGTAAATGTCACAAACCATGTCTTAAGTAGAAAATATCGAAGGACGTACATAATTTGCCGGTGCTTGATAGAGTGGGGGGAAGGGGGTGAACTAAACCACTATCCTGTCTAGGGGCCCAAAATATCTACCTACTAGCTCTTCGACACAATCTGATTCAACATCAGCAAATCTTAAAACGATAGTAGTCATTTGCTCCATGAGTGTGAAATCTTTGGTGTAAACAGCTAATTTGATTTTTTTAAATAGCAATTTTGACTTTGTTGCACAGTAATTGTACCTGTTAATTTTGAATTTTAGGACTTGGATGATAATTGTAAATCTCATTTTTTTGTTATGTATGAATATTCTTTTAGTATTAAATATTTGATGCAGTGGTGTAACAAAATTGTAAAGTACGCGTCCGCAAGAAACAAATTTGGGTCCCTAATGTACAGTCAGATTCTTCTAGGAAATGTATGTAATTACTTAGAATGGCTGGCTGTGGCTACACTTACATTAATAATTATACAAATTGATACTCTACCTGTGAATTTTCGCATGTTACAGCTTAACTTTCTTTAAAAAGAAGAAAAGTCAAATACGTGGGCCAGACAAAAATTTAGTTGCACACCCCGTCAAAAATTTTGGTACAGGGATTTTTTCTTGCAACGGGTTGGCAACACTGCAGACATGTATCTGTGACACGTGACGTAGCGGCATTGACGAGACAATTGGAGGTTGCTTGCTAACCAGTCGTGAACATGTTTCGACAGCTGCACGTGGCGTCCAAAGTGGAAGTGTGTGCAGTGATTCGGTTTTTGTGACCAAGAGGGTGTAACTGCACAGAAATATATCGGCAGGGACACGAAGTGTATGGTGAAAATTCAATATCGCGTCAAGCTATCGCAAAGTGGTGCACCATGTTTGAGAACGGACGTACAGATATCGATGACGCTTACCGTGAGGGAAGACCATCAACTTCGACAAATGTGGAGATCTATGCTTGCATGAATGAACTCATTCTTGCAAACAGACGCGTAACAATAGACAAAATTGCAAATGAACTCTGTATTTCACTTGGAAGTGTGCATACGATCATTGCCGAGCATCTCAAATTCCGTAAAGTTTGTGCGTGATGGGTGCCTCGGCTATTGACGGACGAACACAGTTCTTATGCATTTTTGAAACGTTATCAACATGAAGGATGGGAGTTTTTGGACAAAATTGTGACAGGAGTCGAGTCATGGGTTCATCATTTCTCACCTGAAATGAAATGCAGCCCTCGAGTGGAAACATCCCATGTCCCAGACTCAAACAAAGTGCCGAACAGTTCCATCTGTGAGGAAGATAATGTTGATGCTGTTTTTTCGACAGAGAAGGTGTGCTGTATACCGAATTCATGGCGAAGGGTGCCATGATTAATGCATAGTCTTATTGTGAAACTCTAAAACGATTGTGAAAAGCACGTAAAGATCAATGGCCAGGTAAACTTTCGAAAGGCATTGTGCTCCTGCATGACAATGCAAGACTAACGTCAGATCTTCTGTGAAAGTTTCGGTGGGAAGTGTGGGATTACCCCCCTTATAGCCCAGATTTTGCACCTTGTGATTTCCATGTTTTCAGACCCATGGAAGAAGGACTTGCAAAGCGACGATATCACTCGGATGACGAGGTGCAAGCTGCAACCCATCATGGTTATCAGTTGTTGGACGTGGCTTCCTTGCAGCAGGCACAGACAAACTTGTGACACGCCTCGACAAATGTTTAAATAAAGGAGGTGATTATGTCGAAAAGTAGCTTTTATATGGAACTTTTATGTGCAAATAAAAGTTTCGTGAAAGTTTGCTCCTGGTTTGTTGTTTCATGCTGTGCAACTTTTTGACTGATCCACGTGCTTACTTACCCCCCTCCCCTGCCCCTGTTAACAGCTGGGTGGATAAAAATAATGATTTTTATTTAGAAAATAAATTTTTGATATATTTTTTATTTAAAAAATACGCTTAAAATTGCTTGCATGTTTTTTGGCACCATACACATAGACATATATTTTTTATAGAAAGTTTTTTTTTCTGATAAACGGCACTGTAAAATATTTGAACAGTTTGATTAAAGCAAATCAAAAATTACATTTAAATATGCATTTCTATGTTTCTCGTACTGAATATAATGAACCTTATATGAAAATATTTGTTGAGTGTGTTAATGAAACTATAATTTCAGTAACTTTTCTTCCTGTGTATATAGAATATTCTAGATGTACTCTATACTTATAACTTAAAATATTTTTTAGTCTTTGTAGCTGAATTTTAGTGTTTTTAATGATAGCAAAATATCAGCTGCCATATTTATTTACAGTTTAATGATAATGACACTATTTACAGTTTAACATGATTAGTGTTTTGTATATTATTCTATAAAGACGAAATTACTATTTTGGCCTATAAAAATATTGAATTATAAATGAAACGAAATTTAAGTGTTTTTTCAGATGAAATATTACATTTCTTTTCGTATGAGTTTCACCCCATGAGTACATATATTTTGTTTTTGTTATTTCCTTTCTTAGAGCCTAATAAACACCATTAAATGATTACGAGATTAATGTACTTTTACAAAAGTGATTCTGATATCTACAAATTTCTTGTTTACATTATTCTGTAAGTTTATTCAATGTGATTTTTTACAATAGATTTCCCCAATTTAAATCTTGATTTAAACCATCCTGATTCAAATCAAACCACCTTGCTTAACAGCAGGGAATGACACTTTTACTTCACATCATCATTAGATCATGCCTTTCTCGTTCAAAGTGAGATTACCGAGTCCTCTAAATTTTGCCTGAATCATACCATTCTACACTACCTTCCAGGAGTTTTTCCTAAATTTCAATTTTGAGAAAGATAGTTCTTTTTTCATGGTTGTTACTGAAGAGTAAGAAACAAACAGATTGCGGTACAGGATACAGAGAACACTGGAAGTTAGAGTAGAGTTATGTAGGAGAAGATACTTTGCCAAAACACTTGATTTCAGATTTAAGCACATTCCTTAAACATAGAACTTGATCAGGAAATTCGGAAGATAAATCATCTTCATACCTATTACAGAGGGAAATCACTGCATCTGAATTTGTAGGAAGGAAGGAAGAACTGTTAATATTATCCATGCCCTTCTTCAGTTGGTAACAACGGAAGCATTTAAATGCCCCACACCTTGCTCCTTGGCAGTTTGAGGTGTTTTATTGTTAAAACATTAAAATCGGGTAGGCTATGGAAGGTCATGAGACAGAAGAAAAGCCAAGACAAAGCACTTTCTATTCAAGAAAAGAATAAATGGATAAAAATTTCCAAGCAATTTTCGTTGTTGTTTCACATGAAAAATGAGATAATAATTTTGACTTTTTTGGGGCCCCTTAGGCTTCGGGCTCCTGCCCACCTCTATGTTATGCCTATGATTTGACGTATCCATTCAAACTTTAATGTTAAACTAGAATAAAGCCAGATAAAAAACAAAATATTTTAATATTTTTGCTCACAAAAATTAGCCTTTTCTATTTTTCTCACTTCTGTTTATTACGTTTTTCGTATCAACCTCATAGAACGCAAATCCCAGTGTGGTTGCCCACTACGCCCACCCCTTGCTTTGCCAATGGTTATACAATCTCAAGGCACCTGCTACTAGCAGAAATTCAAATATTTCCATGCGTAGTGAAATATAATGTCCGTTGGCAACACTGACAGTGCTCGCATCTGACTAGGAACTACATCGAGTCTCACGTGACTTCTTAGAACCTGAGTAAAGAGAAAGACCTTGCAGGCATTGATGCCTGTGCACAGCTGTGGAGGGAAGCTCGCTTGAGCAATGTCGAACACCTGGGCTTGCTTGACGTGCATGTTGCATATTATTATATTCGTGTCTCCTTGCAGACAGGTTTCTTCCGGGTCTTGTAGAGCCCTTGATTTCATCACATCATCACTCATCCCCATATTCACAATTTGGCCAAAAAGTAGCACAAAAGACAAAGTAAAAAAACAAATTAATCAATCAGCTGCAAATGGCAAGTCCAAAAAAGTGTCGTGTAAATCAATATGCCCAACATATTATTGTAAAACTTTCATCTATAGGAAAAGTTACTTTTACCCATGTTGCAACAGTCCATTGAGTCCTCATTCCGACCTGGTCATACTCACTCACTCCCCATGGTGGGAGATCATCGAACCAGTTATGGGGTAATGTGTGGTCGGCGCGACGAACCCCCAGTCGTACTTGTAAGTTTCCATGACTGGGTTACGCTACTCATTTGTAGCTCCCCAATTTCCTCACGATGATGAGTGGCCTCCCGTCCCATACACAGGCTGAAATCTCAAGAGAAAAGTTGTTACGCTTCCCCCAGAAAGTCAAACCTGTGCACGTCCAGTAGCCGGAGCCCAAATCATGACGGCTTATACTGCACGGCCACAGTGTGGAACCTACAGAGAAAGTGGCTCACATAAATCCCAGGATGGATGTCTTTGTGCCAACCGAAGAAACATCAAAGGAAATGGATGAAGTCTGTTCTGTTTTCAGTGTATCTCCTGTTCAAAGCTGGGAAGGCTGATTGTAGAAAAAATAGAAAAGTGCACTTGCTCGCAAAACTATTCGCATCACACAAGGAGTGCAAATGAATTTTATTTTGTTAGTTGTTTTTCAGAAAGTAAAACCCTTTGCAATGAGATTTTGCAGATCTTCAATTGTTGTACGTTGTAATTTCATTTTCTGTTAAGTCAAGTATTAAAATCCTATGTTACTATATTTTCTGAGGCTTCTTTAACCCAACTTTAAGAAAGAAAAGGCTTCATTATTTTAAGTATGCATGTAGCTTTATCTTACTCCACAACATAACAAATTAGGTCATATACGCTATCTCATATTGACCAAATGAGTTGAATCTAAAAGTTGAGAGTTAGGTTCTTCATACCAAATTTCAGATTTTTTCACGAGGACCCATCTGAAATATTTAACCCCGAAAACTTTCAAAATTCCATAAACAGCCATTATTGAACTGATACGGAAAAGGAGGGGGTGCATTTCTAGGCACTGATATTTCATTTGCAGACACCCTTTACGTAAGTCTACACATAAAAAAATTTAACCCTTATACTGAAGAACAGACTAAGAAAATCTGGCTTAAAAATCCAATTTTTCAACTATTGTTACCAAAATTTCCACCATAACTTTCATACTTAGGAGTCAGTTTTGAGAAAGCATACTTGAATATCATAGAAAATATACTACATTAGATACAAAATTAATTTTGTTTCAGCTCTCTAGCTCTAATGGTTTTTGAGAGATTAAGTTTTCTGTAAACTGCTACATGGGGGGAAGCAACGTGCTATGTTGGAAAAGTGGCTGCCCTGGGAGAACCAATGACAGTAATTTTTTTGGTAAAAGTTCGGTATATCGGAGACACATTTAAATCGGATATTTTTGTGTTTCGCATGGTTCATACTTACCAATTGTGTATTGCAGAACATAGTTCAAGGTGCCATTATGGTTTTTACATGAAAACAAAAACAATTTTTCACATACAGAGTGATTTTTTTTATTCCTTTCTTCGCTTCCATAACACATGTTATGGCGGGCACATTTTGACTCAGGTTGTGGGTATGCAGTGTTTCCTACCTTCTTCACTGAAAAATACCTACTATCGTGCTCGTCACATGTGAAAATTTTACATTATGCATGGGTAGCTGACAGATAGCCCCACAAACCATTTCCGATAAGGTTAGGTTAGGTTTGGTTCGGTTAGTCAAGCATAGTTAAAAAGAAATGGGTTGGAAACACTGAGAGGGGGTTACATCATCAAATGTATGGTGCTTCCAGTTCACGTAGGAAAGCAATGGCAATTGTGCGTCGGTGAGATATTTCTGTTACAAAATACATAATTTCCCGGTCAAATAGATTCCACGATGAAAGAAAATACATTGACGAACGTTATAAACCTTAGATAAACTCATTTCCGTAAGTAGTTTCTTGTGTAAAAATGAAGAAATGTGTCTCCGATATACTGAACTTTTACCATTTTTTTAACATCGATTGTGATATATAGAAACATGTACAAATTATGTACTAAAAATGATATTTTTTCTAAAATGGTTATGCAACCACCATTGAATAATTTGGTATGGAATGACCCATAACTTATCTACACACACCATTCCATTTATTTCTTGTGGAAAAGTTTTCCCCTTGTTGCAGCCTTTGATATTAGTACTATCCTATTAGGTTGCCACTTTCGGCAAACACCTGTGGGGAGATTTCCACATGATAAAAATTCAGCTTGATGATAGGGGCCCATTATTTGCACTAACATGATAGATTTGAGACTTGGCATCTACAATTTAGTCTTTGGCCATCAAAATTTTAATTTCAGCAACACACAGTGTTTTATTGTGTTTGGCTTTTTGCTGCAAATTTTAAAATTCAGCTAGTAACAGTTCAAAAGTGTATAATGGGATGTTTATGATTGATTTGATGAAAACACACACACGTTAGAAAATACATACTGCACTCCTTATTTTTAAAAAGGAACATAATGGAAATTTCCATAATCAAACTCAGTATATTAAAAAAAAAGAATAGAGCTGAATTTGGAAATTTAGGTGCCATGGCAACTGGGTACCCTGTAATTTTCTACCTCTGCTTATATATTACACATTGTGATGTTTTTTTGTACATGTTTTGGCTACATGGAAATACAGGCCGGGTAGTGACAACTACAGGTTGATCATACCCCAGAAAGGAAAAAGCTATTTCTTTTAGCCCAAATATGCATTTTAAAAAATGTTCAGGTGCTATTTAATCAGACTGCTCCTTCCGTAAATATCCTCCCTCATTCTGCTTGATCACTCATTTTTCTTGCAACTTTATTGGATCGTGTCATTTCAGATGACTAGGCAGTGAGCGTGTTCATGACCCCGGTAAGAGTCTAGTTTACGTCCTTTTCCTAAGGAATACGTGTCATGTATTGTTGGAAAGGTTATTGTATAAGGAATTCAACAAAGTAAATCCCAAGGCGAGGAAAAATTTCCTGGAGGAGAAAATCGAGAAAAACCTATGTTGTCCGGATATGCGTGATTGAACGTACTGAGGACATTTTTCGATGATGAAGCACATATTTAGGTGAAATGAGTGCTAATGGAATCTAACCTATCCTTGTAGGCATACCTCGTTCCCATGAATGGTTAGTGGGGCTATCGTGAACAGAAAGTGTAAAAAGAAAAATTTACTTACCCTAAGAGATGCCGGAGCGCTGGCTGTCTGCTAGCATGTTTTTGAACAATGCACTGAATTATCACTGGTGATAAACGTATTTTACACTATCTAGAAGTTTTTGGAACCTGTTCTTCTTTGCCAAACCCGCACTCCTTTTCCATTGAAACTCCACTAAATGGTCCGCAAAAGAATCCGAAGGTATTTTTTTGCAGTGTTGTAAACTCCAATCGGTTACCACCAAAAGGCAAGAAGAACGTAAACTAGACTCTAGCCATGACCCCATCTATTTGAATATTTTAATAGCAGAAAGAGAAAAGAAGTGAAGTGGAAAGAGAGCTTTCTTTTTCTCAGACACAAGAATTTGCAAAATGAACAAGCAGTTCACTTCCACTTCTGGATTCGGTTCTTGTGATTCCACTCCCAAAAAAGATTCATTCATTCTTGTGATTCTCAGTCTTGTGCAAAATTATGGTTCCTTGGAATTTTTGTAATAAATTTTCACTTTTATAATACTAGATATTAGAAAGAATATCAAAGTAAAACTTGCAGTCCAGATATCTGATTGATAGCTAAAGTGCATTGACAGTATGATCATAATTATTGAAGGTTGGTGAAAATGAGGTTGTCCTCTATTATTTTATAGCTCTTAGTCTTGTTAGCTTTTCCTATATGTAATAAAAATTTCTCCAGATGCTGTGTACTTATAAATGTAAGCAATAAAGCAGCATTTTCTACAACACTATAAATCTGCTAGAAAATGAAATATTGTGTATGGTTTATGAACTTTTCTGTTGTTTTTATATTGTGGAGATCTGTTATGGTGAAATAATGTACCCCTGTTACCTTAGCCTGAAGGCTAGATGCACGTGATTGTAGCACACAATACATTTGATGCAAATTGTAATATTACATTTTACTCTTTGAGTTTTCACATTCTTGTGTGTTTGTAGAATGAAATTTGCTAAAAAAAATTGTGAAAGTGAATATTCATAATAATTAACAGATTATATTTTTAATTGAAAAACACAAGGTTCAAAGCAAAAACCATCATGATAAATATGTCTGGGAAAATGTCATTTTTGGACTGGAAAACCTGGAAATGTAAGGGAATTTCATAATCAAAGAATCTTAGCAACCCTGTCATTATATTCTCGGGGAAAAGGTCCTTTTACAACCTTCTCAAGGGTTTTTTTACACCCCTTTTTTAACTCATAAGAAAGTATTTTAGATGAAGGTATATTATCCCATATTCATTGAAGGGTTCGTGGCGGAATGGTTAGCACATCGTGCTACGATGCCACAGGTCCCGGGTTCAAATCCAGACCAGGGCATGGATGTTTGTGAGTGTCCATTCATCAATTTCATCATATCATCACTCATCCCCATCTTTGCAAATTAGCCAAAAGTGGCACAAAAAGTGAAGTAGAATAAAGCAAATCAATCATTGAAGGGTTTGAAGCTGAAGTATCCAACTTACTTCAATCAATCAACCTTTCATTCCTATTTAGTGCTCGTGTGACTTACTCACGTTGATTAAGATAGTATACAATGGTATATAATGGTACTTACGAACGTGGTTTTGGGAACATGGCAGTTTTACGTACGTAGGGTCAGATGATCAAATGTTCCTTTTTGTTCCTTTCAACCCAACCTCACCATACATTCCCGAGACCTTGTCTTATCTGACGCGGCTAAGGTGTAGTTACACTGGCCTAGTTTGGTAACCTGATGAAGGGATCAGTGGAATTCTGAAACGTAGTTTTCGTTAAAATCAATACTCACTATCGTAAGGACCATTAAGTATCTACATTTTCTTATATACTAACTTAATCAATCAACCCAACAGATATGGGGATATCTAGAACAACTGTTTTTTTTTTCTTATTTTTTACATTTCAAACAGTTAGTGTACTGAAAGGCATAGTTATTCTATTTTGTTACTAAGTTTTACACACAAAGGTTAGGGGGAAAATTTAGGCAAACTTTATGTTATAACACCATTAAGCCTTGTTTCCATGATAATAAAAAACTAAATATGCTGACCAAGGCAGTAATTTATTTTATTAAAAACATAAACTAAACGTAACGTTTCAACCTTCTAGCAAGGTCTTCTTCAGACTCTGTATCAAGTACAAAAGTAACAAGATACAAAAACAGGGCATTAGATATACACAAACATTACTCCCTCCAGACTATTTAGAAAGTTGTTTGGAACTTTCTAGCAGGTGACTTTCACTTGCCAACTTTACTTTCACCTAAAACGTTACGTTTAGTTTATGTTTTTAATAAAATAAATTACTGCCTTGGTCAGCATATTTAGTTTTTCAAACTTTATGTTGTGGGACCTTACCCACAAAACTAACTAACTAACTCTCTAGCCTTCTTAAACCCGAAGGTTCATGGCTGCAGCAACACAGGCCTTCCATCTGTCCCTATCTTGAGCAAGATCTATATACTCTTTTCCATCCCTACCGATTTCCCTTAGGTCCATCTCAACGTTGTCCCTCCATCTTCGTCTTGGCCTTCCTACAGGTCTCTTACCATCAGGTTTCCCAACAAGAATCCTGTAAACTCCTCTTTCCTCCCATTCGTGCCACATGGCCTGCCCACCTAAGTCTTCTTGATTTAATTATTCTAATAATATCTGGACATGAATACAAATTATGTAGTTCTAAATTATGTAACCTTCTCCACTCACCTGTCTCCTCATCCCTTTTAGGTCCAAATATTTTCCTAAGGATCCTATTTTCAAATACTCTCAATTTATGTTCCTCTTTCAATGTAAGGGACCAAGTTTCACACCCATATAATACTACAGGCAAAATTATGGTTTTGTATATTTTAACTTTTAGTTTCTTAGATATTAAACGAGAAGACAAAAGTTTATGAAGAGAGAAGTAACATGCATTTCCTGAATTAAGCCTACTTTTTATTTCCTCTTTAATATAATTTTCATTTGTTAATATTACTCCTAAGTCATGGCCGTAGGCAGGAAAAAATTTCGGGGGGGTTCATTCATAATTTTCCCCATGGGCGTCGCCAGAAATTTGAATAATAGAAATAATAACAATAATTGTACAATAATAATTAAAATTTCATAATAATAAAACAATTGTATTCCATAATAATAATACTAATAATAATTATTATTATATTATTGTTATATCCTTGAGGGGGCTTACTCAATCCAGCAGATGAGTGAATATCCAGCACAAGTTTATTATTATTATTTTCTTTACATTTCATACAGTGTGTACTGAAATGCACAATTATTAAACTTCGCCATTAAACTTTAGATACCTTCAAGAGAAAAGCTTTAAAAGTTAGATGGAAATTTTAGTCATAAAGCTTTTGTTGTTTGACTTTAAAATTAAATTTTTGGAATTTTGAAAAGTGTGGAACCAGTTATTATTTTTAAAAACTTAGCCTGGTGCATGGATTGTAACCTCAATCGCGAACGTAATGCGCTACGAAACTGGAGGTACTAGGTTTGAACTCCTATCAAGGGGGATTTTCGACTTTATCGGACAGGGAATTTAAAAGCTGGAAAGGGAATTTTGGGACAATCATAAGGGAATCTTCAGTCTATTATCCTTGTGACGCAGGAGCAACACTGGAAAGATGACAACAGAAGTGATAATGGAGGGGTCGCGGGTGGGCTGCGATTCTGAGAATAAATCCTGTTTCACTCAAGTTTCAGAATTCCAAATGTATGAAAATTCTAGCTCGATCGTTTCAACATTGTCTCCATGTATTTTTGTGATGCTGCGAAAAAAATTGAAAATTTGTTACAGATTTTGGTATCTGAACTTCCATTAATCCAACATGTCAGAAGTTTCGGGGGGGGGGGGGGGGGTTTGAACCCTAGAAACCCCCCCTCTAAATACGGCCATGTCCTAAGTATTTGAATTTGGAAACTGGTTCAAACGAGTTGTTATCAATAATTAGATTTTGATTATTACCTAACACTTGGTTTCAGCCTGTAAGCATATATTTAGTTTTCTCTTTGTTAACTTCCAAACCTATCTCTTTAGCAGTTTTGAAAAATATTTTAGCATTATTCTTAATTGTATTCACATCATCCCCCAGTAAGTCTACATCATCTGCATATGCTAACAACTGAGTCATACCATTTAATTTTAGTCCTTCTCTAGTTTCGTTTACCTTCCTAACAGCATATTCTAAGGCAAAATTAAAGAGCAATGGAGATAATGCATCTCCCTGTTTTAACCCATCATGAATTGTAAATTTGTCAGACATATTAATACCCACACGAATTTTACTTTTTGTTTCACTGGTGCATATTTTTATCATACTAACAAGCTTCTTAGGTATTCCAAACTCTACTAATATATTATATAATTTATCTCTTTTGACCGAATCATATGCTTTTTTGAAATCAATGAATAGCTGATGGACATTTTGATTATATTCCCACTTTTTTTCAAGTGTCTGTCTGATGTGAAAAATTTGATCTGTAGTTGATCTGTTGCGTTTAAATCCACATTGATAATCACCTATAATTTCATTAGCATATGGGGTTAGTCTTGTTAAAAGAATGTTAGATAATATTTTATATGTTGTTGAGAGTAGAGAAATTCCACGGTAATTATTGCAGTTCATTTTATCACCTTTTTTAAACACAGGAACAATTATGGATTCTTTCCACTGTTGAGGGATTTCTTCTTTATTCCATATTAAACAAATTAATTTATGAATTTGACATATTAACGAATTTCCACCATATTTAATTAACTCAGCTGGTATTAAATCAATGCCAGGTGCTTTGTTATTCTTTAACCTTTTAATAGCATCTTTAACTTCAGTCAAGTTAGGTTCTGGAACTAAAGGTTCTGCTGTGTGTACTTCATTCACTTCTGATTTATCTCCTACATGGACATTTAAAAGGTCATTAAAGTAGTTCTTCCATCTATTTAGAATATCGCTTGGGTCAGCTAGAAAATCGCCCCCCCACAAAACTAATTTTTGGAATTTTGAATACTGTGAAGCTATTTCTTCTTTGAATTAAACAGTAGCATATGAAGACATAATCTGATTCCTGTATTTTATCCAACATTTTTTTGATCTAATGTAGTTTTTACTCTGGTTATTCTGTTAGAATATTAACCAACTAAATTTTATTTTTGTTTAAAACTAAACATGACAAGTGTTCTGCTTTTTTGTAACTTGGGTAAAAGTTCGTTATATCGGAGACACATTTCTTCATTTTTACACAAAAAACTACTTACGGAAATGAGTTTCTGCAAGCTTTCCAAGAAGGTTGGAAACACTGCATACCCACAACCTGAGTCAAAATGTGCCCGCCATAATGTGTGTTACGGAAGCGAAGAAAGGAATCAAAAAAATCACTCTGTATGAAAAATTGTCTTGGTTTTCGTGTAAAAAGCATAATGGCACCTTGAACTATGTTCCGCAATACACAATTGGTAAGTACGAACCATGCGAAACACAAAATATCCGATTTTAATGTGTGTCCGATATACCGAACTTTTACCGTAACTTGAAATGAGGGGGGGGGGGGGGGTCAACGGACCAAGTATCCTCCGCTGCTAATGCCCATGATACCATTCAATACTTTTCTGGACTCTGGATATCTTGCAAAATACATAATTTAAATTAATGAAATGCCACTAGTATTTTGCAAAAGGGGATTCCTTAATGAAATTACTGACAGAGTTTATCATCATTATCTCATGTATGAACCTATCGATATTTTAAATCAAAACTATGATGTAGTTGTAATGCAATACTTACACATACTGAACAACTTACAAGTCTTTTGCTTTCAGGCACTTAGACTTGTCACAGTCGAATGAGAAGCATGGAACTTTCAGAAATGAAAACCAGGTTCTGTCCACAATAGTTGAGAGCCTGCCTCACTTAGTATCCTTAGACATTTCTGGCACAAATTTGGCAGGGACAGGTGAGTTTATATTTTCTCTTCACCGTCTTATTCATTGGCAAGTGAGTGAGTGTGTGTTTGTTTTCTTCACATGGAATGCTGGTGTAAAAATAGTGAAACATGCAATATTCAAGCTTCAAAGGGAAATATTTTTCTCCTCACATAAGTTGTTTTCACCCAAAATATGTATGCTTATATTTTTATTTTTGTGTAGTGGTTATTGCTTTTGCCTTGCAATTAATGAGCCCCTTGGAAGAGGCGCATTAGGCACTTCAAGCACTAGTTCTAGTCTTGATTAGCCTTACTGAGCAAAAAGTGGATTAAAGCAAACAATTTGCTAATATTTGTGATTGGATTAAGATGTTGTTTAGATTATTTCAACAAGCAAAACTTGAAAACTAACTAACTTGTATTTTTGTATGGATAGAATTAGTATTTTCTATGATATTGTTCTACAAATATTTCTAAATAATGTTGGAAAATATAGAATAGAACTTGGACTGTTCTTCTCTCAACTCATGAAGAATGCAGTTGATGTGATGAAAGCTTTAGTAACTAAAAAAGTAAGTATGTTCCTAAACTGGACTTCAGACATTTAGTGAAATGGTGGCATGTGGTGTAAGTTATGCCTTATCTAAATATTACTTGATCACAAAACTTTAGTGCTTTTTAAAGTGAGAATTGACATTTCCCATTGTGCTTGTGGCAGCTAGGAGAACCATTTTTTTTTTTTTTTTGCTGTGAAATTGTAACGTAAAGAGACTTTAAACTTTAAAGTATCCAGTACAGTAATATTTGAATAAAGTTTTTTAAAAATTGTGGCTACTTGGTTGTTTGAATAAATTTTCATTGTAGGTGTAGTTTCTACATCTATCCACATGATGTTTATTTTGAGATACATGTAACATCACTTTACTTGTAATGTAATACTAGTGTAGATGTTAAATTGAGCAAACACTATGTTTATATATTCAGGTGTAGCAGAACATGGCCCTGCATCAAATGACCAATTGAAATCTGGCTATGAGGCTCAAGCAGCACAGACTGATATCCCAGGACTGATTTCTAGAGTCCGCAACCCTTTGGATTTTCTGGGTTTATACGGAACTCAGCATGGTGCTTGCCATCGTCACGATATACCTGCTAAAGTGGTAATATATTGTTTTCCAGATTTGTTTTAGTTGAACTGCTCTATGGTGTAGAAATTGAACAACTGTTCAGTGCTTGAAGTGGAAGTTGTGTGTGTGGGGAAGGGGTGTTTCTTGAGTCTTGGTACTAGTTAGGGGTTGCTCCTATGTTTTAAAATGGGGGACAATGCTTTCAGTATCCCCCCTGCACTGTAACTGTTATAAGTATTTTTGCCACTTAACTCATTACATTTTTTTATTGTACCTACTGTAGTTCATTGTTTTTTGTTTTGACATTTTTGCTCTACTCATTTCTTTTGTTCATGCTTCCATTTGGAGATGGTGTGCAATTTATTTTGACTTCATATAATGGCATATTCACTCAATGAAACATGGTAATATACATGTTAAAATTGGATAAACTTTTAAAAGATAGTATATTTCTGACACCCTTACATGGTGGTCATCTTGCAAAATTGATCTGATCCAAGGTCCTGGATTTTTATGAAATATATACGTATTTCTTCCTTCATATTAGCCGACCAAAAATGACAAATGTTGACAAATTACGCTGTTAGAAAGGATATACATGAACTTCATGTTACGTATTTTTACATTAAAAGCAGTGTTTACACCATTTATGTAGTTTTCATTGAGTAATGCAAATATATTTGTTGGATAAGTATTCAAAATATTTCTCTAAAAACCGTCACATTTCTTACACGTAGTTTTAAACAATGAACATCCTACTGCAAAATTAAGGCTCTGTATGTGATATTTCACAAATCAGCCCTTGTATTCTTGAGGCTAGTGATTGCATGCTCAGCAGTTAAAGATAGTGGCTCTGGCAGAATTTCCAAGAAACCCACCTGATCCTACAATATATCACAAGGATTAAGGAAATGATCAAAAACATATATATCAGAGGCGTGGCATGCATGTAGCCGGTGTTACCGCAGGTAACAGTAAAATGTAAAGAATAAAAAAGTTGTTTCAATAAAATGACAACATTTTAAAATATGTTAATGAACACCGTTGCCGTTGAGTAGATATTGCCTAGGACATTTTTTCTGCAGCCGACAGAAGCAAAGAGGGAGGCCGTTCCGCTACCCTGAAGAGGCAACAAGGTAGAAGAGGGTGCCAATGCGAGGGAAGAGCGGGAAAGGGCTATTCATATGGGTTATTCATATGCCTGTTAAGGGACCCTGTTGCCGTTCAGACCTACCGGATCAGCCAGTGTTGTCACATCGGATTGGCAGAAAAGAGCTAAATCCTGCCTAAAATAGGAATTCCATTTCTGTGAAGCAACTAGAGGTGGACTGCAAAGTGAAGGGGATTGAACTACAACTGAGACCAGTTAGGTAATAGAAGAAAATATAGTTCCTTGGTGTGATTCGTGATTTGGACAAACCTTGCTCCAAAATACTAAGTTGGCAACAACAGTAGTACGTACAGCTGGGCTTCCCTTCCACAAAGGGCGGAGGTCTGTCGTCTGCTCAGTGCTCACCACACAAACGTCAAACTGACCCGAGAAAAGTGTGTATCTTCCCCTGCGCACCTTATTGCAAAGAAACAGAGACAGTTGAAGAATTGACAAGGATCTACCACTATTCATTGGATTTTCCTGGTCTCGTGAGTGGTAGTTCTTTCTAGGAGTGTTTGTGGATAAATCACCGGGAGGAGGGGGGGGGGGGTGATAACGTCTAGCAGGCATAATTGACGTACATGATAGCCGGTAACACTTTTGAAAAAGTCACGCCACGCCACTGGTATATATTAACATATTTTCATAGATTTTACATATTTCTACATATTTTAATGCATTTGTTTTTCATGTTTGGCCTACATAAAAACATGGGCTTTGCTTATCACCATTAGTTTAAATTTGTGTGATTATTACGGTAAGTGATTTATATTTTGACAATTTTACTTTGTGCTATGCAGTAAAATGGAGGTTAGTTGATAAATTGTGTGGTTTATGCTTAAGACTAATCTGGAAAATAAGTTGCATTGAATTAGTGTTAGGTGCAGAAGTTAGAGGTTACTTTTACTTGCAGGTTTCAGGTGATGCTAATGAGGCGCAGATACTGACAGCGGCTGCAGCATACATTGAAAGGCCAGACATTTTACAGAAAGTTCTCAATGATCTGTACCACCTTTTCCGCTATGAAACATGCCAAAATATTGCTCACTCTTTAACAATTGTGCTAGAAACAATGGATCGCCACTTAACAGAAAAGCACATTCAGATATCTGGAAGGTAGGCAGTGTAATTTATTTAATTAGATATTAGAAGCATATCTGCAATTTATGCTCAATATTTTATAGATACAGTGGAACCCCAATTTTACATTTTCCCACATTATACATTTAGTCTTGATGGTCCCATACACAGCAAAATCTTACAGATTTTTCCTCGATTTTACATTTTCCAGCATTTTAAGTTTCTTCAGCTTGGTTCCCTGGCGAGGTTCCACTGTATTTAGTAATTTTTGTGTCTTTACTATTTTGTTTTACCTAATTCTCGTAGTATGATTGTGTTAACTTTCGTGATTAATTTTCTCACAAGAATAACAACAAATGAAATGTTCGTCACAGTCCAAAAACGGAGTCATCAATACATGCAGTGGAAATGCTGCTCCACAGAAAGAGAAACAATGGTGTATGAACAGTAGCAAAGTTCATGATGACTACTTGTGGTGACAAATTGTAACTGGAATATGCAAGAATTCATAGAATGACAGCCGTGTTTAGGAAAAATTTGCAATCATATTACATTATTTTTAGGTGAATGGTGTTGTGGCTATGTGTACTGATTCAAAGAAATATTAATTCCAGAGGTGTAACTCTTGATAGTCAACTGGCAGTGTTTGGGACCTTTTTTATGTGTGTGTTTGTTACCTGTATGAACAAAAAAAGATGTAAAAATATGAAGAGGACTGTAACTTGCGTAATATCCTTTAAATATATCTGAGTTTCATTAAAGTAGTCATTTTGTAGTCAGATAGGCTGATCAAGACTGGACCTACAGTTCAAAATGGGTTCCGAACCACTGGGCAATGTACCTTTACTGGGAAGTGAATCCGAGAGTCCCTTGATTATAAGATGATAGTGTTATCATTACGTCCTCCTTCGTGGCCATGCGGGACAGCATGGGTTCGAGTCTGCCTGGATTTTTGGACTGTGTATAGGGCCGATGGCAACCCACCATCGTGAGGAAATTGGGGAGATATGAGTGAGTAGTGTAACCCGGTCTGGAAAATCTATAATGGCTGGTGCTGACCCCACGTCACCCTATTATCAGCTGAAGATCTCCACACTTCTAGGTAGGATTGTGGGATGAAGACTGGCAGTCGGGAGATACATCAAGGCCCTTCCAGGGCTGTAGAGCCACGGGTTGTTGTTGTTATTAATAATATTAGTGTTATCGTTACATAATCGGAGAAGCAAACAGAAAATAGGTGAAGAGTGAGACAGTCTTAACCAAATAGCGCCTTGTGATAAAACGTGTTTGTATATGTGCACATAAAACTCTTGTTACAGGTGGCAACAGACCTGGAAAACCGGGAAAAGTCAGGGAATTTCAGAGGTCAAAAAAAAGTCCAGGAATTTTGTCTGTGATGACAAATGTTACTTTGAACTGTAGATGCGAGTAGACAATGAATCCACCAGGCAGGACTGGCCCATTTGATGAACCTCTAAATATCACATTTAAAAATGTATTGAATTATCATTTATCTTGTCTGTTTGGGAGTAATAAGGGGCTGGAGCTGTCAACTAGAGGAGGTTGTAGGGGGGTGGGGCCTATGGCCCTTGTCGTACATTCTGAAGAAACATTGTAACAAATGAAGGCTTTTATGCAACCTGATTTTTTTTTGGATGTTGTGGTACAACATTTTGTCGGGCGAACATTATTAGGCTCCATTCATGTATGTGATTTATTCCTGATATCGCCATCCAACCAGTGATTTATTCACACACCCCTAATACCCCTCCAACACCCTCCCAAATTTTGACAAACCCCTCCAAGCAGAAAAGTGGAACACCCCCCTTGTAGGGGGTTGTGGATTTTTATATCAAAAATATTTCAACATTAAGAGAAAGGGACCATTTGTAGCTCTACAAGAAGCGTAGTCCAATGGACCTTTCGATCAACTAAAACCAAAGTGTCAAGGAAGGAGGGTGGAATGTGCAGAATGGCCATTTCCTGGAAACACTAGCTCCCTTGACAAGGCTTCGGTCAGCTCTAGCGAAGGGACATTGCCATCTGGAAAATGTCAAACTTACCTCTCACCCTGTTTACAGGGACCACATACCGCACACACTGTTGACAGTTCAGCGTTAGAATACCTAAATAAATATTTCTTAAATACGTTACAGATTTGTAAATTCAACCCTGAGTCAATGAAATTTGCATTTTGTTGCATTTTCCTTTCAATTCTTTCATGTGAAAAATGTACAACAAAAGTAAGGGAAGAAATTGAAAGATACAGGTTTAACTCCTTGTAGTGAATTCTCTTATTATGGTTAGCAACACTATTTTTCTGTAACTTGGATGAGATGGATGATTTTGGAGTGGTAGAGAAGAGAACAGTTAAATGCCTCAGTGTGGCTTCTCAGTTCGTGTGTTGTCGTTCTGTTTAGTGTAACAATGTCTGAAACTTTACTGCAGAATGGCTGAAGAAGGTAGAGAAAATTAAACCATCCAAAGAAATCGAAAGTGGTGAGTAGAAAAGCAGTGACACTATATGTAGATATAATTTCTTCCAATGGATATTCATAAAGAGTATTCGATATAGAACGGCAAGTATTTCATGAAGAACCTAAGTGATTCATTCACGTCTATAGTTGATGTACGGGACAATTTTTGTGGCTCTGACCTTTGTAAAAGAAATTATATATTAGAAAGAGAGTTGTATAAGGTGGGAGAGTGTGCGTGGGGCGGTTGCCTGGGCACTAAGGACAAATGTGGTGCTGAACAAGCAAAACAGATAAAAATAGAAAAGCGTTAACGTCGTTGTGCCCTGTGAAATTACTGGTACCCTATTAAATTAAAGTTATTGTCAGTTTGCAAATTTAGTCTTCCTCTTTTTATCTAGTCTGTTCCCTGACATGATGACATATTTAACTTTTTCCAAGTTTTTAGAAGAAGCAAAGGAAGTATAAGGAATTAAACATAAGAAGAAATTTAATTTACATTAAGTCGGAAATTTACATCGGACCATAGGCGCACCAGTGGGGGCATGATGGCGCTTGCCACTGCATGCTGGAAAACTTGAAGAGAAAGGAATTGTTTGGTTCATTGTGCTCTTTGTGTTGGAAAGTGAAAGAAATGCTATTCAATTTTTAAATACAATTGAAAATGAAACATTACCTAAATTTATAAGTGAAAATTCCTTGCCTTCCCTTTGCAGTTAACATGTCATGCGTCTTTTGGCACATGTTACTTAGTTTTCTTTTAAGGCAAAGAGGCACATGACTCCTAATTCCATACTTTTTCAGTATTTGAATGATACACTCTCAATAGCGCCAAGCGTATTTTCCAAAGTTTTGTAAGGGTATTAGACTTCAATATGATATTCCTTGACCGATTTTGTTCAAAAGCAACACCAGGTATCTATCAAACGTGCATTCCAACTTCTCACTATATTTTAAAGTCTTCATGGCCATGCTCTAAATATATAGAGAGTTTCATTACTCTATTTCAGTTTGTGAATCATTGTTTAAACAGAGATTTGAAATCACCAGCAGAATTTGAAACTCACTCGCTACAAAAATTATGTATATGCATATTTTCTAACTGAAGCTAGAACAGGTAAAGAGGATGCCGAACGAGCAAAGCAAGATTGTAAAGAGTAAACATTGTGGGATACTGTCACTATGTTTAATTATTAATATGCATAATCAGTTTGCAAAGAAATAGTTCTAAAAGTTTTCTTGCTCACTTTGCTCGCAGTATGTTATTTTATTCAAGTCATATTATATCTGTACTTATTACTACTACTTCAGACAGGCAAGCGCGCACGCACCCATGCACTGATATTTCATTGATGGATTGGCACACCCCAAGATGAACTCCAAGTTACACCTACGACAAGAACCATACAAATACAGTTAAAAATATTGCACAAATGTTCCTAATTTCTTAATAACTAGCTTAAGAATTGCATGAAATAATTCCTGGTAATAATATGTTTAAATTTTGTTTTTTCAATGTCTCTTGTGTTTTATCTAACGACTGATTAAATAAAGTACTGAACATTATCGGAAAGCAATATTCGAAAATTTAGACTGAAATGTCAACATTATCACAAAAATCAATTTTCCATCTTTTCCTGCATTTGACATATTTTTTCTTCTGCAGTGTTACGTGAAGGGAAGGAGGGGGGGGGGTTAATCTCTGGAAACATCTATGGACAAATTGAATTAGGGCGAACATTTTAAAAATGGTTCAAAATATGCACTTAACATCCCCAAACTTACCCCCCCCCCCAAAAAAAAAGTTTCCAATACCCCAAGGGGAAAATCCTGGATAAACCCCTGCATCCAACTAATATCGAATTGTGACAAAATGCCTCACTACAACATCCAACAAAAAACGAATGCATGGTGTTGTTAAACATTAATGTCCAATGTTATGGAATAATGCAATAATAAATATGTAAATATTTTAATATACTAATAATTACTTTAATCATACAATTCTAAAAACATGTCACTTTCCTCAGTAATCAATGTTCCTCTGCCAGCTCTACTGAATTTTCACTTTTTGTCTGTATTTTTATTGAATTTATTAGGCTTCAACTTTGAATGAGGGGCATCCAGAAAGTAAGTTCTGATTAACAATAAATTGAAACAAGAACATCGGCAGTGTGCACATAATGGGGGGCAGGGGGATAAGAACACAATTGAAAACTCCTTTATGTCCATTAATGATCCAGTCATTAAAGATTTCCTTGCCGAAAAGTATGCATCCTTGTGTATTCTGCAACTGACCAACTCCACCGAGCCTGAATAACAGTAGCCTGTTTTCCACCTAACTTTTCATGGTAGTGTTCACAAGAAACGTGTAGGTAAGTTAGATGGACCGTAAATTGGACTTGACAATAGTAATTTTGGTCAATTTTCAGTGTTACTAGTTTCATAGCTCTTTTTATATACGAGTTTGGGTTTTCTTAGAATCTAAATATATGTACTTAAGTGTTTGTAAATTACGTTTAAATTCAGTGGCGACGATTAGGGAAGGGGGCAGTTACACTGTGCACTATGGTCTCTCAATGCTAAGTTAACCAAGAGAAAGTAAACTGTCCTTTTCCCTCCCCCCAGTTTTGGCACCCAATCGCCGCCGCTCTTTAAATGCATTATCTTAGAACTGCCAGGCAAAAGTTTAGTTTACTGACTCCACTGGTTGACACTGAAAAGTTTTTTTTGCATGATAGAAGGTGTTTCTTTTAGTTTTCGAGCTAGTGAAGACGAATCTGAACTTGGTTTTTGTCCTGCAACCTCAGATTTAGAAATAATGCCAGTTATAGTATCAACCTTTAGACCCCGGCCAAAATTTCAAGGAAATCGCAGATCTTCATGTTAGCAGCCTTTGTGCCCCTCTAATAATTATCCCAGAATCACAAGTGATACCTCGTTGGAAAGCTTATGGAACACAGATTCCAACGAGGTATATTTGGGACCCATCATGCCCAATTTGTAGAAGAACGTTGACAACGTTCGCCATCTTAGTGACCGTCATCTTGGATCGAACTTCATTTCTTTAAATGAGAAGGGGGTCCTGTGGGGTATGGTTTTGGGCTAGAATTTCACCAGGAATTTAGTGATGAAGACAGATTTATGAAAACTTTAATGATAAGAAGTTATGGTCATATGAAAGTTGCACAATGTGTTCAATATGCTGTTCTTCTTGTGCTATGCACATGTTGGGACTGTTCTCCCATGCTCTGTGGACACGGAGCAATATCTCAGGTGAGGTGGGATTTGTGCACAGGCATCCAGTATCCGTTGCTCCAAGTGACCCACATCCCGAATCTTTTCGGCATACACGATTAACTTCACATGACCCTACAAGTAAGAATCGAGTGGGGTTAAATCTGGTGATCGGGGAGGCCATTCCACTGACCCACGACAGCCAATCCATCGACCAGGGAAATGAAGGTCCAGATGATGAACCTGTCGCCCAGAATGAGGTGGTGCCCCATCTTGCTGAAAATATGAGGGGAAGCTGCTATCCTCCGTCAAAACTGGCGGAAAATGTGTTCTTGTAACAACTGCAAGTAGCCCTCTGTATTTAAATTGTCATGAATGAAGAATGGGCCAATGATACGTGTCCCCCAAATCCCGGCCCACACCATAACCTTCCCAGCACCAACCAAATTGCATTGATCTCTCCACAACGGGTGCTCGGAGAACCTATACCGCATGTTCTGTTTATTCACTTCTCCATTCATATAAAAATTTACTTCATCAGAATGCAGAATATGCAGTGCAAAGTGTGGGTCCTGGCGAATTTGCTCCACAACCCATTCACAAAACTGCATTCTCCTATGCGAGTTGTCCTCAGAGATATGGTGCAGCAGCTGCAGCTTGTACAGGTGCCACTAAACCATCTTTAACACCCTGCAAATGGAACTCTGGCTGACAGCACATTGCACAGACATTCAATGTGTGCAGCACTGCGGAGACTTGGCAAACGATGCCTGCACTGCCGTAGCTGTTCCTTCATCAGTGGCAGTTCTGGGCCTACCAGATCGTGGCCTGTCCTGGACTGTACCGCTCTCTTCGAACCTGGTCTGCATTTAAGCAATTGGGACACTGTAACGTGTGACACTGGGTTCTGTTCGTTTAAATCACGAGCTACAGCACGTCCACTTCTGCCCCCCCCCCCTTCCCCCAGCTTGATGATCTGGATTCATCCGGCTTGGTCAATGGCATGGTTCAGCACATGCAGATGATATGTAATTATCACTTCCATATGCATATAACTTAATTATCATTAAAGTTTCAATCTGTCTTCACCGCTGAATTCCTGGTGAAATTCTAGCCCATAACCATACTCCACATGCCCCCCCTTCCCATTTAAAGAAATGAAGTTGGATCCAAGATGGTGGTCATCAAGATGGCAGACGTTGTCATGACATGCACCAAAAAGTTTCCACCTAGGCCTAACATATTACTACCATGACCAATTACTGCAATCTACACTCCCCTTTCATTTTATAAGGGTGGTCAGGGACTTTTAACTTGCCCAGTATATTGCAATATGTATACTTTACATATGTTTCTTCATTGAAATTCGTCCTACACGACAACTTCAGTTAGCCAACTTAATGTATAGGATGTGTCTTACTGAGTTTATGTTTGCGTAGCGCAACTGTAAGTGTTTCTCCAAAAATTAACTTTTCCCCAATCTTTTTATTTTCTTCTTCTACAAATTGGGTGTGATGGGTCTCAAATATACCTCGTTGGAATCTGTTTTCTATAAGCTTTCCAACGAGGTATCATTTGTGATTCTGGGATAATTATTAGAGGGGCACAAAGCCTGCTAACATGAAGCTCTGCGATTTCCTTGAAATTTTGGCCGGGTTCTAAAGGTTGATACTGTAACAGGCATTATTTCTAAATCTGAGGGTGCATTACAAAAACCAAGTTCAGATTCATCTTCAGCAGCTCGAAAACTAAAAGGAACACCTTCTTTCATGCAAAAAAAAAATTCATAGTTTAATTTTTTTGACCAGTGTAACATAGACAATTTTGCATACCCCAAAATAACCTCCCTCCGAAAATAAAATCTCAAATATGCCACTGAGTGGGCATTCCCCCCCCCCCCCCAAAGCAAAAGGCTTAATTCGCGTAGTGAACGTTTGGTAATAATTGAAATTCATTGTATTAGTTACAGTGACCAACAACGTACTTTTCGACATATTCACCACCGTTGATCAGGCATTTTTTGTAGCTTAGCACTAAATTTTGTATGACCATGTCATATGTCTGCCTCCAAAGAGTGAAACAACAGCATCGCTGTCAAAACTTATGCCTTGCCAGAAAATGCTTCAGCTGAAGGAAGAGATGGAAGTCTGTGTGTGTGGGTCGAACCTCCCATTTGAAATGATGCAAAGTGCATGCCTCCACTCAGCTGTATAGAGTCGTGCATGGTGGGTCAACCTTCTGTGAATTGTCTGCACCTTCGATTGACCATACTGTCTCTTATGATGGCCAGTCCTTACACCTCACACAATTACCGTTGGATCTCTGCCAGTGTCTGCTTCTGAGCGTGCAGACATCTGATTACAGCACTTACCTCTGTGGACAGGAGACTGTATGAGAGCTACCATTTTTCTCCTAGTGCTGTTATAAATGGACTCCATTCACAACACTACGACTGCACCCAATTACAATCACATACCACCTCGTACTTTCTGCATACGTGCCTTGTGCTCCAACCACTAGGGCTATCAGAACTTACTTCCTGGATGCCCCTCGTATATAAACTTACGGATACTGTCAGCAACATGTTTCAACAGCATGTTTCTGTTTTAATATTTCATTAGCTAAATCAGACGCCTGTACAATGCAGTGATCATTTTTTAATTTTTTGCCAGCAATAATGAAAACTTCATATTGTCAGTTTCACGACACACTGATATTCTGTGAATGTTTGTACTGAAGAAGGCCAATTGATAATGTAAGGAAATATGACATTTGTTTGGTATGGTCCAATTGCTTCACTTTTAGAATATATAGTTCCGAGAAGCAGTTTCAATGAGGATTGGCATGTTTAAAACAACCTCTTTTAAATGTTTAAAACAACCTCTTTTAAATGTTTAAAACACACAACATTGTTTTTGTTTTTTTTCATTTTCAAAACTTTTAAAGTACAGTGTTTCAAACATTTTTCTGGACTTGTTTGAAACACATTTTGATACTTGATATTTAGTAGTCTGTGCTTATTTGCAAGCTTTGAGACTTTCTTTTCATTGAACTCATGTAATTGTGTTTACTTAGCACAGAAATCTGTTCAGTGGCTGAAAATATATATTCAGTTAACAAAGAAACATATTGTAATGAGTAGGGCTCGGAAGTTGAAGACCTATAAATTGCCAAAAAAGACATATAAAAAGACCTAAACATATAAAAAAAGGACCTAAAATTGAAAAAAAGGACGTATAAATGTGATCCAAATTAATTAATAACTTCAGTTGTAATTACATATTTAATGAATGAAAAAAACATAATTCTGGTGGTATGGAACACACAGTGCAAAAAAAAAAACTATATGAATGAAATGCATCTTCTTTCAGTCCAAAAATGTTTTTATCTCGTTTCGGGGATGGTTCAAATATATTTATTTATTTATTTTTAAAATTTTTTTTTTACTACAGAAAGGATGTTTAAGAGGTGAACTGATGATGATTCGACTTGAGAATGGGCAGTAAAAATGTAGTTGAAAGAAGGTGAAGTTGCAAATAGAAGCCGTTAAGACCTAAAAAAAAGGACAAATAAAACCCACCTTTTTCTGGCCTACAATGACCCAAAGTGAACATATATTATATTGGGCCTCGTCTTCGGACACTAGGGAAAAAAAGGATTTTTCCTCAACTTCCGAGCCCTAGTCATGAGCATCTGTAGGTCACGTTTAAAACACCTGGCTATTTTTTTTAAAAAATGGAATAGTATATGGATAAAACAGTTCTGTTCCACACTTAACATACTGCACGTAGTTGTTAATGCCAATATTTTGTTGCAATCACAATAAATTGGCGTATTTCAGAAAACAGAGTAGCTACCCATGGAAAGAATGGGGTGTAGCAACTGTGGATTAGTTGAACCTTCTCATGCATCCTACATGCGAGATTTAAGACTAACATAAATAGGAATTGTAAGAAGTTAGTAAAGCGTTTACTTTATAACGTAGAAACATGGTCCTTCCTTGGGTGATTAACAGATTGCTTGTTAATCATTATTCTTAGAAAATAAATATTTTGGGCATTATATTTTAAATGCTTTATTTGTTGAAAGAAAATGTTCTTCATTAAAACACTGTTTAAAACCACATGTTTAAAAGAAACATTTTTGAGTTTTGGGTGCTGAGCAAACAGTGTGTTGCCATGTGTGCATCAAACAAGCTTATGTGTACAAGAATTAAGTTCTTTGTTTGCTTTTTATAGGAAAGAGAAATAGAATGCAAGTCTTAATATGAAAGAGGAAATAAAAAGTAGGCTTAATTCAGGAAATGCATGTTACTTCTCTCTTCATAAACTTTTGTCTTCTCGTTTAATATCTAAGAAACTAAAAGTTAAAATATACAAAACAGTAATTTTGCCTGTAGTATTATATGGATGTGAAACTTGGTCCCTTACATTGAAAGAGGAACATAAATTGAGAGTATTTGAAAATAAGATCCTTAGGAAAATCTTTGGACCTAAAAGGGATGAGGAGACAGGTGAGTGGAGAAGGTTACATAATTTAGAACTACATAATTTGTATTCATGTCCAGATATTATTAGAATAATTAAATCAAGAAGACTTAGGTGGGCAGGCCATGTGGCACGAATGGGAGAGGAAAGAGGAGTTTACAGGATTCTTGTTGGGAAACCTGATGGTAAGAGACCTGTAGGAAGAGAGACCTGTAGGAAGGCCAAGACGAAGATGGAGGGACAACGTTGAGATGGACCTAAGGGAAATCGGTAGGGATGGAAAAGAGTATATAGAACTTGCTCAAGATAGGGAAAGATGGAAGGCCTGTGTTGCTGCAGCCATGAACCTTCGGGTTTAAGAAGGCTAGGGAGTTAGTTAGTTAGTCTTAATATGTCAAAAGTGAGTCTGTAGTCATGGTTCTTGCAAGCAAATGGTTAGAATAACAGAAGCTTAAAAATCTCCAAATCAGTCGAAATATAACATAATAACGAGAAAAGCTAAGAAGTATGAAAAGTACCAAAATTTCTTGCTTAAAAACAACTAATTCACCCTAATCTCACTTAGTCGTAACTCTAAAAATGTTCAAATATTTTATTTAAACCTGCTTCCACATGAAAAATCCCTCTAAAAGTCCCTCCCCAGATTACAAATTGCTATTTGCCAGTTTGAATATAAATCAGAAAAATTAAATCAATTTCTTATAAGCTAATATATGAGAATAATTCATGTATGGAAGCATAATTTCCAGGTACAAATACATGAATTTAGTTAAAATTGTCAGGGGAAAAATGCAGGGAATTTCATTTCTGCTTGTCTGTTACCACCCTGTGTTAACATGGAAAAGGTTGTGTTACATGCATTGTAAGACTATTCCATCATAGATTTAGCCATTAGTTACATTAATATTTCTCCAGTTGGCATATCTTTTTTTCCAGCTTATTATTCCTGTACTATATTGTTTTTCTTTTGTTGCCGCTTTAACTTTCCCAAAACATTATCATTTACCTTTGTTTGGAAATTTACTCGTTTTCAAAAGTAGCTTATGCACTGTTACCTTTACTTCAAAAAGTAATCATGAAATCTTTTTATAGTTACTCCATAAAATATTCTAAGTGGGTTGTGCTCTTTATTAATGACCATCTTTAAATAAACATTAATTTTCATTAAATTGTAATAAACGTCACATGTGTAAATATGAAAATATAACGCATACATTTGAAGAATCTTCATCAGAAATGTGACATGCAGAGGGGAAGATATAGTACAAGCAATGCAAGCACTGCTTGCATAATTCGAATATCATTTAATGTACTTAATGTTCTAACCGTATTTAGTTTCCATCGCACTCGATTTCGCGAAAAAATGCGGCCGCAAACTCCCCCAGCAGCTCTGTAGCAAGCACCAGCCTCAATGCCACTCAATGCTTGCAGCCGTTCTGCGGGAAAATAAGGCCTCCGAAGGAGTCACATGGCGAAGCGTGAAATTCTGGTGGAACCCGTCCACAAAGCTTCTACAAAAAGCTGTGCTTTCCGAGCTTGCGTGATTCCCGAAAATAGCCGAGTTCAACCGAAAGCAGAAGGATTCATCTATGGGTACGTTGCCAGCAAAAACTAGTAACGAATATTTGTCTTCATGAACACGTAAACAAGATCGCAAATATAATAATAATTGTTGGTCATAAAATAACTAAAAGAAGTTATTATCACTGTTCTAAATTCCATATATATCATATTATATTACAAATTATTTTAGATTTCGCGAAATGTAAAACGCGTAAAAAAAGTTGACATTGGGAGTTGGGGCAGTGGAATTTCTGCACCCCCGTGAAGAGTTTTCTCAGGGAGGGAGGGAAGATTGGACGGACCTTGGTCCTGCACCCTGCTTCCTGGTCGGTCCAGCTCAAATTATGCCAGAAGTGTTGACCGCTACCAGTGTTTGCAACTGCCAAATTATTTACGCAGTAATTCAAGTGAGCTCTTTCACAAATTTTACAATCAATAAATTGACTGCTTTTGAATAAAACTTGGGGTGAAAATAAAGCTATCTGAGAAAGAACTATCTACTGATATTTGTACATGGCATAGAAGTAAATCGTATACATTCTGCATATTATGAGCACAAGAATATGTTTTAATGATTGATTGATTGATTTGTTGTTTCAAGTCCAGTTTATGCACAGTAAGGCTAATCGGGACTGGACCTACAGTTTAAAATGGGATCTGAAACACTTGTGCCTCCACCGGGTATCGAACCCGGAACCCCTTGATTACAAGGCGACGACACTACCACTGCGCCATCGGGGAGGCCCGAATATGTTTTAAGTTCTATTATTATGACGCAAGTGGTGTTCCCAGGGTCTTTTTACGGTCCCCATTTTGTCATCTTTTCCTTCCTTTGACGTTTTTTCTTAGATATACTGGGCCAAAAGGGAGTTATGTCTACCATCCACCCCCCCCCCCCCTTTCGCCCCGGGCACGCCATTGAATGACACTTTATTACTTAAATATTAATGTACATACTCGTTCTGCTGAAATGATTCCGATTCCTCCGCGTAATTTTTATCTCCAAACTGATATATCTTTCCTTTGTGACGGATAAAATTAAGGAAATAGGTTGGTATCACTTTCTGTTGTTTCAGAGATTTTCAAAGTGATCTTGTGTGGATGCTTGCATTTGCAGTTGTGGAAAGCACGTGGGATAGTGTGAGTGTTTGTTGCTTCGTGTTTTGTGCTGTGAATTTATCGGAATGAACGCGTATTTAGGAACGGTTGATGTGAAGTGCAGGTGTATTATTGAGCAATTGAAAATTGCTTCGTTTAGCTCGAGAGAGATAAGTGTTAAAATGAAAATCGTGGAAGGGGGTTGACCAACACCAAGAGTTTGAAATTTATTGTGGTGAGTACATCGTCTATGCATGTGTTTCTTTGCTTTGAAATGAATTTTTTATTGTTTGTGTTTAACTTTTTATTTAGTGTTTAAGTTACTCCAATGCGGTTTTTAGGGTGCCCAAAAATACTAAATTACATCATGCAGCGTAAAATAAACAAATGATTCCCATTTTTTTTTATCTAAATCGGTTTGGTCACCGTTTGACCATATTAAATAATAATGAACAAATAAAGGTACTAATAAGTAAGTAAGAAATTCCGTCTCCCTTTAGTCGTATGCGGAAAGTTCGCATATGCAAAACGTTTAATATCATATGAATAACGTTACCTGGATTTTTTTTAAAAAGTAAATGTGACGTTTGCGGATCATATGGTTTATTTTTAGTACAGTCACTTTATTACGATATTTTGACAAATCCAGTGACTGGGTAAATGAGGCTATAAACCTTGAATCTTTCCCCTCGGCATGTCGTTGTACTACATGTTTTGTTGTACTGAAACATTGCTTGCCTCCTTCGTAAGACTACGCTTCGCTACTGGTGACATGTATATGCATGAAATTGAGCATATTTATGTGTATTATTTCAACAAATTATAAATGTATTGCTTTATGTTAAAGTATACAGAAAAGCAGGTGTTACTTCTAAACACTGTTGGCTATTTATTTAAACTTGAAATTGTGCTGTGTGTATGTGTTTTATGCAATTTATTGTAACATTTATAGAAACTCATTATAATTGTCCATGTCGTTCTTGCTGATGGCCATCATGTCATTTTATAAACTTTTATGTTTTCCTTTTTCAGTGCGACCTTGTTCTACATAGTGAAAGGCAAGGAGAAGCAGTCATTCGGGATGAAGATCAAGAGGAAGATAATCTCCACATTATTGAATGGAATGAGCAGGCATAGGGGAGATGACACCATGATGAGGAATGGCTGCCTTACGTTATGCCAGTTCAAGATTCCACAGGATGTGGTGAGTGATACTGTCTGTATATATTCAGAAGATGCCTTGTTCTTCATCTAGACTTAGAGTGGTATTCAATTTTTGCCCATTTTGTACTCTTGTCTGTTGTGAAGTGTAAGATACAAACTAGAAAAATTTTTGTATGCAGCAACTGTTTAGTCATATATTGGATGCTAAATTCAGGGACTATCCAGAAAGTAACTTCCATTAAGAAAACATTAGTAGATTTAAAGATTTTTATCATGTACAACTTAAAACTATAACTTTGAACTAATTTTTTTTAACATAGTTTCCAGTCAGATTGAATCATTTGTTGCAATACATACAGGGTTCCCACACACCTGAAAAACCTGGAAATCTCAGGGAATTTTAAAAAAATACAAATCACAGGGAAATCTCAGGGAAAATCTTGTAATTAATTAATGGTTCCCAATGAAGCAAAACTGAGTGATTATAATATGCTCCTGTCTGTGGATAATCGAGGCTGTTGTAGCATTTCTCTTTCAGCAAGGAACTCGTACCTATTTGTTTGTCTGTTTCTTGTTTTTGAATGTGATTCCAGGGTTGGTGACCAAGTGTATACCCTCATAAATTTTGCGCTTTTTAAAATTTAATTAGCCGATTTCGATCTTTTACATGACGTGAAATATATTTCAAGGTGTGGTAAACGCATAATAAAGACAACCTGATGTCCAAAGTTAACCAGTGTTTATCTGATTTCCCTTATTAGGGAGTAGTTTTAAGTTTTTTCTTCCTTCTTTTTTTACAAAATAGTAAAAAAATGGAGTGTCCTGTTTAGGGAAATATTTATTTTCTGCCATCTTTTGTGTATAATATTGTTGATTGTGTATTTACTGCATTTAGAACAGAATTTTAAATATTTACTTACTAGTGCCATATATGAATTATGTACTGTTCATAAATACATGTTCATATTTTAAGTTTTTGATCATGTTCAACTATTGTTATAGTCATGACATGACATGTGAATTTACATGCCTCAAAAGCTCACATATGTGTAAAATGGAATTACTTGTAGGACCAGCAAATCTACATTAATATCATGTAGTGAAATAGTTTTCTCAACAGATATGCCAGAAATTGAATATCATGAGGTGAAGGCCAGTCGAATGGTGTATGCTTAACCCCCATCACACTTGCACTTCCAACTGTCACTAACTTACCATTACGTACTAGCATTCCTCACTTCTTCATCTCAGATTATGCTCGTTTTGGATCACTGTTAAGTTGGTTTTGATTTTATGACATGGCAATGCATATGTGAAAGTGGGTTTTCTGTAAATATGCAGGTTTTAATAGAAAACTTGAAAGAAGAGTCTGTTGTGGCTATTCGGCAAGTTTATGATGCAGTGAAAGTGGTAGGAGGAGTGTCAAATGTAGAAGTAAGCAAAGATATGATCCAGAGTGTTAAAGGTGCACGTATTAGATACGAAGAAGCATTGCAGAAGATGAAAAAGAAATGTGATCACAAAGATGACAAAAGGAAATAAATGAAACGTAAAGCAAGTGAGATCCGTGCTTTCCAAGCCAAACAACAAAAGATGCAAGAAGATGCAAAGGCTATTTCAGAACAATTAAAAAAAACTGGAAGCTTCTGAGAAGTAAAGTTTCTTAATTTGCTGAATCAGACATTAAGTACATTTCTTGTTTTATATTTCAGTAAGTACATTTCTTGTTTTATATTTCAGTCTCAGTAACTTATTATTCCTTTTTAAATCAGTACTAATAACACTGATGAACAAATTCAAACTTTTTTTTGCTCCTTTGAACGAAAATAGGTGATTATTTATAATTCGACCCCGCTGAATCCAAATCTGAAAGTAGAAATGCTGTATCACGTATCGTTTTCCCTGGATTTTCATTTTTTGTTTTTAATAAAAATTTAATTCCCTTTGTAATAATACATCGAAATTTGAAATTATTTTTGTTTGTTTGCTCATGAAATAAGATTTAAATATTGAAGTGAATAACTATGAAATATAAAAAAATTAAAAAATATATATAGGACCGATTTTGACTGTTCAATGAACAAATTTCATGCAAAAAAAGGGAAAAAAAACACATTTTTACTCGCATTTTCAAAATTTCTTTCTTGAACTCTGCCGTTTGTAACTCCCAGCAGAAACATATTCCTTGAGGTTCCAACTATAGTCTGCTAACATGTTCTGTACCGATTTTCCTGCATAGCGTTTCCCCATGACAGAAATATCCTGGTGAAATCTCTCGCCGCATTCGTCACTAACCGCGCCCAAGTTAAGGGGGAAAAAGTCCAAATGCGAATGTAAAAAGTTGAATTTTCAAGGACATATTGCACCCCATGCGCTGATAACACTTCAACAAGTTCTTAACAAGTTCCTTGTAGTTGTCAGCTTTCACATTTTCAAGAAAATTACAGCATACTTGTCTGAAAGCTAACCATGCGCATTTCTCTTTTTCTGTTAGCAATTCCACAAAGTTGTCATCATGAATGATCTCACGGATTTGCGGCCCAATAAATATGCCTTCTTTTAACTTACTATCACTGAGTTTAGGAAATGTTTTTCTCAAGTACCCAAAACCCTCACAGTGTTTATCCAAAGCCTTAACAAAAATTTTCATCAGCCATAACTTTATATGCAACGGTGGTAACAAAATCTGGTCTTTCTCAAGTAGAGGGTGATTCCTAACACTCTTCTCTCTAGGACATAAGTTTTTTCGTATGGGCCAATCCACAATGTTGTAATGTTTATCATCTACTCGGCTGTCCCATTCGCAAAGAAAGCAACAAAATTTTGTAAACCCAGATTGCATGCCTAACAGTACACCAATCGTTTTGAGGTCTCCGCATATCTGCCAACCATATTTTTCATAATTTATCACTTTTAATATTGTATCCACACTTTCATATGTTTCCTTCATGGTGGAAGAACAGGCAAGGGGTACTGATGGGTATATATTCCCATTATGCAACAATACTACTTTTAAACTATTCTTAGATGAATCTAAATATAGTCTCCACTCGTTTGGGTTGTGACTCCTTCCAAATTCTTGCGGAAGGCCTTCTACATCATTGCAGTAAGTTAACTCATTACTAACAGAAAAAAAAATGTGTCCGTGATTGTTGGCGTTTCCGATATGACACCTTAACACCATCTTGTAATAAATTCCACCCTCTGAGACGAGAACCTAATAATTCTGCTTGAACTTTAGAAAGGTTGAGGTCTCTGACTAGATCATTTAGTTCGGATTGGGAAATAAAGTGAGGTATATTTGGATCAGGAATATTTGGATCGGTGTTTGAATATGAGGGTCTTGGTCCATCATCTGGAGAAGCACTGCTTGGTTCTGTTTCATCCACTGTCCATTCTTTAGGAGGCTTAGGAATTGGTATAAAATCATGACTCGTAGGTTTCTTGGCTGAAGGAACATCAGGATAAAATATAGAATGTTTTGATTTAGAACTATATCCACTATGTTTGTTAAACAGAAGTAACAATCCGTAGTATAATCTTTCTTTCCATATTACAGGGTTTCCGAAGGGCATTGATTTGTGAGTGCCATTAAGCCAACCACGTAAAGTTCTCGAACAATTACAACAAATTTTACCTGGTGCCCAGCTTTTTCCCTCGTCTACTTTACTTCCAAAATACAACTCATATGCTTTTTTCACTATAGGAATGATAGTATTTCTCTGTGACTTCGGAGTAAATTCCCCGCAAACATAACAAAACAAGTTCGGGTTATTCACACATTTGCGTGACATGGCGAACTCATTAATTAACTTATAATATATTTCTTTAAAAAAACAATCGTTTTGTTAAAATACAACTTACACTTCACTTCACTATACAATATTACATTCACAATTTCACGAACATACACAAACATAAAATACGGCTACTCGCGAAGTTATCGGAAAGGAAGTTAAGACTCGACTAACCCACAAAAGAACAAATTTTAACAGAGAAACAGGAAATTTCTCTACTGTCACATGTTTCCTCCACTATATATTAAGTACCAGTCATAAACACAAGGTCGCTGAAAAGTTCTTATCCATTTGCTAGGAAACAAACGTTAAGCTGGAAGCGGAGCTGGGTGCGGAGACCTGAACCATAAAATTATAAAATTTGGGTGTTCTGCAAAAAACTTAGGTGATACAGGAAAACGGATGCGATATTCGTTATCAGCACATCTGAATACATAAAGATCACTTAGTTTTATTTAAAGGAGTATTTCATTGTTTATCAGTGTAATTATAATTGTCACTTCATTTTTATATGTTTTAAAAATTCCAATAATTTGTTTGTCTTAACTATTATTGTACGCATTACAGATTAATTGATATTGTATCCATTTATGAACATGTATGAAAAGTGTGAAAATATTTCGATGTTCTATATCAGATATGTTAGAAATTGTTTCAGAGTTGTTTAAAGTTCTAGAAAACTGGTAATCTTTGTTCTTAATTACATGCAAAGAAGTGTAATTTTATTTTATTATTGATCTAGTTTTGTTATTTGCATCAGAAAACAACAGAAATAAAGAATGTGATGATGGTATGGCGATGAGGAAAATGGAGGAGGCCATTGTAAAATTATAGTAGTCATTTACTGTTATTATTATTTATTATTATTTATTATTATTAAAGTAGGGTTACAATTAAGCTTACATTTTTTTTTACATTGATTCCGAACTACAAAAACAGCTTTTTGCCCTACATGAATTAATATACAGTTATGCTATTTGTTTATAAGTATACATAAAATGGAATATTATAAATTTATATAATTGAAAAACATAAGAAATAGACTAAAATAAACATTTTTTGCAGCTACGTTTTATGAAGGAGGCAATGAGGTAGAATAGGCACAGTGTCAGTATTCATAGATTAATGTCCTAATCTGTTGTTTAAATTTGGCCAAATTTCTCTCCTTTTTCAATTTACAGGCAGTTTGTTCCATGCTTTACTTGCCAGAGATAACAGGGATTTTGATCCGTATCTTGCCTTGTTACATTTTGCTACTCGGGTACTGTTGGTGTTGTTGGATCGCAGATTGGGATAATGTATATTACTAGATATCATTACTTTGTCCTTTAATAAGTTGTGGTGCTTGTTAATTGCCTGGTGATTTTTTAGTAGAAATACATATTTTCGTCTGGATTCCAGCATGGGTAATTGGAGTTCTTCTCTGGTTGCACGTGAGGTCGTGTGCGCTGTATTTCTTATGCTACGAATAGCCCAAATTTGCATTTTCTCTAGTTTCGTGGTGTTATTTCTATTAATCCCATAAAGTACAGAGGAACAGTATTCGAGTAGCGGCCTAATAAATGCTTTGTAGAACGCTAATTTGTGGGCAAGGTGTACATATTTGCAGACAAATTGAAACTGCTTGATTCTAGGTGCTGCGCGTGAACACATTCTTTTTACATGTTGTGAAAAGGATAAATTTTTATCTAGGTGCATACCGAGATATTTTAGAGATTCACATGGTTTTATATTGAAATTTCCTATTTTTATGTTGTCAATTAGCGTATTGTTATTATTTTCACTGGATAGTATTAATACTTGCGTCTTAGACTCGTTCACTTTCAACATGTTAGATTGATACCACTCAAGAACTTCGGGCATATTTTCCTCAATATTTGCAATTACTTTTTCTAATTTGCTTGACGCGCAGTACAGGAGACAGTCATCTGCGTACAAATATAATTCAAACCCAAATTCCCTGTCTGCGATGTCATTCACAAACATGTTAAACAGTTTAGGACCTAGAATAGATCCCTGTGGTACACCAAAAGATACATTTAAACTGTTTGAAATCGAGTTGCCTACTTTTGTGTCGATACTCCTATTCCATAAATAACTTTCGATCCAGTTGCATGCAAGGGCAGAGAAATTAAATTGCTGATGTAATTTCTGTATTAATAAATTTGGTTGAACACTGTCGAATGCTTTACTGATGTCTAGAGAAATAATGCCAATGTATTGCTTTCCTTTACGATCTAATATATTTCTCCAATTATGTATCAGTTCATGCACGAGTAATTCTGTCGAGCGATTTTTTCTAAAAGCAAATTGTCTATCTGTCAGTAGATTGTTAGAATGTAAGTATTGTTCTAATTGCTTGTCTATTACCTTTTCAAGAATCATGCTTAATGAGGAAGTTATTGATATGGGGCGATAATTATTTACTTGCGTCGGGGACCCCCCTTTAAATATAGGTGTGACCCTTGCGTGTTTCCAAGTGTTAGGAAAGATTCCGCTTTTTAAGGATGAATTAATTATATCTGTGAGAAGTTCGACAATTCATGGGGCGAGTAGATATATTATGCGATTACTTATTTCATTGAAATCTGGACCTTTTATGAGGTTAAATTTTTGAAGAATTTTCATAACGTCATCACTTGAGACGGGCTTAAAACTGAAGCTGGTTTCTTGATATTTAGAGTCTTTTTCATTTTGTTTGTTACTTTCATTTTTCTTCGCCCTTAAATTGTTAGTGAATGTGTTGGATATTGACGAGCCGACGTTAGCAAAGTGGTCATTGAGGACGTTCGACACCCTCGCATCTTCCGTAATTGTTTCATTGTTATGTTCAATAGATGCGATGGATTGGTTTTTGCTATCATTTCCAGTTAAGAACCTGAAAATCTTGAATTTGTTATTGCCCGAATATTTATCGGAATAGATCTGCGTAAGGATATAATTTCTTTTTGCATCTTTAACTGTTTTTGTAACGTAGTTCCTTATGGTCTTATATTGTTCCCACGTGTAATTATTATTATTTGGACTACGTGCGCGCTTAAACATCCGGTTCTTGAGTGATATCAATCTAAGAAGACCGCCAGTGATCCAGGGACGCTTGTTGTCCCTAACACGAAACGTTTTTATTGGCGCATAGACATCCAGAGCTTCGGTTATTAATGACTGAAAATATGTCACCTTATCGTTTATATCCGACATCATTGTTGTTTTGTGAAAGGGTAGATAAGAACAATGATCAACGAACTGTTGTACAGGGAAATTTTTAAAAGAACGCTTAGTTACGAGTATTCTTGGAGATCTTTGTGGTCTTAGGTTAATTGAGGTATATATCAAAAAATGATCGCTTAAATCATGCATTACTATGGCGGATTTATCATGCAATTCTTTCTTGTTGGTAAAAATGTGATCTATGAGACTCTCACTCGTGTCGGTGATGCGTGTCGGCAGGCGAACGAGCTGCTTGTACCCCGCTGATTCCATCGTATCGAAAAATGCATTGTCCGCTGCAGTTGGTTTCATGACGTCATGATTTGTATCCCCAACGAGAACCGAAACGTGGCAAGCTGGAAATGACTGCAAAATATTTTCTAGTTTTTCATTAAAAGTGACGGGGGCCTTGGGATGTCTATATACGCATGTTTGAGTTTTAAAGACACCCACAATCCTTCAATGTCTACATCTGACACAGAATATATAAGTTCCGATATTACAGCTGTTTTTACGTAAACAATAATACCTCCCCCTTGCTTAGGATAGCCTCGATCAAGTCTACATTTTGAACCCTTCAATTTCAACGTGTCTGTCTGGAATGGAATCATCGAGCCAAGTCTCGGTGATTGCAACGCATGTGAAGTTTATTATATGTGAAGCTGCGATTTCATCTATTTTGTTCTTTATGCGGTTAATATTGATGTGGCCCACCGTGATATTTTCTACATTCAATACTCTGGAAAAAATATGAGGATTCTGGAAAACTCAGGGAAATCTCAGGGAAAATGGATTTGTAGTTTGCGTGGGAACCCTGTACATAGAAATAGAAAAAAAATGCAGGCTCAATCAGGTCTCTGGCATACTGTGTCATCTGGTTCTGTCTCTTGCTGTTTTTACCTACATGGATAAACAGGGTTGGTTGCCTTTGCCTGGCCTCTGTGGTGCAGTAGTTAGTACAGCATGCTACTACACCAGAGGTCCCGGGTTTTAATTCTGGTCTGGCATGGATGTCCTTTGTGAGTGTCCTTTCATCATTTTCACCATATCATCACTCATCCTCATCTTCGCAATTAGCCAAAAGTGGCAGAAAAGCAAAGTGAAATAAAGCAATCAATCCCACACAGATAAAACAGTGACCAACAAAAAATTGGGCGAAACCAGGACTGGCTCAGTAGCTCAGCTGGGTAGAATGGTGGCACATTATGCCAGGGACCCAGGTTTGAGGCCTGGTCGAGCCTTCATTTTTTTCTCTCTGAAATTACTTTGTAATGTGCCACTTGTCATGTTGTTTTACAAGCTTTGTATTCCGTTGTAGAATTCTGCTGCCTATATTTGAAACCAGTTTAGGCTTTTTCCGAGCAAAAAACTTCTGGCAACCTTCTGACTTTTGGCACTTGATGAGTAACTGTTCAGAGAGATCTGTAGGAAGTCACCAGAAAGCTCTGATATTGTGAATCTGGAGCCCTATCGAACCCATTCACCACAGTCAGCCAGCCATGACTTTTCTCATAGAAATATGTGCACCCACTCCTGAACAAAAAGCACCACTGTCTCACATTCCCGCTCTCAGTGCATTCCCTTTGTAAATTTCTCATAGTTAATGATTGGTTTCAGCAGCTTCACAGTTTTTACCTAAGATAAATCTTTATCACTTAGTGTACCTCACAGGTGGTGAATTCTGAATTTCAGCACACAGTTTGAATGGCAGTTGTTGACTGAGTAAGGACAACTTGAACTTCACTGCCACAGCTGGATGTGTACGAACTCACACTAGACTGTTGCCAAACTTCATGTTCCAGATAAAAAACTGGATCACCCTTATACTTGGGTTATAATTTACAGAGTCTCTTGTATTGGCATTGATTGTTAACACGTATGTCACTTGCCTGAAAGTGATTCAACTGATATGTTTATTTTAACAGGTTAAAAGTAAATTTTTACAAGTAACTTAAAATGTATTTTTTCTTTTCTTATATCAAAGAAAGGTAGTTGAGTTGTGTTACTGAATTATTATTCCTTACCTGATGATGCACAAATGTGTGATTTGTTTTGCAGCGTCTGTTTTTATCTTGTCGTCTTGTAGACATTTTGCAAGGTAAGAAATATTCTTTCTGCACATAGGGCTAGAATCTTCTGAAATCAATGAGTTATTTTTGAATATAATTCAGACATGATAGTTGATATTTTGCATAAAATAAGATATGCAAAAGAAATATAAATATTTACGAAACATACATAAATAAAATATTTATATTATATCTGAGTGGATACCGACCAACACTATATTAACAAACCTTTATACAGGTGGTGTTACATTCATAACTAACCCCTTCCACTGACTCCTCTTGCACACTATGCGGGGGAAGGGCTTACATATTAGCTACGTTAGCATACATATCCCTTGCAATCAACTTATGTACTACTCAATTATCTCATACTCCCTCCCCTCCCCCAACTATTTTCTTTCCACACAGTATATCATCACAACACTCACCTGACACCTATGAAACGAACCAACACTTACCCAGTCAGCAATCAAGCACCATGTTGTCTAATGTGTGCTCTTGATTAACAGTCTTCATCCAACTTTCAGTCTCGCATCATAATGTGTGCCAAATATGAGGCTCAGTCAATAAATAACGAGGCAGAGTATATTTCACAGTACATACGTAACAAACCTCAGAAGTATTATCCGCCACTGTTTAGGCATTTATCACGTTGTGACACCAGTTGCAAAATAATAGCATGCTCATAGAACTCAAACTTTGTCTGCTGTTGGAACTAATTGCGCACGTACTCCTTGATGTCATTGTCCGATTGAAACCCTTGTCCCCGCAGGGCTTTTTTGAGCTCACCCAAGATGTGGTAGTCACATGGGGACAGATCTGGACTATAGGGGGTGGCACATGACTTCCCACTTTAATATTTTCAGACATTCCTTTGTTGTGTGGGCTGTGTGTGGTTTACCATTGTCGTGCAATATTACGACACCACGAGAAAGGTGACTGGGACATTTCGATGTGATTGCCTTTCTGAGCTTCGTTAATGTTTCACAATACTGCTGGGCATTGACCATAGCTCTGTGCTCCAGGAAGTTGACGAGGAGCGGTCCCTTGCGATCTAAGAAGAACGAAAGCACTTGCTGGCAGTAGTGTGGAGGGTCTTGAACTTTTTTGGTGGAGGGGAATCTGCGTGCTTCCACTGACAACTTTGCCATTTTGACTCTGGCTCAAAGTGGTAGCACCAACTTTTGTCACCTGATATATCGTTTCCATTTGTGGATGGATTTCACGACCCCCTATCCCCTACACCTTCCCCTGTCAAGAAGCGCACAACACCCCGCTGCTCCTCTTTGGATGCCTCCATTACGCGTTGCAGTCAAACACGGAATGACTGGACACAGCCGCTGCTCGGTTAGCAGCCTTTGCGCATACCTTGCCAGACACATAATGCCATCTAGAGGGAAAACGTGCGCGAATCAGTTTCATCACACCTGCACCTCCATTTCAGGCCTGTTGACCCATTTCTAACTACCATAGTTTTGGTGTAATATCCTCTGCCTCGTTATTTATTGACAGCCTAATATCATTTATTCTCATGAAGCTACATGGGAAAACCGTTAAAGGGTACATGGAAAGCTCTGTACTTATGTTGCTTGCAAAAATATACACAGAGAACAACACCAAGTTATGGAGGTTGTGGTCAAGTCAGGATTTGGCTTAGTACACCCTTGTTCACATATGTGGCATACTCAATTGTTAAAGAGTGTGCAACTTTGTCTGGAAGAGGCTGCCGCACATCAGTTGACAAAGCAGTTACCACTAACTTCAGTGTGAGATCTAATACAGTGTTTTTATGATGTAGTAAAAATGTTTATGAAATGATGTTACTGTACGAAATATGCTAGAAAACATGGAGGAAAATGTAAGACTTTCAATTTAATCTTTAAAATCACATAAAGATTGAAAGAAAATATTTTCGGAATTTCTTTGTGAGATTCCCGCTGCTAAACAAGGAATTGTGTTACTGTATCCAGTCTTACAGAGTTAATGTATTAAATATTTGCAAAGGATCTGAATTTTTAATGTTCCAGTGGGCTTTGTGATTAATAATATTGGGTTTCGTTTTATCTGTGTAGTTATTGTGTCTGTTCTTGTTATTTCGTTGTAAATGAACAATGTATAATTACTAACTGTTTAACCTTCAAATCTACATGTTTATTTGTACATTTGTTTTCTGTCTATGATGAGTTGTACTGTATAAAACTTATTTGCTTGTCAACATTGACGTTACTGTAGTAACAAAAAATAACGCTCATGGGTATATAGTAATAAATGTTTCTAGAAAAATGTCCTTGAGACATTATGTTCTTAATAATATTGGGTTTCTTTTTATCTTTATAGTTATTTGATTACAACCGTCTTGTACACATCCTGCTTCACATAGTCTCAGAAATGGAGCAGGAGAGCTTTGTTCAGCGAATAGGCATCTACCTTCTGAACTCTCTAGCATGCCAAGTGGATGGTCAACAGAAGCAGCTTCTAGGTGACCTAGGAGCCATCAGTGTAAGTATTGTACTTAAGTGCTTGGGATACAGTTTTGCATAAGGTCCACATTTATTTCAATTCTGTCAAAATGTATATGAACACTGATATATTGTGGAGTATGTATTTCTCGTCATGTGGCAGATGCAAGGGATTCTTCATGTGGATTATGAGCTAGATAATGACTATAAAAATAATATCAATAAATGTGTTTAGGTTCCTGAGCCTTTTATATGGAGAATGAAAACACCTTGTCTTTTAAGTTAATGTTTGTAAAGTTATGTTAAGTAACATATTCCTAGAGTACTTAAAAAAGTAATCCTTTCATATGCAGTTGTGCATAATTCTAGCTTCTATCTGACACCAAGCCATGTACATCCTCATCTCATGAAGGAAACTACACTTCTTCCATATCATCAAATGATTGGAATGTCTTCTTGTCTTCTCTTGTTTGAAATTGTTTTACTTAATCATTCTCTGTTTATGCTTCAAAAAGGAGCATTTACAGACTTGTTTCTATGTATTTTTTTGCATACCAACTTTTCTGTTTGTAGAATAAGTTTGAATCTTTTATTTTTACCAACACTGTGTATTAGTAAAACAATGTGTTCATATGAAGATTGGATCAGTTTGTATTCATTCTGTACAGTGCTCGTACACAAATACACATTTTTTTTATGTGACAGTATTAACTAGACTAATGAGTTGCCTTCAGGTAATATTTGTTAAATATGCTAGTAGTAGTTCATGTGAAATATGAAAATATATATTTTTATACTTAGAGTTAGTTTTGTTTTTCAGATGTACTTGCTGTGTTTTTCAATGTTTCTTATTTTCTCTTTCTTGAAATTAATTTTATCGTAACCAACAGTAGGCATACTGATACCAGCATCCATGGCACAGTGGTTAGTGTTATGTGCTGTAAAAACACGAGGTCAAAGGTTCAAATCCCAGGTGCATCATGGGTGTGCAATTGTGTGTAAAAGTTAATTCTTTTCAGTACAAGGACATACAGTGGAACCTTCGAAATTATGTTATTCAGGGGACCAAGGGGAAAATGCTTAAAATTAGGGATGGGCCGATATGAAATTTTGGCCGATACCGATAAAGTACTGATATTTACCGACACCGATAACCGATATTCTACCGATCCGATATAAAATTAGAAATTGTCCTTGAAGAACTTGAAAGTTTCATTGACCTCCTTAATAAATTGTTTCAAGGTGACTGCAGTGCAAGAGAAGTTGCATATAAAGACATTTACTTTTTTAGAAAGTAGGGCATGGAGATTATCCATAAAAAATGCAACAAAATGGTAGAATTTTGCACTAATTTATCAGATATTTATTGATATATCGGATCGGTAAAATAATCGGTAATTTTACTGATGAACCAATACACCGATATGCCTATATCGGCTGATACCAATATAGTACCGATTAATCGGTCCCATCCCTACTTAAAATGCAGGAAACTGTAAACTTCAGGAAAACTTAGAATATTCTCCTAGATTGGGACCAGGAAAATTGAATGTATATGAGAAAACGTAAAATCCAGGTTCCATGTTCAAAAATATAATTCAATGAGAATTGTTTGTCATAGAGGGTTGATGTTAGATTTATTGGGAGCGTAAGGGAAAGGAGTAAATTTCACACAATACTTACTTGCCAAATCAATATATTTGGTAAAATTTGAATTAATTCTTCTTTATCTTCTAACTACACTTGTTGGGAGGGAGGATTAAAATATTTCACTTCTCACAAGAACCTTGTCCTCTCAAAAAAAAAAAAAATACTAAAATAACTTCAACTCTCTACAACCTTCTACAATTTTTAATCACTGAACATCTGAAAAGTATGCACCACGAGAAATACCTGCCTGCCAGGAGTCAGTTTACAGCATAAAAGGATCCCTTCCAGTAAAGGCTAAAACTCTATCATTACCATGTTAAAGCAACATATAATGATATTGAAACTTAGTTTAACTCTTTTGCTGTGGGATTTTGGCACTCTGATATAGCTTTTGCTGCATAGTTTTTCAGAAAATTTTCAGAATTGCATAAATTTGTAAAAAGAAGTATTCTATAGTACTAATATGAATTCTTCCACTATTGAACAAAGGGCCATAGCGGGAAGTTATCCTTGGTGTTACATTTTCATTTTCATTGTTATTGATGAGGATACAGTGGTGTGCCCAAGGGGGGGATTGGTAGGGGTCATAACCCTTCCTTTTGGTCCAGCATTCCTAAAAAGGAGAATGTCAAGTGCAGGAAAGATAGCGAAATGAAGGCTGACTACTAAAAAACAAAAATCTTGGGTACACCACTGAGCAGATAAATTATCCTTGTTGCAATTGTTGTTTACATACACACGCCGGCACATGTTTTTAATTTTTTCAGAACCAAAGTGAGTTATTTCCTCAAAACTAGTTCAAATGAAAGACTAAATGGCAGCATGTACTGGTAAAGCTTTTTCTTATGGGGCGACTTTGCTTGACACCCGCAGTGACAAGAATATTCGAAATCGACTTCACTCGCTTTCCGTAAGACACCTGAAAGCATCACAAGAAAATTGGAACTCTAAACCCATAATTCATTGCTTTTTCTTGCATGAGAACCATACAACTGCACTGTATTAAATTTGAACCATGTGCCTTTTTTTATTAAGCTTTCTAAGACATAGGACAAAAGGTGTAACTCAACCAGCTTGCCACCAAAAGAACAGGTGACACATTAGGGGGCTGTGCCAGCAAAAACCAACCACATCAACATACCAGCCACCATCCTTGCCAAAGCTCACCACACTGCTTTTGAAAGGGTCAATGGCCTCTGTATGTTATGACTTTTTCCACTTATTAGTGCTGTGTAGCTCAAAATAGAACACATGTGGGACATGTGTAGCTGTGTTTGTTGTGATGTGTTATTGCTTGTGACTCTTGTATGAGGTACCCGTCATGGAAGAGCTGTACGTTCAGATGTGAGGAAGATAGTGGTCAATGTTTAAAACTAAATTGAAAAGTACCATGTGAAATATTCTTGCAATGTGGGAAGCACTTCTGCATTAAAGCAGACAACATGAATCAGTATGTTTTACCTTTTGCCCTATAAGAAATTGAGTTTTGGAATCAGTTTAAGTATAGGATGTTTTACTGATTCTGGTATTCAAGTTTGATCGATATTCATTCATTGGAAATAATTTTTATCACATTTCTAGATATGTAACTACATATGACTGCTTTATAAGATGAGAGGATCATTATATCTTTATTTCCCACAGAAAATGCTTGCTCTGATTGAAGATCGGCTGGCAAGAAAGCATTGTGACGATGTGCTGGAGGTTGCTTGGTCTACTATGTGGAATGTAACTGACGAAACAGCTATCAACTGTCGAAGGTTTCTGGATGGAGGAGGAATGGAATTCTTCCTCGGCTGCTTGAATGTAAGGACAGTGAAACAGTCAGTGGCATGTAGTAGTCAGAATCTATGAATGTGTACCTTAGCATTGCACCCAGAAGAGGTGCTATCACTCCCTCCCAATTGCTCACACCTGTTTGTACATATATAACGATGCTAATTGTATTGTCGATTCAAGTGTCCTATACATTATATATATATATATATAAAAATCAAAGAAGGTGATGCTATGAAATTAGCGAAAATTTTGAATTTTTCTACTGTCCGGTGAGTGTTTCCTTTTACCTTCTTTGATTTTTACTTAGCCCTTTTGGCCCTCCTTGCTTTTATCCATTATATATATATATATATAAAAAAAACACAGGAATGGGGTTAGAAATGGTGCCAGAAGGGCGGATAAATACAAATAATGAAGGAGACAGTAAACACTTACCACACGAATAGAAATAATTCAATATTTCGCGATCTGAGTCGCATTTTCAAGAAGGTAGATAAAAGATAGACGACACTTTGAGTAGAGGCACAGAATACTGACCGTAGCGTCTCTACGGTCAGTGTTACCAGAAACAGTTGAAAGGAAACACAAAATACTTTAGCCAGTGTTTACTGTAAGGTGGGTGGGTAGTTTCGGGGAGGAGAGGAAAGAGTTACTGGTTGGCTAGGTTGAGTCCGGGGGGTATAGTGGCATGCATGCCTGCTATATAGGCCCTTTCCCATCGCCTGCGGAAAGATGTATCAGAGCGGGGGGGTAAAAGGTGGATGATGGCAACACGGAAGCAGTTATTGAAGGTGGTGTTATGGCTGTTGGTGTGGATGGCAACTGTGAAATTGGAGTTTTGGGTGGAGGAACGGTGATTATTTATCCTTAGATTCAAGGGGGTGGAGGTTTCGCCTAGGTAGAAGTTGCCGCAGATTTGACAGATGAGGGTGTAAATTAGGTTGGATGAGTGGCAGGTGCCCTTAGGGTGAAGGGTGAACTCACCTGCCGCTGTAGGGATCAGGAGGGTGGGGGAGGTGATGAGTATGGGGCAGGTCTTGCATCTGGGTTTGTTGCACCTGTGGGCTGGGGGAAGGGGTGCGGAAGGGGTGGGGGTGTTTCGGACCAAGATGTTTTGGAGGTTGGGGGGGCGACGGAAGACGACCCTAGGTTTTTCCCGAAAGATGTCTCTGGTCTCGGGATCACTGTGCAGGATGGGGAGGAGGGAGTGGAGGGTATGTCTGATTTTTGTAATGTGAGGGTGGTACTGGGTGATCAGAGTTGGAGGGTTGGTTTTGGGTTGTTTGGTGCGGTTGTGGGAGTTAGCTCTAGTGATTTGTTTGTTGATGAGGGTGGAGGGGTAGCCACGGTTGGTTAGGGCTTGGTGCAGGCGTAGGTTGTAGTTTTGGCGGGATGAGGGGGATGAGTTGAGGCGCTGGCCTCTGAGGGCAAGGGAAAATGGGATGGCTTTTTTGGTGTGGTAGGGGTGTGAGCTGGAGTAGTGGAGATACTGGAGGTGGTTGGTTGGTTTCATATGTATGGATTCTTGCCTTATCAATAACTGCTTTTTGAGAGTAGGGGAGAGCGGGGGTCTATTGCTCACATACTTTTTTTTAACAGTGAGCATTATATCTTGTTTCATCTGCTATAATGAGAACATACTCTGATATAATGCTCTATGTTTTAATGTCTTGATGTAAAGGTGAGTTGGCATGACATATCTTTGAGTGACTTAGTACTATAGAATAAAACTAATTGTGGTGCAGATTTATTTAGGTGTGCATGTGCAAATAGGCGGAAGCTGCCACTGCTCAGGTGAAGTTTGCAAATCTTCAATTACTCTATGATGATTTAGATAGTTCAGTAAGGGTGGTTTTAGACTTAAAATAACAACCATTAAGTTGCTGACATCCAGTTGTTTGAACTATTGAATTCACTGTTTAAAGTTTTATGGATTGCATGTGTTCAGAGAAAGAAGACTGAAAAAAACATAAATATCATCTTATATTCATACAATTATTCAATATGTGTTTGTTTAGTTGTGAGTATCTAATAGGTGAACTACTGTAATGAATGAAATATACTTGTGTACTACTTTCAAATTAAACGTGAATTAACAACTGCTAAATTATTGGTAGCTTGTGGCAGGTTAGTGATTTATGTACTCTGGAAAACAGTATTAAGTATCAGTTTCATAAATGTTCACATAAAACGCATTTTAAGTTTCATGTCACTCAATTTAAAACTTAGTAATTCAGAATAATGCACTATTTTAGAAAGCAGAAAGAATTGTCAATTTCCCTTTTTATGTATAAAATATTGTTAGTACTAATGTTCTGAGCATGCAAAATTTATTTTTCTTATTAGTGTTTCGAGTTCATTACCACCCCTCACACTTGTTTTTTTTTCTAATACAAGCTCCTGAAAATAAATTAGTTCCATTGTATTTTGTTTCTTCTGTTTAATAGTAACTGTTTTGTTAAGTGTTATGATATTTAATGTAACATCATATCCTTTTTTTTTTCTTGTATATACCCATTGCTTGCATTGTAGAATTATTTTCCTGTAGTTTACGGTTATTACAAGCATAAGAAAACAGTTTTTCGTTGTGACGTTTCAGGAGAACACACGCTCCTTTCATCAGACATTTATTTTCATTTTGACTAAAGATACAGTTATAACAATGGTTAGCAATTTTTTAAACAAAAACAATCAGTTATATAATGGATGTTGTCAATGTTACATTGTTGTAATATAGCAACCTAACTATGAAAAGAAGCAGTCTGTTTTATTTTTATTTCAGATATGTTTTTTTATTATTATTTAAATTATGAATCCCTAGTATCATCAAGTAATTAAAAGTCATCATTGTTTTCTGAAGTCTCTTGATGTTTTCTGTTACGTTAAATTTTAAAGATGGTGGCTTACTCCATTTGTGAAAAAGAAAACTCCATACTGGATCTATGTTACCATTTTCATTATTTAATTTATTCCAGTGTTCTTCTGCAATGAACGAAACTTCCCAGACATTCAACTCTATGTTTCATATCAATCTTTTTAAAACCCTTCTCTTTTTAATCAAATACTTCTCTTTGATGATGTGAGCTGACAAACCTGTTCTAGGGTTTAGATTTATAATGTCCAAATCGTGTTCGTACCATCTTATTGCCATTTTCCTTGATATCATACTCTACATACATCAGATATGTAGATGATGTGCTAATTATTGCTAAAAATGAGAACACCATCATGGACATACAGTATTTAAATTAAATGAATCACATCGTCGCATAAAATTCACTTGCGAACCCTTTCCTTGATCTGCAAATTAAGACAACTGACACAACAATTCAAACATCAGTCCATAAGAAAAAATTAGCAGGGGAAAAATACATCCATGCCAATTCAGAACATTCACGTAGAACAATGGATAATATTATAATATATTTTTAATTTTTTTCCTGAGAGCACTAAGACTATGTTCTAATAATACGGATATCAAAAATGAAGAAGAAAGCCTTTTTGATATAGAAAAAGAAAATGGCTTTCACACTAACAGAATAAACCAAATCAAAAAACAAGTCGCTAGAAAACTAATGGAAAAGAGAAATACAGACAAAGATGAAAAATTTGTTGAAAAGAAATTTGAGTGCATTCCATTCCACAAGGGATTCTCACATAAAATTGCCAAAATGTTTAGAAGGTTTAATTTCAAAATTGTTTTTAGATCACCAAGAAGTTTGGAATATACATTTAGTGAATTCAAAATGAGAAACTCTCTACCGGATGTGGAAACCACAGGAATATATAATGTAAGTTGTTCATGTTCAAAGGATTATGTAGGACAAACAGCAAGGAAAATGGCAATAAGATGGCACGAACACGATTTGGACATTATAAATCTAAACCGGAGAACAGGTTTGTCAGCTCACATAATCGAAGAGAAGCATTTGATTAAAAAGAGAAGGGTTTTAAAAAGATTGACTGAAAACATAGAGTTGAATGTCTGGGAAGCTTCGTTCATTGCAGAAGAACACTGGAATAAATTAAATAATGAAAATGGTAACATAGATCCAGTATGGAGTTTTCTTTTTCACAAATGGAGTAAGCCACCATCTTTAAAATTTAACGTAACAGAAAACATCAAGAGACTTCAGAAAACAATGATGACTTTTAATTACTTGATGATACTAGGGATTCATAATTTAAATAATAATAAAAAAACATATCTGAAATAAAAATAAAACAGACTGCTTCTTTTCATAGTTAGGTTGCTATATTACAACAAGGTAACATTGACAACATCCATTATATAACTGATTCTTTTTGTTTAAAAAAATTGCTAACCATTGTTATAACTGTGTCTTTAGTCAAAATGAAAGTAAATGTCTGATGAAGGAAGCGTGTGTTCTCCTGAAATGTCACAACAAAAAACTGTTTTCTTATGCTCGTAATCATCGTAAACTACTGGAAAATAATACATCATACCCTTCTCAGAAGATAGAAATTTGAGTATGAAAATGTTCATAAGAGGAAGAAGAAATCTCAGTAAATACCCCAAATTAGTGGAATTATCCTGTGTTACAATTTTCAATTAAAATAACAAATCCTACAATACAAGCAAGGAAGGGAGGTTACTTTTCATCTTGCACATGATTTTGTTGCGATGAAGTCTTTTCTTGCAAATCAAAGGAGAAAATATTTTTTTACTCTCTTTCTTCTAGACTTTCCCACAGAAGGAAGAGCTGTTGCGAAATATGATGGGTCTCTTAGGAAACGTAGCAGAGGTGGAGGCACTGAGACCAAGGTTAATGACTACTCAGTTTGTTACTGTGTTTGCTGATCTCTTGGACTCAGACAGTGATGGAATAGAGGTAATTATATATGTCATTTGCATTTGAAGGTACATATTTTTGTTTTCACATAACAGTTTCAATTCATTGGTAATGTAATACAATTTACACTACAATTTATGAATAGTTCAGAATTTAGAACTCTGTTCTAATTAAACAAAATTTCTTTTCTGAGTCTACATAATTCTTTGACCTATTACTTTTCTGCACAGTAAATTAATTATATACTTTAGAAAGCATACAAATATTGCATTGCTGTTAACTCTTCAAGCCGGTTCGACATACATGTGTACGGACCCTCATAGTGCTTCTAGAGGCGGTTCGACGTACACGTATACGTCCCGTGTAGTAGTGACGAAATGATGCATATTCTGCTATCTGTTGTTTTCCCACATGAACAAAAACGCATGTAACTCAAGAGTAGACTGTAATGTGCTGCTATCTGTTGGTTTTCCTTCCAATTACATGAAATTATGTGCGATTGCATCACTTTATTACGTAAAAAACAAAAACAGCTGAGAAATGTCGTCGCACGAGCAGGTAAAGGGCATCGAAACGGACAAAATTTGTGCGTTTTTAGAGGAAAGTGACAGTGAAGGTTCAATTTCTTCATTTCTATCTACAAGTGAAAGTGAAGTAAACTATGCAGAACAGGAAGTAGATAGTGTCAGTGATAGTGAAAGCGAATTAGATGGCATTACATCCTCACCTGTTGCGTCATCGAATGTAACCTGGAACTGGAGAGAAGTTGATGACTCTTTCAAAGCAAATAAACTTGCGTTTTGTGGATTGTGCGGTCCCCAAAAAGCAGTCAATAATGTTCTTGATCCCTTTTTGTTGTTTTTTGACACAACACACAACGTTGGACTTCTAAACTAACAAGAACACAAGACAGGAGGAGTACTTTGTAAGCGCAACATGTAAGATCTTATTTTTATTATAATTTTTGTTATTATAGTATAAATGTCATTATTTATACATTTTTGTGTAGTGTGAAGATTCGTTTACAAGTCCTGAAAATTTCATTGTAATTGAGCAAATGGTTTTTAAGATATGTTCAATTTTGTTACATTATGCGAAAATTGCTGTTTTGGTGATTTAAAATTACCACCTCTCGCAGTGGCTGATGGGTATTTAACTCCCGGCTTGAAGGGTTAATGGATACCGGGGAAACAAGCTAAAACTTTATAGTGTTGGTTTTAATGGACCAAATATTATCAAAATAGGAAATACATTTTTGATTGTCATTCCACTTTTAGCCTTGGAATATTATAAATGTCACATTGAAAACCTGGAATTATGCCTGAATTTTATCTTGGTCTTGAAGTAGCCACCTTGCAATAGTACGATAAGTTGAAGGCTTAATAGTAATGTATTATGTTAAAGCAAAGCATCGTAGAGTGGTTGGGAAAGCTATTTTAAAGTATGTGGAAAAGTCTGGGAATTTGGCTTGGAACAATGAGAGGAAACGTTATAAAGAAACACAAATGGTGGCCGCAGTAGACACAGTAGAACCTCGACTTTACGTTTTTCAGGGGACCAAGCTGAAAAAACTTAAAATCCGGGAAAATGTAATATCAAGGAAAATTCTATTAATGTTTTGTTATGTTTGGACCATCAAGATTGAATGTATAATGTGGGAAAATGTAAAATCCAGGAACATAAAATCACTGTAAGTTAAAAATAGAAGTCCCAAAACACAATGGAGTGCTGTAGTTCGCTCTGCAGTCTATAATTCTCAATTTGTGTATTGAGTTTCTAAATATAAGCGAGAATGAATGGTCCTGTTACATTTGTTATGTACAAGTTCAAGCACAAGGTTGTTTTTGAGGGCCATCTTGATAATATTGGTATTGTTGATAATATCATTATGAAGTCAACCTTCATGGCAGAGTGGTTATCACACTGTTATGGGTTCAAATCCCAGGTTTTCTATGTGTGTGTTCCGTCAGCAATTTCATCATATCATCACTCATACTCATATTCGCTATTAGCCAAAAGTGTCAGAAAGGTGAAGTAAAATAAACCAAATCAATATCAATATAAGTATTACTGATATCAACCCCAAGGATGATATTTTTGTGGTATTTACCCTCCGATGTTTTTAAAACATTGAGTTGATATTGAAATATCACACATTCCTATTCTTGTGTTAGTTTTATTGGTGGTACTATTGCCACAGATATCCTTGGCGAGCTCAAAACAAAATTTTAACTCCTAAAGAAATGTCAACTCTTGCTTTGTGAAAAGTGTGGTAATGAAGATTTGAAGGAATTTCATCCATGATTCTAATTTTGCTGTCTGTTGCAGGTTAGCTACAATGCTGCTGGAGTCTTGGCCCACATGGCATCAGATGGGGTTGCCAAGTGGACCATCAGCTCACCCAAGAGGGAGAAAGTGTTGTTAAAGATGGTTGCAGCTATTGAACGATGGGACATTACAGCAGAACGGAACATTAATTATAGGTATGTGGTGTAATTTGAAATTTTGACATTAAGATTCCAGAACTGCATTGTGTTTTCCGAATGATAGTGAAAAATTAACGTGAGAATGGTGAAATTTATCATGCAGACAGCTTTGTTATTTGGGTTTGACTATTTGACTATTTTATGTGTGAACATCATCTGTTTAAGGCGTATAGATAGAACCTCACAATTGTATGTTTTAGGCCAGTAGCGGCGATTCGGTTCCAAAATTGGGGGGGGGGTTAGTGCAAGGAAAGGTTACTTTCTCTTCTCTTGGTATACAAGGGTTAGCATAAAGAGGCCATAGTGTGGAGGCAAAATAATAGGGAGCAACTATCCCCTAAATCGTCGCCACTTTTTAAAGCTGCCTATTTAATCCGAACATATTTTACAACTCGACTCCTCTGTTTCCATGCATTAACATTGTGTGCCAGAACCATCTGCGTATGAGTGTTTGTCCTTCTTCTCATCAGGCATCACAACATCTATGGTGTCTTTGAGTGTATTTACGAAGCTGTTACACATGCACAGGATGGACGATTCATTCGACAACGCGAAATATAAACTTTGGGCTGCAAACTGGACGCAGACAGTTCTCGAATATTTCTCTCTAATTCGAGCCTGAACACCACTACTGTGTCTTGTCCTTCCATGTTTGCACCTCTTATAAAAGCCGACCCCCCCCAAATTGTTCATATTCAGCCCTGAACACTTGCAAGTGTTCAAAATTGTCAGTCACAGCTTCCGCAGTCTTGTCATACATCGACACGAAAGAAAGGAAGTCTTTTCGAATACAGCTGGATCGCGAAACAATTAATGCACAGTGAAAACCCTTCCGCTCCCAACACATCTAATGTTTCGTCTCCCAATATGATCAAATTCTTACTCATTTATCTCCAGTGACATGCCCATTGGAGGGTTGGTGGGGTCATAACCCCATTTGACCCAGTATTCCTTAAAAAGAAGAACGTCGAAGACAGGAAAACATGGCAATATGAGGACTGACCACCAAAAATTGCATACGTAACCACTCTCTATTCCAAAAATCCTGGGTACGCAACTCTTTATCTCGGGACACATTTTTTCAAATCAACTCACCAGAAGTTTTTATCATTTCGTATTGGAGAGTTAAGTAAAATACGTTCTTCCTGAAGGTTTGGATATTATCCTTTTTAGGGTGCTGCCTTCGCACCTAACCTTAACAAAGCACTAATTTTCCAACCTTGTGACTTGGATCTTCAAGACTTAGAAAGATTTGAGACCGAAGGGACACGCGATACGTTTCGTTTGGAATACGCCAATCAACAGCAACATTTCACAACGTAGTGACACAAAAGGCCGCACAAACCTACGTTCGACTTGTGAAATCCTTAGGCGACACGGTGTGAAATCTACCTTAATAGGCCACTGTCATCATCACCTCGAAGCGACAGGTCGTGTTGACTACGGAAGTAAAGTGTCTTCTCAACCGGTGGGAATGCCCCTCAGTTTTCTTCTTTCTCCTTTATTTTGTGCTTGTTCTTTACACAGGCAACATCTTACGATTTGACATACACAGGACATGTACTATGTAGGCATTTTAGTGAAAAATCATTCAAAGTGAACGGTGGCTCAGTTGGTAGGGCAATGACACGGTATGCCAGAGCCCTGATTCGGGACCTGGTAAAGCGTGCAATTTCTGCTAAAATGACTACATATGCAACATCTTCTTGTTTTCTCTTCTCGACATTCATAAAATTTTCGGCTGTCCCTTCTTAGTAGTTAAGTGTTTGAGTGTGTAGAACCCAGTAGGCTTAAGCAGAAGTATTTTTTATGCCATGAAATTCTCTGACTACATACACGAAATTTGGTCCGGGCTCAACTAAATCATCACTCAAAACTTTCATTTTCAGTTGATCTGTGCAGATTATTTCTTTTTTAATAAACCTCTTCAATACCCGGTACTGCTCAAATATTTTCCCTTTAGAAAGAGAGACATTTGATCTCTTAGGCTCTCGACCCGAACTAGCACTATTCTGAGGCTCCAAAAGTTCCGCTGTCGTCAATGTCTTAAGCTGTGGACTCGAACTGGAACTTGTAGTAGACTTCGTTACTTTATGGTATTTAGTCTTTTTCATTTTTGAATCACTGTATCTTATAAAACTACCAATAGACACTGACTGATCACTAATCGACTGTATGAACTATCACACTTACCTCTGAAATCTCATTAACTGATTCTGTTGGATGGATCAACCGGGAAATTGAAGCTGCATATTCATATCCTCATTACATTCTAGAACATCTCGCAGATAAAACGATTCGTTAATATTGGCAGTAGTTTGACTCCTTCTCTTATTCAAGAACATTCCCTCTTGCGGTTTCCAGAGATTTAAAATTAACAACTAATCGTCCATCCTACTTGTAACGCTACCTATGTTGTGCAGCTTCCAAATGCTGACAAGTCTTTATATAAATCTCAAGTTCGCTGCGACAACACCGAAAGCACAACAAAAGTTTACGTGCAATATTATCAACAACAGGGTTATGGAACATTCTCAGTCTTGTCTCGAGCCCCCTGATCCCCACCTTGGATACGTGCTATTAACAATAACAGGGTTATAGAATAGTCTCCATCTTGCCTTGATAATTATTTCTCTCCTTAAATTATTGTCACATTATTTTATTTCACACCACACGAACCAAAAACCTCATTTTATCTAGTGTAAACCGAAAACTTTCGGAGGGGGGGCCACCCCCTTGGATACGTGCCTGCCTTGAAAAACATAAAATCGAGGTTCCACTGTATACACATGAAACCTGCTTCAGTGTAACAGCATAGACCAGGAGCCCACAATGTAAACTACTACAAATTCCAGTCCAGTCCCGATTAGCTTTTATGTAGCTACATAAAGTGGACTTAAACACCAAATCAACCAACCGCGGGGGACAAACACAAATAACACCCATGCCCAGGTCGGGGTTCGAACCCGGGCTTAATAGTCAAATCAACATGTTTTGTATTTTCGAAAGTGGGTGGGATTAACATGTGCTTCTTTTCAGTAGTCCTTCCTCATTTTGCAATCCTTTCCTTTCTTTGATGTTCTATGTTGAATACTGGGCCCTAAAGGGGAGGGGGATTATGACTCACACCAACCTCCCTTGGGCACGCCACTGATTGCTCCCCCAAGTGTCGACATCACCATACGTCACTGCTGCTTAGGGGTGGCTCGCCAGTTTCATCAGTTCATCTTTCATCCTCATGTTAATGATTTACCCAAGAGGTAGAAAAATTACATGAAATAACCAAAATAGAAATTGCTTTGCACTTTTTAAGTTGTGTTTAGAGATGTTGTTTTTTTCCTCAGGTCTTTTGAGCCAATCCTGTGTTTACTTCGGGTTTATCACACCCCTGAATGCCAGCATTGGGCAGTTTGGGCTTTGGCAAATCTTACTAGAGTTTATCGTAAGTATATACAAATTTTGTCCTTTTTTTTCTTCTTATGACTTGTGCATTTGATAATTATGACAAATGCCAATTTTGATTAATGGTTTCACTAATTAATAAATTTGTCATGCAGTGTAAATGATTTTTAGTAAACCCCCCTAATTAATACTTAATTATCTACCTTTATTTAATGTTAAACACCAACATAAAAAGGTATCTTCCTATGACAGAACTTTCTTCACGCAATATATCAATACATGCATGTTTATCATTTTCGAGAGCAGGAAACAAATTAATGCATTAGAAATACAGGGTGAGTCAGAAGTCCCTTAACACCCCTATAAATTATAAAGGAATTATGCTTGATACAATTGGGCATGATAGAACATGTTAGGCCCAGGGGGAACCATAGTTGTGTGTGTGTCAAGAGGAGATCTGCCATATTGAATTCAAGTCAAAAATTTTAAATCTGATTTATCAAAACATTAGAATTTCATGAGAAATGCAGTGGTGAAGGTTTTCGCAACATATCTTCAACAAGTAAAAGTTAATACACATATGTTCCACTTATGAAATCTGCTCACATACTCGTTGACATATCTCCCACACACAGAAAAAATATTTTGCAATGTAGCAGCCATGAAAGCATCACAAGCAGCACCATTCTCTCAGATGGTCAATATCATTGATTTTTAGTGCATATACCATTCGAATGTTAAAAGTTCAAAGACGTTAAATTTTTTATGTACGAGGGTGAATCAAATATGAACGAGCCTTGATTGGCTAAGCATCGGAATGGGTAGCAGGGTGTGATTGGGCATGTGCGGCCGGTAGGTGGGGCTGTCGTGAGTCAGGAACCAGAACAGTCGGCGTGTCGCATGCTTTGTTTAGTAGCTCTCAGGATGAGAGCAGTGTGTGCCAGTGTCTGTTGTGCAACGCATAATCATCAAGTTCCTCACCCAGGATCACGTCAAACCAGCCGAAATTTACCAGAGACTGCATGCCCAGTTTGGGAATGGTGCCCTCTCGTGGGCAAGAGTGAAGGTGTGGTGTAAGGAATTCCAGCAGGGCCGTGTTGCAAATGAAATGCACCCCTGTCGTCCTCGCACCAGTGTGACGAATGACAACGTGGCTCGTGTTCGTGAGCTTGTCGAACAGGATCGCCGAGTCACTGTGAAGCCAATTGCGGCAGAACTTGGTGTGAGCTATGGAAGTGTCCAATCAATCATCACAAAGCACTTGGGCTTCCGCAAAATCCCAGCTCGGTGGGTTCCCAAGCTGCTGAATGTTGCTCAAAAAGCTGACCGAGTTCGCATTACTCGCCAGCTTCACACTCGTTTTGACGTGGAAGGGGAAGCGTTTTTGCATCACATCGTTACCTGTGACGAGACATGGGTGCATCATTACACCCCAGCATGGAGTGGAGGAGGAAAGGCGAAGGAAACCCTGTGAAGGCCAAAGTTCGGTTGCCTGCGGGGAAGGTGTTGGCCACGGTGTTTTGGGACTGGAGGGGGATCCTACTGGTGGATTTCTTACACGAACGTCAGACCATCAACGCACCCTACTACTGCGGCCTCCTGGATCAAGTTAAGGTGCAGTATCGATGCAAACGACGAGGCTGTCCCATCCGCCAGGTCTTGTTCCTCCACGACAACGCCAGACCCCATACAGGAGGTGTTACGCGGCAGAAACTGGTGGAAATGCACTGGGAACCGCTTCCGCATCCACCGTACAGCCCAGACCTTTCACCATGTGATTTTCACCTGTTCGGACCCCTCAAAGAAGCATTTGGGGGCGAGCGATTTGCGACCAACGATCAGGTGGAAACCTTTGTGCGCAATTGGTTGGCTACCCGCCCAGCTTCATTCTACGAGAACGGCATCAAGAACCTACCACAACGTTGGGAAAAATGTATCACTAAGGGCGGAGACTATGTAGAAAAATAGGATGTGTCAATGTCTCTGTTTCCTTCAATAAATTTTGTTTTTCCGCACAAGGCTCGTTCATATTTGATTCACCCTCGTATATATTTGTGCCATAATTTGTTACATACAATATCTGGCATAGTAATCAGTGTAGTGCATTGAAAAGTTTAGAATGAAAATGTTAAAAATGCATAAATGATAGAACAAAGGGAATGAAATGTCCATGCCTTATACTAGATTGGTCCTAGAAGATTGCTCTCTTCTGGTTCCCATATTGGGAATTGAAATGACATTTCTTCGTTGGAAATGTGCAGACTTTAGTAAAATGTTAAAGAATTTAGTGTTTATAAAATACATTTATTTTAATAAAATATTGATAGTTGTTGGTAATGTGCAGTAATCATGAGTTTTGGAAAGTTACATATTTGCATTAAATTTAAAGGGTAGTTTCTATTTATTCACTATTACGACACCAAAATGCAATGTTATATACAGCTTTAGAATTTAAAATTTGCTCAATTTTTCTACCACAATTTTGATCTTTTATTTACCATAAATATGTATGTGTAATCCTTAGAGCCACATATTATGGTGAATTAAAGATCAAGCGTTTGGTATAAAAACTGGGCACATTTCAGGATCAAAAGCGATACATAAAATGGCATTCGGTGTTAAAGTGGTGAATACAGCCCTAAATTTGATTTTAAAGCTAAACTTATTACACAAATTAACATTTATATAGTTATCGTAATATTAAGTTTATTCCTGTATAAAGGAGTCCATTTTTGCTTCTCAGATATGTACAACAGATGAATCATTTCTGTGGTTTGCATAACTCACAGGATAATTTAGACTTTAGAAAATGTTGCATTGGTAAATATACTCTGAATTTCATGTTTAAAAGTTTATTCTGCATTTTAGAGTTCATTTCGTGACAAAACATGGTATGAAAATGCAGTTCAAAAACATAAAAAATGAACATTACAATGTGCACATTTCGTGTTTCCATAAAAAACGAAATATGAATGCCTCTACTAATTGTACACTTCTTTAAAAAATTATTAAAAACGTTAAAAATGTATTGTTATTGTGTGTATTTATAGCTGGAAAATACTGTTCTTTGGTCGAGGAAGAAGGTGGACTAGCGCTGTTGGATGAGATTACCTGCCATGAAGCTCCATACTCGCGTATCAAAGCCCTGGCCATGATGGTGCAGACTCACTGCAGACAAATGAGGGAGAAAGGTTTCTTCGAAATTGAGTCCCAGCTTGATGGGTGAGGTAAAATAATGAATGCAGACATTTCTTAACAGGTTTCAATTATTTTGCTTTTTGCGTGTCACTGACGTTGAAATGGAAAATGCCAAATTATCTGTGTTTTCTTATGTATTTTTTCAAAATTGGATTACTTCTTTGAAGAAAGAAAAAATATTAATCTTTGTAACTTTGTAGATAATATTTCTTCAATATTTTTATTTTATATGTTGATAACTGTTGTAATATATATAAAACAGGAAACAATATTATTCATTAATAAAATTTAGTTTCTTGGTGTATATCAATAATGGTAAATCGTAATTATGGACATATACATATACATGTGTGTGTGTAATTTTATAGCAGTAATTGAAAACACTTTTTCAAGTGTATTTTTTTCAAAAATGACTTTTTCCAATAGGGAGTGTTAACTAATGTTTCTCTATTCACTAGTTTCCATTCGTATGTATTATCAGAATACATGATAGAGAAGGGGAAATAAAAATTATGCATAAATATTAACTTTTTGTGAGAAAATGACTTCCGCACTGATCCTGTGATGTAATTCTGTGCATTGTTCGTCCATGTTGTTCGCGTTTATGCAGTAATCTGTCTCTTGGGTGAGTTATGTATCCAGATGTTATTTACAGGAACATACCATGTCTAGAATTTTGCTTTGTTTTATAGTATAATATAAAATAAACAAAAAAAACAATAACGGTAAACAAACGCTTTCAACAAAATTAGTCGTGTAACTTAGTTAATTAGTTTTGGGTAATTTTACCTTGGGATACTACATTTGCCAAACAGCATGCAAGTGTGAATTGTCCATAGGTTGTAGTTGCTCGCATATGTGGGATATGTGCATAAAAATGCCCCTAATAAGAGAATGGAAAAGTTATAGCAGTGTGATGAAGTTACACATGTATGTGCAGAATGTGAGTTTTGCTACGGCGTTTGTTTGTTATTTCATGTTAATAAATATGCTTTCTTTCTTTCTTTCTCATGTGCATCTTTTAATAAAGCACCAACAGCTGACACCTTGCATGCCGAAAACCCCCCAAGTTGCCCAAAGAGCTATGTCAATTGATATTCAAACTAGGAATGGACTCAAAATCCAGATTTCAAATTCTCTGATATCGTTTTCGGATCCAAACAGATAATCCAGATATCTGAACATCTGGATAATTTGGATATTCTGTTAATCCATGTAATCTGAATATCTGGATAGTGTCGATATCTGTATAATCCAAATGTCCAGATAATTCGAATATCTAGATAGTACAGATTTGATAAAGGGTTTGTAGAAAAGCTGTACAGTGAAATACAAACATGGTGAATAAAATAATATGTGCATAGCCCTTAAAACAGATAAACTGTAAAATTGCCAGTATAATGCACAGATTCAGATATCAGGACATTTCAGATAATCTGAATATTGGATATCCAGATAATTCAAATATCTGGATAATATGAACAATTCAGATATTTGAAATCTGGATAAAAAAAAATTATCTAGATTTGGCATCCCTATTTCAAAGAGAGGTAGCTATGCATTCCTCACAAATGAAAAGTTGTCATTAATCTTTCCAAAAATATTAACTTCTCAAATCTCTCTCTTCTTTCTTGATCTCGGACAATATTTAAATTACCCAGTATATAATTATCATTATTGCCTTGATTTGAATGGTGTGAATTAAGTCGTGTGTACTGACCTTACTTGTTCCACCCAGACATATCATATACATAAAATTATACATCAAACATTGCATACAAGCTCTTGCACTTTTAGTTACAGAATGAGATAATCTTAAATAGGGGTGGAAGATAGTAGGTTTTTTTATCCTTGTCTATAATTTTTTTTAATTGCATATTGGGAATGTACATCTACTTTCCAGTCAGACACAGACTTATTTCAGCTAAATTAAATATAATACAGTCCTCTTATCATTTTCCTAGCCTAGTGTTAACTATTATTTTTCTGCCGAGGTGCCCCAGTTATGAAAGTATTTCTGGACCACTGGCTTTTGGTTTTGGGGGGGGGGGTCATATCCTTCTCCCTTTGGCGCAGTATTACTTTTAAAAAGTCAAAGGGAGGAAAAGATGGCAAAAGAAGGACTGACTGCCAGAAAAAGTATGCATAACCCCCTCCCCATCCTCCTGGGCACATCTCTGGACTTGAGGTCCATCCTTATCTTCTCCTTCTATCTGGATCCGTTGGCTAAAGGAAATGCATATCTTCAAGGAATATTTACCATTTTGCAGTATCTATGTATCTTGCCAACATATACAGGTATCCATACTATGGGAATGAGAGACGCTGTAATAGATAATTAAGGTACTCACATTTTCCACGAAGCTGTTTTACATTATTTTCTATTAATTTCGGTAGCCACTGCCACCATCCTCGTTGGAATTCATTGTGTTGTTGCTTGGTGCATTTCTGTTGTTTTTTCCTAAATCGCCACTAGGTGTGCTGCTGTCGCCTGTATGTCTGCATATATGTTGTCTGCTGTTCACTGGTGTTATTTGCTGCAGTAACGGAAGCCAGGCGTGATGTGCCTGACCACTATCTATGTTCAGTTCATGGTTGTAGTGCATGATGGCGTGTGTTTCTTTAATTTTTGTGTCTATGAGAGGGATCCATAATGCACAAAAACATGCTCTATCAGCTGTTATATCTGACAAACATACAGAAATTCGCCGACTATCACCCACGTGTGAACAACAAAGGAACAGGCTAAAATCTGTACTACCACCTGCAAGGTGGGAACATGCAAACAGAAACATTAAGTACATGCTACAGACTGTGCAAAAACAAAAAATGAGTGCTCTCAGCAACAAACTCCACTACCTAGGAGGAAAGTGCAAGTGACCCAGATGGTGGACAAAGCAAAAACATCGTTAATCTAACCAATTTCAACATCTCCAACAGTTTCAAGGATCCCCTCACCTTAGGCGACAAATTTAATGTGCAGCATAAAAAAAAAACACCCTCGACCTTATATATGCAGTCGAAAAAGCAGCCTGTTTCCCTCCCAAACCTCAGGATTCTGACAGCATTCGAACAACAACAGCCGGTATCTTGCAACAAGTGACCACCAATAACAAAACAAGAAAACCCAACCCAGTGCATCAGGAAATTAAGTCTGTTCTATCGGATTTTAGCAAGTGGCTTAACGCTAATGATTGCTGGTGCCTAAAATTGGACAAAACAAACCAATTTGTAATAATGCAAAAGGGCGACTACACTAAAAAAGTGATGGAAAACTAAACAGTGACTCCTACAGTACCATCGCAAAGGACTCCACAGACAGATACAGCAAAATAGTGAAACATGCAGTGAAAAGCAGTGCTATGCTTAGACAGGAAGACCACAAATTTCTCCTCAACCCCCACCCCTCACCTGCCATTGCTTATGGCATCCCCAAAACACATAAACCAGGAATTCCCATGCACCTCATAATAGCTGGCTTCAACCACCTTACCATACATCTTACCAACTGGCTCAAAATCAAAATATCTCAATTCAACCACAAGCTCTCATATGTATTTCACAACAGTGCTGATGCCAAAAACCTAATAACATCCATAGTGCAAGCAGATAGTGCCAAAATCGCAAGCATCGGCATAGTGGACATGATAATTCAATACCCATAAACCTAGCCCTAACATCAGTTGAAAGGTGGCTGACCATAAACAAATCCTGCACTAGAAGTAGCCGAAACTGCCAATTTGCTAGAAGTGTGCTTAAGAGACAATTATTTTCAATTTGAAAATAATTTCTATGATCAATCTGAAGGCCTTGCCATGAGAAACCCACTATCGGCTCCCATAGCAAACATAGTAATGCATTTGGCTGAAAAAAGCATACTCCAAACTCCGGAACTCAAATTCATCAGATATGGGCGATACGCTGAAGACACCATAGTCATATACAAAAAACCCGAAGAGATCAACCTGTTGTTGGAAAAACTAGATAGCATCCACCCCAGACTAAAATTCACCATAGAACATGAAAAGCAGGGCAAAATCAATTTCTTGGACCTCGCCATCAGCTGCGGGAGAAACAAATTCACAACCACAGTTTTCAGAAAACGAGATGCAGGCAACCAATATATCCATGCACCCAAGCAAAAGGCCAACGTATGTCTAAACTTCTTCCGAAGAACCTTCTCCTACTGTTGCAGAGAAGAAGACCTGAGGTACGAGATAGCAACCATCACCGAACTGCACTAAAACATGGATATACTGAATGTCAACTCTCCACATGGTGCAGCAAAGCTGAAATCCAAGTCAGACAACCTGCACCATCAACACAACCCACTCCACCATCGCAACCAGATCCCAGTAGCAAAACCAAGTGGTTTGCCTTTCCCTACCATCCTACCACATCCAACAGCCTTACCAAAGCAAATGCAAAAACTGCCCAACCCACCACCGGACTTGCCAAGCATATCAAATTCCACAATCGTAAAATTGAACAAGTACATGCCAAATACAAAGCACACATTCTCATAGACACAAAAATTAAGGAAACACACGCCATCATGCACTACAACGATGAACTGAACATAGATAGTGGTCAAGCACACCACCACGCCTGGCTTCCGTTACTGCAGCAATTAACACCGGTGAACAGCAGACGACATATATGCAGACATACAGGCGACAGCAGCACACCTAGCGGCGATTTAGGAAAAAAACTACAGAAATGCACCAAGCAACAACACAATGAATTCCAACGAGGATGGTGGCATTGGCTACCGAAATTAATAGAAAATAATGTAAAACAGCTTCGCGGAAAACGTGAGTACCTTAATTATGTACAGGTATGTTGCAAAACATACTTTGGGAGAATCCTTACATTTACCATATCACTGGTATGTCACAGTTTCACTATATCTTGCCTTCCTTGTGAGTTATCTTTGCATTGCTGTGCACTAATCTTGATTTAGTACAGAAATGAAAATACAGTCTTGTCTGTTTAAAAAACCCATTACTTTTGCGTTCAATAAAAAGGTGTGTTATGTTTGCTTTGGGGATGTTGGATATCAGACATGGGTGTCCAGAGAGTTCAAGGGAACAGCTGAATTCACATTTTGTAAAATTTGAACCACCTGTAGATGTTAAACGCTTCAACGATCATTTGTAAGAACTGCATTTTTAAAACCAACAGGAAGAATTGCTTACAAAATCGACCTACCAACCAACATTTTGTATCCAATGATAGCATTAAATATCAATTAACAGCTTGCAGCTCGTACTTTATCTGCAAATAAGATGCCTGACTGCCTTGTAGGCTACCATTTTACCAGAGCCGTAGGTAATTTATAGAGTTGGAAGTGGTCGAAAAAAATAACTGCTCTTGGGGGGGAAAACAGTTTTTTTTCTTGCTCTTTTCACAAAAGGGTCTCATCAATGAAAATACAGGAATTGGCAGTATCTTTCCTTTTCCATGGTTTTCGTTTATCTCCCTACTGTAAAATAGACACTCATTTATAAATATAAAATACCATTTACAATGTGAAATTCGTAGCTAGACATAAACAGTGTTTTCAAAAAAGCTGGCTTTTTGAATGGGCAGTTCTTTCCAAGTGTTATCGTCATATTTCGGTAGGCTTATTAAATATATCTATGTAGTATAAGCATATTCTCATAACTAGAGTAGTTCTGTATGTGTTTTTAATTGAACCTAACAGTATGATATGATTGTCAATGTTTGAATTCGTTATACTAACACGTACATGAAGCAAAAAAGAAAATACTCCTCTACCTTTTGAAAATCTAGTATCAAATCTCTTTACATTAAATTGTGTGTTTAGTAAAATATATTTGTATTCTGACTTTCCAGTAAATCATGTATAATTTGGTTAAATGGCAGTTAAACCTGGTCACGGAGCAACTAGTGACGTAATTTGGCTGTTTGTTACAGTGGTTCTCAATCTTTGTGAGACCACAGCCCAGTAAATTTATTTCTTACAAGTCGATGCCCTGAACCCAAAAATATCACTCATAAATACATTTCTGACCTTTAAAGTTTATTTCGAAATTAATATGTACCCTTAATTAATATTAAATATTAATATATCAACTATGGCATAATTATAAAGAGTAATAAATAGTTCAGTTATGTGTAGATTTGCTGTCAAATGTAAAATTTGATTTAAATTAGTCGACAAACCCTGGGTGCAATGGATCTTTTGCGGCCCGTCAGTTGAGAAAAACACTGGCACTAAAACTGAAATAGAAGCAAATAAGATTGGCTGCAAATGGCAAAAGAATCTACTTAAGAAATCTGGACTGGACCTGCAGTTTTGAAGTTAGATCTGAAGCACTCTGCCTCCACTGAGGATTGAACTTCGGACCCCTTCTTATTACAAGGCAACAGCATTACTTTATTCCATTCCAGAGGCCCATTCATGATTATAAAAGGAACCTTCAATCAAAAAGCTGTCCTTTTTCCAACAACAGTACTTGCATTTTGTTCTCTGTGATTTACAGTCTAAATTATATCTTAATATCTGATGAAGTAGCTAACGATCTTGTTAAGTATAGAGAACATTCAGACCAAAACAACCCATGACAGTAGAGGGTGTCATATTGAAGTGACAAGTGACAAGATCCCATTCAGTCTAAGCAAGCATCCACCACACATGCACAAACAAGATCGAGGCAACGTGATGAGCACCAATGAAGGAGTTTTGGGATTGAAGTCACAGATGACAAGCGATATAGTCTCCTTCAGTATAAAGCAAAACGTTTACTGTGCTTGCAAGAACAACAGACCGAAGTGGCACGACCCACGCCATTGAGAAAACAGTATAGTCCGAGCAACATGCAAGTGACATGTTTAGCTCGTTGTCGCACTTCAGGTCAAAAGGTGGAATGAATTACTGTGGATCTACTTCCAAGTGACACATGTCACTTGTTGCTTCGGTCTGAAAGTTTGCTGAGGAAATGGTACAGTGACAAGCGACACTTTCAGCTTATGTTGCTTTGGTTCGAAAGGTTCCATTTACTTCTAAGGCTTGGTTTCCAAGAGTCACATGTCGCTTCGGTCTTAAAGGACATATATACACACATTCACATAATACGTATACTTCTGCATATACTGTATGTTGTAAACAGTGAAGATTTTTCATTGTCCCGAAACATCAATTATTTTGATATTAACATTTGTTTCATACTTTATGACATCATGTAAATTGAGAGACGATCGTGTAATAGCTTGTTTTAAATCTCGTTAAAAGCTTGTTTTAAGTCCATTTCATGGTCAGATGTGCTCATCAGGACTCCATGTTTAGTTTTAACCCTAGCTTACCCATGTCGTACAAGAAACTTACAAGACCGGCGGCTCGCAGGAGGCCCACACTTTTTTTATCACTAAAATTCAAGAAAACATTTTATTATTGAATCACTGCTTCCTTTGCTTATTACATATGTGCAATTCATTATTAATTATAATAATTACAAAAAATTACTATCAATAATAAAAAATAACCAATTATTGCATGAGTGTCTCACATATATTTTATCATTCACTAAAACTCACAAAATCCATAATAATTTTTTATTAATGTTTTTTGTTTGTAGAGTTACAGTTGTTTATTAAATATAATAATTACAATAATTACCATCATTACTAACTAATTGTACACTGCCACTGGCATGAGGTCTCGAATGAGATGCATTCAAAGATGGTGCTTTATATGCTCACCAAGTTAATTTTGCCTCCTAATTACATTACATTTATGTTTTTATGAACAAAAGTAAAACAGAAATATTGGGAACATCCTAGGGAACAATGTAATTTATTTTCAGTTAAAAAAATTCAGAAATATAGGTGCAAGACCCCCTCCTCCATCCCCTGCGGTAAGCTAGGGTTAAAATTGTATCTGAACCACTATGCAATATGTGTCCACTGCGATTGGCCAATATCTGTCTCTTAGCTGCTACATCATGTAAATTATTTTAGCTAGTTGTAAAATATGTCACTACAAACCTGTAAACTCAAAACAGCAACTTCAAGTGAAATAGGTTACCTGTAATTGGTAAAAAGCCAAAATTTATTGGAAAAATCGATCTATTCCAAGAAGCCAGCTTTTTTGCAACTCTCATAATTTATCGAGTGGGCTGTCTTCAACTGGTTGTTACAGTGATTGTATCAAATATTGTGCGTTTGTACAATATTGACATTTTATTCATGCAACAAATGCTTTAGCATGTGCTTTTTTAACTTCGTAGCTGCTGTATCTGATGTGTTTAGCCAGTCAATTGGTGGAATGGGTTTGACAAGTCCACTTTATGCACAGATGGGCTAACCAGGACTGGATCTACATTTTAAAGTAGAACCACTATGTGCCTCCACTGGGTATCTAATCTGGGCCCCTTGATTACAAATTGACAATTATGCCAAGGGTGTTGTCAGTTGTCAATCTGCTGAGTAGGCTTATATGAGTTTATAATGTGTAGCGACAGTAGAAACACCCTTGAAGAACCAAGGCCTAAGAATTATGACAGATTATACATTTTGCAACACAGAATAAGATGGCATACCGGGTGATCCATTTGAGATGTCAGAAAAGTAAACCTTGATACACAAGAGGTTAATGTACGTATCTCTGAACTGCTTGTTGTAATATAAGCAGAAAGGATGTAAGTTTCGAGTGAGTGGGGGTTTACAGACTTCAGCCACATGGCGGCGCTAATGTGCATGGTAACAAAGGTGGTGATCACGGCACAACAGCGCACACAGTATGTTGTATGGTATCAGTGGCGGAGTGTGACCTTTCCAACAGTGTAAGCCTAGCATGACGAAGGCTATTTCCCGTTGTGCTTATTTTTAGGCTGACATGGTTAGTGATTTATCCACACACATCGACCCCCGCCCCTCCCTCCAATTTTTCAGAACACTTCCCTGGAATTTTTCACCAAATTAAAAATTCTGGATATCTGATAACTAAGTCAGTGTTATTCCTATCACAATGAGTAACGTAACGATAAAAAATATGCAAAGTTAGATAAAATTAATAATAATAATAATAATAAACAAACGAAAACAGAAGGAAACAGAAAAGTGCTGAATACTTTTTACAACCGCATAACCGTATCATTAATCGCAAAATCGGCGCACTTTATTTTTCGTTTCTGTTACTATGTCTGCTAGAGAAGGAAGGGGTGGGCCTACCTATATCCACAAGTTTCTTCTTGGCAGCAAAATCCTTGCTGGACAACGGCGTCTTCAACAAGTTCTCCACCCCACCGCAAAATCACACTCATTTTATTCCATAATGCACTTCACTACTGTATTACACCACAGCACAGGGACGACAGTCCGCTTTTCAATAGATGGAATTCGCAAAAGCAATATCTCGAGACTTTAACAAACACACAGCAAGAAGGGGAAAACAAAAAGAAACCAGATCCAAAATCGGTCACTGCTCAAAGCAGTGATCTTTCGGACTGTGAGGGGAATATCCCTTTCGGATATAAATAAATTCCCTCTCTTGCCTTAAAATTCCCTATATTTAGTAAAAAAAAAAATACAATATAAAATATAAAAGAAATGCTCACAAATTGTAGGGATATATCCAGAAATTTCCATCAAAGGACATGTAAGTGTTTTCTTAGGATAGTGTAAAAGCAAATCTAGCACCTAAAAGATCAGAAACAGGCTTTTCGCACGTTGTTCGAAGAGTGTTTGAATCACGGACTATGTAATTAATAATATTTGGTTCACATTTGACATGAAATTTGTAAAATTGGTTCAATCTTCAGTTTTCATTAACATTTATTTCACTTTTTAGCTCAATTATTACCAGCTGAGTTCATACATAAACGGAAAACAGAGTCTTAATATGTCTAATGTTTATGCTCTCCTACAAGCGAAAAACAGAAACAACAAGAATTTAGCACATCAATGTGTATCTAGTTTTTACGTATCCCGCTCATTTCTAGGTTTCTCCTTTTTCCCCTTCCTGTTAGTTTTTTGCTTCAGAATTCCCTGTTCCTGCAAAAAAAAAACCTCCTTGAAGCACCACCGGCTCAAATTTCCTTTGCAGTCAACCATTCATATCCGACAACGCTGGAGCCCCTCCTCTTGCAGGACCTGTGTCTCGCTGCCGCGTATTCAGTGAAGCCAACCCAAGCATAATGGTGCTAAATCTCGCACAAGTTTAAAAAGTCGTTTGTAAGTTGGAGATATAAATAAAACAACAGGGCCGCTTTTCGTTGTGGTTGAATTTTCTCAAACTTTTCACACAACGTGGAACCCATGTCGTTGGTTGAACGATTCAAATTTATATTTGTTTTTGTTATAAATTAATATTTATAATATGAAAATCCCAGAACAATTTAGTAGTATGTAGCATAATTTCGGAGTTTAAACGACACCATGGATGTCCAGAAGGGGCAAGGGGAGGAGGCACTTCCTGAAAAATGAATGTCAACCATTTTCACACATATAATTTCATTTCAGTCACATCAAATTGTTAATTATTGTAAGGGCGTTGCAGAAAAATGTTAACTTCAAATTGAATTAGTATATTTTGAGAAGGGAAATATACCTAGTTTACCCCAACCCCTGAAAAAATACTTTGCTTAATCCTTCCTGGTGGAAAGAAATACTGCGGACGTCCATGAACAACACTTTTTCTAAACATGAGGTTTGCAACGCTGCTGTAAGCCTCTGCCCGTAGGTTTACACACCTAGGGTTTCGACGCGCTCTTCTCCCTATATTCCCTGTTCTTCTCCTTCCAGATACGGTGGGCGACGGTAGGCACTGCTCCTTCGCCGTCAGAAATTTGTAAGGCAACATTCAGACGGCTTACAACTTTCCCCAAGCAAAAGGCGGGAGTTCTCATGTGCCATCTGGTGTGAAGTGTTGCAATCTAACAAACAGGATCTCGAAGACTGGTATTAGGCCGAGATGAACTTTGAAGTTTTTACGAATTTTGCCATATAATTACATACATTTTACTAGAATTAATAAAGTGTAAGCCCGGCTTACACGGCTTACATGGACGCTCCGCGCCTGTATGGTATGATAAATTTTTGAGTATTCATGCTACTTTATATTCTTTCGTATTTCTAAAATTTAAAAATACAAAATTATTTATTACTTACTTAAAATGAGTATCTATTTTGTATACCGACAACGTTTCAGGAAGCCTCGTCAATTCATACACTCATCAAGGAAAGGAATTGGTGCAACATGGTAAAGGTAAAATATTTTAAAAATGCTAAAACTTTTGCTAAACCCATGCTCACTGCTATTTGTTAAAATAATCACTATGAAACCTTCCACTAAAAAACCGGTGCAAGTTAAAACTTTTTAAAAAAAGAAAAGAAAAAAGTTGCCCTCTTATCACACTATTCCCATGCTTTCCCTATCGTACAGTGGTTCCCGAAACTTTGTCGGTGTACAAAAGAGATACTCATTTTACGTAAGTAATAACTAATTTTGTATTTTTAATTTTTAGAAATACAAAAGAATATATATAAAAGTGAGTAAGTCGCACAAACCTGAAGTATGAAATCATGCTACTGCCGCCACGCAGCTGAAGTCAGTAAGTCCTTTCTGCTTATATTACAACAAACTGCTCACAGATACGTACATTAACCTCTTGTGTATAAAGGTTTAATTTTCTGTCATCTCAAACAGATCACCCGGTACTTTGTTACATGCAACTTTTTAATTAATTGCGTTAGGGTTGCGTTAACCAAAACTATACGAGTAATTATAATGTGTTTTATGTGGTAGACAAAATCTATATTCTACTGGAATAAGGGAGAGAATTTTGCGATTCTCATAATTCAATAGCATCATTACAGCTTAGCTTCAAGTACCTTTGGTGCAGTCATCTTTCACCAGGAACCATGACATGTCCCAGGTAAGATAAATAGCAAACAGCTCTCCCTGGAACTGCATGGCAATTCTTCATATATGTTTGCAGGATTGTCACTGTAATCAGCTGACTGGTTATTTGTACGTGTAACAATTTGGTCTTCATATCAGCATGTACATTTTAATGATAGTAGTGATTGTAGAGACTCTAGGCAGGTAGGTGGTTAATTTTACTTATTTCAAGCTTGAATCACTGGGCACATGTAGTACAATCCTGGTTTTAATGTAGATATTTGCTACCTCTTTCTGTACTTATCAGTTAGTTAATGAACCGAGAAACAGCAGTTTCTCCATTTGAATTCCCAATAAGATTCCTTTCAACTCATTACCTGTGTGTACTGGATGATGAATGAAAAGAATAGTACTAGGGCTGCTGAGCTGATACTTGCAAATACTTTTCCGGCATTTTGGTCTTTCACGCTTCTGCAAAAAATGCTGTACGGCACATTCACGGCATTTAATTATCTAATTTTGCACCAAACTTGTATGAAAAACTCGGTTTTGTGATTACATAGCATCTATTTTAATATTCTGATTTAATTCTTGAATATTTTACAACAGAACCCTTAGTAAATTCATCCACATAATTGGAATGGGATATAGTCAACTCTCTGTAAAACTAACTACTCAGGGAATACTGTCCCTCTTTTGATAGCTGGGAACCATGAAAAATTTAGGAAAAAATCAAAGGAAATCAGCCATAAAAATATGTCCGTTGCACTTATTTTCAGACTACATTTATTTGGTTGGCAAAACTTTGATCCTTGAGAGAGTGGGGAGTGGTGTCAAAATCAGTCCAAATTCTAGTAACAGACTCCTTTGAAATATGACCCTTCCCTGAAATTGTAAAAGGTCATATGATCAAGAGTTGACTATACTTGCACACTAATATTAATCAAAATTTTGACCAAGTTTTAATTATAAGTTTTGTGGCATTGGTATTGGTGGAAAGTGGTAATAGCTTTTTGGAGTTAGTTAATGCCCAGTTCTTTAAAAAATATATTTTGTTTTTCATATTTTCAGCAGTATTATTGTTCAGTTAATAATTTTAAGTGAATGTGGCATGACGGCAATTTACAGTATATTATATATTCAATTTCAAATTTGAACTTTTGAATGTAATAACAAACTGTGTTTACAAAGAACAGTACAAAACATGATTTAATTTGTGTTTTCTGTCTGATATAACCCTATTTTGTATTTTTATGTAAGAGTAAAATGAGGATGCTGGGTGGAACGAGTATAAAAATGCATCACAAGGAGTTTATTTCTGTCTAACATATGTTTTGTTTTTAAAATTTGTTTAGTCAAACTTTACAATTTCACTCTAAGGGAAATTCCATACCAGATGATCGACAGGCTGTAAGTAATTCGTGACATGCCAATGAAGGTTCACACCAAAGTTATAAGCTAAAGTCTATAACCTAGCATTCACCCGGTATAGGCGAACAACAAACTAAGGCGACACTATACACATATTGAGAAAACTGTCTAGTCCGCGTGAAATGTAAGCAACAAGTATAGCTCGCCACTTGTTGTGTGTCATTTTGGTCTGAAATCTCTGTATAAGGGAGAATTCACACTGAAGCGATAGGTGTGTCAATAAACAGCAACGTTTCACTACCATTCTCTGTAGTTTCATGCTGCACATTTTGAGTGGTGAAGTCCTCAAGTGACATGTGTCGCTTGTCGCTTCAGTGTGAATTTAGCCTAATGCGGTACTACAACAAAGGATCAGCCTCAATTGTTCTGAACAGTTGAAGTAAAATATATGATTCCTTTTTTGGAAAACAGTGTTGCCAAATCTTTGCTTTAGTAGTGTGCTTTCATTGTGTGCCAACATGTCGTGCATGAAAATTCAAGTTCTAACACTTGATGAAATGCAGTCATATTAGAGCATCCTGGGTTTGAAGAGACTGTTTTGTATGAATTTCGACAATATTGGTGTTGTGTGCTCACCAGGAATTGATTGACTGGAAAGAAGATCCAGATCAATATTTCAGTGAAGTGGGTGATGTGTTTGGATGTCTTGAAACCCAATATTTCGGACCCACTTCACGGAAAAAGAACAGAGGAGTGATTTATGACAGTAGGAAATTCCAGTCACCATCTCAGAATGGTGAAGTTCAAGCAGTAGTTGTTTCTGTCAGGTAAGAAGACATGGTTTACGGCGGTCGCTGCTACGCCACTGCTAAGCCAACATTGGAGCAGCTTATGGATTGTAAGTCCATTCAAGCCAAAAACAAGGAATGATGTAGACAGTCGAAAATGGGTGCACTCATCTGTCCCGAGTTCCCAAACACCATGTAAGTGGTGATAAGTGCCCCTGCAGATGACATCAAAAATCAAGTATACTTTTCGGCGTAAAGGACCCTATATTCCTTGCTGCCTTTCTGGAGGGAAAGCTTGGATCTCTACAGCACGCGCCCAAAAGCTCTCTCGTACGCCAGCGTACGGAGCAGAGAGGTCTACCGTGATTGGTTCATGTGACCCTTCCTGCCTTTTGAAGCAGACGACAGCGGTAGAATTCCTACCCGGTTCTTCGCTCTTCGCGCTCATGCAACTCGTGCTATGTGATGCTACAATACGCAATAATGACTGACGTAACTTTACCAATCTCAAATATACCGCTTCTTAATGGCCACTGCATTGTATAACACTGGGGAACAAAAAAAAGATTTTATTTTGCGGCATAAAGTTTAATAACAGTTTCAGCACACAAAACAGCTGTGATTGCCAATTGTATGATTGGTTCAGTTGAATTGACTCCAGTTATAAAAATAAACACACCATGGATAATGTAGGAGGTAAAATACTCTACGCTTTTCTCTGTAATATCAAAATTTGATAATGGGCTGAAATTCCCATTAAGAAACTTATTTATTTATTTGTACATTGTTGCTAGGCAACTTATGAAGCATTGCTAGGCAATATATCGGACACTCAACAAAGCTTAAGGAAGAATACCAAAACATAAAAATGGTGTTAGAAAAAAAATTGAATATGCTGAACATAAGTGGCTCGTGTGTGTGGATTTGAAGATGGTGAATTTTTTACTAGGACAGCAAAGTGGGTACACAAAGTATCCCTGTTTCCTATGTTTGTGGGATAGTCGTGCTAGAGAAAAGCATTGGACGATAAAAGTTTGGCCCCCAAGGGAAAATATTAGTGGGAAAAGCTAATATCATTCATGAACCGCTGATAGATAGGGACAAAATCATCCTTCTGCCACTGCATATTAAACTTAGGTTGATAAAACAGTTTGTCAAGGCCTTACAAGTGGCGATTGTTTCAAATATATATGCCACACTTTTCCAGGACTAAGTATTGTAAAATTGAATGCCGGAATCTTTGACGGACCACCACAAATTCGTACACTCATAAATGATGCCAATTTTACAACTTCCATGTCTTACATCGAATCTGAGGCCTGGCTGAGCTTTGTGTCCGTCGTCAAAAACTTTATGGGGAATCACAGAGCAGAAAAGTACCCCGATATAGTTGGAAATATGTTGAAAAATTTTGAGAAATTGGGAGCTAATATGAGTGTGAGATACATTTTCTACATAGCCACATTGACAGATTCCCTGAGAACCTTGGTGATTTTAGTGAAGAACGGGGAGAAAGGTTCCATCAGGATATAAGGATAATGGAAGAAAGGTACCAGGGACGGTGGGATCGCCACATGATGGCCGACCACTGTTGGAGCTTACAGAGGGATTGTCCTAAAAAGCAATACAGCAGGAAATCGTATAGAAAACGTTTCACATAGTTCGTTATTTCATTGTGTACATATTTTCTTAATTATAATGATCATAGGCCTATATAAATTTATTTTTATAATAATGATTGTAATCACAAAAAGAAATATTAAATTGTTGTTAGAAGTTCATTTATATGTATGTCTTATGTTTCCGCCATTTTGGTTTAGTTGCATTTATTTCATAAATTAGAGCCAATTCAGGAAATATATTATTATATCATTATTCAGCAGCATGAAATTGCCCTAAATTAGCTCTCAAACACTGTGCCGCAATTTCACTGTTCCCCAGTGTAATTTATCGCACGAACAGCGATGTGCATTAGAAACTAAAAGATCAACACAGTTTTTGTCAAATAAGTTGGTGAAGTCCTCGTGGTAGAAATTCAGCCTGTGGCTGCTCTACCACTTAACCCGCAAAACTATTTTTTTTATTGTTATTATTTTTTCGTTATTATCTAACTGTTCAATATTGTGTCAATGGAAATGTTTAGCATTCATTTGAAAACTCTTAACATCGAATGGTCTCTGGACAAAATTATTTCAAAATGTTTATCAGTATTCTCAAGATGTAATAAACAGTGGTCTGAATTACTAATCGGCACTGTTACGTCAGTAGAGTGTACGATATTTGGATCATCCACGCACCTCCGTGTCAAGAGTGCTTTGCACAGTGCGCAAAGACGACAGAGGTCTCTGGTTCGAATTCCGGCGTGAGCAAGGGTGTTCTTTGTGAGTGTCCCTTCATCAATATCATCACTCGTATTCATATTCGCAATTAACCAAAAGTGGTAGAAAAGTGAAGTAAAATAAACCAAATCAATCAGTTGGACCATCCACAACAATGACGTCTACTGTTGTTAGTGTTGCCCACGGGACGAGACGGGACAGGCTTTTAAAAATTTGAGACGAGACGAGATTGATCATGTGTCCCGAGACAAACGAATATTTTCGAGACGAGACAGCATTTCCACGAGACGAGACAGGCCAAAGTCTCGTCTCGTTGGCAACACTAACTGTTGTGCAGAGGCGCTTGTGATTCGGGTAGGTTTTTAATGACTTGCGTCATGCAGAAAGGTATAAAACACCAGAGTTCAAAACATTTGTGTCATAGTGAGGCATCTCATTTTCTAGCTAAAACATGCATGGATGATGTTTTATTGAAAACCCAGCTGACTTCAGGCAAATAAACAATACCTGTGGCGACTAATACCATAAGTAAATTATTAAGCAAGAAAGGGCCGACACTTCCTTCGGACTTGGCGTTCCCACCCGAAATGTCCATGCTACGCCACTGGTGATTGCTTACATTCAGAGTGCAATTCAACTTTTTTAGGGTTGGTAGCGTCGGTTAGAAGCGTCAAACAGGAAAATGTTATGAAGAAAAGTTTGCGTTAATAATATCTATACAGTCAACGGCAAAGATAATAGTAGTCAAATTGTCCATCACTATTTTCATTACTCTCTATTCCACACCCTGTGTTGTTTTAAGGAATGCATTTCTGTTCATACATAGCAGATGGTGTCCTCTGCCAGTTGACGTTTTTATTTCAATTCATTTCATCACATTGTGAAAAACGGACTGAATGAAAATGGTGATGGACAATTTGCCTACTATTTCTTTCGCCGATGGGTGTACGCATTACACTATACACACGCGTACGCCCAACGGCGGAAAAACAGTGGGCGAATTGTCCACTACCAATTTCATTCGGTCTGAATTACACAATATGTTGACAATGAATTGAAATCATGACTTCAATAAGCAAAGAACAATGCCTGCTTCGAACCAACATAGTTTCATTCCTTAAAACAACACAGGACGTAGAATGAAAAAGTAATGAAAATAGCGGTGGACAATTTGCTTACCATTATCTTTGCCGTTGACTGTACATACTTGTATGTACCACAGTGATGTGCCGTACACTATAAGTTTACGTCTACATGCGTTCTCTACACGTAATCTACGCGTAGATTACATTGGGTTGTAGTTTACATAGACTACGTAGACAATCTAAAGTACATTAAGATTAATTTTCAAGACCTTCATGAAAGCAAAATGACATTTTCAACTATATTTGTTCCTAACGAACTCACAAGAATCCCATTTACAACAAAATTTCTCTTCCCTTCTATCATCAACTATGAAAGAAGATAAATCGTATGCAAAAGAAAACAACAGATGGCAGTCGTGAGGCAAAAGCAGTCTTTTTCTCATAAAACACTAGAATATTTGCTATGTTGTTTATTTCCTAGGTGAGAAATTGTTCGAATTTGAAAGGAAGGGTATGAAAGGTTTTTCTCACACATTACCAACTGATACGTAGTATAATTTTGTATTACTTCCACAGCGCCCTATGCTAAGTTATCACCTTTCACCATGTTGTTTACAAAGATTACGTCATCTACGTGTATAAAATAGTCTACGTGTAGAATGTAGACTACCGTTGTTTACGTGTAGACGCACATCACTGATGTACCATAGTAGTATACTCCATAGTGCCCCTCGAGAACGAGATTACCGAGATTCATCACGATAATATATCCTGATGTAATCGACGCATCCCACCACTGACTGCGCTTGAATAAGATTTACCAAGTCGGAGTATTCGTTTATTGTTTTCCTGGATCAACAGACCAAAAAAAGATAAAAATAAAGCCTTCACAAATGCATGCAATATGCTCATGCTTAGGGTGATCAGACACATACATTCAAAAAAGAGGACAGAGCATGGCTAAAAAGGAGGATAAAGCCCAAAAAAAGATGACACCTACCCTTAACCTTAGCTTATCCAAAAGGGAGGCTGTCAGGACCACTACCTCTACTTCTTAGATTTTTCAACTGAATATATTTAGAAAAAAAAATTGAAAATAAATTACATTGTTCCCTTAAGTGTTCAAAATATTTGGGTATTACATTTGTTCATAAAGACAAAGGAAAAATTCACTTGGTTGGGCTATCAGGCAACCCCCTTTTTTTGGATGCATGTTATTCGTGCCATTGATAATGGCAATGTACAAATGGTTAGTAACGATGGTTTAAAGTTATTATTATTTATAAATAACAGCAACTACATAAACACGAAAAAAAACATTGATGGGAAATTAATATTGTTATTGTGAGGTTCAGTGTATAAAATGTGTGTGTGACAATCATACAACAAGTGGTTATTTTTCTCATTTATGATGTTAATTTTTGTAATTATTACAATTATTAAATAACTGTAGTTATGTTGATTGATTTTGTTTGATTTTACTTCGTGCCACTTTTGGCTAATTTGTGAAGATGGAGATGAGTGATGATATGATGAATGGATACAGATGATCTGACTTTCTCCAACAATTTGTTGATATTTGTGAGAAAATTCTCTCAGCATTTGTATTAAGTTGTCGCGGCACAGAAAATAAATATTTTGCTATATTTTGAGTAGTTCTGAATGACATTCGGCAGACTAACTTGAATGGAAATATGTAGTCTATTTCTCATTTGCATTTTCTAATTTAGAATTACCACCAACAAACTGCTTTAAGATGCAAAATTAGTAAAAACCTTAACATCATCAATATAAATTCCTTTAATTTAAACCATAGATATTTCATACATTTTTTAACATCACTCTATTTCCGATTTGTTTTATTCCTTCACTTAAAACATTCAAATTCATCAAAATTTTGTATTCAACACAAAACACAAAACACAAGAAACATGTATTGCTCTACCTATTTAACAAATCCATCTTTTTCAGCACTTTCAAGAATTTCCTCTTACCTTTAAACACAGAAAGCAATCTTCTAATAAATTCTCTAACATCTAACAATCATAACTATAAGAGTATCTATAATGTTAAGCACACAATTTGTTCCTTTTCAAATTCTTGGATTTTGGAATGAAATAGCTATCCCCATATGTGAATGCAAATGAAACAAGTAAGTTTCGCTTAACCTATTTCCGAAAAAAACTGAATTAAAATTTTAGGTAGTTTAGCTTTGGACAAGAAACATTTTAATGATGCGAACATTTCTGGCACTCTTTCATCAACAGGGAAATGTGACAGCCACTGACACAGATGGGGAAGGGGCTGTCACAAATATTGAGAAAATCAGTTTTCAAATGAAAACAGCAATGGACTTGTGAAAAACCAAAGACGTAAATGCAAACACCTTTTAAAATGAGCCCCGATTACAAATTTTGCATTTGCACAACTTTTAAAACGAAAGTTAAAAACTGCAATTATGATATATATTTTATACTGTATCCCGTTCGTCCCACCAGAACGCAATTGCAGCCCCCTCCGAAACAAAATCCTGCGTACGCCTACTTTACACTCTGCCTCATGTTTGATTCTTCCATCCTTAAAACGTTAATATTTTCATGCTTTCATTGTTGAATTTACACTCTCGTAAAAGTAAATATTACTCAATAATCAAAATTCTCAGTATACATTTCTGTATTGCGTATGTATGACTCGAAACAGAACTGCAGAGACTATTCGTTCCCGCAGGCAATCTGGGGCTCCCTCAGAAGGAGAAGCAACAAGTTAGAAATATAATACTGATCACGTTCAGGCACATTCGGTCGATGCTGTACTCTTTCCGAAAAAGGGGCCTCTCCGATGAGACAATGGTAGCGTCGTCGCATTGTAATCAAGGGGCCCCGGGTTCGATGCCTGGTGGAGACGCATAGTGGTTCGGATCCCACTTTAAACTGTAGATCCAGTCCCAATTAGCCTTATTGTGCACAAGTGGACTTAAAACACCAAATCAATGGATCAATCAATCTTTCCGAAAAAGGAGAACATTTAGAGATTTCTAAAAAATCCGCCCGGACGCCGGACAGACACCTAAAAAGGAGGACATGTCCGGATGAAAGAGGACGTCTGGTCACCCTACTCATGCTAGCAAATGATTTCCATGCGTTTTTTTTTAAACCTGCTAAACTGTTTTTGGTCCCCTTCCCTTATATCGGATTATGGTGGAACTGTGACAAGTTGGCGAAAAGGCAAAAATGATTACGGTAGCTCTGCATAGAAGAGAGGGACATTAAACAAACGATGTGCCTTACGGTGACATGACAGCGACTGTATCCAAAAACATTCTAAAGCATATATAACGTATCAACGATTACTACATGCAGATTTTTTTTAGCTCTCTTTTATCAACAAGTGCAGCACGTCAGATCTGCTTGTTTGGTCTACAGAAGTGTGTTAACGCACGCAGTGTGCGCTTGAAATTTGTTTCAAAAAAGGGAGCGGATAGATTTTTGCTGATAAAATCCAACTCTCTCTCCCCCCTCCCATTACCAACCAAATGCAACCAAATGCAGAGAACGTGACGCATGCGCAGTGGACGACCTGTAATTAAAACGCCGCCTGCAGCCACAGATTGGTTGCCATGGAGACAGCCACGTGAGGGTGAGGGCACTAGTGTCTTCAAAGGTTCTTTATAGAAGGTTGTGCTGATTGCATAAGCTACCTTACTTCCCCCTACTTTTCTTTTCAAGTACCACCCCTTCTCTTTTAAACAGGAATTTCTTTCTCTTTCCTCAAATAAAGAATCGAATTTTGCGCTCACTTCATCAGTAGTTTTTTTTACTTCATTCGAAAAAAAATCATGTTTCAATCCTTCCACTTTATCATTAAGCCCGTTGCTAACAGCAGGGGCGGATCCATGAGAAGAGCAATCGCTCTCCTCAACCGTCAGGTTTTCGGATATTATTATGTATAATAATGTTCTTTCTTTTATCACCAAGTTTAACAGGCTCGGGAACATTCTTTAAAGTTTGATTTAAGTCCAGTCCACTTTATGCTCATGGTAGTCTAATCGGAACTTGACTTACAGTTAAACTTAAATTGGAACCAGCGTGCAATATGCCGAGACCCCTTGAGAGCAGAGGCGTCTCGTGAACGCATGCGATGCATGCTGCGCATGCGTCAATTGTGGGAAAAAGGACAGCTTGCTCTGCGACGACATTCATGAGCACTTCTACATTCTAATTTCTTCATATATTACTTGGATCTGTAGTGACGCATGCATCAATTGTGGGAAAAGAATTATTACTTTCTTTCACTTCAGATCCAAGAAATGTAATATAAGCTTAGTTCAGCGCTCTCGTGTAAATAAATGCTTCTCCTATATGAAGAGATTAGAATGTAGAAATGCTCATGAATGTCGTCGCAGAGCAAGCTGTCCTTTTTCCCACAATTGACGCATGCGTTCATGAGACGCCTCTGCTTGAGAGAATAGGTTTTTGTTTTATTTGTTTATTTACTTTACTTCTCATATCTAATCGTTCGGTTTACCGTAGCAATGGGAGGAAATACAATAACGACTTTATAATAACCATATAATCCAGCCCTGGACCCCTATTTTTTGCCAAACAATATGCTAATCCAGTGGTTCTCAAACTGTGCGCCGCGGCGCCTTAGGACGCGTCGTGGTTGGCTCACAGGGGAGCCGCGAAATGTTCCAATACTTTCACTGAAATGACACTTACTTAGTCTACACATGGTTTTAGTACTTTTTACATGTAAAATGATTCTGAATTTGAAATACGTGTTTATTTTTTAAGCAACCTAACCACACTAACTGGATCTGCAAATCTTGGTTATCTCCGCAAAATATTACCAATGGTCCCGTCTACCTACCTACCTACCTTTACACAAACACACACACTCAAAAACATATATATATGTACACACACATACATACACATATACGAGGTGTGACACAAAAAAACGAGACTGTTCCAAATAAGTGAGTGTACTTACAGAATCAGTTCTCCGTGATATTATCACCTTCAAAGTAGTCCCCTTCAGCATTCACACACTTATGCATTCGGTGCTGCCATTGCTGGTAACAATGCTGGAACGAGGTTTGTGGAAGGCCCTTCAGGAGATTCTCCGTTTTAGCCTGAACCTCTTGAACTGAGGTAAAATGGGCTCCCTTTAAGCAAGATTTAACTTTAGGAAATAGAAAAAGTCGCGGGGGGCCAAATCAGGTGAATAAGGTGGATGCGCCATCACAGTAATGTTTTTGCTGGTCAGAAACTGCTCTACAGATAGGGCCGTGTGAGCGGGTGCATTGTCCTGGTGCAACAGCCATCCATCACTCCTCAACTGTGGCCTCTTTTTCCTAATTTTTTCACGAAGTCTCGTTAGTACTTCAATGTAATAGTGTTGATTAACAGTCTGACCATTGGGAACCCACTCAATCATTATAATTCCCTTAATGTCGAAGAAGACAATTAACATTGCCTTGAATTTTGATTTTGACATGCGTGATTTTTTTGGTCTTGGGGATCCTGGAGACTGGCGCTTACTTTCAGGGTCATAGGTAAAAATCCATGTTTCATCACAAGTTACAACAGATTCCAACAAATTTGGCTCGTTTGCAATGCGTTCTAACATGTCCACACACACGTCTTTACGGCACTGTTTTTGGTCATCGGACAGAACTTTTGGAACAACCTTCGCACAAATCTTTCTCATGTGTAATTCCTCAGTTAAAATGCGTTGAACAGATTCCCTATCCAAGTTCACCAACTCCGCCACTGCACGAACACTCTATCTTCGGTCCCCCCGGATCACATCACGAACTTTGGCAATGTTTTGGTCTGTAATTGCTGACCTTGGACGCCCAGCACGTTCATCATCTTCCACACTGTCCCTTCCCTCCGAAAACCGCTTATGCCATTCAAACACACGTGCACGAGACAAAGTTTCATCTCCATAAGCCTCGGTTAACATTTGAAATGTTTCCGTTGCTGATTTCTTCAGTTTCACAAGAAACTTGATGTTGACTCGCTGTTCGGTTTTTACATTAGACATTTTTCCGGCAGAATGCAGTTGCACATGTTCACTCACTGACGCAGTGACCGTGGCGTGACCGGTTGAGTCAAAACTGGCCGCATGGATAGAGGAAGTGTGTGGGATGACGTCACCAAAACAGTTGTTGCCAACCCCACTCCTTTTTCAAGTTACGCACTTAGTCTCGTTTTTTTTGTGTCATTCCTCGTATAATATGTGTGTCTGTGTGTGTGTGTAAAATTCTTGATCTCATGTTGACAAAGTCAGATATAAGGGCCTAGAGGATGATTCAAAAGTACCTTAAACGCCCCCTATAAAAAGCAAGGGAGTCAGGCTGGGTATATTGGTCATGATAGAAACAGGTTAGGCTTAGGGGAGGAACCACATTGGTGTGTTTCAAGCGGACGTCCGCCATATTGAATTCAACTCATTTTTTTTAAATGGGAAATGATATTTGCTACGATCATGCAGTCGTAACTTCTTCCTGGTTAAATATAGTTGAAGATACCTTCACCACTGTATTTCTCGTGATATTCCAGCCTGTTTTAATTCTAGTCTGACTGGTAAAGGCGGCTGCAGCATGGTGCTGATCACATCACCTCCAAGATGGCCGACATCGAAAATATGCGGGGCTCACACACCCTAAATGTGCCTTCATGGCATGGTGGAACTTTAACTTTGCCTGTATATATTGTATTCGTTTCTGTACCCTTGAGTACCTACGTATATTTTTTACGTACGCATGTAAGAACCCTCTATTATGTCAATTGCTGAGGGCCCCCTAAAGGCTTACTTGTCTCCGCCCCCCCCCCCCCCAACTGCAGGGTTTTGCGGCTTGTAGATCCGGCACTATACCGCGTTTGTTACAACCTGTCCCGGTTCCCGCGCTAGCTGATGGCTGGCTTTTCTCGGTGCTGGGGAAAGTCAAAGCCAGGCAGCCAATTAAAATGCGCAACGTGGCAACAGCGTCTACGTAAGCGCCTCTCTTGTGGCTTCCATTCGCTCCTCGCTTCCAGCAGACGATTTTTTCCTGGTTTCTCATTGGCACCGAAACTGTCGAGCGATCCCTATCGCGGGAAACGGGACAGGTTCTAACAAACGCGGTATAGTAACAGCATTGCAAGCGTTAGATAGGCCTACATTCTGACTTGGGCGCCGCGGAAAAATCTTGAAACACTTAAGGGCGCCTGGAAACGAAAAAGTTTGGGAGCCTTTGTGCTAATCCATAGTCTTGGTACATTTTGTTTACAAAAAGATTGCGCAAGTGTAGGTTAGAATCGATTCTCGGTGAGGTGGTACCGGACTGAAATTCACCCCTCCCAACTGTAACTTCTTGATCTGCCACTCAAGGGTTCCCATCCCCCTCAAGGCCAATGGCGCATCCCCCCCAAATCATATATACTTGATCTACCTCTCCTCCCTAAACAGGAGTGCCCATCACTTAAGATCGCCCCTAAAATCGTTCATTATAATCCCCCCCCCAAAATAGTTTGGATCAATACGTAGTAATTGATGTCTATTTGAACGAAATACCATGTTAAACTGTCCATATGTTTTAATTGTTCGATTTTCGAAAAAAATTAAAGCTAGAACATTGATTGGTTAAATGTAGTAAATTAAATTATGTAAATATGCATATAAATTGTGTTTGTGAGTGGGTTTATAAAATTCACAATTTGAATATTTAACATAAATTGTTGCACAACTTAAGATAAAGATAGAAAATTCAATCTTGGCAAATCAAATAACATCCTCCAGCCGTATGACCAATTCAATTATCATTACAGATCACTAGCTAGAAATTCTTAAGCTCACGGCGATAATATATAATACGATTCCTCTTTCAATTTTTTTTTATTAAATGATGCACCTGCTTTAAATTAAGCAGTATAGGCCTACCAACACTAAGCATGATATTTTAAGAAATGATGTTATTAATGAATATCGAGAATATCTCTTATGTCTTGTAATGCAACTTTAGTAAAAAAAACTTAACATCCGCCTAAGAAAAACGGCCAACACACATTTTCGTAACTCAACACTACGAGCGAAGCGAGCAAGAAATTTTTTACATCCATTTCTTTGCAGGCTTTAAAGAATATTAATTTAATGGGGTGTCAATACTTCCTTAGGATCTCAAGATATTTAGTATTTTCCAGCTTCTCTTTTGGCACGTTCGGGGTCGAAAACATGTGGATACCATATCGCTAAACACAGTCTCCAAAGTATAATGTTCGAACTCTCTCTCCACTACAGAAATCCCTTGACAATCTAAGATTTAACACTTTATCAAGAGCTTTCTATCTTCCCCTTTAAATTTCATACTCAATCCTACAATCACAAATAATTCCATGCCAATTTTAGACTTAATGTTGATATTGAAGACTGGATATTGCCTCCTCCAAAAAATTAATTCTCAGTTTCCACACCAGAATTTCTGCAACAGTCTAAGACAATAGTAATACACAAGAATTGGAAACCCCCTCAATTTAATGCTCAATCCCCCTCTAACTAAAATATCCCCCATAATCTAAGACCTAGAGTTGGATACTGCCCCCCCCCAAGTTTAATTCAGAACCCCCTCAAGAACCCACGTGTCAATTAAGGCCTAATATGTAAGAATTCGATACCCACCTTTCGATAATACCCTTAAACACTTTCTTTTCTTCATGTAATGGTACATTTAAGATGTAAAATTTTTACATATATTTTGGAAAAATATATAAATGTTGAATTTCATATTATTTGAAGGGGAAAATATCCCCCAAAAAATCTAGATGGCGCAACTTGCGCCATAATCCCTCTGTAGGTACCCCTGACTGCCACTGACTCACAGGGCCAGATTTCGTACGTACTAGAACATCTTTCTATACGCTCAAGTAGGCGAATCAGGCTAGAGAAGCTTGCTTTCCGACCAGTACGTCACAACAACGATGACAGAATCATAAGTTCCAGCAGAGATATATAACAGTTGTAAAAAAATGTACTAGAAATCGAATTTTCAAAATATAAACCAAGTTCTTCCCTGTACATTGTACCGTCCGTACCATGAAGGAACGTAGGAAGTGTGAAGGTAGGAATTCACATTCACACATTTCCAATCGCTGGCTGTAGTCTAGGTGGTGTGACCAGCACCTGTCACCGACATCCTTTATTCCAGGTAGCCATTTATGCAAGACTGGATAGGTGAAGATCGACGGGAAATTTTCTACCGGGATTCGAATTCAGATTTTTCAGATTTGTCAGGTTATTTTTTGGCTCCTTCTAATTCGTGGGACGCTTTCGCCACCCTTGCTTCTCCCAGGTAACAAGACGATACCCTTGTTGAAAATGAAACGTAGTTCCTGCTGTAAAAGTTTGGTAAGACATCCGTCCTATGGCCGGTTTCTTGATGAAATAGGGGAGAAAGTGTCCTTCCAGTAAATCATACATACTTTTGCGCAAGTACAGAATAAACGAACAATCATCCTCCTTTCCCCCTCCCTCCTTGTTGCTGCTGTCACAGTGTACTAAAATTGCACATCAAGCTTCATATTGGATAAAGGAAATCCATATAACAAGTGTTCTTTTTCACACGACAATCTTTCGAACGAATAAGGGGGCACACTGTTACAAAGACAACGACAATAAAGCGTTTTGTTTAGTGTGTTTCTTCAGAACTCTAGGAAAATATTCAACATATCCCCCCCCCCCAAAAAAAAAAAGATTTGCATGTAAAGTACAGTATGTGAGGAAAGAATAACTGTTTTTACCAAACAAAATATGAGAGTGCCAGATGTACAGTAGCTTAAAAAATATCCAATCTTCTTCAGAAATTATAAAACATTCCCCTTGAACAGTTTGTAATCTCTTGCTTAGCTATCTTGTGAATATATATTTGTATGTTCTACCGCACAGTGAATCGCGACATACGATTGTCACCTGTCGGCTTTGCGCGCGAAAAATGCGAATGAACTTGTTTTACACACTGTCGCATACTGCATGTTGTTTCGGATCTCCCTTATCGCACAACACTTGAGCAACCTTGTGTTCTGACGTCACGGGAGAAAGCTTTTAAATTTTAGGCTAAATGCTATGTTCTAGCAACAGCTGTTTGCGTCAGCCATCACTTCCATGTTCATGTTCTCGAGTCAGCGGCTTTGAAGAAGATCGAATGTAAGTAGTCTGCGAAAGGTTAAAATGCGGTTGGAAATCGAACTATTTTAATGTCCCATTATACAGACCATTTCCTGACATTCGCTACGAGAATCGGCGGTAAGCTGCCCGGCTTCAGCGCTTGTCTTTCCCGGTGAACGGGTCAGCGACAGTCGCTAGAGTCGGCTATTAAAATTACAGTTTTCATATTGTGTACTAACCTTGACTACAGAAGGTTGTTGAAAATGATGTCCCTCTGCTGCAACACATTCCTGGCATCTCCGAAGGAAATTGGCATTTACACGTACAAGTTCGTCTACTGTAAATCTCCCGATTTTTCGTATAATACTCTCTCTTAACTCACGGATGGTGTGCGGATTGTCTTTGTATACTTTATTTCCCCATTTTTCTTTCCACTTTTATTCAGAACTGACCCTGTTACTCTAAACTCTTTTTTACGAGGTTTAATATAAGCGACTGTCGCGGACCCGTTCACCGGGAAAGACAAGCTCTGATGCCGGGCCGCTTGCCACCGAGTCTCGTAGCGAATGTCAGGGAATGCTGCGTATAAGATTTATGATGTGAGGACCCATTTCAAGACGGAAGTCGGGAGTACCTTTAATTTCTGAATACGTGCTGTATATTTGAAGGTAAGACACGCCAAAACTAATGTTTTGCCAACTCGACTCTGTTGTGCTAATCTATTTTTTTTATATAGTTTAATAACATACGAAAAAGCGGGGATGACATGCAGTATACGACATTGAGGTAAAGTTAATAAAGATTGTAAATAGCCGGGAAGACATTACAGAAATGTGTACTTTTTACATGAAAAGTATCTGAAATTTACGAGGAGAATAGTTGCATAGAACAGGTGCAAAACTCTGCAAACGTCGTATTTTGAAAGAAAAGTATAAATTTACTTTTTCACCATCTATGAGCACCTCAATTAGTTTATCTCATTCAGCCTATTTGGTAATGTGAATATTCATTATCTCGGTAAGATTCTTATCGTAGAATTGTAAAGTATCATTTACATGAGAGGAAAATGTTGACCGATAATATCAGGAGTAACATTAATGTCTCGTGCTACAGCTGCGAAATGTTCATCGAAGCTTAGTTTCAGGGTTGTTCGAACCTCCCTACGTGTGATGTGGTGTATGAAATGAGAACAGGGTGGAATAACGTAAACCCTCATAATGGTTAACCTAGCGGGAAATCGCGGATTTGTGAGGCAGTGGGTGGCGACGCGTGGAATCATGGGAAACGCTACGTCTTGCTCAATAGAATAATGAGAGTTTCGACCTTGCGTCGCAGAGTTTTCTGGGGTTGTTTCGTCCATTGTGTTGCGTCAGGATTCTAGCGTGGAACGCAGCAGGGGGCGAACGTGGTTGTACATGACACGACACCCCTCCGTAGAGTGCAGTTGCCGTGGAAACGAATCGAGAAGGGCTGCAGAGAAGAATCGACGCGTGCAAGGTCACGTGTCAGTACATGACCTCTTCCCAGAAGGAACCGTGGCCTCTGCATCGAGAAATTCTCGACTCTGAAAAACCCCCGCGAGCCGTATTTTTCGAGCACCGTCGACACGTGACTTACAACTAACATTATGCAACGGTACCCGTCGTTTGTGCTTCGTGAATACGACGAATGGAGCTGAAAGGTTAGGGGAGTGAGCGCCAGACCAGGAGGGGGGGGGGGAGGAAGCGTGGTTTTTCAGGAGTTTATAGCCACCGGATTATTTCCTTGTTGTATTATAATACTATTATGTAGGAGACTTCCTGCTGAGCCTTTCTGCGGCGCATGTCATCAGGAGAGTACTCGAAAGACCCTTCAAAGAACTGAATATTCAGCTCCCCACAGCCACCCTCCCAGAAGAAAGATGTACGAACACGAAATTCTACTCTGTACTGGAAAACGTCGCGTGTGATTTTTCAAGAAAATTCAAAAAGTTGCTCATGTGTCATTCTCATTCATATGTATTACTGACACATTTTCTAGCCCACATAGCCGGACCCTGTAGCCAGGGTTCGAATCCCGGCTACGACTTGGATGTTTCTGTTGTCCGTAAAATGACAAAACCGAGAAGAAACTGATATGTACGAATGTTGAGAAAAAGTGTGAATGACAAGGGATACCATCCTTATATATATATATATATATATATATATATATATATATATACACACACACACATAAGTGGTTAGCTCATTGCGTTGCAACGCTAGGGGTCCCGGGTTCGAATCCCGCTCGGGCTTGGATGTTTGGGTTTGTCCGAATAATGAGAACCAACGTGAATACAGTGAAAATTGACATTTGTGAAAATGTGTGAATGACGAGGGATAATGCCGAATAGGGGTATTCCTTTTTTTAAAAAAAAGAAGAAGAAAAAAGTGGTTAGCATATCGCGCTGCGACGCCAAGGGTCCCGTGTTCGAATCCCGCTCGGGCTTGGTTGTTTGTGAATGCCCATTCATCAATTTCATCAGTCATCCCCATCTTCGCAAATTAGCCAAGAGGCACAAAACGCGAAGTAAAAGAAACTAAATCAATCAATCAATCTAGCCCGCATAGGTTTCAGGAGAGTTCGTTAGCTCCCTAAAAATGCTTTCAGGCAGATTTTAGACCGAAGCGACACACGACATATATCGCTTGGGAACAAGCCACTTAACGACAACGTTTCACACAGTAGCGGCCAGTGGTGCAGGAACGCTTTTCATTTGGGAGGGTACAAAATTCAGCCTCCCATATATATATATATATAAACACAAATACTACTGCACCTAGAAATACATTTCGGGGTCCAACCAAGTGTTCCAATAATAATAATAATAATAATTATATTTAATTAAATTAAAATATTAATTAAATATGTAAGTGAATTAATATTGTATTGTTGTTTTTACATGAATAGGTAAAAGATAGTAAAACAATAGATATAAAAGCATATATTCATTATCTAGCTTACGTGTAGTTAAGATCGCCAAGATTTGCATAAAAACAACTGCCCTGGCAAGGAATTTAATGTCAAATACAAAAATAATTGAATATTTATTGAATAACAAACAAGGAGTTAGATCCAATTAAAGAAAAGTAATTAATATTTTATGGATATTATCATTAGTTGTGTGCATATCTTTTGGAACCCTTCAAAGCCGTATGAGCCAAATTCCCTGCCTTCCAATATGTTCAGCGGAAATAACCATTGATTATATAACAAATGCTAAACAATTATATTTTGATTATTTACTTTTATTTCTTGGTAAGTCTTTCGGGAGTGTGTCCGGACCCCCTCCTAAATACGTCCTTGATAGTTAGGTATAATGTGAAGGCATGGGAAATATTCTATTTTAAAACAGCACACACGAATGTTCTGTTATTTAATGCAAAATTTGCATAACTATTTTTTCTTTGTTTTTCTTAGAATTTTTTTTTAAACAGATTTTAAAACCAGATAACAATTCTGAAAAATATAAAGCTCTGGACTTCATTCTGGCCTTATTTCAATTTAACGGAACGGAAAATCAGGAGTTCGAAATGTGAAAATTGCGAACAAAGATACATCTATTCATTTTAATGCAGGTTGAGATTAAAGGGGGTGAGGAGGATCTTGAGCCACCCCAACCAGGAATAATCATCTCCCACCCACTGAATATAGAAACCACATTATGAATATATCATACTTATAGAGTTCCACTTCAGTTCAGTTCATCCTAATTTTAAATTCCCATAGCTACGCATAAAAATATCTTTAAACAATTTATGGCAGATGTGTACCACATCCAATGTCTTTTAGAAGCCATGTATTTGGTATTTACTCGGACATCTGTAAGGCGTTGTATTAAAAAAAAAACAAAAAAAAAGTTGAGTTCCCGATCAACTCGTAAAGAAGTCTAACTTTGAAATATTTGTGAAACATTTGACAAAGCATTTATTTGTTATATAATTAGCTGTACCTGATGACACTCTTCAAGCACTGAATGTACTATCATTACATATACAAAACCTAAATACTTCAGATGTCAGAAGAAGGAAGGAAAGGCATACGCTCAAAATGTGTTTTTTTTCGTTTCAATCTTTGGTGGACAATATGAAGAACCGCCCAAGGTTTCCTTTCATATGTAGTAGTATTAAATGCAGATACATGCGTGTGTTTTAGGGTGACATGTCAATATCTCGTTTATGTGAAAAGGTAAACTTTAATGTCACAGTTAAAGATTTTTGCATCTACAAAGAAAATCCAAAACACATTCCCACCTCGGCGGCCTCCGTGGCGGAGGGGTTGGCATAGGGCGCTTTGACGGCAGAGGTACCAGGTTGGGTATGTGAGTGTTCATCAATTTCATGATATCATCGCCCATCCTCATTTTTGCGATTAGCCAAAAGTGGCAGAAATGCGAAGTAAATTAAACCAAATAAATCAATCAAACATTCCCATTTCACTTAAACACCTTGTGAATCCAATCCAAATCTACCACTAGAACCTGCAGTGAGTTTCATTTATCTCGTGCATTCATCTGACTAATGTAATTTTCTTACAGATTGACTTTAGGGTTTAACTTAAAATGGCGTTGTGTTTGTGTTGCATTCTAATACATAGGTAAAAATAATTCCGCCCCTCTGATAATATCGCAAATTGCACCTTGTTTAAATGTCTAGGAAAAATTTCATTTCACCTAGGAATGATATCGCGAAGAAATGAGTCGAAAATTGTCACAGCCTCATCTCGTCTCCTGTGTGGCGAGGTCCTTCTCGTTCTTGTTTGTGTTAATTTTTGTTTTGGTTTCCACTCAGAAGTCATTAAAACCTATTCTAGATTCACTTCATGCTCAGCAAAATATCTTAATATATAGGTTTAAGTATAGTTTTCCGAACATCCCCTTACAAAGTTATGAAAAATATGGGTGAGGTACAGCAGTACATTGTACCCCCCCCCCCCCAAGTTGGTCTGTAGTATCTCGTCTCGATCGTGTAAGTATTTCGTTTTGGACAATTCCATTTTAAATATTCAAAAGAAAATGGGATCAGTCATATACCGTTCGAATCGACGCGACCATTTCTTTAGAAAAGTGTACCCCCTTTCCCCTTACGCAAAGGAGCATTCGTCTGCAGCTTGATTTTCTGAGAGCAAATCTGATTCCATAGTTCCACACACATTTTAAACAATTTTCATCTCCTTAAAGAGGTTTCCAAGAACTTAGGTCAATGAACTAACTAGTAGCAACCACAATGTATAATGGAACTACAAGCAAAACAACCTGAGCACACCCGCGACTCCTGTGCACCGTACTCCCACGTGGAGGGGAGGAGGAGAGTGGAACATGCTTCCTTAGCGCCCGAGCTGAACGGAAGAAGGGAAAGCTGCGCGGGGACTTTTCGTCCAAGGTTTTTCCCTTGTGGTCTCTCAATAGTAGAATAAGTTTAGAATGGTTTGAATTTCTGTGGTAAGGAAGATAATGTTTATAAGTTATAAACAATATAGCTACACTTTTTTATTGGGCGAACTGAAAATAGGTTCTTTTAACAGTAGCACCTTGCGTCTACTGTCAAATTACCAAGAGGGGGTACAGGGGGTACAACTCGATTTACGGATTTAGGGGGTACAGTACCCCCTTCAAAAATTTAGGGGGGTACAATGTACCCCTGTACCCCTCCCCCCCCGTTCCTGCGCCACTGGTAGCGGCATGTGAGCGTGGAATCCTCAAGCGACGCGTGTCGCTTCACGAGATTTCTCACCGAAGCGTCACTCGTTACGTGTCGTTGAGAATTCCACCAAGCGAACGAAGGCTTGTGCAGATGTCATCCCGCTACGGTATGAAACTGCTGTTGAGTGACTCGTTCCCAAGCGACATATGTTGCGTGTCGCTTTGTTCTGAAAATTCCCTAAGACCGAACCTACCGGCGAAAAACGACACGTGTCGCTTGGAAGTGTACCCTCACTGATCAGTGCAACTTCACGAGGCTACAAGCTGCACGTGTCGCTCAGACTGGCCGTTTCTTCAATAGCGTGAATCGTGCCGTTTCGGTCTGTTGTTCGCGAATGCTTGACGACTGCTTGCTTGTAGCCTGACAGGCCGTGTCGCCTGTCGCTTCGGTTTGAAATTTCCCTTTACAAGCAGGTCTATGTGGTGGAGTGATGCGTCGACACGCCAAGGGTATTTGGTTCGAATACTGGATAAGGCACTGATGTGCAGACCTCCCCCATGGTGTAACGGTAAAGCTGCTGCGTTGTTATAAAGGGGTACCGGGTTCGATCCCCTGTTTGGATCTCAGCTTAAACTCTAGGTCCAGTCCCAGTTATCTGAGCATGAAGTAAACTTAAAACAAGCATTGCATGTTTGTCCCATCCATTTATTTCATCACTTCATCGTCTTTATGATTAGAGATATGGCAAAGAGATGGAAATTTGAGACTAGGTGAATTCCGGGACCACTTTATGCAGGAATAATGCTGGATAAGTTCCGAATGCAAACATCAAAGCCCTGGGCTCCTATTTACATGCAGTTTGGAGAGACCGCAGGCAAATGCTGCAAGGAGTCTGTGAAAGTGAAGGGTACGGAACAGCAGTGGCTCAGGCATAGGTGGAGCGTGTAGAGCAGTGTTGTGAAAATGAGCAATCTCAAATGTAAGAAGAGGACCTCATTGTCATTTATATATGTACAGTGTATTTAATTATTTTCCAAATGTTTCTGTTTATAAATGTTTCTGAACGTATGATCAATGGGGTGTATGTTTATGACGAAAACGTTAAAGACTGTGCTCGGCGACCGAGTTCGTTAAGTGGTCCTCGGTTCGAGTATCGGCCTGGGCATGAGTGTTCTTTGTCAGTGCCCCATCATTAATTTTATCAAATCATAACTCATCCTCATCGTCGCGGAGAATGTGGCAGAAAAGCGACGCTAAGCAGCAACCCTAGTACGCCTCTTCCGATATATCAAAGGGTGGACGACTTGTTCATTGCAGATGTATGAATAGAATTCTACTCGAGGTTCTAAAATTTACCTTCATGGAATGATGTTGAAGAAATCGATCTATTTTATCGTCTCGATTGTTAATAATCGATCTTGTAACATTGATACGATTGCATAAATGACTGTATATTTCTTCGGTCCAGAGACACGTCAGAAGAGCTTGGCTTTTTTTCTTTGCTTTTTTGTCGGTCCTTGTGGATCCATTACACCCTTGGTTCTTTGCCTTTAGAGCATAATAGGTGTAAAACGAAAACAAAAGGAGGAACGGAACCCTCAAACGTGTCGAATCCCCGCGATGCGCCCCACGGCCTGAATGACGTGGCCCGCCGCTGGTGGGGCAAAGGGCACTCGGGAGGGGGGCCGTGTTTCGGAAGAGCGGAGCGACGGATGATGTCATAAAGCAACGTCAGAGGAATATCCACGCCAAACAATACCTGTTGGCAGGAGAGCTCGTCTCTCTCTGGGTTTCCCGACGGAGGAGATAAATTACACATCGTGGCTTCGACATGTATTGACACTGCGTCGAGTCCTTTTTGAATGGAGCGATTCCACTTGGACAGTCCTGCGTGCACGACTGCTGGAATGCGTTCTTCTATTCTGGAACCGCCCTAGTTGGCTCTGTAAGACATTCTAGTCGCCCACAGGATGTCTCGGTTCGATCCTACCTCATGCGCAATAATAGTGATTCAGTCTTTTTGCTTTGGTGCGTGTGTGTGTAGGGATTGGCTCTTTCGTGTATGTTGTGAACATGCGTGATCGCAAACCTAATTTGTCTTAACCTATTCACATGTTTATTTCTGCTATTACATGCATGCGTGAGTAGGTTAGGCAGGTCAGGTGCTGCTAATACATATCTCCCAAGTCTCAACCTTGGCTCACGAGAGGGCAGCGGTTTACGAATTTTCCTCTCCTTGCGAAAAACCGCTACAACACTTCAAAGTCTGAAAAAATTACATATCTATGCTTGGAATTCCTTCTAGAGCATTCACTCGAATCTTCGTGTGATCGGCTTTTTGCTGTTTTGTAGATATTCTCAACGAGGAAGAACTTAGAGTATTTGAAAATGAAATCCTTAGAAAAATATTTGGACCTAAAAAAGATGAGGAAACATTATCAGAATGATGAAATCAAGAAGACTTAGGTGGACAGGTCATGCGGTACGAATGGGAGAGGAAAGAGGAGTTTACATGATTCATGTTGGGGAACCTGTTGGTAAGAGACCAGCAGGAAGGCCAAGACGAAGATGGAGATATAATATTGAGATGGACCTAAAGGAAATTGGTAGGGATGGAAAAGAGTATATAGGTCTTGCTCAGGATAGGGACAGATGGAAGGCCTGTGTTGCTGCAGCCATAAACCTTTCGAAGGCTAGAGAGTTAGTTAGTTTTCTTGGTTACGTAAACCACACAAACGTTTACTAAGCATATGTAATTTTTCAGATTTTGGGATATTATAGCGGTTTTTGGAAAGGAGAGGAATATTCGAAAATAGCTGCCCTCGCATCGGCCAAAGGACAATTAGAACCAGTTACTTCCAAATACTGTCATGTAGTACATAGAGAGATGGACAAATAAGGTATAGACTAGACTCGTTCGGTTCATTTTTACCTCGAATCGAACTGCCTACCTCCGTGGCGAAGTGGTTAGCACAACGTGCTACGACCCCAGCAGGCACGCATTTAGAAATATATTTGGGGGGGGATCCGAGCCAAGTGTCTCAAAATAATAATAATAACAACTGTTGTTGTTATTAAGTTAAATTAAGTATATTAAATTAATTAAAATAATTATAATTAATAACAATATTGATTAAAATATTCAGTTAATTAATATATTTTTATTAGATGAATAGGTAAAAAGGCGGCAAAACGGTAGTGATATGAGAGCACGTAGTCATTATATACCATATATTAGTTAAGTTAGGCAACATTTGTAGAAAAAAAAAGCAGCGGGCCTGGCAAGGAAATTAATGTCAAATAGATTAAAAATTGAATATTTATTGAATATTAAAACAGCATGTCAGATCCAGTTGACGAAAAGTAAATTTCCTGGTAATATTTTATGCATGTTATTATAAAAAGTCTAGTAATAAATCTTGCATGAATCTTCTTTGGTACTGTATGGTCTATGGTCGTATGATCCCAATATAATCCTCCTTGCCTTCCAATAAATTCCACGGAAATATTTAACCCTTGATTAAACAATTAAATTTTCATTAATTAACTTTAATTAGTGTATTATTTCATTATTTACTTTTAGTTATTTTATTATTTCATTATTTAATTTTAGTACTTAGTAAGTCTTTCGGACTCCCTGGACCCCTCTAAATAAGTCATTGGACCCCAGGGGTCCTGGGTTTGAATCCCGACCTGGACATGGGTGTTCTTTGTGAGTGTCCCTTCATCAATTTCACCAGATCATCACTCATCATCATCTTCGCGATTAGCCAAAACAAAGTGGCAGAAAAGCATAGTAAAATAAACGAAATCAGTCAGTCAGACAGAAGGTGAAGGCGCTGATGTTGGTTGAGGCTTGTGCGATGAGTGAAACCGATTAATCGTACTGTAGGCGAGGTTGATAGCCCAGTAAGACTACTGGAAAATCCACAACATGGTCTGACTCACACTCTCTGTGAATCCTTGCAACTGGAAGTTTTGCATCGTCTACGACTGGGCAAGGGGGGAAGGGGTTAGCACCGTCCTTGGAATGCCATGCACGCTCCGCAAGGAAGCAAACGGCAGCATATTCATTAAAAAAAGGAAACCACCGATATCACCAGATAACACACTTGGATCGAATTGGGCACCTAACCATCGAGTACAATCTGTGAAGTTTTACAGCGCTCGCTCACCTATCTCGCCCAACTTTGTCAACGGGGCCAAGGATTCCAATTAACGAACCTCTGGCTTCCATCATTTTTTTTAAAATGGGAAGGGGAGGGGAGGGGGATGAAGAAACTCGTTTGGATTTCGTCGCTAATTAGACTCGTTAACCTGTGGCTGGCCATAACCGGGCTAGAGCTTTGAGTAGGGGAGGAAAATTGCTCACCGTTAAGGAAAGCCCACTGGAACAGGCGTCATACAATTATTGTTTAGTCTGTGAGGTGAGAGGACGGTGGTCTCCTGCGAAAAAAAGAGGCGTGTGTATTTCGTAAAGCGTGTGCGGCCGAAAAAAATCAAAGGGGTGATGTGCTGGAAGTTGAGATTGTGTCGTGTTGTGAAGTTGTGTGCTGTTTTCGTCTCCGTCGCACCTGGAAGTGGTACGGTAAGTCGCCGCTAGAGTACTCTCATGATAGCTATCGTCACTGCTCGCAGGTCCTGGGTTCGAATTCTAACACCTTACAAGTGATTTGTCTCCCAGTCTTCCCTGACCTGCTCGCTACGACGCCAATGTTCCCTGATTTGAATCCGGCATGGATGCTATTTCGTGAGCATCCCTGCAACAATTTCATCATATCACCAAAAGTGGCAGAAAAGCCAATCACTTGCTTTAGTCGTGTGTGCGTGCACTAGAAGTTGTGAACACCAGAACCAGCGACGCGAAATGGACTAGTCGAATTGCGCACTCAGCCCCGTGATTATTTTTCACAGTTTGGGTTATGTTTTGTCTCAAGTCCACTTTATACACAGCATGGGACTGGCCCTATAGCGTAAAGTGGGATCCGAACCACTATATGCCTCCACCGGATATCGAACCCTGGTCCTCTTGATTACAATGCGACGACGTTACTGCTAGGAAGCCATTTCAAATTAGGTACAATTATTATTGTTGTAGTCGAAAAGCTGGTGGATTGGTTAGGCCAATTGTTGCGAAGCCATACATTCCAGGGTTTGAAACCCTGATCAAGGTTTGTCCCACCATCAATTTCCCTATTTCTTTATTAACCCTCATCGTCACGGTTAACCCATGATGGAAGAAAAGCGACGTGAATATGACTAAATAGAGAAATAGAACATAAATAAAACTGAGTAAATTAGTATCTCAGAAAAATAAATTAAGAAACAATTCGTTACCTCGAAACACCACTACTCAAAACTCCAAAATGGTCTCCACGATTTTTTGCGTGGTCGTCTTCCTAATTACGTTTTGCCGGGTTCGATATCCGGTGGAGGAACATAGCGGATCGAATCCCACTTAAACCGGTAAGTCCAGTCCTGGACGAGTTGGATAAAATTTAGTAATACCCTAAAATAACTGCGTTTCAGTATATTAGATATGAGAAATGTGAAAACATATCTAGTAAAGTACTTGTGCCGGATAGTCACTGATCTGCTGTATGAAGGTATAATGCTGCTCTTAATAATGATAAATTATGAATAAATTAAGCGGCTCTGGCGTCTACCCAGCGTCGTATAAAGTGGGTGCCTGGAGGAAACTCTGGGGGGTAAAGGTGGCCAGGGGCGTGGTGCTGATCACGTCACCCCCCTTTCGGCCGTGATCAAGAACGTGTGGGACCATAACTCTCCACCCCCTATACGCCTTCATTGGGTGCTACAAAGCACAGGGGAGCACTTTACTTTATTTTACTTTACAATTAATTAATAGTTTACCATTATTGGTTTATAATAGTGAAAATAATAGTTTGATTAATAAATACTTTCTGCTCTTCAACATTTAGATCAACGACATAACCCCTTCCTTAAAAAAACATTCTGTTGACGCCCATGTGCCGGAATTTTCTAGTCTGGTGATCAACATAGGCGGATTAAGAAGGGGGGGGGGGCGGAGGGGATCGCCCCTTCGAGATTTTTTTTTCCGCAAAATGTTCAAAGTCATCAACAAATGAGAGAATATCCTCTCCAAAGAAGTGCAGTGTCTAAAATAAAATTAAGTGATACCAGTTTCGAACTTGAGAGTATTATGTTATTAATCCAATGATGAGGCGATATTAAGCATGAGAGAACTACGTATATCCTCCCAGTAATTCAGTTTGCATCGCGTATGCCCATGTAAAGTTAAGATAGAGTGGGTCTTTGTTCTAATTCTATTTTACGCATACTGATAGGCCAATCAGGACTGGACCTGCAGTTCATAGTGGGATATAAACCACTATGTCCCGACATCCGTGACGGAGTGGTTAGCGCTACGAACGCCAGGACCCCCGGGTTCGAATACCAGCCTGGGCGTTCTTTGTGTGTGTTACGTCATCTATATCATCACTCATATATTCACGATTAATCAAAAGTGGCAAAACAGCGAAACTAATCAATCAAATCAACGTAACAACTGTGTACCTCCACTGTGTATCGAACCCGGGACGCTTTTATGCCACTTTTAGCTAATTGCGGTCAGGTCGGGATGCAAACTCGGAACTTGTCAAAATTATTGGGGGAGGGGGCTCTGATCACTGAAATAAATTAATGAATGACCCACTCCCTCC